>NC_138033.1:19986843-20586843 GCF_964106645.2 Podarcis pityusensis
ACATTTTGGCTAAAAGACTAAAAAAAGGGTTAATGGAAGAGATTCATAAAGACCAAGCAGGTAGACACTTGTCGGATAATGTGAGAAACATAATCAACATCTTAGAAAAATTAGAAGTGAACATAAATACTAAGGCAGTTTTGATATTTGTGGACGCGGAGAAAGCTTTTGACAATATTTCCTGGAGCTTTATGAAGAAGAACCTACAGGGGATGGGGGTAGGCCAAGGCTTTGAAAACGGTATAAGTGCAATTTATTCAGAACAAAAGGCTAAATTAATTGTAAATAATGTGGTGACGGAAGAATTTAAAATAGAAAAAGGGACACGACAAGGTTGCCCAATCTCCCCATTGCTTTTTATATCGGTCCTGGAGGTTTTGCTGAATATGATTAGAAGGGACCAGTTGGTTAAAGGTATACAAGTCGGAGCCAAACAGTACAAATTGAGAGCATTTACAGATGACTTGGTATTGACGTTACAGGAGCCAGAATCTAGTACCAAAAGGGTTTTAGAACTGATTCAAGAATTTGGTCAGGTTGCAGGATTTAAACTGAATAAGTTAAAAACTAAGGTTTTAGAGAAAAACTTAACACCGATTGAGAGAGAGAGGTTTCAGAATGAGACAGGTTTAACAGTGGTTAAGAAAGTGAAATACCTGGGGATTAACATGACAGCAAAAAATGGGAATTTATTTAAAGACAATTATGAAAAATGCTGGGCTGAAGTGAAAAAAGATTTAGAAATTTGGTCAAATTTGAAGCTTTCATTGCTGGGCCGTATTGCTGCGATAAAAATGAATGTATTGCCTAGAATGTTGTTTCTGTTTCAAACATTGCAAATTTTGGACAAAATGGACTGTTTCAAGAAGTGGCAGAGAGATATCTCTAGATTTGTCTGGCAGGGCAAGAAGCCTAGAATAAAATTTAAAATACTAACAGATGCAAAGGAAAGAGGTGGATTTGCCCTGCCAGACCTTAAACTTTATTATGAATCAGCAGCTTTTTGCTGGTTGAAAGAATGGCTGCTTCTTGAAAACGCAGACATCTTGGATTTAGAAGGTTTTAATAATGTATTTGGATGGCATGCATACTTGTGGTATGACAAGGTCAAAGCACATAAAGCATTTAAAAACCATATTGTCAGGAAAGCATTGTTTAATGTTTGGATAAGATATAAGGACTTATTGGAAAACAAAACCCCAAGGTGGCTGTCACCGATGGAAGCAAAAGCTCTGAAAAAGCTCAATATGGAGGTCAAATGGCCGAAATATTGGGAAATTTTGGAACAAGATGGAGATAGACTGAAACTGCAGAGTTTTGAGAAATTAAAAAACAAAGTGCGAGACTGGCTTCATTATTATCAGATAATGGAGGCATATAATTTGGACAAGAAAATTGGCTTCCAGGTGGAAAAATCAAAATTAGAAACAGAACTGCTAGAACCCAAAACTAAGAATCTGTCAAAGATGTATAACTTGCTGTTGAAATGGAATACACAGGATGAAACGGTGAAATCAGCTATGATTAAATGGGCACAAGATGTTGGACATAACATAATGATGGCTGACTGGGAACAGTTATGGACCACAGGTATGAAGTTTACGGCATGTAATGCTTTAAGAGAGAATATTATGAAAATGATATACAGGTGGTACATGACACCAGTCAAGCTTGCAAAAATCTATCATTTGCCCGATAATAAATGTTGGAAATGTAAGGAAACTGAAGGTACATTCTTTCACCTTTGGTGGACGTGCCCAAGGATTAAGGCTTTCTGGGAGATGATATATAATGAAATGAAAAAGGTATTTAAATATACCTTTCTGAAGAAACCAGAGGCCTTTCTCCTGGGCATAGTCGGCCAATTGGTGCCAAAGAAGGACAGAACTTTCTTTATGTATGCCACAACAGCAGCAAGAATACTTATTGCAAAGTATTGGAAGACACAAGACCTACCCACTCTGGAAGAATGGCAGATGAAGGTGATGGACTACATGGAATTGGCCGAAATGACTGGCAGAATCCGAGACCAGGGAGAAGAGTCGGTGGAAGAAGACTGGAAGAAATTTAAAGACTATCTACAGAAATATTGTAAAATTAATGAATGTTAGAATGATGTTAGAATGAAGTTAAGTGGTTTAAGCAGCAATGCTATAAAGACGTATGTAAAAATGGACAGTTAACAGGTGAAAATCCAAAGTTATAGTATATTAAGTTAAAGGACTAAGAGAAAATAAAGAAAAGAAATTGCTGAATTAACTAATTGAATTGGAATACAAAAAAGGGAGGTATGAGGAGGTCAGGGAAGTAAGGAAATGAACGTAAGGCATAGAAGACTGATGTATTTTTAAGTGTTTTTTATTCTTTTTTTTCTGTATTTTGTATTTTGTATTTTTCTTGTATTTTTACTTTGGTCTTTTGTTTTTGTTTTCTTTTTGTTTTTTCTCCTTTTCTTTACTTATGTAATTCGTCTTTTTGAAATCTTAATAAATATCATTAAAAAAAAAAAAGAAACTAACTGGGTGTCTTTGGACTTCCACCTCTCTCTCTCTCTCTCTTTATTTATACCCTCCCCTCCCCATCCAAGACCAGGCTCAGGGCGGCTAACATCAAATATCAAATATACAATCAAACAATTGATTAAAATACAGCTTAAAAATTAGAATCAGGATAAAATTAAATGACTGCCCATGAATTACAACCATAGGGGTCGGGAACCTCAAGTATTCATCAGGGCCAGCTATCAATGTTGGTCCCACATGAGCCGATAAAAGGGCCAAAGAGGTAACTTACTGGGTCCCATAAAGGTAAAGGGACCCCTGACCATTAGGTGCAGTTGTGGCCGACTCTGGGGTTGTGGCACTCATCTCACTTTATTGGCATACAACTTCTGGGCCATGTGGCCAGCATGACTAAGCCGCTTCTGGCGAACCAGAGCAGTCACTGAAACGCCATTTACCTTCCCATCACAGCAGTACCTATTTATCTACTTGCACTTTGACGTGCTTTCGAACTGCTAGGTTGGCAGGAGCAGGGACTGAGCAACGGGAGCTCACTCTGTTGCGGGGATTCGAACCGCTGACCTTCTGACAGGCAAGTCCTAGGCTCTGGGGTTTAACCCACAGCGCCACCCGTGTCCCATAGAGGGGGGTCAAACTGGGCCCAGACCAAAGGCCAGGCAGAACAGCTCCATCTTGCAGGCCCTGCAGAAGGATGTCAAGTCCCGCAGGGCCCTGGTCTCCTGCGATAGAGCGTTCCACCAGGTTGGGGCCAAAGCCGAAAAGGCCTTGGCCCTGGTTGAGTGGAGTGAGAAGAACTCATTGGAGTAAGGGTAGGAATAAAATGCAACAAATAACAGAAGATTCCAAATTTGCAGCTCCATATATGTGCAACTTCCCCCCCCCGGCATCACACTTTTCAGGGTGTCCTAGTTTTGACTTTTGAAACGGGGCAACCCCATTATAGCTGTGCAACATTGTCAAAAAAGAGAGAAAATGCATCAGCAAAAAAAAGGGGGGGGGGATGGTGACGACGCAGATTTGAATAACATTTGCATGTGCTCACTTATGCGTACCAATGCAGATTTGGTGAAACTATGATTTAGATAAAAATACAATACAGAATAGTGAGGAAAACTTGAGACCAAGGCGATTTGTGTACCCATGAATGTCTGGAGGATCTTTCCACTGAGCGGGGAGGTAAAGTAAATACTATAAAAAGGTGGGAGCAGTCTGGCTTCTTACAAAAGAAATGCACATTTTGCCTCATATCTCAGGTTCTACAAATGCGAGAAACTTGCTTTCTCTTTTAAAATGAAACCTAGGAATCGGGGAAATGTCCCTTTGTCGCCCCCCACCCTGTGGATGCCAATATTTGTCTCTGTACAGTCTGCTGTCCAGGGGCTGGGGATGAGGCGGGATAATAATAATAATAATAATAATAATAATAATAATAGATGGGCAATGACTGAAAAAGCTCTGCAAAGTAAGGCATTTGACCATCTCATGAGCTGTTTGATCCGTCTTTAAATTGTTCTAGCCTTCTGGAAGCTGTCTGGTTAAATTATTTTTAATGCTGGTCTGTATTTGTTGTTGTTTTCAAAAAAATCTCTTCAGTTTCAGTATAGTTTCACTGTTATTTTATTATGGTTAAAATAGCCTTCCTTTAGTGTTGACAGTTGCCTCAGCCGAGGAAAGATGCGGTATCAATGCTTTAAATAACAGCAGCAGAAGGAGCAACAACAACAACAACGAGAAATGCGCAGGCCTCTGCCCAAGATCGCCTGGCACTTCCGATATAAACAGCTCCAGTCTTTGCTTCCCCAGAGTTGGCTGTGGGTCACGTTGCCACATCACGAGTTTGGGAAGCTACACACTATCTGCTTCATCCTGCACACTGTTTACTTGGAAGTCCATCCCACTGAAACCGGTAGGAATCTGGAGCAAACATGGGCTAGGTTAGAAAAGCTGGACTCATAGTTCCTCTTTGTGCGGCTTCGCTAGTTCCCTTCGCTGCCAGCCTCAGGCATTTCCTGCTGTTTTGTTCCTGGGAACTCATTTACATTCAATGTAGCCAGAGTGGGGAGAGCACACATTTGCATGCGGAAGGTCCTAAATTCAGTCCCTGGGATCTCCAAGGATCCTTGCGGGGAAAGCTCCCTGTGTTGACAGACACTGTTAGCCAGTGTAGATAAACGTGAGCTAGATGGACTAATGGCCAGATTCAGTACAGTGGTACCTTGGGTTAAGAACTTAATTCATTCTGGAGGTCTGTTCTTAACCTGAAACTGTTTTTAACCAGAAGCACCAGTTTAGCTAATGGGGCCTCTCGCTGCTGCCACCATGCGATTTCTATTCTCATCCTGAAGCAAAGTTCTTAACCCGAGGTACTATTTCTGGGTTAGCGGAGTCTGTAACCTGAAGCATCTGTAACCTGAAGCATCTGTAACCTGAAGCATCTGTAACCCGAGGTACCACTGTATAAAGCAGCTTCTTATGCATTGGCACAGGTCCTTCTCAGAGCTTTTGAGGACCCTACCCATAATAATCTGGGTTGCTAGATCCCCAGGTTTGGCCTGAAGTTTCCAGGTTTGCCTGGTCCTCTACAGGCGGCACGCAGAGGGCTTGAATCTCCAGGTGGGTGAGAGTGTCAATTGTCCATCATCATCATCATCATCCGTGCATGTAGCTTGCAAGTTTCAGCTCAGCAAGAGCTGCCTGCAAAATACAGTGGTACCTCAGGTTAAGAACTTAATTCGTTCTGGAGGTCCATTCTTAACCTGAGGTACCACTTTAGCTAATGGGGCTTCCTGCCGCCGCCGCCGCGCAATTTCTGTTCTCATCCTGAAGCAAAGTTCTTAACCCGAGGTACTATTTCTGGGTTAGCCGAGTCTGTAACCTGAAGCGTCTGTTACCCGAGGTACCACTGTATAGCATAGACTGGGGGGAAGGGCAGCCTTCTCCACTACCCTCTACCAATTAACCTCAATCTCCAGGGTCTGCCAGTGTGACAATGCCAGGGATCTGAAATCTCAGGGTCTGAGATGCTTCTGACCTCAGAAACAACAATAGTAATAGTAAGAGCAACAACAATGCCACAAAATAAAATAAGGCACCAAAAAGAAAAAGAGTTACACTTAAAACAACAATAACACATAAAAAACAAACCCACAAAAACAAAATAAAGCACCGAAAAAGAAAGAGGAATATATAATTTGAATATTTTTGTATTTAACAAATAATTTTCTAGCCCTTTTCTGCGCAAATTCACTAATTATCAAGGGTGAAGGTATGTATTTTACCAAATCACATCTCTTGTTTGCTTAGATTTACAGCTTTAAGCTGAGAGTGTCGCACTTTGATCCAACGCATATGAAAACAAGGTGTGAAACTTTTCAAATGTCAAAAAATGAACAAGTGTCTAAATCTGAGGTTCCCATTGGGCTTGGGTTCCAGGCCAATTAGCCCTCATGCACCCTCCCCCTCTAAAAAAAAGGCCTTACATGTTACTTGATGGAGATAAGTGGTGTGCATGCTTGAATGCAGTACATGACAAACCCATAATTTGTTGATTTATTACATTCATATTCCACTTTTCCCTCCAAGGAGCTCATAGTGGTGTATATGATTCTCCCCTCCCTATTTTATCCTCACAACAGTCCCATGATATAGGTTAGGCTGAGAGATAATGACTGGCCAAAGGTCACCTAGTGAGCTTCATGGCTGTGTGGGGATTCGAACCCTGGTCTCCCAGGTCATAGTCCAACATTTAACCATTACACCACACAGACTCTCCTAGGTAAATTTGATTTGTAGTCTGTTCTGACGGATGCCCATTCACATAGAATGTGTTTGGACAAAAGTTATCGGCTCCATGAAGAATCTCATCTTCCAAAAGTGTTTTATGTGTCCTAAAAGGCTTAGACCACTCAGGAAGTAAGACAAGAACTTTATTGACCTTCTCCTACAAGAACACAACAGACACAGGAAATGCTAGACTCCACCCAGATGCAATTAAGGTCAATGCCACCTGGTGACGAAACCTATTGCACTATATAATTTAGATGATATACTTTCTCCATGCCATGTGAAAGTAAATCAACCCAGACGAATGAAGCTATGGCTCCCTTCAGCTGGTTCTTCCCTAAAATATTCTCTTGACTGCCTCTAGTGATACACAAGGAGAGATCCTTTACATCTTGCCAGCCCAAATTGTGTGTGTATATATTGAGCCTATTGCAATTGTACGATTAAATCATTTCTTAACGAGCAATTGGGTAGAATGCTTCCTGCATACTTGCCCTTATTTCTCCATGGTTGCCAAAGATTCCTCTTTCTCTTCTTTTTTAAACAAAAGCTGAACTTTTGGGGAGGGCCCTGGAATGCACACGAAGGGAGCAAGTCTTCACAGCCCATCCCCAAATACTGATCCTTCTTGAAACCACTGACTTTCCTAGGTTGTTCCAAACCCACACACTCATAGGAATTCTAGCCTGGGATTTATTAATGACACAGTAATGCCCATTACTTGTGTCCCCATAGGGACGCGGGTGGCGCTGTGGGTTAAACCACAGAGCCTAGGACTTGCCGATCAGAAGGTCGGCGGTTTGAATCCCCGCGACGGGGTGAGCTCCTGTTGCTCGGTCCCTGCTCCTGCCAACCTAGCAGCTCGAAAGAACATCCAAGTGCAAGTAGATAAATAGGTACCACTCCAGCGGGAAGGTAAACGGCATTTCCGTGTGCTGCTCTGGTTCGCCAGAAGCGGCGTAGTCATGCTGGCCACATGACCTGGAAGCTGTACGCCGGCTCCCTCGGCCAGTAAAGCGAGATGAGCGCCACAACCCCAGAGTCGGCCACAACTGGACCTAATGGTCAGGGGCCCCTTTACCTTTACCTAATGCTCATTAATGCAGGTCCCATTCACTTCACTGGGGCTTGCGAACTTAGGCAGCTGCCTGCCACCGACTCAGACTACTGTTCCATCTTGCTCAGTACTGTATACAGTGATTGGCAGTGGCTTGCCAGGGTTTCAGATGACTTTCTCCCAGTCCTACCTGGAGAAGCTGGGGATTAAACTTGGGTGGACCTTGTGCACGCAAATACTCTACCACTGAGCCACAGCCCTTCCCCTAGTGTTGCAGCCACAACCTACTTATTTCATTATGCATTTTATATTCTCATTTTATATTTTTCTGTTGTGAACTGCCCCGGGATCTTTGAATGAAGGACAGTGTATTTGATTTTAATAATAATAATAATAATAATAATAATAATAATTTGATGCTGACCCAGCAAATAAAAAATGCAGGAGCAGAAGGTGCCCTCTGCACCAGCCTAATGGAAACAAAGAGACATGGGGCGTGTAACCAATAAGGATCCATAGGATTCTCTGGTTAATTCCCTGATCGCCTGATTAAGATGTGCAACATGCATGTGGGGCCTTTGCCTTCAATTGTGAAAGCTTTGGAAACAGCAGCTCAGAAGTTTGCACAACCTTGCTGAGTGGTGGGCGGCCGTGCGTGCTTGCACAGAAGGGTGATGCATGCAGCTAGATAAGGAATTCAACCCCAAAACAATTGCACAACTCCGCATTGCTCAAACCGAAGCTTTGTTTTTAGCCTGGTGTTTCCTATTCATCATCAACATGATTAATTTCTCTCTCTATTCCTTGTCCCCCCAACCCAGTAAAAAAACCCCCCACACACTGAATCCATCAGTCACCTCGTTGACGTGCCTCATGATGAAATTTTGTCTAGCAGAATTTCCACGTTCAAAACAGAGGCCACAATCCTAAATGCAGTAGCAAGGCCACGTACCCTACTTTACAGAGAACAACCCTCTGTTTCAAAGAGCTGTCAGAGGACAGTCCTATTTGAGTACCGTCCAAGTCTAATTCAAAGATAAGGAATCATAAAAAAGTACGTGAAGGAGCCCTGAGTTTGCTCAGCAACTCCTGGTCACTTCCAGATTACCCGTTTATTGAGAATTCATCCAGATTTGTTTGCAGGGAGATTAGACAATGTTGCATCAAGGAAGTGTTATCCCCCACTTTCTAGTGTGTCATCCTATCATTTTGTATGTGTTACTTCCATCAATTTATTAATTTTTATGCACATTCCCCCCCCAATATATACATTGGTTGCTGTACTGCCCAGCAAAATTGGGATAAGTGTGAATTCTGAAGGATATCTGTGAATGGTTCGCACAGTGCTTTTGGTTCTGGAAATTTCTATTCCATCCCTAGTGATAACCAGTAGCTGTTGCTGCTGTAATAGTTTTTGCGCTGTACAAATTGTTGTATGTTGCTGCTGTTATTAATCATTTTCATTATTAAGTCATGGACGCTACCAAAAAGCCAGCACTGAAACAACAACAGAGATGTACCATCAGTGCTTAGAGGTTTACAAGGTAATGCCTGGCAATAGTTTCTGTATTCATTATTTGTTTCTCTTCCTATGCTGAGCATCACCTCTGTACCGTTCAGGTCTGCGGTGCACAGATAGGCAGCTACTCTTCAAGATTGATGACCACAGCTATTCATAATTTAGCCTTTCTTCCACAGCCGAAGAGAGGGGTCAGAAAGGTGTTGATAGTCCTCCTTTTCATTTGTGCAGGTTATGAAGTCATGCCATATAGTGTGGGAATCTCAATTGCCTGCCACTCCCTTGACTGGGCGAATCTTGGATGTCAATTCCCCTTGCAATTGCTCCTTGCCACAATTCCTGATCCCAGCCAGCCAGGGTTAAGCAGTTGACAGCATTCCAATTATGCTAAGGATAATGCTAATAATAATAAGATGTCAATATGTCCTATATTACAGAAGCCAGTCCACTATATGAAGAGGGCTGTCAGAGGGCAAAAAAACCCCAACAAACCCCTGGGATAAGCCTAGAGCTCTTGGAACATCTCATTGCTTGGAGAAGTGGACAAATTGACCATGTGCCCTTCATTAACGGAGGGTAGTTCTTTATTTGAATGGCTAGCAGAGACATCACCTTGCCAACAAAGCTATGGTTTTCCCAGTAGTGATGTATGGAAGTGAGAGCTGGACCATAAAGAAGGCTGATCGCTGAAGAATCAATGCTTTTGAATTATGGTGCTGGAGGAGACTCTTGAGAGTCCCATGGACTGCAAGAAGATCAAACCTCTCCATTCTGAAGGAAATCAGCCCTGAGTGCTCACTGGAAGGACAGATCCTGAAGCTGAGGCTCCAATACTTTGGCCACCTCATGAGAAGAGAAGACTCCCTGGAAAAGACCCTGATGTTGGGAAAGATTGAGGGCACAAGGAGAAGGGGACGACAGAGGACGAGATGGTTGCACAGTGCTGTCGAAGCTACCAGTCGACTAAACGACTAAACAACAACATCTGGTTTAAAGATCATCATAGGAAGGGAGAGGAAGGGGGCCTTGAAGTTAGCACATCTTCCCCATTCCCCATTCCACCGTCTTCCCCATTCAGGTGTGATGCACTGTATTTCTGTTTAGATTTTAGCCATTATTTCCAAGGTTTGCAGATTTTCGGCCAATCCGTGTCCTCATTTGCCCTCATTTTTTTGTGATGCATTTCCCCTTTTGGGCAAGGTGGAAGTCACCACCTTGTCCAAAAATGTAAGTAATAATAATCAACAGGATCTCCATTGGGTGCCTGTGCACAAAAAATCCTTTGTCCAACACACACATTCCGACTCTCCTAAGAACTGGCATTTTGCTGGTGTAGATATGATGCAGAGGATTAAACAGGCACAATCTCCCCTCTTCTTGGTAGACCACCCCATCCATTTTCCTGCCTTCCCTCCCCACCCCCCAAAAAGAAATATGTGTTTGGGCAACGAGAATAGTCTGAAATCCCTGGTTTAAAATTCTACCTTAGAACCGAGTGAATAATTCCCAATGAATAATGTAATCATTCACAATGAATCTGACATGTTTCTTTTGCTGTTTGAGAGCCTTCAACAACAGATGCCAATTTCACATTAACGTGGGTTGTTTTTTTTTGAGGGGGCTGTTTTTTTCTGCACTTGTATAGAGTGCTGTTCACTATACTATGTTTTTATGGGCTGCTTGTCATTCAAGTTGGGTTCCTGGGCATGATTGGCTAGCTGTGACATGCCCGTTGTCGCCGTTGGATGATTGGACGGGCAGGTGAGCGCTTCTGTTACAAATACCTGCGCGTGTGCGCTTAAAATTCCGTTTCCATGGCTACTCATTCATGCCGCTTTGAAATTCACTTTCCATCAACGCCGGTGCCAATAAAACTCAATCACTTCAGTGTTTGTAGAAAGCAGGCAGAAAAAGGGACAGGAGGGTACATTTGCAAGCTCTGATACGTTTGTGACTTCTGAGTTTTGCTTGGCAAAATCCGGTGTGGTTCCCATTTGCGGGCTTTCTGCCCACTTCTCTTATGAACAGTACTGGCAGGTTTATTTTCCCCAGAGCTATTAGCTTGCCTGTACAGGGACACAACGGCGCTGTGGGTTAAACCACAGAGCCTAGGGCTTGCTGATCAGAAGGTTGGCGGTTCGAATCCCCGCAACGGGGTGAGCTCCTGTTGCTTGGTCCTAGCTCCTGCCCACCTAGCAGTTCGAAAACACGTCAAGTGCAAGTAGATAGATAGGTACTGCTCCAGTGGGAAGGTAAACGGTGTTTCCGTGTGCTGCTCTGGTTCGCCAGAAGCGGCTTAGTCATGCTGGCCACATGACCCGGAAGCTGTACGCCGGCTCCCTCGGCCAATAAAGCGAGATGAGCGCCGCAACCCCAGAGTCAGTCACGACTGGACCTAATGGTCAGGGGTCCCTTTACCTTTACTTTACAGCTGGAGTTGATAGGTTGCAGGGCTTACAGAAGAATCACCTCCTTCCTTTTTGTTACATGCATTCCAAGGTCCACCAACTGGAGCAAGATGCAAAATTTTGTCAGTGAAGCAAAATGGCCACTTGTGGGTGGAGTCAATTATTAATTAATTAAATTTATATCCCACCCTTCCTCCCAAAGGAGCCCAGCAAACAAACAAAAACAAGACAAAACAATTAAAAAATACTTTAAAAATAATTCCAGTACGGATGCAGACTGGGGAAAATCTCTAGGCTTGTTGAAAGAGGAAGGTCTTCAGCAAGTGCCAAAAAGGCAACAGAGAGAGTGGAGTATAAATAATAAAATTATTATTAATAATAATAATATTCAAGAGGAGGGAATTCCAAAGAGTAGTACCACAACACTAGAGGCCCAAGTCCACTATTGTGCAGAATGGAATTATTATTATAGTAACTATTACTATTATTATTTAGATTTATATATTGTGCTTCATCAAAAGATCTCAGGGCAGTTCAGCTGATAGTGTCTGCATGAGGCTCTCACCTGTCATCAACTGGGTATATAAGAGGTAAGACAATTTTTAAAAAGATATTCTGGTCCCAAGCTGTTTAAGAGTTTCCACGCCAGAACCAGCACCTTGAATTTAGCCTGGTAGCTAATTGGAAGCCAGTGCCATTCTTTCAGCAGTGGGACAACATAACGGCACTATCCTGCCCCAATGAGCCGTTGAGCCGTCACATTTTGCACCAGTGGCAGCTTCTGGACCAACCACATAGAGTACATTGCAGCCATCCAGCTTGGGGGTTACTAATGCATGGATGACAGTGGTCAGCCTATCCTGGTCCAGAAATGGCTGTAGCTGTGTTACCAGCTGAAGCTGGTAGGAGCTAGCAGCTGAGGTCACCAGGACCTCTACTGACAAAGATGGATCCAGGTGGACCTCCAGACTACAAACCTGCTCTTTCAGGGGGAGAATGAGCCCAAGGCAGACAGTTGTCCAATTGTCTAAAATAGGACACACCGCCACTCTACTGGCCAGAGGAACAATGGCTGCTCGGTCAGTTTCAGCTCCTTTGTCCAAGCAAGACCAGCAACAAGAGAAGATCAACATTGTCAGACTAGACCTTCCCCTTCTACTCTCCCCTCCCCTCCTATTTTGTCTCTTGTCTTTTGACATAATAAGTCATAGAGCCTGAGGGCCTACGTCTCATTTTTTGACTGACGTGAGATGCACTGGGAACGTCTGAAAAAGTGGATTTTTAATCTATCTATCTCTTATCTATCTATGCAGTTACAACAGTGTGCGGGAAGTGCAACAGCAGGGATCATTCAGTTTGCAACTGAAGGGTTAATTTCATTAACATCCGCTAGACAAAAGGGGGGTGGGTGGAGGTGCTGCTTAGCAACCAAGCAGAGTGACCTGCTGTTTGCTGAGGTAGCAGATGCCTTGATAAGCTGCGTAGTTCTGAGGGAGTTTTTCTCCTGTACGTTTGGTTGTAATATGATGAGAACAAGGATTGACAAGAAAGACAAAATGTTGCTGTTCATTTCTCCTCTGACTGTACCGTTTTCCTTCAGTTTTGTTCAGTAGAGTGTTGTCAAGACTTTTCTCTCTGGACTTTGTGTATTTGAGGGACTTTGCTAAACATGTCACAAATACCTTCGTTTTTATTCAACCCCACCCTGTTTTTCTATTGTCTCTTTCTCTCTTCCACCTGACTAGGGTTACTGGGCATTCTCAGTCCTCATCGGACTGGGCTTTTTTGCCAAATTGGGTTGCATTTTTAATTTTTTGGGGTACATCTGCAAATTTCAGGGGTATGGTTTTCAGTACTGTAGCTTGGTATTGTTGGCACCCAAATACTTGGCGTTTGCTTTTAGGAGGAGCTAGGCTGGCACTGAGAAAGGAAGCTGGTTCTTTTTTTCCATTTCTTTGCATCTGCATGATTAAAAGAAAGGTGTGTGTGTGTGTGTGTGTGTGTGTGTGTAGTCCTTTTGTTCTTAGTGGAGCAGGGAAAGTAGCAAAAAAGGATTAGTAAGAGTGGGAGACCGTAACTTATTTAGAGGCGCAGCAAACAGGAATAACAAAGTTGATTCTGTTTGGAAAGTGAGCAGACAAGCTGCCCTAGTCAGAAAGCAAAGCCAGCTGGGCTTGAGGTCATGATCCAGGACTGTTCGCCTGCACAGAAACATGTAGCTACTGATAACAACACTCAACTGATTACAGTTACCTAAATATATCTCCTTATCGTGGAACTGGTTTAACAGTGCAAATATTTTTAAGCTGTTTTTAAAAATTGTTTGTAGGTATATTCAGTTTTGTTTTATTTTGTTTCCTTAATTCTGGGTCAGACAGGTGCCTAGCAGAATGCTTGTTTTGACAACAGACGTAGAGAAGAAGAAAGTGCCACAGTAGATTATTTTTTAAAAAAGATA
Organism: Podarcis pityusensis; assembly: GCF_964106645.2. Classification (NCBI taxonomy): domain Eukaryota; kingdom Metazoa; phylum Chordata; class Lepidosauria; order Squamata; family Lacertidae; genus Podarcis; species Podarcis pityusensis. The sequence goes on from NC_138033.1 coordinate 20,000,591, forward strand.
AATGTCCGCCAACAAAATTAGTGTTATGCATAAGAAACAAAAACAAAGCGGACACCCCACACATAGGGCTCCATCTGCACTATATATTTAAACCAGTATCATACCACTTTAAACAGTCATGGCTTCCCCCAAAGAATCCTGGGAGATGTAGTTTGTTAAGGGGGCTGAGAGCCATTAAGAGACCCCTATTGCCTCCCCAGAGTTACTATTCCTTGAGTGGTTTAGCAATCAGGTCTTCTACTTAGGAAACTCTGGGAACTGCAGCTCCACAAGGGGGAAGTGATCTGGAGACACTCAGTGCAATTGTGGGCAGCACCTCTCCCTGTTCCTGCCACTAAAACAGCAACAATAAATTAAATAACTAACAATTTGCTGCTGTCCTTTCATGACACTCCAGACCAGCTGCCTGAGGTGATTTCTTCCCTGTGCCTAACAGTAGGGCCAGCATTGTCTGAATACCCTAATGCAGGGGTCAGCAAACTTTTTCAGCAGGGGGCTGGTCCACTGTCCCTCAGACCTTGTGGGGGCCGGACTATATTTTGAAGGGAAAAAAAGAACGAATTCCTATGCCCCACAAATAACCCAGAGATGCATTTTAACTAAAAGGACACATTCTACTCATGTAAAAACATGCTAATTCCCAGACTGTCCGTGGGCCGGATTGAGAAGGCGATTGGGCTGCATCCGGGCCCCAGGCCTTAGGTTGCCTACCCATGACCTAATGTGTCGTTTGGCCATCTCTGGGAGCTGTGGCCTAGTGGGCAGAGGCTGAGGGTTAGCACCAAGGAAGAGCAAGAAGAATTTCTGGAAACCATGATTCTGGCACCACATGAATACCACATCCTTTCCGTCCCTGATCGGACTTGAAGGAGATTTGATTGTGAGGCTCCTTACATTGCAGTGCAACAACTAGAGCACAGCATTGCGTTGTAGTCACTGGAGCGCAAGTGGGGAACCTGTGGCTAATGGTCAGGAATAGCAGAAGCTTTCTCTCTACCCCCTTTTCAGCCTGAGGGCCAAATTCCTTCCTAGGCATCCTTCTGGGGGCCACATGCAAGTGGTAGGCGGGGCCAGAAGGAAAAGTGGGTGGGGCAAAGTCTGCTCACTTGCAGAGTAGGGCTGTAAAGCCGGATGGAGGTATCCTAAGGCAGCATTTCCCAACCTTGGGCCTCCAGCTGTTTTTGGACTACAACTCCCATAATCCTCAGCTAGCAAGACCAGTGGTCAGGGATGATGGGAATTGTAGTTCGAAAACAGCTGGAGGCCCAAGGTTGGGAAACACTGTCCTAAGGAACTCTGAAATACATATCAGCCACTCGCTACACTGGGATCTGCCTGCTGAGGGGTAGATGCCTCACTCCACCTCGCGCAAAGGCTAAGCAACATCTCTGCCTGCATCTGGGGTTCTCTGCCCTGCCCTGGATGACTTGGAGGAGGCGGGAGAGGAGGGAGGTTGAGAAACAATAGCTGCAAAGTGCTCCCTTTGTCTGGCGCAGTCCCTGGCAGGCTGTGTGTGCTTCTTTTTGTCCTTCATTCCTTTGTCTGGGAGGGGAGGAAGGAGGAGGATGGCTGCCCTTTGAGCAGATGGCTGCTTGCCGCTCTTTGATGATTTTCTTTTTTTGTGGGGGGAACTCCAGACATTCCTAGAAGGGCCTGTTATGGAGAGGGGTAGGATTGACAGTGTATGTGCATCAATGGCTGTTCCTTCTCTTGTTCTTTTGTGTCAGTACTGGGCTCCTGGCTGAGAGAAGGAGGGCTGGCTTTTCTTTCTTTCTTACTCTGCACATGTTCAGTTTCTAAATGAGCTGCACTGGGGATTTGCATAGACCAGGGGTAGGCAACCTAAGGCCCGTGGGCCCGATGCGGCCCAATCACCTTCTCAATCCGGCCCACGGACGGTCCGGAAATCAGTGTGTTTTTACGTGAGTAGAATGTGTCATTTCCATCAACTTTTTTTTTAACGCTGAATTCTAATACTTGAATTTGTTTGCTGGTTTTTCTTGCACTCCAATTTTTATTGAATTTTAATGCTTTGCCATTTTGGAAGCCGCCCAGAGGACACTGCCATTGGGTGGCATAGAGATGCTATTAATCAAAATCAAGAAAATAATAATAATAATAATAATAATAATAATAATAATAATAATACTAAATGCATAGAGTTGCATCTTTGGATATCTGCACACAACTGCGTTTTGTCTTTGAAAGCGAGAGAACTTGTGCTCATGAAATACAGCCCTGTTTTAATTCCAACATTACTGAGAACAGGCTACCCCACTGCAGCCCGGCTATATGACTGCAACTAGAGACCAATTATCCCTTAACACCCAGGAAAGTCAAGAAGGCTTTGTTGTTGTTGTTGTTTGGTCACAAAGTGACTAATCTACTCCTCCCTCTCTTTTTAAGTATTCAGTTGCCTATGCTAAGAGTCAGTAGGCCCTCCAAGAATGCTTGATTTCTGGGGCCAAGAATGCGGCTAATCTTCTGATAGATAATAGGGTTCTTAGTAGGAGCAGAAAATAGCTGCAGGCTAGGAAACTCAGCTTCCTTTGTCAGCAAGGCTGGGCACTTCAGTGTATCTGATACCACACACTCCCAGAGGGGTCACTGAATTGGTCTATTTTGCAGCAGAACTAGAAAGGTGGCACCTTAAAAGACCTAACGAATTCAATATAGTGCAAGCTTTCATGAACGAGAGACCATGTCATTCAACATACCCTCTGACATTTCTCCAATGAAAATAGGAACATCCCATTCCATAATGATAATTTTACTCTTTGTACCCCACACATCTTATTGGGTTGCCCCAGGACTCTGAGCAGCTTCCATCATATGTAAAAACATAATAAAACATTAAACATTAAAAAAACACACCTTCCCCATATGGAATTGCCTTCAGACGGCTCAGGGATTGGATCCATAGCCTCCAACATTTCTTCAGTGAAAATAGGGACATCCTAAGGAAAAATGGAAGGACAGATCCTGAAGTTGAGGCTCCAATACTCTGGCCACCTCATGAGAAGAGAAGACTCGCTGGAAAAGACCCTGATGTTGGGAAAGATTGAGGGCACAAGGAGAAGGGGGCGACAGAGGATGAGATGGTTGGACAGTGTTCTCGAAGCTATGAACTTAAGTTTGACCAAGCTGTGGGAGGCAGTGGAAGACAGGAGTGCCTGGCGTGCTCTGGTCCATGGGGTCACGAAGAGTCAGACACGACTAAACGACTAAACAACAACAACAAGGGAAAATGGGACATTCTGGGATCAAAGCAGAAACCGGGACAGCTTCTCTAAATTAGGGATGTCTGTGGAAAATAGGGACAGTTGGAGGGTTTGCATCAAGTGCTGCAAGACTCCTTGTAGATTTTGGAACCAGGCCTTCTCCACTTCACACAAACCTCCCAGGTGCTTTTTATAGGGATCATAGAATTGTAGAGCTGGAACCTGCAATCTCTGCTAAAGCATCCATGGCAGGTAGCCATCCAACCTCTGCTCAAAAACCTCCCAAGGAATGTGGAAGTATAAGCTATAAGTGACACAATCTGCAACACCTGCACTCCTCTGGTGAGGAAACTCCAAGGGATATTTTGGATACCTCCCTTCATGTTCAAAACAAATATTTGGGTAGGTGTTTTGCATTGCCGTTGCAGCTCTGATGGTTGTTAATGGTTGAAGAAAATAACAGGGAAATAGTCCCCTGCACACACATGGATTAAGTATATTTTAGATAGTCAGTGCTGGTCCTGATGAGGAGGTTTTTTTCTACACACATTTGTACGTTGTTGCCATCCATCAGTCTTAGGAGACAATGGAGGAGTGTGTCTTTGGGGATAAAGTCAATCCGTTGGAAGTTTACAGCGCTTGCTGTGGCTGTAGAGACTGATACGAGAGAGACATATTTCGTCGCAGTCTGAGTGATATCTCTCCGATTGCAGGCACCAATTTTGGGTGAGATCTCACTGATTTGGGGTGCGATCTCATGTGCTCAGCAAGATCTCACCTTGTTTTGGTGAAATCTTGCCGGAAATCTCCTCCACTGGCAGTGGAGGTGACCGGGCAAGAGGAACACCTAATGATTGGGCTGGCCCTGTTCCTCTGTGAAGTACAGTATTTTTTGCTCTATAAGACTCACTTTTTCCCTCCTAAAAAGTAAGGGGAAATGTATATGTGTCTTATGGCGCGAATGCAGGCTGAGCAGCTATCCCAGAAGCCAGAACAGCAAGAGGGATTGTTGCTTTCACTGAGCAGCGATCCCTCTTGCTGTTCTGGCTTCTGAGATTCAGAATATTTTTTTTCTTGTTTTCCTCCTCCAAAAACTAGGTGCGTCTTGTGGTCTGGTGCGTCTTATAGAGCGAAAAATACGGTATGTTACATGCCCATCTGATCCACTTATCTTAGCGGTGTTTTAACAATCAATCCTTCTTCACAGGGGATTCTGGCAACGGTAGCTCTATGAGGGGAATAGGGGTTGCCTAACAACTCCCAGCCCCCTTAACAAACAACAGCTTCCAGAATACTTTGGGGGCTTCTGAATTCAGGACTGTTTGAAGTGGATGGTGCAAATGTGGTCCATCTAGCTCAGTATTTTCTTTTGACAGTGGCTCTCGAAGATTTCAGAGAGCAGCCTTTCACAGGCCCACCTGGAGATGCTGCGGATTTCACCTGCGACCTTATGCATGTAAAACTAGGGTTGCCATATTTCAAAAAACAAAAACCCAGACACCCTGAAACTCCAAAAATCCCCACAATTTTCCAATTGACTTGCCTAAGATCCAGGACAAAGCGTCACCTTTTGGAAATTTCCCCTGGACATCAATTCTGCCTTTGAAATCCCAGCAATAACTGGGGAAGTCCGGGCATATGGTGGCCGTATGTAAAACTGCTCCTCTGCCACTGAGCTCCACTGTTTCATGTGCCTTCCAGCTACATCACGGGTCAAGTTTAGCTGCAGGAGTCGATTTGCAGGCCTGGTGGGGCCTTGATCTTTGAGGTTGTTTGTGTCAATGATGTTGATAAGACTGCTATTGGCTTCTTGTTTCATGGGGCAAAATTTCCAGGAAACCGGTATCTGGGTTTCTGATGGACTATCTCTCACCAGGGGAGATATAAATAGCTCTCTTCCTGGTTTGAGTGTTGTTTTGCAGTTTAAGATGTACCAGAAAAAGAGAGAGAGACGCAAATTGACTCACACAGCTGGGATTTTCACAGAAACATTTCTAGGTAGTGCAAAGGAACTTAAGACTGTACTGGCATGCACTCAAAACAGATCTACGAACAGAAAAACATAACAGAAACCTTGTGACCCAGGAGCCATCTGTCTCAGCATGACAAGGTGTCCTGTTTTGCAGGGGACACTTCTCTGTTTGAGTGGCCGCCTGGTCCTATTCCAGCCTAGATATAACAAAGCATAAGCGAAATCAGATCAAGATTGTTAAGGACTCCGGTGCAGTTCTTAGAATTGCTCCCCTTCTCCTCCAGAAAGGACCAGAAAATAAATATTTTGGTATATTAAAGACTGATGTATTTACAGTATTATGGCGTAAGTTCTCTTGGTCTACAAAAATACTGTGGAGACTGTGGGGTTTCATAACTCTCAGCAAAGCACACACTCCCGCCCCCAACCTTGATAAACAAAAAGAAACTACTCTGATAGCTAACATGATTTTTACATGTTTATAGAAATTTATAGAATAATTTTTGTTTTATTAAGAATAATTTAATTGTGTTAAATTTATTATTTGACTTTGCATTCCTGTACCCACTTACCTGGGAGCAAGCCCCCTTCATTGCAGACCCTTATGTCTGAGTAGACATGTATACTTATGTACTGTCAGTTATACAGTGAAATCTTAATGACTGCCTGAACTTCAGCTCCTGCAACAAGGGAGGCATGCCTAAGCTGCCTCTACAAATTTTCAGATTTTTCACTTGCCATTTTGGGTGGAGTGGGTGGAATCTCTAACATCTATTTGTCCTTGTTGTGTAGTGGCAGAAAATAGCTTGTAGGGAGTACCCGATCTCTGATAAGCCCATTACAGGAAAGATGCTAGAAAGATAGGAAGAGGAAAGTATAGACATTCCAAGGGCTAGAAAATCAGTGAGAAGCAAGAAGGCATTCAAAGGGAAGGAGAAAACAGAAGCTGTTTATGATCCCAGGGATTCCTAATGTCTGGTGCCCAAGCACCTTACTCATCAATCACAGCTCTGACTTCACTCATTAGCTAAAACCACTGAAAGACATGAGCAGCAAGGATGTCCTGTGTCACACTTAGAAGGTTGCCTGCACATTTTGCTTCATAATTTTCTGCACAGGATGGCTAGAGACCCCTCTCTCCTTCCTCCACTCTCCTTTTAAAGTTAAAACTCACTAGTCTAGGCCCCTGCTAGTAGGGTTCCTAGTGCAGTTGCTCCAGTTGCACCATTATAATCTAGCTATGACCCTAAGAAGGAAGGACAGGGACCCTGAAGTTGCCACCAGTACTTTGTACCTGGTAGGAAGAAAGACTAATTTGGGACTTTCCCTAATACTAGGCAGTTGTATCAGTCTGCTCACCTCGATTTGTCATTAGAACCTAACCAACAAGTTCCACGTGCAGCAGATATTTTTCTGAAAGCAAGGGAGGGTTGTATCCATTGCATAATACACCGTGCTCCACAACCGTCACATTTCTTCTTTTCTCAACCAGGATTACGTAAGCATGGCAAGGGATTTGGTGGCTGCTGTCGAAAGAAATCTTCTAAAGGATGCTTCCAGGTGTTGGCTTTCTCCGGCGACTGGAATGTTTGTGTGACTAACCAGCAATGCTCGTATGTCAACGTGCTGGACACCCACAAGGAAGATGCCATTGGTGCCATTTCCGGTGGTGACAGCTATCTGCAAGCACATCACCAGAGGAGTGGCAAACCAGCTATGGTACCTTCCTCCCTCTCAACCCTCTTCAATGGGGTACTTGCTGGGTTTGTTGACAAGCACAAATATTTTAAATAAACAAATAAAACCACATCAGATTGGAGAAGTTTCCTGACAGAGTTGTGCAAGCAGTGGCAGACCTACATTTTGCGGCCCCTGAAGCTTGAACCCTTCACAACCAACAATGAGGTCTTCAATAGGGTTGTTCCACAACAAGTCACCACATTTTTTTTTTAAAAAATCAACTACCATATCTCAGATTTTGATTAAATTTGCTGTACAGTGGTACCTCAGGTTAAGTACTTAATTCGTTCCGGAGGTCTGTACTTAACCTGAAACTGTTCTTAACCTGAAGCACCACTTTAGCTAATGGGGCCTCCTGCTGCCACCGTGCCGCCGGACCCCGATTTCTGTTCTTATCCTGAAGCAAAGTTCTTAACCTGAAGCACTATTTCTAGGTTAGCAGAGTGTGTAACCTGAAGCGTATGTAACCTGAAGCGTATGTAACCCGAGGTACCACTGTACTGAGTTATCTCACATGTCAAAGTCACTGGTCTGAATAAAAAAATCCTATGCCTTATAGTGTTCAAGTTATGAGTGAAGGATGAGAATTAGGGAATTGCTGTATACACACATGACTTCTAGAGCCGCTCCAGGATTAGGATCCCTGCAGCTTAAGCTTCCTTGGTTTCATAGTAGATCTGCCCTTGCATGCAAGTAAACATAAGACGGGTGTACAAGTAGCTAACTTTAATGGGAACTTAAATCCTAAGGTGCTCCCAGGTGACCTGTTTACTGAGCATTCATCCTGATTTCTTTGCGGGGAGATCAGATGATGTTGGCTGTTGAACTAGCATTCGTTCTGGTTTGTCTGCAGGGAGGTTAGATGATGTTGCATCATGCAAGTGTTATCCCATACTTGCCAGTGCACTTTCATGCCACTTATTGCAAAAAGCTGTTTTTTTTTTGCAGAAGTGGGCTTCTTGTGCAAGAGCTCCCCATACAGTATAATTGCACACCCTGAATTTACCTGTATGTGATTGTATCCTACCTGCAAAGAGCAATGGCCTGAAGTACTCCTAAGGAAAACTCCAGAATTTTGAAATAGTTTTCGTTTCCCCCCTCCCAATTTGAACAACCCTCCCCACTAATTTCAGTTCCTGGGGAAAACACTGATGGCTACAAAGTTGTAGCACAGGAATAGAGGGCATTTTTCAGCCCAATAGGCACATTCCCTCATGTATGGTGTCAATGTGACGTAAATCAGTTAATGTTAGCATAAACTTGCATGTGAGCAGAAAGAATTCTGAAAAAAACAACCCCAAATTCTTTGTTTTTAGATGACGCATCTGTGTTTCGCAACAGAAATGATCTCAGAAGAGGTGTTCGGCGTTTCTAGACTATCTTCAGGTGGGATTCAACCACAGACAGGCAAATCCAGGTTTTGCCATTATAACCTATTGGGAAGTCTTGTGGAACAAACCTGCTTCACCCCGAAAAGATTGATTTTTTTGCAGTAAGGAAAGTGGCAAGAAATTGCACTGGAAGCTGTGGGACAACCCATGCTTTGATACGTCATCTAACCTCAAAATCAGAATGAATGCTCATTCTGGATGAATTCTCTGAAGCGTTTCAACTAGAATTAACTGTTGACTTGTGTGTGAGAGCAAACCAACAGTCATGCTTCTTCAAAGATGATGCAGCCCTATTTTAAACAAATCCAGTATTTTGGCTGAAAAGAAATCTGCCTCTAGTCATTTATTTTGAACCACACTAGCATTGGCTTTAAAATATAGGTGTCGTTTTCTTTAATTTTCTTAAACAAGACAGTCCCCACCCCCCACCCCAGAAGTAAATATATAGCACTCCTCCTTAAACCCCTGAAACTTTTCACAAAAGTATTTTTGTGGCACTGTCGTGTGGTAGATTGAATTAGTGGATTTCCAAGCACAGGGAAGAAATTTTGCAGCCAGTTCATCGTGAAATTCTCTTGCAGTTAACCATCAATTGTTTTTTCTCACACACACCCATGCTGTTTTGACGGAACGGTTTGTTTTTTCACGTCTGTCAGCTGGGAAATCAGCACCCTCCTTTTCTTCAAAAAGAGAACTTTTCCTCAGAATTTTCGAATGGAAGAAGCTCGCTTGTTTTCAGGATGTCATGATGAATGACTCATGGGCTTTGGACTGATCCTTCAGTGCGATGAGGAAATTCGAGAGCTGACAAGAGGAAAGAGGCAGCTTTGGATTTGCTAGGGCATATTTACTTGTCTAATTGGAATGCTTATTACAATTTGCTGTTCCTCCAATGGGGATTTCTCCCGACTCTCTGATTTCAGTATCGGCTTCATAATTGCATTCAGTTGCATTCTCCGGAGGTAAACAAGAACTGATACCGTTTTCAAGAAAATGTAATGCAAAGTTAGCCTAGTGACTGCAGAGTTTGAACCAACCCCCCTCCCACTCCCCACAACCACCATTAGCTGACGTGATTATTACATCAGCACTCCTTTTCCTCAGCTGCTGTTTGGGAGAAATCCCCATTGGGACGCTGGTGGGTGGAGGACTTTAATGTGTGGAGGGGATGTGTTTCAGCACTCGAAGGCTCCTGTCTCACCGCCTCCACTTTCAGTTTTTAGTCCTAAGAGGTCAGTAGCGATGGGTGGAAAACAGAGGCCCACCAAAAATGATATATGAGGCCATCCTTAGATCACAAGTGACTCAAAATGCATCAGTGACCCTAATGGGACTTCTGAATGTTACACGTGTCCTTCCAAAGTCAACAGCATTCGAAGTAAGAATTTGTGTACCTCTCCAAACCACAGAGCCTAGGGCTTGCCGATCGGAAGGTCAGCGGTTCGAATCCCCGTGATGGGGTGAGCTCCCATTGTTTGGTCCCAGCTCCTGCCAACCTAGCAGTTCGAAAGCACACCAGTGCAAGTAGATAAATAGGTACCGCTCTGGCGGGAAGGTAAACAGCATTTCCGTGCGCTGCTCTGGTTCACCAGAAGCGGTTTAGTCATGCTGGCCACATGACACGGAAGCTGTCTGCGGACAAACGCCAGCTCCCTCGGCCTATAGAGCGAGATGAGCGCCGCAACCCCAGAGTTGTCCGCGACTGGACCTAATGGTCAGGGGTACCTTTACCTTTACCAAACCTTTGAGGATGAGATACCCTTGCACTTGGGGTTGTGACTCTGTATCAGAGAATCTGCTTTGCATGCAGAAGGCCCCGGATTCAATCCCTGGCACCTCCAGGTAGGGCTGGGAATATCTCCTCTCTGAAAACCAGAGAGCAGCTGCCTGTCAGTGTTGACAGTGCTGAGCTAGATGGATCAATGGTCTGAGTCAGCAGCTTCCTGTGCAAAACACACACGAGCGGTGTGTGGCTGCCCCGTGTGGTGAACCGCTGAACTGCAGTTGGCAGTGTTCTTCATGCACTGGGACTATGTGGTCCACCCAGGCTGGTCATTGGATATCCCTGGGAAGGAAGTACACTGATCTGCTCACTGAGTGAAACCAAAATCAACACATTAGCCTGCCTCAGTCACAAGAGCTGCCTAACTTAGCACTCCTCAAGTTAGCCCTCAAGGGCAGTGGAAGACGTTGCTCATTGTCAGTGTCAAAGTGAGATTCAGCTGCAAGTCTGGTTGGCTTTTGTACACACAAGGGGAGAGAGGTTCATTTTGTGTTTTGCCTCAGGTTGCAAAAGGTCTTGAGTCGGCCAGGGCAAACAACAACCAAAATGATCAAGGGGATGGGGCAAGTCACCTGTGAAGAAATATTTCAGTGCTGGGGACTTTTAGGTTTAGAGAAAAGGGGAATAAGAGGTTGTCAGTTTGCATTTCTTAGTAAAGAAAGTATTGATCTGATGTGTAGAGATATTTCCTATTCTAATTAATTCATGAGGGTTCTGGAAGCTTCTCTGTGTGAAAGAAATGAGCAGAAGGTTCATGATGGTTATTATTATGGTGCCTCTCCCAATATGTAACCCAAAGTAAAAACAATATTAAACCATAAAATGAAAATTTTAAAACAACATAGATTTATTGCGACACATGACAGGATCTGATTTTCCTTACATTATTAGTATAGTGTCCAGATCAAGGAAAGTAATATTGCCACTCTGTTCTGCCTTGGTCACCAGCCCAGTGAGGACTGAGCATGCTGAATGACTGTTGAGGGTGGGGGAATGGAATGGAATATCCTGGAAAAGGGTAAAGCTGGATGGAACCTTGAGCAGGACAACAGAATATCCCAGAAAAGGTCATGGCTGATTGGAACCCTGAGCAACGCTTTCTTTTGCAGGTTTGACTTGTTTTATTTTCAACAAAATTTATCACCCACATTCCCCTTTCTGAACAGAGATGTTCAAAGCTGCTTGGAAAAGCACACAAAAGAAGAAAAAAGCTTGGTTCATTTAAAATGCAGTAAATATAACAAAATTGCACCTTTTGTGTTGAAGTGCTGCCTGTCATGACTCAAATGTTTCGGTACAGGGTAATTTATGCGCTAAACCAAGGAAGGCTTCCCAATGGGAGGAGCTGGTGTTCACTTTTGTGAGCTGCTATTTAAGCAGGAGGCACAGAATGGGAGAAGGGGCTGCTGGGAGGAGCCAAGGATGATAGCGGCACATGCATTTTGTATGCTGCTTCTGTGGCGAAAAAATCTATACCTCTGTAAAGAACAGTATGAGAGCACTGCCCAGCAACTGTACATGTTTTTCACAATACATTTGTACTATCTGCGAGAGCCAGCATGGTGTAGGGGTTAAGAGCGGTGAACTCGTAATCTGGTGAACCGGGTTCGCTTCCCCGCTCCTCCACATGCAGCTGCTGGGTGACCTTGGGCTAGTCACACTTCCCTGAAGTCTCTCAGCCTCACTCACCTCACAGAGTGTTTGTTGTGAGGGAGGAGGGGAAAGGAGATTGTTAGCCGCTTTGGGGAGTGAAAGGCGGGATATCAAGTCCGAACTCCTCCTCCTCCTTTTCTTCTTCTTCTTCTTCTTCTTCTTCTTCTTCTTCTTCTTCTTCTTCTTCTCCTCAGAAAAGGAGGGGGCAATCAGCCCGCCATAGAAATCATCGAACTCTAAAAAGGAATATACTTCCCACCCACTCCACCAAATAAAAACATATCTGGGCAAGTCATAATTGAAATTGTGTTAGCAAGTTTTTTTCATTGCTACTATGAGGTCTAACAACTTTATATACAGTGGTACCTCGGGATGCGAATGGGATCTGTTCCAGAGCCCCGTTCACATCCTGAACATAACGTAAGACGCGACAGCGCATCTGCACGTGTGTGAGTTGCGTTTCGTCGCTTCCACACATGCGCATGACGTCAATTTGACCGTCTGTGCATGCGCGAGTGGCAAAACCCAGAACGCAACCCGAACACGCTCAACCTGAAGCGTATTTATCCCGAGGTATGACTGTATGTATAAATACCCACACGCTGAATTCTGAAATGCTACAGGGCACTTTGTTTATGTAAGGATTGGCACTCAAAATTGAACTCAGAATAGGTTTGTTATTAGTTGTTGGCATCTGTCTGTCTTGAGAGACAATGGAGTGTGCCTCCAGGGGTGAAGTCAAACTGCTGTGTTAGCAGCACTGCAGTGACAAGCCAGGGCAGTGTGTAAGGAGGTCCTGGGCTGCCCAGATAACAAGACCCCCTCTCAGCCTCGCTGATGTGGCCCAAAGGAAAGCAGAGCAATATGTTTGACACCAGCTGGACTGCAAGATTTGCCAGAAGCAGGCATGCAAGGTGCCATCCAACCATCTTCAGGGCTCCACTCTGGATTTGTGAAGGCTGTCCTCCTTAGCCTTTTCTTTTCCCGAAGATGTCACACAAGGCAGCAGAGGTTTAGGATCAGAGTTTTCCTTCTCCTGGATGGGCTACTTCCCAGATTGACAAGCTCCATCTGCTGTTCGTAGGGCTGGGGAACTGTGGTGCTCTAGATATTGACAGACTCCAACTCCCAACAGTCTCAGCCATAATGGCCAATGGTCAGAGATGATGGGAGTTGGGAGTCCCTCAGCGTCTGGTGGGCTACAGGTTCCTTGCCCATGGCTTATAGTATAAATAAATGTGCAGGCCAAAAGCAAGGTACCAATGTGTACGTCCTGTTGTCTAGGGCCACGTTACTCATATACAACAAACTTATTTTTATTGCAGGGCAATAAGTACACTGGTTTATTGCTGGAAAGTACACTGAACAGAAACTGAAAGAAAATGAGAAGGGAAAGTTCAAGGGTAGAGTTGGAGCTCAGCCTATTATACCACGAGGTTATAGTTAACTCTATAATGTTCAGTATAGTTAAAGCTATGGTTTTCCCAGTAGTGATGTATGGAAGTGAGAGCTGGACCATAAAGAAGGCTGATCGCCAAAGAATTGATGTTTTTGAATTATGGTGCTGGAGGAGACTCTTGAGAGTCCCATGGACTGCAAGAAGATCAAACCTCTCCATTCTGAAGGAAATCAGCCCTGAGTGCTCACTGGAAGGACAGATCCTGAAGCTGAGGCTCCAATACTTTGGCCACCTCCTGAGAAGAGAAGACTCCCTGGAAAAGACTCTGATGTTGGGAAAGATTGAGGGCACAAGGAGAAGGGGATGACAGGACGAGATGGTTGGACAGTGTTCTTGAAGCTATCAGCATGAGTTTGACCAAACTGCAGGAGGCAGTGGAAGACAGGAGTGCCTGGCGTGCTCTGGTCCATGGGGTCACAAAGAGTCGGACACAACTAAACAACTAAACAACAACAACAACAAAGTGTTGTCACATTGCAGGTTTCACTCTAAATTCGAAAGTTTGGGCCTGTATGAAGTTTTAATTCCAGCCAAACAGAACAACTTTCCTTGTATCAGAGAATCTAGACTGCAGACATTCTGACATGGTTGTTCGCTGACAACTTGGAATGTTCATGAACATTCTGTGGCTCAGCCAACCAGTGTGAGAGGTTTCAAGGCCACATGTGCAGTACAGTCTAGTGTTCATGCTTCAGAGCACTACCATAGCCGTTCAAGCTTCTATTCTCAGCCCAGCCTATGTTCCTGCTATTCTTAGCATAGTAAGAACGCAGTAAGCACACAGAGCTTTTTCACATCTTGCTCCAATAGTTTAAACAGAGGTGAGAGTTTTGACTTGGCCAAAGCATTACTAGGGGAATTAGGGGCACAGCATCTCAACCTTCTTCCGAAATGTTAGCGCCAAGAAGCCAGAGTGCCTGTCATGTGACTTGGGAGAATTGTTGGAGAATTCTGGCAAAAAAGTGTTTGCTGTTGCTGCTTTTGGTCTGCAAAAGATACGTAACTGATTATGTTTTTCTTATCATGGAGGCCTAATTAGGGACTGTTTCCACCCTGAACCCCAACACAACAATCAGAAAGTGAAGGACGAGGTGGCTTCTCCCTCCAATGTGCCAGCGTGGTGTAGTGGTTAAGAGCGGTAGACTCATAATCTGGTGAACTGGGTTCGCTTCCCCGCTCCTCCACATGCAGCTGCTGGGTGACCTTGGGCTAGTCACACTTCTCTGAAGTCTCTCAGCCCCACTCACCTCACAGAGTGTTTGTTGTGGGCGAGGAAGGGAAAGGAGAATGTTAGCCATTTTGAGACTCCTTCGGGTAGTGATAAAGCAGGATATCAAATCCAAACTCTTCTTCCTCTTCTTCTTCTCCATTCCAGGATTATCTGGAGGGGAGGGACAGCAATATGCACCTGACCGCCTGGCTGTGGCGTTGTTGCTGCTCACTGGGAGGGAAAGTCAAGGCAGGAGGTCCGTTGGCATAGTGTGGGTCACCAGCAGAGTCAATCTGGGCTTCTGCTAGTATGCCCATAGAATGGCTACTTCTCCACTGCTTTGACCCTGATTCCAAGCTGGGAAGCAGCAGTGGTGTCACAGACAGGAGACCAGATGTGTGACGTTGCCCTTCCTTCCGGCTGCTCCTGCTCTTTCTGCAAAAGCCAACTGGACGGGTGGATCCTCAATCGCACCTGAAGGCTAGCTTAGGGAGGCACAAAGCAGATGGTGTGGCACACACAGCTCTGTTCGTCATCACCTGCCCCATCTGCCGCCTGAGGCAGCTGTCTCCCTCTGCCTAACGGTAGGGTCAGACCTGCTTCAGATCTTTCCATATTCAGTCATATGAAAGACTTGGTGGACTCACACACAGCTTCGGTGCCATACTCTGCTTGTGGTGTTTGCTCGGGTCCCACAACGGGGAAGGAAGGTCTGGCTTAGGGCCTCCCTCCACTGCAATTTACCTGGGGACCGTCAACTGTCTCTGTGGTAACAGCCACCTCTTCCTCTGTTCGTGCTAAAACTGAATTCTAGGAATGAACAGAAAGCCCCGTCGCACTTCTGCTTTGCAGACATTCTCTCTCACATTTTCCGTTGCACGGAGAAAGCAGAACTAGACTCGCAGCACCATTCCCAAGATGATATCGCATAGCCTTCAGAAGAAAAGGTCGCTCCCAACGTCACTCATTGTTGCTTTTCTTTTTAGGGCAGGAAATTCTCATAGCTGGCATCTTTCACCCGCCTAATTCCACACACATATCTTTTTTCTTGGAAGGGGAGGTAAGTAGTTCCCGCTTCAGATTTTGCAGGGCCTTCTCTGAGTGGCCCCCCTCATCACCACTCTCCATCTGCTTACCAGCAACCAGATGAGGCGCCTCTCTGCTCTTTTGCCTTACTCTCGTCACTGGTCACACAAGAACCCTACTTTATGTAGACCGAGTTTGCGCAATTGCCGGGAGTGTCTGGGAAAAACAAAACAAAACAAAGCATGGTGTGTATATGCGAGTGGAATGGCTCGCTAGAGGAGGGCATGGCTGGCTCCTTTCAGGCCTTTTGGGAAGTGAAAACACACTGCAAACTTTTCATTCCAGGTTCCAATTAAATGACCTTTATTAGGGGTTCCCAAACTTTTTTTGCCCTGGGACACATTAGGAAATCTAAGCAACCAAGAAATAGTCAGGGACACCACCAAACACCCATTTCACAGAATCTCCCCCCCCCCAGCAATGCTCAGAATTCTACCACAGAGAAACAACAGGCAGAACATCTATATCCCACTAACAAAACACAGAAAAAAAGCAGGCAACCCCACAAAAAAGAGCAGGTAGAAAAAACAAAACAAAACCCTGAACCCTCTCAATTATTAAAAAAAAAGAAAAATAAGAATTTGGATGGGCGAAGGACCTTTGTGGGTGTCTAAGGGCATTACGGACATCACATTGGGGACCCCAGATTTATACAGACATACAGTGTCTAAACCACAGAGCCTAGGGCTTGCCAATCGGAAGGCTGGCAGTTCGAATCCCTGCGATGGGGTGAGCTCCTGTTGTTCGGTCCCAGCTTCTGCCCACCTAGCAGTTCAAAAGCACATCAAGTGCAAGTAGATAAATAGGTACCACTCCGGCGGGAAGGTAAACAGCATTTCCATGCGCTGCTCTGTTAATTTGATGCTGTCCCACTCCTGATGTTCTGACCACCCCTCTGAGGATCGCTTTGTCTTCCGTGCCATGTCATGTTTGTACGAGAGAAAAGCACAGGGGCAGCAGACACAACTACTACATGGTGCACTCAGCAGGGGTAAGCTCTGCCATGCTGCAATACCTTAATCTCCACCCGGTTTTGATTTTAGCCTCATCCACTTTTGCTGCTGGCTATTGCTGGCATGCACCCCTCAATGGGATGACCTGCAAGGGAATGTGACCATCAGCAAGACAAAGGAACCACTTCTTTTTTTAAAAAAACCCCCCAGAACAACTTACTGTATTTGGCAGAGAATGATGGATTTAGTTTTTAAAGGATTAGGAGTGTTTACTTTCATATGGTTGTTTAAATAAATTGCATTTTAAATCAAGGACCATCACCTGGTTAAAGAAATCTTTGCTGATTAGTTGTATGAGTTTTAATCAATTCATCATGAATAATTTTGCAAATGAATGTTAATTCTGAAGGAAAAATGTACTTTGGTTTTTGATGTTAGGTGCTTCACAGCAAACATTATTTTAGATGAAATGTTCTTCTTAATGCCTGCCAACTTGGTTTTTGCAAGTGCGCTTTTTTTTTTTTAAGGAACATTTTTCTTTTAGACATCTGCTGCCTGATTTATCAGAAGCACCTTTTTAATCCATCAAATGCTTGAAGTTGATTGATCAAAAGGTTTTAAGTTGATTAATCTGATTCATCAGTTAAACTTTGCAGCCTTATTGTTTTTTTAACCAGTTCCCTTTTCGACCTTCCAAATAATTTGTTAAAGTGAGATATGATAAATACGATTTCTTTTTAAAACCTAATGTAAAATCAAATTTCTGTTTTTCATTTTTAACGCCCCCTCCATCAGTTTTTTTCATCCTGGTGAAGTTACTCTTGTCCCTTTTTTCTGGTAGGTCCTCTCTGTTGATTACAGCTAATGACAGGCATAAAGGAATGTAATAATATTAGTAGAAAAAATGCCTAGTTTAAAGTTTTCTACTTCACTACCTCTCCGGGCTTTACATGTTGAATTTCTACCTGCCTTGCAGTTGTAGAGCCCTGCCATATAAAAGCTGGCAACCTTAAAAGTGAAGGTCTTCAGGTTCAATAATACTTCCTGATTTGTCTTGAAAGATCTGAATGTGAAAATAAAGAAATAAAGAAATAGGGAAGGGTGTGTTGCAACATTGCTACTAGTTTCTCTCTGCTAGCATCTCTCCCACTCTTGTTGGAACCTCCTCCCCACCCTCTACTAATTTCCATCTCCTCTATAATTCTCTTTCATTCATAACCAGCTGCTGTTTATGACCGCTGGTTGTGTTATTTTTAGCTGCAGAGACAGGCTAAACACAAAGGAAGCACATGCAGATTAATAAGCAGGGTGGGACTGAGGCCCAGCTAGCACCTAACACAGCAGATTGCAAGGCTTGCTTGGCACCCAGCATTTGAGTCCTCCTTTGGGTTGCCAATGGTTCTCACTGGCCCAGCTCCCTTGCCTTTTAACTGCAGCCTGACATGCAGATAGGTTAGCAAGTTAGAAGCTTCTCTTGGCATGCAGATAAAGTAAGGAGCAAGGCGTGGATCTGCCAAACTTCTCTGACTGACTGTGCAGTTGCTAAAAGCACAGGAGCAGAGCCAAAAAGAAGTTGGCAACCCAAGCTTTTGCGCTGTGGGTTAAACCACAGAGCCTAGGACTTGCCGATCAGAAGGTTGGCGGTTCGAATCCCCGCGACGGGGTGAGCTCCCGTTGCTCGGTCCCTGCTCCTGCCAACCTAGCAGTTCGAAAGCACGTCAAAGTGCAAGTAGATAAATAGGTATCGCTCCAGCGGGAAGGTAAACGGCGTTTCCGTGCGCTGCTCTGGTTTGCCAGAAGCGGCTTTGTCATGCTGGCCACATGACCTGGAAGCTGTACGCCGGCTCCCTCGGCCAATAAAGCGAGATGAGCGCCACAACCCCAGAGTCGGCCACGACTGGACCTAATGGTCAGGGGTCCCCTTTACCTTTACCTTTTATCCTCTAACAGTCTCAAAAATTTGGAGATGCTTGTAACATCTCAATGTTCAGACCAGCGGCCGCTGCCTGAACATCCCCTCTCACTATTACCACACACTGCTGAAGTTTGCCTTCTGAGGATGACTGATCCAAGATGTAATTTATAAAGCAAGCATGGGCAAACTCCAGTCTTGTGGGATGTATTATGATGAGTTTACTAGAACTCTGCCATCCATCAACCAAAGCCAAATTCAAAATGGTGGTTTGGGGTCTGAGCCAACCCCTTACTTCACCTGGTGGGCTATATACTGGGATAGTCTGCGTATACAAGTACAAATCTCCACCTCCACCACTGCACAGCAGGGATTCCAACATGAACCCTCAGACTAGTCAGCAAAGATGCCCAAAGACCTGGAGAAAGGCAGCCAGTTGGGTGGACAGTGTCATTATACAGTTTCGTCACAAGGTGGCAGTTCTAGGTCAGTCATTTCCTGTTCCGTTTTTCTTGGAAAGAGACAATAAAGTTTTTGTCTTGCTTCCTGATTGGTGTGTCCTGTAAGCCTTCCAGAAAAATTGCATATATTTAACACCTGAAGAACACAGTGAAATTAAACGATGGTGCACTTAGCATGAATATTTTTTTTTAAAAAAAGAATTACTATTGTTAATAGCATGAAATCCTTGACTAACTTACTAAAAAACACCAGTAGTTATCAACTAAACTTTAGTCCTTCACTGTTCTGCAGACTCTGGAGAGGGAAGTCTGTCAGTCAGTCAGTCAGGGTTTTTCTTTCTTTAAAGAATTCAATAATTTAAATTTAGACATACACAAATATATGAATACACATACATATCTTACAATATAATAATTTTTGTAAGTCATCATGCTGCAGTTCTCCTGGCTGCCAATAGGTGGCCAAGCCAACTGCAGCATGAAGATAGAACAGCAGGCAGGACTATGCAGGCAGGCAGGCAGGCAGGCAGGCAGGCAGGAGAGAGAGCCACTTGGATGGCAGGTGACCCAGATGAGCCACAGAGGAACAGTCAGGACAGGAAAGCAACTGTCTTACAGTGTGCACTTGCACTTGACACTGACATCAGAGACCAAGGAGGAAGAAAATGATGGGACAGTCCTTTTCATTCCCCTCTCTCCCATGAGTGGCAGTGACCTATCCCCATCACCCACAGCTGGGTCCAACTCCCCTCTCACACTTTGCCCCGAGCTCTTCCATCCCCTCACAGTTTGCCCCTATCCCAATATCCCCCTTCTCTCTCCCCTGAGGGTGGAGGCAGCAATTGGGATCCTGGGATTGGGACAAACTGTAAGGGAGGGAGAGGGGAGTTTGGGGCATGAGATGGAACTTGGAAAAGGTGTGAGTAGGTGCAGATGGGGAGGTTGAAGGAACAGCGAGGGGACAGGGAGTTTGAAGGGGATGGGGTGTAAATGGAAGGGGGTTGGCAAAGGGGTGAAGTGGGGGTTTGGCAGATAGGCAGGGTTGACGAGTGATGTGAGCAGGGGTAGCAGCTCCTAGTAATAGCATATTGTCAGAGTTGCTTCCAGATCCTAGCTCACAGAGGATCACGCTAGCCAGCGATCATTAAATAAAAGTCTTTATTGAGTTACAGTTTCCATTCTCAAGCTGCTGCGTGCAACCCTACGTCTAATGGTTAGATCGGCGAAGCTCCATCTGAGTCTCCGCCCCTTGTACACCAACTTAATATCCTAGCCTTGCTCCACCTTTTCCGCCTGACTGTTCTTCTCTGGGTCCCTCTGCCCCCCGGGGTCTCTTCCTTCCGGGATTCCTCTGACGCTGACGCTGACCCCCCTGACTCTTCTCCCTCCTTTCGGCGGGCTTTAGGACCTGGCTCCCTTTCCGGGCTGCCTACTGCGCCACCTTCCTGTGCATTTGAACTTGGCGCGCGCGCCCAACCTTCCACCTTCCGTCTGACCGTTTCTTCGCTCCCCGATGGAGGTGTGGCCACTCCTGACTCGTGCCCTCCCCCCTGTTGTGAGCTGCCAGCGCTTGATCCCTGGCGCCCTTCCTCTTCCCTGCTCTCTGGCGGTGACGCTGGTCCCGATTTCCAACTGCTCCCCTCTGAGTCCCCTCTGGCTCTATCTTCCTGGGGTGTCCCCCTAGGCTCCCCCCTTGCCCTGGCCACTGGTGCTCCTTTCTGTGAATCTTCTGATTCACTGGAAAGACTCGGAGATCTCGGGTCGTCGTCATCACTCATCTTTTCTTCTGCCTCCTCCCCCTCGCTCTCTGTTTCCTCCCTTGCCCTTGCCTCTGCTCCTGAACCCCTGACACATATGATCTTTTTTTTTTAAAAAAAGGTATGACACGTCTATCATTATCAATGTTAACAAGTGTTAACTATTTTGATAAATCACATGGGGGAATTGCACTCCTCAATATTTACATTGTAATTGCTTTTCACAAATTAAATTTATAAAGCTATTTGCCTCTTTAAAAAGCCTATCATATCTTGATTGGACGAAATGTGTAAGATGATGCTTCTCGCCTACCTTCCAAATTTTACTTAGCTGTCGGTGGTGGTAACCTATCCTTTCTGTGCTATTAACACGAAGTGGCCAGAGAATATAAAACCCACAAAAACTCTTTACACTAGATTCGTTTCCTTAAATGTCCTCAGAAGATCAGTGGGGCATCATCTAAAGGTGTAGAGTAATGGTTTGTCAAAGGAGTTACAGTCGTACCTCGGAAGTCGAACAGAATCTGTTCCGGAAGTCCGTTCTACTTCCAAAACGTTCGGAAACCAAGGTGCGGCTTCCGATTGGCTGCAGGAAGCTCCTGCAGCCAATCAGAAGCCAGGGAAGCCCTGTTGGATGTTCAGCTTCCAAAGAAAGTTTGCAAACCGGAACACACACTGCCGGGGTTGCTGTGTTCGACGTGGAGCACCCCCATGCCATGGATACCCCTGTGGCTTGCCAAAGAGAAGAGGTTTTAACTGCTGTTTTTCCCTTGTATAGAATTCAGATGCGGAAGCCGAGCCCGCCTCTCTTCAGATCTTCCTCGCACAGTTGACAGTAACGAGCCGCACTGAAACAGCTTCCTCGTAACTGTGCAAATAGAATTAGTGCATCTAAACAGGAAATGGTGGTGCAGTCGGTCGGCTGAAACAACATCCTGGAGCTTCACCAAACTGCCACATGCTAGCTACAACTTTCATTGTAGGGACTAAAGAAAGCCCATGGGGGAGAGGGAGAGAGAGAGAGAGAGAGAGAGAGAGAGAGAGAGAGAGTCATTGCTGCTGAAATGGATTTTTTTTTGTGGGTGAGTGGGTAAAGGAAAGGGGTTTCAGTTCGGAGAAAATGCTAATGCCTACCAAGGAAATGTGGGCACGATTCGCTTTACTGACTTTCTGCTTGAGTCAGGTTCCCTGACAAGGACTGTGCCAAAAATGGGGCAAAAGAGGATGCAGATTCGCCTAAATTTTGCATATGATGATTTGCATCAAAACAGGCAATCTTAGAAATAAATACCATGATTTAAAAACATCTCACGGGAATGATGACCAGGGAGCCATAAACAAACTTTTGGCATCATAAAGGTAAAGGTAAAGGGACCCCTGACCATTAGGTCCAGTCGTGACCGACTCTGGGGTTGCGGTGCTCATCTCGCTTTATTGGCCAAGGGAGCCAGTATACAGCTTCCGGGTCATGTGGCCAGTATGACTAAGTCGCTTCTGGCAAACCAGAGCAGAGCATGGAAACACCGTTTACCTTCCCACCTATTTATCTACTTGTACTTTGACATGCTTTCAAACTGCAAGGTTGGCAGGAGCAGGGACCAAGCAACGGGGGCTCACCCCGTTGCGGGGATTCAAACCACCAACCTTCTGATCAGCAAGTCCTAGGCTCTGTGGTTTAACCCACACTGCCACCCGTGTCCCTTTTGGCATCATAGTGGGGTACTTATGGGAGCAGTTGGGGTGCAGGGTTTTTAAAAAGGGCAACAGAATCACACCAAACTGCACCCCTCATGTAGATTCTTCCAGAAGGGGGATGAATGTTGCAAATGGGTCATTCATATAGCTCAAACAGGTAATTGGCAACAGCTTTAAAAATGTCTTGGATTTCCCCCTGAAATGACAAATCTAGATTGAAAGGGGGGTGTTGGCATTGGATTATGAAACAATATGCAAACTGAAACGTAGCAAGCCTTTCCTGAATTTCATAATGCAGTACTGCAAACACATAACATATACAAAGGCTTGTATTGGAGAAAAGTGTGCATACAAATGCACTTATTAGTGATAACATTTAAAACACACTGTGTTAGAGGAAATTGCTCGCAAAAATGAGTTTTCAGGTGGACTTCTTTTTTTCGGAAAAAATTGCATGCTGATGCATGAAACACAGAGAACTGAACTTTAGAGTGGAAGACTGAGAAACCAGAATTGACAGGTGTGCCCATCCCTGGCAGATGCTGCAAAAAAACTGTGCATGCACGAGGAGCATAGTTCCTGCAGTAAACACCTGTCTGGAGGAAGCACCTTCAGAACTGATCAAACAACAGCCTGGAACTAAACAAGCAGCAGCCTTTAAAAACAAAACCAAACCACCACAGTGAGAGCAAGCAGGGGATGTTGTTGGAGAGTAGCTGAATTCTACATAAGATAAATAGTTATAGGAAAGAGAACCCAGGCGCTAAAAGGTAGAAAGATTTTTGTTTTGTTTACAAGTTTCAGCATGATATGACTCCTCCTCTCCCCTCCCTCTCTCTGGGTCTGGGCATGGCATCTTGCTTAGAATGACCTGGCATGTATTTTCTGCCACTCATTTACACATAAGACACATATTGCTGGGATATGAATCAGAGGTCGCTTCCAGGCGACCTGTCAATTGAGCATCCATCCTGAACAATTAGCACAAAGTTTGCAGGGTGATGCCGGCGATTTGTTGAGCATGTTTTCCCATCAAGCAGTTGTTATCTACACTTTACAGCACATTTCCCTGTTACTTCCCTTTCTGAAAAAAAGTCTGGTTTTGCAGGTTGGTGAACCTGCACAACATGATTATGTGGAAGCATTGGTCTCCCAAGATCATTGAACACAACACACCTTTCCCCAACCTAATGTTTTCCAGATGTTTCTGACTGCAGCTCTCTGACCATTGAACATGCTGGTTGTGGTTGATGAGAGCTGCACTGCTCCTGCAGACAACCTGTTTATGGAGCAGTCATCCTGATTTGCTTGCACAGAGCTGGCAGTGAGGTTATACAATGTCCAGCCTTTGTTTGGCATTTGTTCCAATTTGCTTGCATGTAGGTTACACATCTTCCAATCAATCTATAATTATCCACACATTTGAGTGCATTTTCCCCATCACTTTCCTAACTGCAAAAAGCCCTTTAAAAAAATCTGTTGCACCAGAGTCCCAGAGCACTTTAATCCACTTTAATTGTGCCAACATAATTTCCCTGCATGCGATCAGATCCCTCCTATAGGTAATCTGTAATCCAAAACATCTGGATGACATCAGATTAGGAAATGGTAGAGATGGAGGAGAAACTCAATTCTGTTCTCATTTGAAGGCAGGTCTATCCAGCTCACACTTTCCAAATCATTACGTGGACCAGAACATAGCCATCTTTTGAAACGTGCATTTCTCTGAATTTTGCAATGCAGTTCTCCAGTCAAGTAATGTTTGCAAAAATGCATATACTAGTGGCATAAAAATGCATATGCTAATAAAAATAGCATTGCATTACAGGACAATGTTTTGCAAAAAGGTGTACATTAGGGGAAATTGCATGCAAACATATTTATATTAGGGAAAAATTCACATGCAAGGCTGATGAATTTTTGTGAGGACTTCAAACAAACAAAATTGCAAGCTGATGTGGAAATGCAGAGAACCAGATTTAAGACTGAAAAGAAAATGAGAAAAAGAGAGAAATGGAAACGGATGGATTCGCCCATCCCTAGGGAATGGCGCCGTGACTGCATGGAGAAATCTGTGTCAGCGCAAGCATGCCCAACCTGCAAATAGCGAGAACCTGCTCTCTCAAGAGCAGCGGCTCAATAAATCCCTGCCCTCCTGTTCTCTCGCTTTCACTCGGGAAAGGTTGTGTTTGGCTTGGGGGCAGTGCTTAACACCGATGTCCCTTTCGTGTTACCTAATAACAAACAGAGCAGCAGGCAGGCAGAATTCTGTGAATCCCAGGGAGCCTGGGGTGCTGTTGCAGCTTCCCAAGCAGCTGGGGAAGGAGGAGGCCATTCTGCTGTCAGCTTTTATTAAGAACGTGCACTTTGACTTTGCCCTTTTCATTTAATGCCAGCATTATCCTCCCTCCCTCTCTTATTTTGCATCCTGCCCAGGAAGATTTCTAAAAGACAACATGGAGTGTACAATGAATGTACAGAGAGTGGCCGGGGGGGGGGGGAGAGAAGGGGGAACAGGATTGAACCCACTGGGCCCGCTTCTGATCTCTGCGCATGCACCAGAACTCCTGAATGACGCCTGCGTATGAACACACATAGTTATGGGATCTGCGCCCTGCGAAGATATAGCTTATGTGTTGCAAAGGGATAGAGGTTATGCACTCAAAGGGATTGGTGCTCCTCATGCATGCAAGTTCTGTGCAGCGTCCAAATGCCAGCAAGTCCCCCCCCCAATTTAATTTGGATCTGTCTTTTCTGCAGAAAATCTGATTAGTTAAAAAAAAAAAAAGACACTGTTGACAAAGAGGTATTTGTGATACTGAATGACCTGTTTGCAATATTAAACCCCTTCTGGAAGCACTCGCAAACACATCGGGGCTGCACTGTGGGCTTCTGCTGTCCGTTTTAAAAAGGTGTATTCACACATACGCCTTTTGAAGATGACTTCTTTTGAGTCAAACCATTGGTGCATCTAGCCTAAAGGTAAAGGGACCCCTGACCATTAGGTCCAGTCTTGGCTGACTCTGGGGTTGCGGCGCTCATCTCGCTTTATTGGCCGAGGGAGCCAGCGTACAGCTTCCGGGTCATGTGGCCAGCATGATTGAGCCGCTTCTGGCAAACCAGAGCAGCACATGGAAACACCGTTTACCTTCCCGCTGGAGTGGTACCTATTTATCTACTTGCACTTTGACGTGTTTTCAAACTGCTAGGGTTGGCAGGAGCAGGGACCGAGCAACGGGAGCTCACCCCGTCAAGGGGATTCGAACTGCCAACCTTCTGATCGGCAAGACCTAGGCTCTGTGGTTTAACCCACAGCGCCACCCGTGTCCCTGTCACATCTAGCCTAGTAGATGCTAATTGCAGCTCTCCAGGACTTCATACAGGGCCTTTCCCAGCCCTATCGAGAGATATATCACTCAGAAAATGTTTAATTTGGGAATTTGTCACTTGGAACACTCTTCGTGGGAAACCATTGACCATGGTCTCTTTCTGGGTCACCTTGCTGGTTTGGAATATGGAGCAGAGATGGGGAAGGTTTTTTTTGTTTTAGATCACATATAAAGGTAAATCTTTCTAACTTGCACTTTGCAAAACAAGAACTAGAACACGGCATTCCTTTGAAATTTCTGTTCTCTGAATTTTGAAATGCCATTCTCTGGCCAAGTAGCTAAAACACACAAACAGGGATAAAACTTGCATAAAATGCATATATCAGTGAAAATAACATACAAACGTGCAATTTAGGAAGACTGCTTTGCAAAATGTATTTTTGGTAAAAATGCATACAAACACAACCAAATGCTGAAGGATTTTCATGAGATTTTTAAAACAATAATAAAAATAAAAAGCACACTGCTGTGGAACTATGGTGAACTGAAGACTGGAAACATGAGAAATGGAAAGAAATGGAAATTGCCCATCCCTAGAATCAAAGAATCATATAAATGTAGAGTTGGAAGGGACCTTGAGGGTCATCTGGTCCAACCCTCTGCAATGCAGGAGTCTTTTGCCCAATGAGGTACTCAAACCCATGACCCTGGTGCAGAAACATTGCCTTGCTGTGATCCCAGTACTTCCACTAGGGTGCAAAAAATGGCCAGCTGGTGGGAATCAGGATCTGGAGAGCCACAGATTCTTCATCCCTACTCGTTCACTTTGGATGACTATTCATAAGTCTTTCCTGACTATCAGCAGATCTCTGGATTTGCTGAACACCCACAGGGTGGCAGAGAGGTGCATGGCATCCTGTCACATATAATAACAAATAACACTGTGTCGTGAAAACCTGCTCATCAGACCTGTAATAGCTCTAATGCAGAAGAGCATGAACTAAATAGATGCTGGAGTTACTGCCCCAGACAGGGGTGTCTGTCTTTTCCTCTTTTCAAGGCTGCTTTCACGATCACAACGAATGGTTAGCTAGCGTTCTGTTGAAAAAAGGCGGGCAATCGTCCAAGGCACCGGAAGGTGATGCCAACCTCCCAAATACAGCTGGGAACATGGTGAGAGTTTGTTTCCTTCTGCTCTGATATGCTGGGACACTTTGTTCTTTCATTGTGACACAGGGGTTGGGTGGCTTAGGAAAAAATATCATAATTGATGCCATCCTTCTCCCCGGACAGCAACCTGGAGCACATTGCTGAAATAAAGCGTTATATACATTGCTGGGATGGTGGTTCCTGTCAGCTGAAAAGGAAAAACACCGTTCCCTAAAAGTAAGGGAACAGAATTGTAGAGATGGAAGGGACACTAACAGCCATCTTGTTCAAACTCCTTCAATGCAGGAATCACACCTAAAGAATCCCCGACAGATGGACACCCACCCCCAACCTCTGTTTACAAACCTCTGATGAAGGAGATCCCTGATGAAGATCCACTGTCAAATAGCTCAGAAACCTCTTCCCAAACCAATCCATTCTTAAGGAAATCAGCCCTGAATGCTCACTGGAAGGACAGATCCTGAAGCTGAGGCTCCAATATTTTGGCCACCTCATGAGAAGAGAAGACTCCCTAGAAAAGACCCTGATGTTGGGAATGATGGAGGGCACAAGGAGAAGGGGACGACAGAGATGGTTGGATAGTGTTCTCGAAGCTACCAGCATGAGTTTGACCAAACTGCGGGAGGCAGTGGAAGACAGGAGGGCCTGGCGTGCTCTGGTCCATGGGGTCACGAAGAGTCGGACGACTAAACAACTAAACAACAACAAATATTTAGTCAGATTTTACTTTCTGGTAATTTGAATTCATCGGATCGGGTCCTACCATCTGGAGCAGCAGAAAACAAGCTTGCTCCATCTTCCATGTAGCAGTCCTTCAAATATATGACAATGGCCGCCTGATCACCTCAGAGTCTTCTCCAAGCTAAACATACTCAGTCCCCTCAACTGTTCCTCATAGTTTCCAGCCCCTTTATCACCTTGGTTGCCCTCCTCTGCACATGCTGCATCTTGTCAATATCCTTCTTAAATATGGTACTATTTAGGCTTGAAATCTAACTTGAAGCCTCAAGAAGTAAGGCTTATAAACAAATCCTAAATGCTTATAGCCCCGATAAGTGGCGGTGACACTGTTGTCAGGAGGGTTGTGGGAGTCATAAAGCCACGGTAAAGGCTTGTAATATTGCAGGGTGCCCCCTGACCTCGGCTGACCAGCACTCTGAGCTTTACAATGTATTGGAATGTATTGGAGCTGTGTTTCCTCTGGGCAGTGATTGACCCTATAAGGTGTTGGGGGCAATAAAAGCCTTGACCGGATGAGGTAACGTGAGACACTGGCAAACAGCCATGCGGCTGGAGAGAGAGACAAAGGATAATAAAAAAGGCTGCAGGAGGAGAGGGAGGAAAAGGAGCTGCTCCTACCATCATGAAAATATTGCTGGCTCCCAGTGTCATAATTTTATGCTAAACTTCGCCACCTTGTCACGGCTGGCTCCGACAGAGGGTGGTGGTGAAAGCCCCATTGAACTCAGACTTCCCTCTGAGTCAAACTGCCTAATATAGTACTGTAGATCAGGCTAGGGCAAGGATAGCCAGCACAGTGCCCTCAAGATGCTGTTGGGCTCCCATCAGCCCCAGCCAGCATGGCCCATGCTTAGGGATTATGGGAAATGTAGTCCAACACCATCTAGAAGGCACCATGTTAGCTATGTCTGCACAGTGCCATCTGCCTCTGACTAGTTCTAAACAGGAAGGTGTTTGCTGCCCATCCTCTAAAGGGAAGCTGGTCTGCCAGCAGTTTCTGCAGGCTCTCCTGCCGTTGATGGAAAAACCAGTCATAAATCAAGCATTTGTTTTGTTCATAGCAATCCATTCCCACCGAAAACTGTACTAAGAGGATCTAATTACACATAATCCCAGTGGTGTGCAATTGTTTAACACATGCTGACATTAATTTGTGGTTTCAGTTTAAATTCAGCCGTATGGGCAAGGCCTGAAACTGAAGCTGTTGTTGTGAACAGTAACACAATTCTTTGATTAAAAGAATTATTATTGAACTGTTCGGGATACTCATTTCCAGGCCAAGCCCAACCTGCAGGAAAATGGAACCCATCCACCTTGAGCTCCAGTTCCTTTCATGGTCTAGTAGAAGCTAAATATGCACAACTCTGCCCACTGGATACCAGATCATAGCATGGTGGACCACACAGCCTCACTTCACTGTCAGGAGATGTGGTGATAGGTGTGCAGCTGCCTCGTGTGGTGACACACAGAACTGCAGCTGGTGCAGCCCCACTGCCCCATCTGCTCACCTGACCCCCCCCTCCAGCTCCCTCCAGCAGATAATAATAGAATCATAGAATTGTAGAGTTGGAAGCGACCCAAGGGTCATCTAGTCCAACCCCCTGCCATGCAGGAATCTCAACTAAAGCATCCATGACAGATGATCATCCAACCTCTGCTTAAGAACCTCCACCAATGAAGGAAAGTCCACCACCTCCCGAGGAAGACTTTTCCACTGTCAGACAGCTCTTACCATCAGAAGTTCTTCCTGATGTTTTAGTCAGAGTCTCCTTTCTTGTAACTTGAAGCCATTGGTTCTGGTCCTACAGAGCAAGAGAAAAGAAACTTGCTCCATCTTCCATGGGACAGCCCTTTGGATATTTGAAGATGGTTATCATATCTCTTCTTATCCAGGCTCAACATACCCAACTCCCTAACCTGTTCCTCCTAAGGCTCGATTTCCAGACCCTTGATCTTCTTGGTCACCCTCCTCTGCACACGTTTCAGCTTGTGAACATCCTTCTTAAATTGTGGTGCCCAGAAATGGACATAGTATTCCAGGTGTGTAGTCCAAGTTCCACTATTGTGTAGGTTTCATAATTTGGGGAAGCATGCTTGTATTTTTACTCGTCCTTGTGAATGCACTTAGCATTCCTTAGGCATATTAATGAGGCTGAGGCTCTTTGAAGGGGGTATATGGTTTGAGCCATCTGGTATTGCCCTTACCTTTGCTCCCCTAATCTGTCTGGGGCAGAGATTTTCACCTGTCAATTTAACCTGCCTAACCATATTGATCATGATCACATGTTATTATTCAATCAGTGCATTGTTGTTCCATTCCATTAGGACAAGACATTTGCTCCACAAAGCACATGTTGGTTCAAATATATATAGCTTTTGATTGCTTTATTAGATTAAATAAAAAATACTAATAGCACACTCCGTTCTCTGAGTGTTTTTGTTTATGTAGCCCAAACAGCACCATCCATGGGCAAGTGGGAAGTATCAGCACAGTAGGGGAAATTTGCAGATTTCTTTCTTTTCTTTTCTTTTTAAAAAGAAATTTACAGATTTCTTTCTACAGAAGGAAAAGCCCCCAAAAGATTCCAGTGAAGACTGAGCAGAGGCACAGGTCCACGACTCAAAATTGACCAATATAGAGAATGTGTCTGAATGAATTAAGATGTAGTAATTAATTTTCATTTATATCCCACTTTGTCTCTCAGGGGCTCAAGGTGGCAAACATGTTTCTTCCCCTTCCCACATTTTATCTTCACAAGTAGGGATGGGGCGGGGGGGGGGGGAGAGAAATTTGATTCAGTTCACATTTAAAGGTGAACCTACTTCATCCACACTTTCCCAAAGCAATATGCAAAACGCAACTTAACCACTCTTTGAAATTCATTTGTCTACAAACTCTCCAGGGCACTTCTCTAGCCATTTGGACAAAAATGCACATATTAGAGTCTGGTGTGCATAAAAATGCTTATAGCAGTGATGAAAAATAACATTTAAAATGATTTTGGAGAAATTGGTTTGCAAAGTAGTGCATATTTGGGACAATTGCATATAAAAACTTTTGTGACTAAAATGGTGGTGAATTTTCATGGGGATTTTATTTTTTTATAATCAGAAACTGATGTGGAAATGTGGGGAACTGTAGGCCAGAAAAATGAGAAACGGAAAGAAACATAAATTGACAGACTTCCTCTTCACAACAAACCTGTGAAGTAGGTTAGGCTGGGAGATGGTGACTGGCCCAAAGTCACCCCATGAGCTTCATGGCAGAGTACGAATTTGAACCTGCTCCTGGAATGAAATTGGAGTAACTGGAAACCAGACCGAAAGCACTCTAATGCTGCAACATTATTTTTATTTTTTTGCAGGTCCAACTTCTCATCAAATAAAATTCATTTCCACAGGTTCTTTTACTGCCACATTTTATTCTGCTTGCAGAGAACTTGCAGGAATTATGGTAAGACCCCCTCCACACACTCCCTTCCAGGAAGCAACAAAAATTCTTAACCCCCTCCTCCCCCCCTAGTCATTGCAAGACTAAAGGGCATGATGATACGTACGAGGGAATAAAGCTGGCTGCCTTTTTGCTGCCGAGCCAAAAATGTGTGATGTATTTTGCTGAGCTGGCAGAAATAGCCGGCCTCACTGAATGAGCAGCTAATGAGAAATGTTTCGAGCAAGAATCAGCACTCTTGGAGATTAAGCCTCGGAGAATGAAAGGGACTGATTCCCACTGAAGTGTAGGTGGGTTCAGGCATGACCCAAGACCGAGATTCAGTTCAAAAAGGATTTATTGGAACATCAGGAACAAGAAGAACAAGAATGACAAACAGGGGCGCATGGCCCAGTATCTATACTCCTAAAGCCGGCCCAGGCAAAACGCACACACCACCTGTGATAGGTTGGCTTAATGCTCCAATTAGCGAATCACAACACTGGCCCTATCTCAGCAGGGATTGGCTGCCTGCCAGCTACTAACAAGGTCATTGGAGGGTATTAGAACCCTCTCTGTCTTTTGTTATACAAGTGAAGCACCTGAGCTCCAGGAGGCCTGAAGGCCAAATGCTTTGGCTTCCTGAGTCAAGTGCATTGCATATTCCATCAGAACATATAAAGAGCTCTGCTGGATCAAGCCAATGGCCCATCTAGACCACCATTCTGTGAGCAAGGGCTCATCTACACTTCCACTTGCCCTGTGGCTTGGAACCATGAGTCTGAGTGGTTTTCCATTTGTCCCAATCCTTTATTGCTAAATCGGAGCAAACATCAATCTGGAGAAAACTCAAATTGCCATTTGCTCCCAAATTACCATTTCCTTTGACTGAGTGCTAAATAGCACGGATAAGCCCTAAGATTCAGCTGTGCTGTAGGGATAGGTGTCCATTTCAGTTTCTTTTAGTATTTCCTTTCTCCAGTTTTAAGTTCAGTCTTCCACATTACCACATCAGTTTCGGAATTATTATTTTTCTTAAATGTCCTCATGAAAATTCACCAGCATTTTAGGGCAAATTCCTCCTCATATGCACACTTGCAAACGCAATTATTGCCCAATCTACGCATTTATGCAAAGCTGTTTTTCCTAATGCATACTATTTCCACTAACATGCACACATCACCCCAGTATATGCATTTTCGTGCACGTCACTTGGCTGCAGAACATTTGGACAAGGGCAAATGTCAAAGGATGCCCGTCTTTCCGTTTGTGTATTGTTCTGGAAAGTGCAAATCAGATCGGTTTGCCTTTAAATGCAAAACCGACTCAAATTTCTCCTGATCCCTAATTGCCAGTCTAGGAATATTCTGCACAGGTGGAAATGGAGGAGGTGCCATCTTGCCCTTTTGCCTCAGGCAGCAAAATGTCCAGGACTGGCCCTGTCTGGGTCAAATCCTCTTTCAGGAACTGAAAAAGAGTCCTACCGGATCAGGACAGTGGCCCATCTAGACTAGCATCCTGTTCTCACGGTGGCCAACCAAGAAACCTGTGGGAAACTCCTGACCTGTGCGCTATGGCTGTGATTCCTAGCAATGGCTATTCAAATGCTTGCTTCCTCCAACAGTGGAGACACAACATAGCCATTCCCCCACAAAGTATGCATAGATTCTTGTATTACCAAATCCTGTGTGTGCACAAACATGTTTAGCTGCGTTGTGCTCCACCTCTGCTTCCCTTTTCCTGGAGGGCAGGAGACATAACTTATCCCTGTCAGCTAAATCGCATTACGCCCAGGAGCCTGCTGTTCAGCTTTTGCTGAAGATGGGCAAGAATAAATAAAGACCTACCTCCACCCCACCTTCACCAGCTGAGTGTTGGCAGGGAGTCTTCTGCTGCCTTGCCTCTCTCAGTCGTCTCACCCTTCCCTGGAAGAAGAGCAAGAGCAGGCATGACTACTCATCCTGACAGCAGAAATTATATACCAGTTTACAAAGCAAGGCTAATGAATGGGAAACGAAACTCCTTTGGTTGCCTGCACTGACATCACTAATGAGGCAGAAGGAAACACACAAACTCATGCACTTTGTGAATGCCAGGGAAAGGCCAATACACGGGAAACTGCTTGTTTTCGTAATATGTCAGATCGGGGCAATCCTAGATGGATTGTTTTGTCGGTCATCGGCACCCCTCTTACGCTCTGCGATGTTGAGTCCATCGACACCTGCAAACCTTACAAGCATCATGGTATCTGACAGCTTAAACATTTTTAAAGAAAAAACCTATAACATGCATAATGGCATGTGTTGGAAAAGTGGCTTACAACCAGCAATTTTTAGACATATCACAGTGGTTGTGCCCAAATATTTAAGTGTCCTGGAAACAGGTCGGAAGAGATATTCAGAGAATAAGTAGGTGCGATTTAACTTTTGACCCTAAAACAATGTGGTTGGAAGCATTTCATTCTTGTGTGTAAAACGATAATGATAAATCAGCCAATGATCTCTCTAACCTACAAACAGCAGCAAAGTCTGATCATCGCAAAGAACTGGCACAAGTCTTAACAAATGAGGCAGTAAGAACCCCAAATTTGTAGTCTTCTTTGTTGACGATTGGGAAATAAGCAGTGATGGGGAGATTAATGTTATTCATCTTGCAATATTGCAGAGTTAACAATTTCATAAGGGACTTTGATATTGACATAAAATTATTAAAATGAATTGTATAATCTGCTGTATATTTTCTTCGCTATGAATTTGGACACCAAATTGTAACCAAATATTGTAACCAAATTTTGCATGATGGTTCTTGAGATCAAGGAACAGGTTTTTGTCTGTTTGGATACAATTAGACACCACTTTGAATCAAGAAAGCAAACTGAACCTTTCAAAACTACACTGATTTTAACAACTGATTTGAAAATACTGGAGTAATTGGGTGAACAATGTGTCTGTAGGCTCATCCATGTGTCTGCTTGACACATATTTTGATCATATTGTGTACGGATTAATTCCCTCTGGTCCAAGATCCTTACTTGTTGTTCCGCTGCTGTGCCTTGTGAAATTCCGATCTTACCTGCTGAGCTGAACCTCAGTTAAGCAAAATCTCTCTTTGGATCTTCCACACATCTGATAAGATCTGATTCAGCAGGTAAGATCAGATTTTCACAAGGAAGGGACAGCTGCAGAACACTGAGAAAAGCTCTCAGACCTGGGGGAATTAATCAGAACAAAATACGAACACAATATGTGTGAAGCGAAAGTGTGTATGAGCTTACAGACACATCATCCACCCAATCACACCACTATTTTGAAATTAGTTGTTTTGAAAGGTTCGCTTTGCCACAACGAGAAAAGCCTGTTGGACCTCGAAAATCCAGAGCCTGCCTTTTCTGGAAGGGACAAGGTGCACAAATGGACAATGGTACCTGTGACTTTGAGCATCTCCGCAAAGTAAGGCGGGGTGTGTGTGTGTGATGTGGCATCGTTGGGGCAGTGTATCCTTTCCTGGCTTTGGGACACAACAAATACTCAACTTTGCTGCTTTTTGCAGGTGGTGATGATGGTTGCATGCACACCACACATTCAAACCACGTGGCTTCCCCGAAAGAATCCTGGCAATTCTGCAGTTTACAATTCCCTGCACCCTTAACAAACTAGTTTCCAGGATTTCTTGGGGACAGCCATGTGCTTTAACAGTCACACTGGAGAGCCAGCGTGGTGTAGGGGTTAAGAGCGGTGGACTCGTAATCTGGTGAACTGGGTTCGCTTCCCCACTCCTCCACATTCAGCTGCTGGGTGACCTTGGGCTAGTCACTCTTCTCTGAAGTCTCTCAGCCTCACTCACCTCACAGAGTGTTTGTTGTGAGGGAGGAGGGGAAAGGAGAATGTTAGCTGCTTTGAGACTCCTTAGGGTAGTGATAAAGCGGGATATCAAATCCAAACTCTTCTTCTTCTTCTTCTTCTTAAATGTGTTATGTGTAGGCAGCCAGTGACATTCATACCCTTCTGTTTCTCCAAGAATCTCAAGGGTCTCCCTCTCTCCATGTTATCTTTACAACACCCCTGTGCTAGGCAGGAAAACAGTGACTGTCGCTAGGTTCCCAAGTGTGCTTCATGGCTGAGCGGGGATCTGAAACCTTGGTCTTCAAGGTCCTCATCCAACACTCTAAGCACTGCATAACAGTGGGTGTGATTCTTCCTGCCTTTGCAGTATATTATTAACTTGCACATCCAGCAGTACAGGATGCCCTGGGAGGGCCCTACTCTGGCAGAGCTGAAGAGAATTTTCTGGAAAGGAAGACGGCTCCGGGAGCAACACTTGTGGCTTTTTTCTCACCACGACTTGGGAAAGTCAGATTTCTGTATTAGGAGTCAACCTCAATGCAGAGGTCATTTGATGGATCACTGGAACATAGGAAGACTTATAACTAGTCAGAAAATGGGTCCATCTCTCTAGCTCAGCATTTTCTACTCTGACTGGCTGCAACTCTCCAAAGTTTCAGGCAAGGGAATTCCCAGCCCTACCAGGAGATGCTGGGGATTGAACCAGGAACTTGCTGCATTATTATTATTCATTAAATTTGTTTATAACCCTTCATCTGAGGACCCCAGGACGGTTCACATTAATAAATGAGCTATTTCATTTTTGTAACTCATGTGATTTGGCGGTTATGTGCCAGGCAGATGCTCTACTACTGAGCTATGATGCTTCCACACAAGACATAGAATTATAAAATCATAGAATCTGTTATGTACCGAGTTGAATAGGATCCAAATTGCAGCAGTCTGATTGGTCCTAGAACAATAGGATTCAGAATGCAGCAGTCTGATTGGTCCTAGAACAATAGAATCCAGAATGCAGCAGTCTGATTGGTCCGCAGGAGCCACCCAATCCAACTCCAGGTGGAAGTGAATCCGCAACCTGATTGGCCTACAGGAGAATCCCGGAATTAGCCAATCACGTGGGGCCCATTGTGTAAATAATGTATATAAAGCAGACATTTCGGGGGAACTTCCATTCCTCCTCACTACTATGAGCTGAATAAAGAGCATGAAATCCACTCTCGACTCCGAGTATATTTCAGAATCATTCCTGCACTACAGGAATCTCGGCTAAAGCATCCATGACCAATAGCCATCCAACTTCTGCTTTAAAACCTCCAAGGAAGGAGAGTTCACAATCTCCTGAGGGAGACTGTTTCACTGTCAAACAGCTCTCACTGTTTTTCTGAATGTTTCGTCGGAAACCCCTTTCTGGTAACTTGAAACCTGTTTCTATCACATGTATGGTTAAATGGCTGCAACTGTTTACATTAAGTCCTGCAGTCATAATAGTGTCTTGGTCCTCCACAAGTCATAGAGATTACAAAGATTTCCCCCTTTTTTACAGTTTTATTTTGCAGGGATTTCTTATTATAGCAAGCAGGAGTGGTTTTTTTGGCCAGTGGTGGCTGGTTCCGTAAGTCACGGGTGTGTCTGCTGAGGTCAAATTACATGTGACTTAAGAATATAAGAACCACCTTGCTGGGTCAGAACAAACAGGATGCTGGAGCCAGTCCAGTATCCTGTTTCTCACAGGAGCCAACTAGACTCACATTTACGCTTTATAATTTATTAACAGCCTCTCTGTGTGTCACCCAAGAAGAGGGTTCTCAGTGCAGCCAAGATGACTGCAGAATCAAAAACAATAAAATCCCAGTGTTAAATAATGTCAGAAGCCACAGAGAGGAAAAGAGCACAGAGTAATTGAGGGTGCCACGAAAACTATTCAGCAGATCTTAACATTGAAAACTTCATGGTTCAAAAGCCTGGGGAAAGAAAAAGGGATTTTCACCTGGCATCAAAAATTTCTGTTCTGGATGGGGTTGCATTCTCTCTCTCTCTCTGAAGTTTGGGGTTGCTCCTGGATCCATCTTTGTTGCTGTGGCTATGAGTGCTGTTTAATTGGCTAAGGCTGGTGTGCTAACTGCAGCTGTGTTTAGACAGAGGGTGGATCTACACACAGGAAAACAAACGCTACAAATAAGTCAGAAATCAAATTGTTATAACAAAAGGGGGGAAAACACTATGGAAAATCACACAGAATTTTTTTTTGCTCTCCAGCGCCATCTGGTGTGCATTCAAAACACTATTTTTTGACTAATGTAGCTGAGTCCAGGGACAGTCTGACCATGGTGATTCACACATTGATAACCGCAATACTTGATTAATGCAATGCACTCTATGTGGAGCTGCCCTTGGGCCTGGTCTGGAGGCTCCAGCTGCTGCAAAACAGTTCCCTGGACCTATGCACATTTTCTTAAAAGAAATTCCCATTTAGTTCAGTGGGGCACATGGTTATAGCACCTCTAAAACTAGGGCCCCCTTTTACCCATTTGTAAAATGTGGCAGGGAACTTTAAATATATGCTTTCATATACATTCACTTTTCTTTAGAGAAATAATCGCGCAATGTTGCATTGCTCTTTGACCAAAACCTTCCATTATGAGATAGCTTCTGGATTTTGATTCCTAACCTTCCTGTATTCGCTGGATATTTGCTTCTTTCTCTGAAGAGTGGCTAGAAATGAGGTGGAATGATCCCTTATCACACACTAGGTCTTCTTCACTAATGGCTATTGGAAGAAGAATTTTCAATTTTGTTGTTCTGTATGGGACAATGACAATAAAGAGTATCGTATCCTAAGAAGTACACCATGTTAAGCCTACTTTTTAAGTAGGTCATCTTCCTCTTCAAATGACAAGTCACTCACTTTTTGGGGGCAGGCATTATATTATTATTATTATTATTATTATTATTATTATTATTATTATTATTTTATTTATTAAATTTGTATACTGCCCTATACCCACAGGTCTTGGGGCGGTTACAACATAAAATCACAATAAATAACACTAAATGCACAATAAAAAGAAAAACAAAACAATTCAATAACCCTGCCCTCCCCAACACATTTTAAAGGGGCATTGGATGCCAGTCAGCCAAAGGCCTGGTTAAAGAGGAACCTTTTTGCCTGGTGCCTATAGGCGTATAATGAAGGCATCATCCAAACCTCTCAGGGGACAGCATTCCACAAATGGGGAGCCACTGCAGAAAAGGCCCCTTCTCGTGTTGCCACCCTCCAGACCTCTTGTGGAGGAGACACATGAAGAAGAACCTCAGAGGGTGATCTCAGGGTTCGGGTAAGTAATAATAATAATTAAATTATTATTATTATTATTATTATTATTATTAATAATAATAATAATACCCCATCAATCTGGCTGGGTTACCCCACCACTCTGGGCGGCTTCCAGCAAAACATTAAAATACAATAATTCATCAAATATTAAAAACTTCCCTAAACAGGACTGCCTTCAGATGTCTTCTAAAAGTCAGATAGTTGTTTATTTCCTTGACATCGGATGGGAGGGCGTTCCACAGGGAGGGCGCCACCGCTGAGACAGCCCTCTGCCTTGTTCCCTGTAACTTCGCTTCTCGCAGGGAAGGAACCACCAGAAGACCCTCGGAGCTGGACCTCAGTGTCCGGGCTGAAAGATGGGGGTGGAAATGCTCTTTCAGGTATACTGGGCCGAGGCCATTTAGGGCTTTAAAGGTCAGCACCAGCACTTTTTGTTGTGCTCAGAAGAAGAAGAAGAAGAAGAAGAAGAAGAAGAGGAGGAGGAAGAAGAGTTTGGATTTGATATCCCACTTTATCACTACCCGAAGGAGTCTCAAAGCGGCTAA
Organism: Podarcis pityusensis; assembly: GCF_964106645.2. Classification (NCBI taxonomy): domain Eukaryota; kingdom Metazoa; phylum Chordata; class Lepidosauria; order Squamata; family Lacertidae; genus Podarcis; species Podarcis pityusensis. Next base: position 20,039,278 of record NC_138033.1, read on the forward strand.
CATTCTTCTTTCCCTTCCTCCCCCACAACAAACACTCTGTGAGGTGAGCGAGGCTGAGAGACTTCAGAGAAGTGTGACTGGCCCAAAGTCACCCAGCAGCTGCATGTGGAGCAGCGGGGAAGCGAACCCGGTTCCCCAGATTATGAGTCTACCACTCTTAACCACTACACCATACTGGCTCGTACTGGGAGCCAATGCAGATCTCTCAGTACCAGTGTTATATGGTCTTGGCGGCCACTCCCAGTCACCAATCTAGCTGCTGCATTCTGGATTAATTGCAGTTTCCGGGCCACCTTCAAAGGTAGCCGCATGTAGAGCGTGTTGCAGTAGTCAATGGAGTCAAGTTCATACGGAGAGAGGCCGTATTGCAGTCCTGAGCCGTTTAAGGCTTTATAGGTCGAAACCAGCACTTATACAGATCGTGTTTGTGTAACTGGAGGTGCTGGTGACAATTTAAGCTGCAAAGATGTGCTTTCAGATAGCTACGATGGCACTCATCCCATTAGCAGCTTTAACACAGAATAGGGATGCCGGATTGAGCATTCCAGAATGAGAGTTCGTCTATCTGTGTGGAAGCAATTTGTTGCATATATTTGCATGCCATCAACTTCCTTTCATTCAAGCTATTTCCCCCCTCTCCCCCCTCCCCATTTTTAATTGCAGTGTGCTAAAACCTACAAGGATGGCTGCATAGGCAAAGCTGTGGCCACAAAAGGCTTCCTATGTACAGCATCTGGAAATGCTGCTTGTGCAAAGTTCTTTGCAGATCAAAAATAGAAGGAAGAGAGCAGCTTTTCCTAGGGACCAAGGCGAATCTCAGCTTTAGCACTATTTGAATGAGTGCCGCACCACCACTTTAATTTGCTTTTGAAGTATGTGGTGAGGACAAAGCCCAATTAACTGCGTGTCTTGTTCTTGCTAAAACAATGCAGACAAGAGAGAGTTTGTATGTGTGTGTGAATAGAAATCATGTTCCATTCATTTGCTCTATGGACTGCAAACAGGGATCTCAGCAGGTCTTGCTTCAGGCTGAGATGCTCCATTTCAGCCAAGGAAGAGTTAACTCCACTCTAATTCTGTTCATAGGAGAGAAAACAAAGCAGCTAATCATCTAGAGGACATACACACAGTATGTGGAAGCTCAAATCATGAGACGGATAAGTGTTCTTTAACCCTTCCCCTTTCTTCCATGGGGACTGAGGATCTGTAAGCATATGTGAAAAGGTTTGCCCACCCTGAGCGAGAGCAGTATTTCCTGCCATCGTTCTGAATTGGCTATGTAATACGATCATAAAGGTAAAGGTAAAGGGTATCCCTGACCATTAAGTCCAGTTGTGGACGACTCTGGGGTTGCAGCACTCATTTTGCTCTATAGGCCGAGGGAGCTGGCGTTTGTCCACAGACAGCTTTCGGGTCATGTGGCCAGCATGACTCTGGCGAACCAGAGCGTGATCATGTCATACAATCATGTCAATGCTCAAATTATGGTTTGTATGTAGGAAGGAAGGAGAGCCTCAGATCAAAATGTACAATCCCCACCCCTGATTCTTCTAAAAGTTCTAGCCAAATTATGGCCACCGTAGCTGTTAAGTTGTGGGTGAACATATCAGACGACACAGCGATTCTCCAAACAGCTCTTGTTTATTCACAGGCCAGAACAGGACTGAACTGAAGGGTTCAGCCAGCCTGCTTATATAGAGCTCCAGTACAACGTAACTGTAACAACTTTCTGTAACTATCCAATCACTGAACATCACTTTTGATCCCTTATTTGCATATGTGGACCTGAACTATCTACAGTATCCCCCTGCTGGCCCAGGGTGAGAACTTCAGTACATAACAGTAGCCTTCTCAAAATAATAACTAGGAAGAAAAGCATTGGGGGGGGGCGGGCGTGTGGACCTTCTGTGGCCTTCCGATAATTCAAGCAATGATGTGTCACGACGACATCACCACATTTGCAGTAGGATCCCTAATCACACTCCCAGCAAGAGGTTTGCAGGAGGTGTAGATGGCTGTGAAACAGAAACCAGGGAGGGTATGGTAAATATGTGTTTAAATAGTGACCATGGGGAAATGGAAGAATGTTTTGGGTTCCTTGGAAAACCCATTTCCCACAAAAAGGTTAGCTTTTGAACTTGCAGTACACCTGCTTCTTAGACCATTTTTGTGCATGATACTCAAAAACACACAGGCGTTTCTCTCTCATGACTTGAGCCATGCATCAACATTGTTAACGTGGAATTGACACCACGTTGCATTTCCTCCTCCTGTGTTTGTGTTCTTTTCATAGCCCGATCTCTCCATATAATTTTCTCTCGCTGTTAAGCTTCCCTCCCTCCATATGTGTTCTTCCTCCGTTGGATTTTGGTTTCTCAATTGTAAAACGCAAACACTTCAGGGAAAAGCGTGAAGTGCAACTGAGAACAGGAAGAGAACAATTCTGAACGAGCGTGTACACATTGTAGAGAATGTAGGTTTCACATTTGCATTGCCAGCTGATTTAAGCATAGAAATTCACAAAATCCAGTGTGTGTGTGTGTGTGTGTGTGTGTGTGGTGTGTGTGTGATGTCTGGTTTAGAAAATCTTAACAACAGGAGTCAGATCTGTCTGGGGGAGCTGTGAAGATCTACTAAATATTTTGGAAAGTTGTTTGTCTGTTTGCTAGACATTCGGAAACAACTTTTGCACAATACAGTGGTACCTCGGGTTAATTCGTTCCGGAGGTCCGTACTTAACCTGAAACTGTTCTTAACCTGAGGCACCACTTTAGCTAATGGGGCCTCCCGCTGCTGCCGTGCCGCCGGAGCACGATTTCTGCTCTCATCCTGAAGCAAAGTTCTTAGCCTGAAGCCCTATTTCTTGGTTAGTGGAGTCTGTAACCTGAAGCGTATGTAACCCGAGGTACCACTGTAGTTCCTGAGATCGAGGAGCAGGTTTTCATCTGTGTGTGGATACAATTGAATTGGATGTACCATTTGGGGTTTCCAGTCTGGGGAAAATGTGGGATGTAAGTATAATAATAATAATAATAATAATAATAATAATAATAATAATAATATTGAATCAAGATGGTGGACCAAACCTATCAAAACTACACTGATTTTAATCACTAACTTTTGGTTTTTTTTTAATTCCTGAGCAGCTCCAGACTCCAGGCTGTGCGCTATTCAATAAAGGAAGGCTGAGGAAAGGGCAATCTTTTCTTCCTGGGAAGACCCTTTCACAGCCCGTGCAAGCGGTGGCTTTTGCATTCAGCTGAATTCCTGCCTGGTAACAATGAGAGAACAGATAAGGGCTGCAAATGATACAAAGTGAAAGCCTCCAACAGAGCAACTGTCCTTGTGTTTGAAAAAGCTGCAGCCAGATCATGACCCCTGGGAGATGTTCCCTTCTTTGCAGCCAGAGTTTTCTCTTGTTCTCCGTTTACTAAGCAGCAGCTGCTGGAAGCCATGACACCAAGTGCCTCTCTCTCAACTGACTGGCATTCTAGGGAGAAAAGAATGAACTGAGAGAGCCCCTGGCGATGCAATTCAATCTTTTGAAAATTATCTTCTACGTATATATTTTGGGAAGTGGTTTCTTTGTCCATCCGCCCGTCCTTCTGTCTGTCTGTCTGTGCTCTATAGGTTCGGATGCCTCTCAAGATATCGTTGCCATGAAGGTTCCTGAGGTGGGGGGTGGCAGCCTTCACTGACGTTGGTATGCCAAGCAGGAATTTGGTGTGAACTTGGCTGTTTTGTGCATGTGACAGTCTTGGGAGGTTGCTGCATGATTCAGGGGCGCCTAATGTTGCGGGTTCTGGGGACAGTCCAAGTGTGTGCGTGTGTGTGTGTGTGAGGGGGTTTCTCTCCACCTGCTCTCTCACCTCTCTGGTCACCATGGCGAGAGCTGAGAGCCCCAACTTCCTCTCCATGGTTGTCAGAGGCCATCTCTGATGCTTCAAGTGTGGAAGAGAGCCAGTGTGGTGTAGGGGTTAAGAGCGGTAGACTCGTAATCTGGTGAACCGGGTTCGCTTCCCCGCTCCTCCACATGCAGCTGCTGGGTGACCTTGGGCTAGTCACACTTCTCTGAAGTCTCTCAGCCTCAACTTTGCTGCTTTTTGCAGGTGGTGATGATGGTTGCATGCACACCACACATTCAAACCACATGGCTTCCCCGAAAGAATCCTGGAAATTCTGTAGTTTACAAAACTACAGCTCCCTGCACCCTTAACAAACTAGTTTCCAGGATTTCTTGGGGACAGCCACGTGCTTTAACAGTCAAACTGGAGAGCCACTGTGGTGTAGTGGTTAAGAGTGGTAGACTCGTAATTTGGTGAACTGGGTTCGCTTCCCCGCTCCTCCACATGCAGCTGCTGGGTGACCTTGGGCTAGTCACACTTCTCTGAAGTCTCTCAGCCCCACTCACCTCACAGAGTGTTTGTTGTGGGGGAGGAAGGGGAAGGAGAATGTTAGCTGCTTTGAGACTCCTTCGGGTAGTGATAAAGTGGGATATCAAATCCAAACTTTTCTACTCTTCTTCTTCTTCCATTGTGCCCATCACACCACCTACTCCATCTTCAGAGTTGTCAGATACTGCTGCCCTACAGCTCCAGAGAGAGGTGTCCTGTCCTCGTCTCAAGAGGCAGTGACATCCCATCACCTGGATCCCAGAGACACCAATGGAGATGTGGACAGATGGGGCAGCTTCCACCCTCCAGGAGGAGTGCCAGATTGCTTGCGAAGGGACAGAACCGCTTGCCACACTAAGTTGTGCCTGCCCCATTTCCTTATAACAGAATTGTATGGGCATGCCATTGTTGGATCAACGTCTTCACTTGAATAGCCAGCGAGCCTTTGTGCATCTGTGTTTACTCTGAGTAGAACGTAGGTGGCTACAACCCTGAGGCTTAAAGAACACTGGGTGGCTTGCGTCAATGGTAGAAAATGACCCAGAGTTGGTAGCACTTACACTCACAAAATAAATAAGCTTAAGTGCATCTAATGGAATTTGCCACAGTATGATCACAACTTAGGCATGCTTAACATGTGCGATTTGAACTTCATGCAATTGAAGACTGGCTGGTTGAAATAACACAAATTAAAAGCACAGAAGGTGGAGAGCTTAAAAGCTTAATAAGAATAATAATTAATAATAATAATAATAATAATAATAATTTATTACTTATACCCCGCCCATCTGGCCAGGCCTCCGCAGCCACTCTGGGTGGCTTCCAACAGAATTTTTTTTTAAAAAAACAATAAAACACCAAACATTAAAAAGTTCCCTAAACAGGGCTGCCTTCAGATGTCTTCTAAAAGTCAGATAGTTGTTTATTTCCTTGACATCTGATGGGAGGGCGTTGCACAGGGTGGGCGCCACTACTGAGAAGGCCCTCTGCCTGGTCCCCTGTAACCTCACTTTTCGCAGTGAGGGAACTGCCAGGGTTTTCCTGGCATGGAAAGAGCTTTTAAGCTCTCCACCTTTCTTAGCAATCACAAGATCATGCAGGAACTTGGACAGCGCTGTGAGATCTCATGAAAACATCCCAAAGCCCTGTGGGAGAGCTGATTCATTGCTTACCTGGGAATTAACTGGGGCTTTCTGGCTCATGGTTCGCGCTGTTCAGGATAAGAACATAGGAAAAACCCCTCAGCAGTTATGAAGCTGCTTTATTGGTCCATCTAGCTCAGTATTGTCTCTACAGGATTACAGGTCAGGTTCTCTCCCAACCCTACCTGGAGATGCTGGGGATTGAACCTAGGACCTTGTGCATGCAAGACAGATGTGCTACCACTGAGCTATGACTCTTCCTTGTTGGAATGTTGCCGTCAGCTGATTGTAGCATAGCAGTGTGTTAGTAGCTATGGGTTAGGGTCATAGTATGGAGGGAACCTCCCTAACCTTTGGCTGTCATATTGTATGTGGAAGGCATGCATTGGGCGAAAACTGTACCTTTTCAGGGAAGGAGGGTGGGAGCGGAATGGGATGTCAAAGTTCACCAGCAACAGAACAATGGAATGTGAAAAGATGCAAATTAATCTCTGATTGCACCAACTTTCTGATTGTGTCCTGATAGGGTTTTTGTTTTATTTCGCCCCTCTCTTGTGTCTCTCTCAAGTAAAACAAGAACAATCTGAATCAGGTCTTTTTCCTGAAGTGCTGATGCCTCCAATAATTAAAACAATCGCTTGGTTAATCTGAAACTGACAAAAGCCAGATTGTCTGGTGATTGCGAATAAAGTCTGTAAAGGAAATGTCACAGATTAAGCAAATCTCATTTTAAGCAAGCAAAAGAAAGAGGTGGCACTGTTTATGAAACCGGAGCCAGGAAAATACAATAATCAAGGGTGGGGGAGGGGGGTTTAGTGGAGAAACAGGTCATATGGAAAACCATATCTAAGTTGACAATCTTTCACGAAGATATGAGTTCACATTCATTATGCATTATATTTTCATACAAAAGCTTTCTTGTTAGCCTTTGTGCATCATCATTAAAAAAAAATTAAAGAGATGGGAATGCTTTCAAAAGGAGTATTTCATGAAAAAAAGAAAAAGAAAAAGTCAACCAGGAGAACACAGATGTATTTCATCAGACTCTGTTTGATATAAAGGTTGAATGAAGCTGCAGGGAAGGGAAGCTACATTTAATTATTTTATAATTTTGCCATAAATGGGAATCCTTGAAAGCCACTGGCTGGAAGGTTTGCAGAGCGAGAAGGTGCAGGAGCTGATCATGCAACTCGGAGCTGCCGTTTATTATTGTTTAAAAGCCGCCACAGCTCTATCCAAGCACACGTGTGTTTGGAGGGCAGGGCTTTAGATAAATTGTGGCTTGGAGGGCATCATACTAAAGGATGGGTTCGCCTACTTTTAAAACAAGTATCTGAAAAGATAGTGCACACTGTGGTACATATAGCACGCAGAGTTTATTAGCAGCAGTGATTGTGGCAGCAGTAATTTTTTATTGCAAACTTTGTGCAAACAAATCAGGATGAGTGTTGAGTAAACATGTGGTCTGGAAGTGCCCTTTCCTCAATCCTGCCTTCTCGTTTGCCCTTTGGTCTTGGGGAAGAGCTATAGCTTAATGGGAGAACACCTGCTTTGCATGCAGAAGGTCCCAAGTTTGAGTCCTAGAAGCTCCTGGGTGGGCTGAGAATGTCCCTGCCTAAAATACTGGAGAGTGTAGACAATACTACATTGGCCAATGGTCTGACTCAGTATAAGACAGCTTCCTGTGTTCCTATGAACACTTTATTGCCCAGGGGTAGGGATGAGCGAGTCTGTCGATTTTGGTTTCTCTGAGTTTCTCATTTTTCCAGTCCTAAGTTCAGTTTCACACATTTCTACATCAGTTTGTGCTTTCTAATTAAAAGTTCCTCATTAAAAACCAGCATTTAATTCCTCCTATGTGTTTTTTCTATGCAGCATTGTCTAATATACAGATTTTGGCAAAGCAATTTCCCACTATATAATGCATTATTGTATGTTATTTTCACAAACGTATGCATTCATATGCAGACTTTAACATATTGTATGTATTTTTGCACCTGCTGGAGAACCACATTGCAAAATTCAGAGAAGCGTGAATTTTGAAGGCATGGCAAATGCGAATTGGGTACCTTTACCTTTCAAATGCAAATTGAATGTAATTTCTCCCCTGTCCCTCATCAGGGGTCACTCTGACTTGTAACTCTGATGACCTGCCACTAGGGGCAACAGCGGCACACAAATCCAGCGGTTCCCAATGCACATATTCTATGCCCCAACCCTGGATTCCCAGGCTGACTTTGGAACCATGAGGCCAGGACTGGAGCACCTTGAGTCTGCCTCAAATGGGAGAGTCTGTGACCGCTGTCTTGCAAAGGGAACTTTCCAAAGGAAGATGTGCATTCATGCTGCTCGTTGGGGGGTGGGCAAGTAAAAATATCTTGGTGTGGAATGGCTGGTTCCTCCAAGTTCCTTTCCTCCTTGCATGTAAATGATTAATGGAGGATATTGTGGAAGCAGATGTACTGTTGCCACAGTAACCGAGGTGAATAGCGAGAAAGGCACAAGCTGAATACTGAGGTGGTGTTCCTACCGCGCGGCACAGCTATTTTAGCCATCCCGAGATCCTGGTTAATTATTAACACCTAGCAAGTCTTCACCCAGAAAAGCATCGATAAGCAAGGCCAATTATATAAACACCACAACAGTATCTTTTGCAGTTTGGTTCTCAGATCCTCCCGCACCACTATGGAATCGGATACGGTCCTTTAATCCCATCTAGTCCGCCCTCACCTCACGGTTAGTTGCGGTAACCTGCCCGTGCCTTTGCTGTTTCAAAGAATGATAACAAAAGGTAGAAGACAGGGTGCTTTGTCATTTTTCACCGTCTAAATGGGGAGGGCCAGTTCCAGTCAGCAGGAGATGCCTGTAACAGCAGCAACAACAACAACAGCACCCTGCCCATCTGGCTGGGTTGCTGCAGCCACTCTGAGCAGCTTCCAACATACATAAAAACTTAATAAAATGTCAAACATTAAAAACTTCCCAATACAGGGCTGCCTTCAGTTGTCTTGCAAAAGTTGTGTAGTTCTTTATCTCCTTGACATCTGATGGGAAGGCATTCCACAGGGCGGGCACCACTGCCGAGAAGGCCCTCTGCCTGGTTCCCTGTAATTTCGCTTCTCGCAGTGAGGGAACTGTCAGAAGGCCCTCGGAGCTGGTCCTCAGTGGCTGGACTGAATAAATTCTGAGTTAAATTCTTTCAAGAGGTGACTGGTGTATGAAGCAGGTATTAAGTGAGTCGAGCCAAGAATCATTGGGCTGAAAGGACAGCTCACTCTGGTGAGAGGTGAACTTTTGTCAAGCAGATGCTTTGCCCTGATTTAGCTCTTCTTGACAGAGATTTTAAAAAAGGTATTGGTCTTCTTAAATCCATTGAGTGGGCGGGGAAGAAGTGTAGCTTATTTGATTTCCTCATCAGCCTCCCAGCTTTCTTCTGGTCTACCAATGGAGCATTGCAGGGTAATCTGCTATTCCTGAGAATTTTTGCTTTAAATTGGCCCTACTGTTTTAAATTATTTGTATGTTTTATTTGTGATATTTCTACCCGGCTTTTCAACCCCATGTGGGTTCACAGAGCATCTTACAGGAATAAAAACCTATAATTGGGAATGAGTCGTATTAGAATGAAAAATTTCTAAGCCCAGGAATTTGTTTTGTGTACCAGAACCAAACTGATTTCACAGCCTTCCCACACTAAAACCCACATTGAGTTGACTATCACCACCACATCTTTTCAACATTGTGTGTGTGTGTGTGTTTGGGGTGGGGAGAATCATTTCATCGTTGAAACTGTTAAGTAATTAGCAATCACAAATTCTTGATGATATACCTGAAAAATCAAGAGATCTACCAGAAGACACTCATCAACTTTCTGCCCAACCCGGCCTATGTTCCTAATCATATCCACAAAACTCAATAAAGTCTAAGCTATAGTGAAAAAAAGGTAAACAGTCACAAATTCATGCAGGACCAGCGCTATTGTTAGGCATTGTGAGGTGGCTGCCTTAGGCGGTGGATGCTGGGGGCAGACAATGACACTGAGGTGTGGAAAGACAGAGCTGTGAATGTCACACAGCATGTCTTGTGCCCCTTAAATTAGCCTGTTGCTCTCATGCTTGGGTGGAGAACTTTGTGGATGCATGCAATAGGTTCCTTCCTTCCTTTCTAGTTTATAACCCCATCAATCCTCTTACTGGGCCCATCAGTGGTGTAGAGATATCCACTAGCCATAGGCTCCTGATTAAAGGCAGAAGGGAGCCAATTACTCTATTTTGTCCTGCTGCTACTGCAAGGTAATCCCTGCCAGTGACTTACAAGGAACTGCTTTGCCTCAGGGCTGCTGCAGGTGAGATCTTACAGCCTGCAGCTGAGTCGTCAGATTCTTTTTATTATTATTAAAAAGCCATTCTCTGTAAACTCTGCTAATGAAGCTCCAGGTACCCCTCTACCTGCTAATCCAATGTCCCAGCATACCGTATCCAGACGGCAACACTGTTTTTTGAGCCACAAAGGGAACACAACAGCACAGCATGTGCAAATGTTTATTGCTAATGAATTCTTGGGGTGTTCATATTCACCTTGCGGCAGACTGGACATGATGTGTTACTGGCACATGTCCCTGGAAACCTTCTGGGTGTTGACCCACTATTCTGTCCTGCCTGAGATTCAGGGCAAGAAGTTGCCATGTACATACAATCATAGAATTGTAAAGTTGAAAGGTACCCAAGAATCCTCTAGTCCAACCCCCTACAATGCAGGAATCTCAGCTAAAGCATCCAAGACAGATGGCCATCCAACCTCTGCTTCGAAACCTCCAAGGACTGGACTGGCAGCTGAATTTTATTCCACCTGAAGCTTTGGGAGAGCAGGCCAGCTTCCAGAGTTGCATGCAGAGCTCCACCAGCGGTTAATGGAGGGGGCTCAGAAGGACCAGTTGGGCGGCTGATGTTTGTGTCCTCCAGCATCTGCCACCTGAGGCAATTGCTTCACTCTGGCATTGCTTGCTTGCTTGCTTATTTAATTAGCTGATATACAGCTGTTTGTCAGAAGTGAGCTCAAAGTGGCTCACACTTACAGTGGTGGTGCAGTACTTAAGAGGGTTGGACTAGGACCTGGGAGACCAGGGTTTGATTCCCCACTTGGCCATGAAGCTCACTGGGTCATAGAATCATAGAATCATAGAGTTGGAAGAGACCACAAGGGCCATCGAGTCCAACCCCCTGCCAAGCAGGAAACACCATCAGAGCACTCCTGACATATGGTTGTCAAGCCTCTGCTTAAAGACCTCCAAAGAAGGAGACTCCACCACACTCCTTGGCAGCAAATTCCACTGTCAAACAGCTCTTACTGGCAGTGACCTTGGGCCAGTCACTGCCTCTCAACCTAACCTTCCTCACAGGGTTTTTGTGGGGATTAAATGAGGAGCAGGAGAACTATGTGAGACACCTTGAGCTGCATGGAGAAAAAGGTGAGATATAACTGCAACAGATACAAAGGAATTAATAAATACAAGTTAGCAAATCACATCATTTCAAACGGTAGAATATACAGTGGTACCTTGGGTTACATACGCTTCAGGTTACATACGCTTCAGGTTACAGACTCCACTAACCCAAAAATAGTGCTTCAGGTTAAGAACTTTGCTTCAGGATAAGAACAGAAATCGGGCTCCAGCGGCGCGGCAGCAGCAGGAGGCCCCATTAGCTATAGTGGTGCTTCAGGTTAAGAACAGTTTCAGGTTAAGAACGGACCTCCGGAACGAATTAAGTACTTAACCCGAGATACCACTGTAGTTGCAATATCAATAAAATACAAGCAGTGTCAGCATCACGCATAAAATAACAAAAACAGACTCAAGCATAGGCGGTAATTCTATAGGGCTTCAGCCCCCCCCCGGAAGTCTCTTGGGATGGGGCTGAGTCCCTCCAATCTTGAGGGGCTGGGCCTCATGGCGGTGGGCCTCACAGAGCCTCACCAGGCCTTGCTGCGGTGGTGGTGGGCCTCGCAGGGCCTTGTGATGCGTGTTGAGATTCATGTGATGTCAAATGTGTGCCTCTTGTATGTGATGTCATGTGTGTTGGTTGGAAGGGTCAAAAACTATGCTAGCCACCAAAAGCTAAGATGCAGCACACACATAGACAAGGAAACATTCATTAAACTCCCAAGAAACTTGTGGCCTTCTATGCCTCCATAAGGAAGTTATTCTGTCACTATCATTCTAGAGGCAATTGGTCCCTCCTGTCCTCCATCTCCATTCACACCATGCATGGATTGATGCTCTGCTAATGTCCTCTCCATCTTATGTTCCAATTGCATGCCTTTGGCTCATGCCCTTGCCAAGCACCAGCTTTCTGTAATACCTTTACTTCTTTCACAAATATGAGGGAATAACAAGTCTCACCCTGGCAAATATAAGAAACACTGGAACAACAGCTAAGGCAATGGACATGTCATCTTCTACAGTGTCAGAAAGTTGGAACGTTGTCCAGGTAGCTAATGGTAGGGTTGGCCCTGTACAACTGTTGTCTTCACTTATACCTGAAGTAGCCCCTCCACCACCATCGTTCTGCCCGGACACTGAGGTCTAGCGCCGAGGGCCTTCTGGTGGTTCCCTCACTGCGAGAAGCAAAGTTACAGGGAACCAGGCAGCGGGCCTTCTCTGTGGTGGCACCCGCCCTGTAGAATGTCCTCCCATCAGATGTCAAGGAAATAAACAAGTATCTGACTTTTAGAAGACGTCTGAAGGCAGCCCTGTTTAGGGAAGCTTTTAATGTTTGATGTTTTATCTTGGTTTTAATATTCTGGTGGGAGCAACCCCAGGGTGGCTGGGGAAACCCAGCCAGATGGGCGGGGTATAAATAATAAATTGTTGTTGTTGTTATATAGAACTGGGCTAGCCCATGTGGCACCCTCCTGATTTTGTGAACTTCATTTCCCATCATCCCTGTCTGTTGGCCATGCTGGCTGGCGCTGATGGGAATTGTCCTCCAACAATACCTGGAGGGCATCATGCTGGTCAGTCCCATTGTAGAAGATGGCTCCTAGTGGTACCTATCGGAACAATCAAGAAGCTTCAAAGTCCAACTTGTTACAAACCATCTGGAGAATGTACTTGCACCTCCCACCCCAATACATGTGTTTTTGTAAACGTTGTTTGGTTGGAGTACTGCATAGCAAGATTCAGATAAGTGTGGATTTCAAAGGATAGCCGCGATCCAGTTCTCACATTGCTTTGGAAAGCGTGGATTTGAGAGAGAAATGCAAACAGAATCGAATTTCACCCCCATCCCTAGTGACTCAAAAGGAAGCCATCATTGAGCTGCGATGCTGGTGGTGGAATATACCACAGTCCGTCTTTTTCAAAACAGTGCTATTATGACTCCAGAAAGCTCGTGGAGCTGCCAGCGAAAAAAAGGTCAGCAAAGAGAAAACAACGGTAGGGAAATGGCAAAGTTCAAGAGTGTGTTTGAGCCAGAGTTCCTTCCCAAAAGAAGGAAGCGAATTGTAGCAACCTTAGTACAAGGAAGTGCATCAGGCGTGATTTATTGTAAAGGGGAATTATGATGGCATCGAAAGAACAAACATACAGCAGCATAAAATTCACCAGAACTGCTATATTATCAAAGTCAGGAAGGCACCAGTGGGTGGGGGCTGAAGGCTAGCCTGGTTTTAACAATGGAAGAGAAAAAGGCACTGCTGACAAAGCAACCCATTTCTTGGCATCATCTTCAGCTGGGGAAATGTCTCCACCAAGCCTGCTGTTTTCTAGCAGCAAGACAGCATTTCTATCAGAAACGGAGGTTCCCAATGAGGCATTATGGAACAAGAGTATCATTGCAGTGGGATAGGTCTCTGCTGGGGCCAGCCAGATGCAGAGGGTGGAAGCAGATGAATAGCAGAATGGGGAATCGGGATAGGCATTCCTTATATTTCCAGTGTTCAGAATTGAGTGTCAGTGCTTGTGGAACCAAAACAGCAGCATCCACAGAGACCGCAGCAGAGATTGGGGAAACCCACAATTTACAGAAGCACACCCCGTCCCCATATAGATAGAGAGACAGAGAGATAGCTATAGATATACATCCTTTAAAAAGCCCTCATTGAAAAGTTAACACACAATTTATGACAGGCAAGAGAAACAAAACATAAGGACACTTTTCTGGAGAGTGGCGGAACTTGATTGTCTTTACAAGTACACCAGAAAGTGGAAGATGAATCCCTAGGATTTATACCTATTTATGGATTTCATGGACTTTAAAGAGGACAGCCCCATACCCTCCAACATTTCTCCTTCGAAATAAGGGACGTCCTAAGGAAAAGCGGGACATTCTGCTATAAAATCAGAAACCGAGATTGCTTCTGTAAATCCGGGACTGTCCCTGGAAAATAGGGACACTTGGAGGGTCTGCAGTCTTCTATTTGACAGAGCCTTCTGCTTGGAGGGCTGTCTGGTCCAGATCCAGTTTAAAGACAAAGACTCCTAAGAAAGCAGAGGAGGAGCCTTGAAGTTACCCATCCGCAGTTAGCACCAGAACAAGCTGGCACAGAAGCTAGGGTTGCCGTTGTTGGGATGTGTCCAAGGGAACAGCGGCATCAGGCAGGCCCCCAGCTGGCTCCAGCCCACCGGCCGGCAACCGGGCGAACTCCGGTCTTCCTTGGAACAGCATCAAAACAGCAGCACACAGCTTCAGAAGCCTTCAGAAACTTGAGTACGCCTTAAGCAGCAGAGTGAATATCACACAACAGAAGTGGTGGACAGAGGCATATGTAAAGCGTATTTACAAGCATTTTATTCAGCATCAGGACAAAGGAAAAACATGTCTGCTCCCCTTCGTGTCCAAGCAGTGCATAAGCATAAGCGAAAGCTATACACAACAGAAATTCCCAGCAGGCTGCGCTGGAAGTAAACAGACATGTGACATACAACAATCCACACATCTGTTTTAAGGGGGAGCAGAAACATCATAATCCTAACAGCCATAAGTCTGGGTTTTCCTAGACATGTCCTCTTTTGGGAGCCAGCATGCCCCAGTGGTCAGATTTTTGCATTTTACATTAAATGTTTGGGTTTCATTTTTTTGGGTGGGTGGGGGGCACGCTAGAGCTGGGCTTGGGCTTGTGCTGTTTCCGGTGGCTGCTAGGTCTTGCATGGCCCTCTCTGGGCCACTTGGCCTCCCATCGTCCGGAGAGGCAGTGTCTCATGAGAAGGAAGCCAGAGACAGCAAAGGTAAGAGAGAGGAGGGAAGGAGAGGGTGAGAAGGGGTCAGAGGCAGGAAGGGGGCATGTGACGGAAATGTGGGATGCTGTGTGTGTGTGTCCGGGTTTTGTGCTTTGGAATATGGCAACCCTACAGAAACCACCTGGCCAAAGACTTCCCCAGTACAGTGGTACCTCAGGTTACAGATGCTTCGGGTTACAGATACTTCAAGTTACAAACTCCGCTAATCAGGAAGTGGTTGCTGCAGGTTAAAAACTTTGCCCCAGGATAAGAACGGAAATCGCGCGCCAGTGGCGCAGCCACAGCAGGAGGCACCATTAACGAAAGCGTGCCTCAGGTAAAGAACCGT
The DNA here is from genome assembly GCF_964106645.2 of Podarcis pityusensis. Classification (NCBI taxonomy): domain Eukaryota; kingdom Metazoa; phylum Chordata; class Lepidosauria; order Squamata; family Lacertidae; genus Podarcis; species Podarcis pityusensis. Next base: position 20,054,380 of record NC_138033.1, read on the forward strand.
TTCAGGTTAAGAACGGACCTCTGAAACGAATTAAGTTCTTAACCCGAGGTACCACTGTACAGTGGTGCCCCGCAAGACAAATGCCTTGCAAGAAGAAAAACCCGCTAGACGAAAGGGTTTTCCGTTTTTCAATGCGCTTCGCAGGACGAATTTCCCTATGGGCTTGCTTCGCAAGACGAAAATGTCTTGCGAGTCTTGAGATTTTTTTCGCTCCCCCCCTTTTTCTAAGCCGCTGAGCCGCTAATAGCCTTTTAGCCGCTAATCCGCTAAGCCGCTAAGCCTTTAATAGCCGCTAAACCGCTAATAGCGCTAATCCGCTAAGCCGCTAATAGGGTTGCTTCGCAAGACGAAAAAACCGCTAGACGAAGAGACTCGCGGAACGGATTAATTTCGTCTTGCGAGGCACCACTGTACTGGTGAGATGCATTTCTATTGAAATGATAGTAATTATTTCTAAATTTGCATCTATACATACAAAATCAGCAGATGCACATTTCATGCAAATCTGCGTTCCCTTTTGTCCTTCTTTCTGGCGATGCAGAAGTGACTACCCCACCTGCCGTTGGAGAACAAAAGCCAGTTTGGGGTGGGTGGGCTTTATTTTGCTTTGTCTTGCAACTTAGATCATACATTAGAAACAGTCTTACACCACTTAAACAGTCACGGGGAATCCTGGGAACTATAGCTTGCCAACAGTGCTGGGAACTGCAGGTCTGTGAGGCCACCGCCCTTAACAAATTGCAGTTCCCAAGAGTCTCTGGGGGAAGCTATGGCTGTTAGAGTGGTCTAAGTGAGCTTTAAGTATATGGCCTGAGAGAGCAGCCCCTGACTTTCTGTAAGCTTAAGAAGGTGCAAGTCATGGCATTCCGGAAATATATGATGAACCCAGAATTTCAGCATCTGAAACAAGATACTTTATGCCCTAAAATGTAAGAGGCCTCCTAGATGAAACTGAAAGTAAGGATGGGAGAATCTTTCAGCCTCAGTTTCTCTCAGTTTTTCATTTTTCCACTCTTCAGTTGAGTTCTCCATTCCTACATCAGTTTATGATTTAAAAATAAAAAAGGCCTTTGTGAAAATTCACCAGCGTTTTAGTGCAAAATTCTCTTAATGTACCTCAAGTTTATATGCAATGTTGCCTAATGTACAAGCTGTTTGTGAAGAACGCGACTTAGGCATCACCGTAAATAAGCAAATGCACCACCCCAAAAGAGGACAAAAACAAGGCATGGATTTGCATGAAAATGGCATAGATGCAAATGGGGAAATTGCCTCTATCGTTTAAATAGAAATACATCTCACTGTAGCGGGGATACTGTGACCACGTGGGCTATGGACTTGCTCAGTCTACTCTCTCATGGACACCTCCAAGGCACTTCAAGAAGAGACAATCCTTCAAATAAAGGTCAATCAACTGCACATAAGCACCTGCGGGTGCTCTATGTGCATCAGAATGAAGTGGGAATGAATTGATGGAATCTTGAGTGACTATTTTTGGCTGGGTGGGGTCCTCTCCCAAAACTAACTTGGTACCTTACTGTCAGGGAACTGCCATCAGTGTCCAAGGGAGAGAGCAAGCTCCAAAGGGATCCCAGAGAGCGTCCCAGGAGTGGGAGAGGCAGCCCGTCTTCTGGGGGGGGGGAGAATCAACGTAGCTCCAGTGGAGAAGGGGGGCAGATGGGGGAATCGGCGAGGCGGTCCCATGACTCCTTGCCGGGGACCAGCGGGGAGAGGAAGGGTCCTCCGCTGCCTACACCCTCCTTGCGCAGAAGGCTTCCGCGCAGGGAGAGTAGGAGGAGACTTGGCGTCAAAGAGCTTCTTTGCTGGAAGAAGTTTAAGAAACGCCCACTGACGGATTCTGCCAGTGATTGAGACAGTCACGGGCGAGTGGCTGCCCGGACAGGAAAGGTTCACTCAGGCAACCCAGCCAGAGGTTGGGACAAGCTTACGCACGAGCAACCCCTAGAACCATTACACTTACCTTAACAAGAACCTAGTCTGATTGCTTGGTTAAAGGAATGCCACCGCATTTAATTTTGATTACTGATTCCAGTAGAATTGGGAATGGGTGTGCGAATGTTGCAATGCACTCGCCTAGATCTTACAGTGGTCACACACAATAAACATTCCAAATCACCAAGTTGATCACGGAAGTGCTTATTTGATTATGAAAATATGCCTTGGAGGCAGTAAACAAACGAGATTATGCAAATGCCCTTGAAAACCCACCGCTCCCAGGATAGGAATTCATCTTGCAAAGGTGCTTGGTAATATCATCTGCCTGTTCAAAATACACCTTCGCAAGGCTCCTGATAGTTCTTGAATCTGTTTTTAATCACCTGTTGGCTTGCTATAATACAACCAGGTTTTCTAACTGTTGTAAGGATTTATAAAATGGATGCGCTGTGTGAAGAAGGCAGACAGAGTGGTTTTCTCCCCTCTCAGCACCCTGAATAAGTTACAATTTATTTTATGACAGAGGTAGGGAACTTGTAGACAGTGTTCCCCAAACTTGGGTCTCCAGCTGTTTTTATTAGAGTAATATTAGAGTGTTGGACAGTGAACTGGGAGCCAGGGCTCAAATCCCCACTCAGGCATGAAGCTCACTGGGTCAGTCGCCATCTCTTAGCCTAACCTACCTCACAGGGTTGCTGTGAGCATAAAATGGGGAGAAGGGAGAAACATGCACACCACCTTGAGGTCCTTGGAAGATAAAGGTGGTCTATAAGCATAATAAATAAGTAAAATGAGGATTTGCAGCAGGGCAACAAAGAGGGATTTTGTGAGCCCTTATTGTGGCAGGGACACGGGTGGCGCCGTGGGTTAAACCACAGAGCCTAGGGCTTGCCGATCAGAAGGTCGGCGGTTCAAATCCCCGCAACGGGGTGAGTTCCCGTTGTTCGGTCCCAGCTCCTGCCAACCTAGCAGTTCGAAAGCACGCCAGTGCAAGTAGATAAATAGGTACCGCTCCGGTGGGAAGGTAAACGGCGTTTCTGTGTGCTGCTTTGGTTCACCAGAAGCGGCTTAGTCATGCTGACCGCATGACCCGGAAGCTGTACGCCGGCTCCCTCGGCCAGTAAAGTGAGATGAATGCCGCAACCCCAGAGTCGTCTGCGACTGGACCTAATGGTCAGGGGTCCCCTTTATCTTTACCTTTTATTGTTGCTAACAGCCATATAAACACCTATAGTTCAATGGTCTGAGGACCTGGCTGCCCTAGCTGCATTTGAACACATTTCTTATAAATGTCAACATTGTTTTTTAAATTACAGTGGGTGGCTTGATGGTTATTGTATCCTCAAAGTAAGCTGATGTCCCCCCCTTTTTTCCCCTTTCACCCATTTTTCTTTCTTTGTTACAAAACAATTAATTTTAAAAAATTACAAGTGATGGAAAATGTTTCCTCGGCCCTGCAAACAGTAAGCGGCCTCTCTGTAAAAGCAGGCAAATGAAGTTCGTAAAACTGACAGATGAGTAAAGATGTCATGATAAAACGGCAGGGAGTCAGATGCAAGAGTTTATAATGGCAGCTGGTGGCTCACACTGGCTTCCTGACAGTGGGTATAAATTTGATTTGCTGCTCGGCATAATTGAAAGCATGATGAGGCTCCCATTCATTTTAATGGATTGGCGTCGAGAGCATTGAGATGGATATTTCCAACATGCCGTTACTCCAAGGGCGGGGGTCGAGCAGAGGCGGCCATGATGAATCCAAAGCTGCTCCATTCCCCCTGAGAGGAAAAGAAAGCTCCACTTTCCACCCCGGTTGGCGTGAGTCACAGCGCTTAGGATACAGTGGTCAATCTACCGTTCTGCCCCACTTTGCGCCAATGCTCCCCAGCCAGGTTAGGAATGCTGTGAAAGTATCCCAGAGTAAATTCACACACGAACTTTAGGCCGCAAATATCCCAAAGACTGCCTCCATCCTGAAGAAACCTTCTCAAGATTGGCAGAGAGGGCCCTCAAGAGGCCCATGGGCCAGAGGTTCCCAACTGGTGCGTTAAGCACCTGCCCCCCCCAATTGCTATTGGGTGGCTTATAAGTATGGAAGCCAGACAGACAGATTGTAGGTACCTCTTCTTTTAAAAAGCCTGTGGAAGTAAGTGGCGTCCCTCTCCTGTCCCAAAACACAACGGCAGTGGCTCTTACTTGAGAGTACAGGCTTAGTAACAAGCACTGGGTCCAGAAGTCATGGTTCCAAGGTACACCAGTGTGGTGTAGTGGTTAAGAGCAGTGGACTCGTAATCTGGTGAACCGGGTTTGCGTCTCCACTCCTCCACATGCAGCTGCTGGGTGACCTTAGGCTAGTCACGCTTCTCTGAAGTCTCTCAGCTCCACTCACCTCACAGAGTATTTGTTGTGGGGGAGGAAGGGAAAGGAGAATGTTAGCCGCTTTGAGACTCCTTCGGGTAGTGATAAAGCGGGATATCAAATCCAAACTCCTCCTCTTCTTCTTCTTCTTCTTCTTCTTCTTCTTCTTCTTCTTCTTCTTCATGAGAAAGGCAAAGGATGCTGGATTGAATGGAAGCAATGAAGATGTCCCAATGGTGGTCAAACCTCTCCCACCAAGCTTTTAAAGATAAGGCCATTCAAATGTGCGCCCCTCCTGGGCAAGGGCGTCTGATCCCACCTATGGAGTCAGCACCTGGTTCTTAGCAATAAGACTGTGTCCTGTGCTTCTGACTCCTCAGCTCCTCCCACTGGCTGATTGAAGTCCTCCCTCCTCCCTGGGTCTGAATTTAAATCTTTTGAGGCCCTTAGCACTGAAAAGATTATTCTGCTCCCCATACGGAATTCAAAATATAAACAATACTAAACCATATAATTAAATTATTTTTGAAGTGATACCATATTTCAAAAAGTGACAATTTGGACACAAGAATTGAGTTGTTTTTTTTAAAAAAAGTCTTTTGCAAAATCTCAACAAGAAAAATGAGTTTTGAGCTATTTTTTTTTGAAAACGCCAAAATCTACACTACTAACGTGGGCTAAAATGTTATCATGCCCAGACACTGCTTAAGAGGGCTGAATATCGGCTATGTCCAGAAAAATCTGGGCGTATGGCAACCCTAATGTAATACATGATGTACATGCATGTATTTCATGCACAACACAAGAAAGGATCTGATTTCCTTGCATTATTTTGATCTGTGGCAGTAGGATGCCCCTTGGTTTAGGTGGGATTGGGTTATAAAAAGAGAACAAAAAATGGGGGAAGAGAATGGAGTGGAAGAATGTCTAACAAAGTACTGATTTCCCTCTACCATCTACTTTGATGCAGCCATGCTTTTTTCAAGCATGAAATTGTTTCAAAAAATTATCTCTCTCTTTTTTTTATGCCCCTGCTTTGCTTAGTCTGCCTGTTCCTGTTGGATAATCCAGCACTGCCTCTCCCCAATGAGGCTTTGTGCTCTGCAGAAAGGGTGATGGTGAGAGAGCCAGTGGATCTGCTTCCCTCTCTCAGATATTTGGAGTCACAAGTGGAGGGCCTCCATCCTTCAGCCTTCAAAGTGTTAGAATTCCTGCTCCATGATTGCAGTCCTAGGATTGTTGTCTTTCACATGACGTGGTATGTTTGACGCCACAGAGTGGGAAATGATGGAGACAGGATATTTGTGTTACTGTGTTCCGTGAAGTGGGACTATTGTCCTTTGTTCTTTTTCTCTTTGCTGTCTGATGCTAGAGAAAGAGGGAGCCATGTTGCAGTGCTCCGTGTGTGTTTATATGTAAATAAAGTAGATTAGCCAAAATGCTGAGTTGCTGAGGTTTGTCACGCGAACTGAGCAGATTCTGCGGATCCCTAAATGTGCCGGTGTCGGTTGGCATCGGTCGCTGTGATGTTCGGGCAGAAGAAAGCTTTTGAAGCTCCCAAACGATCGACCTGGAGGAAGAGAACATGCCAGTCGGGCATCTGTCTCTGCCATGGTCCTACTCGAGTGTAGGACGAGCTCCTGACACAAAGCCCTCCATCGCTGCTTCTCCTTTCTCCTCCTCCTCTTCTCTCTGGGGTTGCCAAATCAAGCAGATCCTGATGGAACCAAGCAGTCCAGGACAAGTGGTTTCTTACAAGTTTGAGCAGAAGTCTGGACCTTTTGCATCTTCTCTGGGCACAGAGGCCTTGGCATTTGCCTGATTTCCTTCACGCGTGGCAGATCATGATTATTAAGTAGCAGACAGCTTTGTTAGCAGCATATTGTCAGCTGGCAGGGGCTTTTTCTCCAGGAGCAGAGATATTGACTCTGTTTTTAGCCTCCTGGGATGCGCTATCAAAAGTTTGCTGAAATAATATAGATCATTGTTAGTGCAGTCCTTCCAAACAGAGATAAAGCTGCCTTCAAAGGAGCGGCTGTCAGAGCTATCTCAACAGCCTGGGATATATAGGAAGGAATGAATGAATGAGAGAGAAAGATAAATGCTAATATAAAAATACTTGGGCATGCAGAAGTCTATTGCTCAGGCTCCTTACTGAGCCTGCACTGTGACACAGCGTGAAATAAAAATGGCATTTTTAAATAAGTAATGTGGCCTTTCGAAGCAAATTCCCTTCCTTGGGAGGGGGGAGATAAAGGTCTGCCCCAAAGGGGCTTCCCTTTCAGTTTTGTATATAAAATTTCCAAAATTTGCACTCTGCACCTTCAGCACCATTTGCTGTTCCCAGGGTGGCATATGAGAAGATTTGATAAAACCGCAACAGTGTATTGCTATGCAAGATTGTCATCTTTAAATGACAGCAATAAAACAACAGTGCAACACAGATTTTTTAAATTTTTATTTTAAATCCTCTAGTCCCTATTGAACTTCTGGCCCTGGACAAAGACTCTTCCATTTCAGGAGGTGTTTAAAAGAAATCATTTATGAGTTATTTCAATTGATCTTATTCACATGGGCATAACCAGGATTTAGTTTTTTTTGGGGGGGGTAGGCTTTATGTGGGGAGTGGGCAGTATCGAGTTATTTGTGACACAACTGGTCAAGTATTTTTTTTTTATTTTATTTTACTGCCCCCCTGGCTACGCCCATGCTTATTCATTGTATTAAAAAAACCCCACACTTTTGATGTACACTCCATAGAAACTTTGGCAATTAGGTTATATATGAGTAGTTTAAATAAAAATTAGAAATAAACATTGGAAGTGTGCATGTCTACTTAGAAAGAAAGTCCCACAGAGTAAAATGGGGCTTTACTCCCAAGCAAGCATGCCTACAATTGCAGCATTAAGTTCTAAGGCTGCAAGTCCTATGTGGGCCGACTTGGGAGTGAACTCAATGGGACTATAGTGGCTGGGGAAACCCAGCCAGATGTGTGGGATATTATTATTATTATTATTATTATTATTATTATTATTATTATTACAGTGGTGCCTCGCAAGACGAAATTAATCCGTTCCGCGAGTATCTTCGTCTAGCGGTTTTTTCGTCTTGCGAAGCAACCCTATTAGCGGCTTAGCGGATTAGCGCTATTAGCGGTTTAGCGGCTATTAAAGGCTTAGCGGCTTAGCGGATTAGCTGCTAAAAGGCCATTAAAGGCTTAGTGGCTTAGAAAAAGGGGGGGGGGAGCGAAAAAAAAATCTCAAGACTCGCAAGACATTTTCGTCTTGCGAAGCAAGCCCATAGGGAAATTCGTCCTGCGAAGCGCATTGAAAACGGAAAACCCTTTTGTCTAGCGGGTTTTCCGTCTTGCGAGGCATTCGTCTTGCGGGGCACCACTGTATTCAGTTATCCACAAGGTAACACTGTCGATAGGTAAAAAATCCTGAGGAAAGGCCTCCTTCTGTAATGATAGGATTCTGTAAACTAAAACCAAGCTCAATGTGATACTCAACCAGCATACTCAGATGTTCAGCGAAGGACAGTCCCCCTATTTTCCAGGGACAGTCCCGGATTTACAGAAACCATCCCAATTTGATCCTGAAATGTCCTGCTTTTCCTTAGGACATCCCTATTTCCTTTGGAAAAATACTGGAGGGTATGCAGTTCAATTTTTCTCTTGATACTGTTTCATGATACAAGCAATTTTTAGTGCTTTGGAAGAAGAATTTTCCATTGTCCATCCTGAACCTAATGTGTGATGGCTGTCTTCCCAGCTATCTGCAAAATACCCTCTTATTTGCTTCCTCCCCGCCCTTTATGCTTCATCCTAAACAAGACTCAATCCCTCTCACCTTGATGGATTGGCTGCCATGGGCCTTACTTTCTTCCAAATATATCCACTGACTCATGTTGATAAACACTAGCAGAGGAAGACAAGCTTCGGGGTGTGAATTACAGCTCTTCTTTTTTTCACAGCACAGTGAGTGATAGCAGAGCCTTGTCATCATTTTATAAACAGAGGATTTCGATACACATCCTCCTGGGTTGGAATTTGGGGGCCGAGATGTTCCATTATCCTGGGAAAGTGCTGATATCCCCGGTAATGCGCTAAGAGTTTAACTTTTGGCAGTGGTTTGCCCGGAACCAATCCCAAACATTCTGCATTGTGTCCTCATACTTTATTACCTCTCTACCGGCAGCAGGATCCAATCTCAAGAACATGGAGCTTTTAATATTACTCTTCCCCCGGAGAGGATGAGAGCTGCCTTGTGTATTTATGAATTTATTTATAAGGGAAGAATTTGACATTTGGCATTAAGGATGCTCCCCAGATTCTCTTCCTCCCAACTTCTCCCTGTATTTTGGAATTACGCTGTCTTGTTTCCAAAGCGCAACAAACCCATTAATAATCTTGCATTGCTCCATTAAAAAAAAAAATTACAGAGCACTGAGCATGCAAAGCTCACAGCAGTCTCTTCAGCATATCTCCTTTCTTCCTCTACATTTCTGACATGTGCACTGATGAAACACAAGGGAAATCTGCCACTTAGTTCTGTTTTTTAGTGTTATGGTTAGCTGTACCCTTCTGCCTGATACTCTGAAATATACTCGGAGTCGAGTGTGGTTTTTATGCTCTTTATTCAGCTCATAGTAGTGAGGAATGAAAGTTCCCCCAAAATATCTGCTTTATATACATTATTTACACAATGGGCTGCACGTGATTGGCTAATTCCTGGATTCTCCTGTAGGCCAATCAGGTTGTGGATTCACTTCCACCTGGAGCTGGATTGGGGGGCTGCTGCGGACCAATCAGACTGCTGCATTGTTCTAGGACCAATCAGACTGCTGCATTCTGAATCCTATTGTTCTAGGACCAATCAGACTGCTGCATTTTGGATCCTATTGTTCTAGGACCAATCAGACTGCTGCATTTTGGATCCTAATGTTCTAGGACCAATCAGACTGCTGCATTTTGGATCCTATTCGACTCAGTACGTAACATACTCCATTCCATTTCACTTCCCCCACCTGGTTTTCCATTTCACTCTATCAGCAGTCAGTTAACATTCTGTGGCCACTGAGCATGCCCAATTATTTGACATTATTTTGGGTCACCCCCTCTTTAAAAAAAGGTACTGTATGCCTGCAAACCTCAGGGTTCCCCGAGTTTTGCTGATACCTTCCTCCTTTGTGTAGGTGGTGTTGTTTTAGCTGCATTATGCACCTGAAAATTGGAAATAGAATGGTGCAAAAAAAAAGCAATCTTGATATGATTGTGCATAATATTATGTTATTTTAATTTATTTAATTCCTATCCCTCTCTTCCCCACAAAGGGAATGTCTTTTGTATTCCGTTTTATCAATTCCTTTTCCTCCCTACACTTGCCCCAGCTGAATGAAGAAGGAAGTGGTGATTGTGATATTGGTATCTGCCCACCCACAATATCATTGGGCATTTGTGAATACACCCACCCATCGCTAGGACCACTTTGATCTGTTTTCAAATAGATGCACCGTGGGGTAATGCAGAATCCATCTACAATGAGATTTTCTTTTCAGAACGAAACCAGTTTTTAAAGAAGCTCTTTTCAGAGGTAAAAAAAATTATGCAACAAATTCAGCTTGTGTAGAAACAAAATAAACTCCTTCCAGTAGCACCTTAGAGACCAACTAAGTTTGTTATTGGTATGAGCTTTCGTGTGCATGCACATTACTTCAGATACACTGAAACAGAAGTCACCAGACCCTTATATATTGTGAGAGGGTGGGGAGGGGTATTACTTGTGTAGAGACTTTGTAAAAAACAACAACACCCACAAGTAGTCAGTGAGTCTAGAACACAATAATTCTAGAATAAAATGCTGTGTGTCTATTCAGCTACATAACTCTAGTATAGGATTGCACTGTTAAATAATAATCATTAGACCATCCTATTTTGTTCAGTTTTCTGAGCGCCCCTGATTTGATGATCAGCTGTTCAGAAGTCCCACTGTGTTCTGCCCCCTTCCACTATCTGTTGTATGTTTTCCCCATTCTCCACCAGTGATTATTCAGCTTTGCGGCTGGCGAAGGAATGTCCTCAGAACAAATTCCCGTAGACAGTTTTGTGCAGCAATTAGCATACTGACAGGGTTGGAGCATGCAGGAAAAAGCAACCCAAAGGGAAGCTAATGAAGTCAGAAGACCGCATGTTGCCACCCCATGAACTGGAGAGGAGAGGAAGGAAAGAGCCACCTGCCTTGAACATGTCCCAGGGGCCACTGCATCAAATGCAGAGAAAGCAAATTTGTTTAAGAAGCCAGAGACTCCAGATATTTTGCCCTATTTGTTGTCAAAGAGACTAATTAGGTCAATGTAGGCCTCGTCAAATGGGGATGGTGCTTGCCTTTGTTCTGTTTACCGTACTATAGATATCCTGCCAGACAGCAAAAGATGGAGCTCAGCATAACCACAGACTGTGTTCATTGTACCTGTCTCTTCCCTCCCTCCGACATTTCCCTGATTAAATGGCTTCTATCTTAAGTTATAAGTATGTAAGAAGAGCCCTACTGGATCAAGCCAAAGTCCTGTTTAGTCCAGCACCCAGTTCTCACTGTTGCCAACCAGATGCCTATGGAAAGCTCAAAAGCAGGACTTGAGTGGAAGACCAACTCTTCACACTTTTTCCACAACATGTATATTTTTATACCTTTCTATCATGTGCTTGCGGGACGCAGGTGGCGTTTAACTCTGTGGGTTAAACCACAGAGCCTAGGACTTGCCGATCAGAAGGTTGACGGTTCGAATCCCCGTGACGGGGTGAGCTCCCGTTGCGCAGACCCTGCTCCTGCCCACCTAGCAGTTCGAAAGCACGTCAAAGTTCAAGTAGATAAATAGGTACTGCTCCGGTGGGAAGGTAAACGGCGTTTCCGTGTGCTGCTCTGGTTCGCCAGAAGCGGCTTAGTCATGCTGGCCACATGACCCGGAAGCTGTACGCCGGCTCCCTGGGCCAATAAAGCGAGATGAGCGCCACAACCCCAGAGTCGGTCACAACTGGACCTAATGGTCAGGGGTCCCTTTTCTTTATCATGTACTTGCAGGGAGTCCCAAACTTGGGTCTCCAGCTGTTTTCAGACTACAGTTCCCATCATCCCTGACCACTGCCTTGCTAGCTAGGGATGATGCGAGTTGTAGTCTAAAAACAGCTGAAGACCCACTGCTTTTAAAGGGTGAGATTCAGTGCCGTGTCATCTTATGAAGGCAACATCAGAAGTCACACACCTTATGGGAGATTCCCATACTGTAGCTGCTCGCCATGTCACCATTTCCCCTCTTCAAAGCTAAGCTCCTCCCAGATGGCCTGAGGCTTTTGATATTTACATCTGGAAGATGAGTTGGAGCCATTCAGCAGCTCCCACCATGAAGATACCACTAGTGGAAGGTCCTTTGTTGTTGCTTAGTCGTGTCCGATTCTTTGTGACCCCATGGACCAGAGCACGCCAGGCACTCCTGTCTTCCACTGCCTCCCGCAGCTTGGTCAAACTCACGTTGGTAGCTTTGAGAACACTGTCCAACCATCTCGTCCTCTGTCGTCCCCTTCTCCTTGTGCCCTCCATCTTTCCCAACATCAGGGTCTTTTCCAGGGAGTCTTCTCTTCCCATGAGGTGGCCAAAGTATTGGAGCCTCAGCTTCAGGATCTGTCCTTCCAGTGAGCACTCAGGGCTGATTTCCTTAAGAATGGACAGGTTTGATCTTCTTGCAGTCCATGGGACTCTCAAGAGTCTCCTCCAGCACCATAATTCAAAAGCATCAATTCTTCGGCGATCAGCCTTCTTTATGGTCCAGCTCTCACTTCCATACATCACGATTGGGAAAACCATAGCTTTAACTATACGGGCCTTTGTTGGCAAGGTGATGTTTCTGCTTTTTAAGGTGCTATCTAGGTTTGTCATTGCTTTTCTCCCAAGAAGCAAGTGTCTTTTAATTTCGTGACTGCTGTCACCATCTGCAGTGATCATGGAGCCCAAGAAAGTAAAATCTCTCCCTGCCTCCATTTCTTCCCCTTCTATTTGCCAGGAGGTGATGGGACCAGTGATGGGAGATGAAGGTCCTAAGGATGCACAAAGCATCATTGTTTACAGAAGACTTTGTTAGCAAAGTCACTAAAAACATAGATGGAGTCCAGAGAGAAAAGTCGCAATAGCTGTTTACTAAGCAAACTGAATGAAAACAGTGTTTAATTTGAGGATAAAGGAACAGAGAGCTTTCGACTGTCAGTACAGGCCTTGTATATGGCAGGGAAACATACACATCAAGGAAAAATCTCCTCTATCCCTTCTGGGCTACTTGACTTTAACATTAACAGAATTAACCCTTAAGTTACAAAATGAAGGATCCCTGCCGTTGCCTTTATAACAGACTTAGCATTCTTTATTTCTCCTCTATTTTCAGAAGCAGAAATTGGGTGTTTTCTGCCTGTTTCTGATTCCCTCTTGTTTTGGAGACCAAGGGCTGATCAATGTGCTAGCAAAAGCCATTCCAGCCAGGGATTTATCTCCCTCTTAAGAATGAGGCATCGTGCCACTCCACATTTTCAGTTCAGCATGGACAGAATTGTTCCAGGACAAATTATGGATGGCAGCCCAGTGCCTGCTCACGCTTTTCTTCTTATGCAGGGGGAGGCACAGCCTCAATCCCATATTATAGCTCGATAATGAGCATGATTTTATTTCCATTTCATTTTCTTCCCCATCACCAGATTTGCCTTTGTCTTCCGTCCTCTTTACAAATGTTAATTCTAGCTAATATCTCAACTGTAGTCATTTCCCTGCATTGTCATTTGCAAGAGAACCGCTCTGTTATTTTTTGCAAAAAAAAGAAGAAGTAGGAATTAACAATGTGCTGAAGCAGCTGCAATGTGCCGAGAAAGCTACAAATAAATGACTGATGAAGACGACCAGGATAATAATCATCTATTCTGCAAAAAAATAAAAAATAAAAAAAGTTGCCTGAACTAGTTGCCAGCTAAGTCCTGACTTGATATGTTCCCCAAGTAAAGTTATTTGAGGGCTTCTGGAAATTCCAAGTTAAAAATAATATGACAAGAGCTGTCATATTAACCCTCAGGGTGATTTCACACTAGGCATTTTGTGGGGAGCTGCCATGCTTAATTCAGTCCCATTTTATGGGGCAGCTACATGACACTGGGTGCCACACAACTGTCAGAATTTTGCAGAGTGGGGTTCCAATGGCATATTATAGGTTTGTGCACTTAAATTGGACTCCTCCAGAGGTTCTTTTTATTGTGCATTCATGATGATTTGTACTCATGATGGTATCTGGGGTGGTTATAGGTGACCCCAACTTTCAACACTATTTGTGCCCATAAATGTATTGGGGCAGACGTACTGCTTGGTTTCCAGTCGGCGCTTGTCCCATAGCTTCCTTCTGAAATCTCATCGCTTTTCATTCCACAAATGTTCCGACTTCTTCTGTCCCGCTTTGTTGCCGTGTAGCACAAGTTTGCCCCTGCTGATGGCAATAATGCAGTAACACTGGGGTAGCATCACAGAACAACTAATCAAATTGAATGATGTGAGGAAGGTGTACTAAAAATTGGTGGGGAAAATCTGCAGCTCCGATGACAATTTATGTTCACTGTACAAGTATGTCAAGGGGTTAAGACTCACAGAGAGCTGAATTCCTAGAGAGAACACCTCTTTGATGTCATTTCCCTTGAATCCTGTGGCGGGAAACTTAAACAAAGGATTTTAATCCTTCGTATTTCCTCGTCTCAGGTCGTCCTTTTTCATTTGCCTGCTGATGGAGATGGATGTGTAGTTGGATGTGTAGAGCAAACACCAACTCTGCACATTTTAGAATGTAGAAAGTGACTTTTAAAAAATCGCTGCTTGCCTCGTATTCTTCCATGTGCTTTGCTGAATCCAGGCAAGACTTAAATGTGAGGAAATGTTGTATTCTCTTATTACAGACTCTGTTGCTTGAACGCTTTTGTAGGAGGGAAAGAATGGGAGGGAAATCCAATCCTTATTTAAAGGCATACCTATCTAATTATTAGTTTCAGAAATACTATGCAAACCAAACACATCCAGCCTTTGAAATCTGAATTTTGCAATGCACTTCTTCAGCCAAGGAATGTACACGAAAAGGCATATACTGGGGTCAAATGTGCATCAAAATGCATCTATTCATGAAAATAACATGCACAATGCACTATATATAGGTAGTGCTTTTGTTCCCTGAGGGTACTCAATGGTACGGCGTACCAGAACCTTAAAAATATTAAAAGTATGGCACTTACTGTGACAACTTCATGTTATATAAATATTAGGGAATGCATGCTTCATAAAATGTGTATCTAAGGCAAAACTGCATGCAAAAAAACTGCATGCTAAGGGGGAAATTGCACTAAAATGCTGATGAATTTTCGTAAGTTTTTTTTTTTTTTTTTAATTGCAAGCTGATTTGGAAATATGGAGAACAGAGCCTAAGATTGGCAAGATGAGGGAATGTAATTGACAGGTTTGCCCACCCTTGGTTTTCTGGAGAGCGGCCCTTGACCCACTCACCACCTCCTTGGGTCACTTATACCTGTAGCATAGCTGCCAGCCTCTTTGTTTCATGGTGCCTCAGGCTTCCTCCTAACTATGTTGTGCACAGGTAAACTTGGATAAAGCAGTCATATGAATTGCTTGTCACTGAAAGTAAGTAATAGGGGACGCTCCAACTTGCAGTCTATGAGCTTTGTGGATTGTCAGATGCTACCCTCCCCAAATGCTGGAGGAGACTCTTGAGAGTCCCGTGGACTGCAAGAAGATCAAACCTCTCCATTCTGAAGGAAATCAGTCCTGAGTGCTCACTGGAAGGACAGATCCTGAAGCTGAGACTCCAATATTTTGGCCACCTCATGAGAAGAGAAGACTCCCTGGAAAAGACCCTGATGTTGGGAAAGATGGAGGGCACAAGGAGAAGGGGATGACAGAGGACGAGATGGTTGGACAGTGTTCTCAAAGCTACAACATGAGTTTGACCAAGCTGCGGGAGGCAGTGGAAGACAGGAGTGCCTGGCGTGCCCTGGTCCATGGGGTCATGAAGAGTCAGACACAACTAAATGACTAAACAACAACACCCTCCCCAAATGCCCCATCCATGTCTAGGTGTGTGCAAAATAGAAATGAAAGAGAGCTGGTCTTCCTGCTGCTCTCTGGGTTTGCAAAGAAGGAAGTGTACAGGGAGAAACATTTCAAAGAAAGAAAGACGTGGCCTTTTATAATATGCACATTCTTCCTAGAAGCACAAATGCATCTCAGGGGGACATTTGGCAATCTTTACTAAGCTATTGGATTAGCTGCCACTGTGACACGCAGAAGGGACGCATTGCCTTCCAGCTAATTCAGTCATCGGCTCTTTTGGCTTGCTAGTTAATTTGATCAAGACCCCCCTGGAAGCAGCCATTTGCATTTGGGGTATCAAATGGCTTCACTCCCATCTTGTGATCCATTCGGACCTAATTCACTTTTCAATAACATCTAGGGCAAAAAAGCAGGCATTAGATTTAGAGCACTTTTTTTTACCAGTGGAGTCTGATCAATTACTGCGCCACCAACCTCGGTCTCCCTCAGCCAACTCCCACCTGCCTGCTTTCTTACTTACAACGAATCCAGGTGGTGGCACTGCCTGTCAGCTTCCTCGTCCTCGTACTCCTCTGTCCCTTGTAGATCTCAGCAGGGGGAAGGATGGGAAAAAAACTAGAATTAGTTGGCTCTGCCTGTCACTGGCTCTGGCGCCCCCTACTGTTGGACCTCCTGCATTCTGCCCTATCAGTCCCAGTGGGCACCAGCCACCAATGGGGAAGAAATATGAGCGCCCCACAAGCAAATCAGGACGAATGTTCAATAAAGATAGGATCTCATCTAACTTCTGTGTAAGCGTTGTGCAAGCACTTGAGGCTGGGTGCTGAATAAATAGGTCATTTGGAGGAGCCTGCAACCAATAACAGCAAACAGCTGCAGCTGGAAGATCACCATTCAGCACCAGCTTTCTCTGGCGAAGTGTGGATGATAATCACAGTCAATAAGGCATCTCCATTTTCTTTTCTTAGTGCAAAAAAAAAAAAAAAAAAAAAAAAGCCTCGGTGTGAATGTACTCTTTGTCCTCTAAGTCATGCCAGATCTGGGCTACTTTCTGACTGGTTTCTAGAACAATTGGAGGGGCCTGAATCTCTCTACAGTCCTTCTGGAACAGCAAAAGATGCTGCTGAGGCATCATTGCCTCTGGCTGGCTGGGATTGTTCTGCAGTGGAAGATGGAAAGCAGGATAAATAGTAGGTCAGCTCAAGTTAAAGCACAATGCTGGCTTGGTTTGCTGTAATGTCATCATTCAGCCGCCGGGACTGAGAGCCGTCTCTCCCGCTCACTGCCCCCCCCCCGGCCAATGAATGGCTTCGGATCCCACTAATATTACTTCAGTTCCAGTGAGTCAATATTCTCTTCGTTGATAGCTCTCTGCACTCATTTCTTATGGAGCTGTCATGTTGTGCTGCATCTGTTATGCTGGAGAAAGTTTACTTCCAAAGTGGAACTGCTATAGCAGCTGCAACCAGATTGACTTAGAATAAGCTCTGGGGTTTCTTTTCTTTTCTTTTACTTTTGTGCAGAATCAAGATGTTTATCTGTTGTTTCCTGGATGCATTGCAAGCGCCGCTGCATTTTTAGAACAAATATCTGTATTGTGTTTTTAAAAAGAGAGAGGAAAAGGAAATGAAATGGCATTTGGTATAGATGGCATTTGGGCAGCCTCCCACCCAGCTGACTTGAGTTATCATCATCAACATCATCATCATTTATTAAATTTCAGTACCACCCTTCACCTGAGGCAGACATAGGCAAACTCGGCCCTCCAGATATTTTGGGACTACAATTCCCATCATCCCTGACCACTGGCCCTGTTAGCTAGGGATCATGGGCGTTGTAGTCCCAAAATGTCTGTAGGGCCGAGTTTGCCTATGCATACCAAAGTAACAAATAATAACCAGGCAGATCAATGGAAAGCTTAACTTTGACTTCAGCAGGGTCACCACAAGGATCAATGAGAGACAAGAAGGCTGTAGCCCTGTTCAAGCAGCATGATGTATACATGAGGGGGGAGAAGAAACGGAGGGAAGAAATGTGAGGACACCTTCTGGGGTCACCCCTTATCTTCACATAATTCAATGGTCCATGTGGACAGCCCCCTATTGTATAGAGGTAATCAGGGATCCTGTTTTTTTGTTGGTCACATACTCTAGTCTATATGGCTACAATTTTGTACAAGTCTAGGGGCTGTTCACACAGCCTAGTGAATCTGCACAGGTCTGGGGCAGGGTCTGGGGCAGGTCTTGTAACCATTCATTTATTGTCCTATCCAGTTTTTGTTTTTAATTAGTTAATTTCCCATTAACTCACCTTTTAGGTGGTTTACAATGTTAATTGTATCAACAGCAACAGTGAACTAAAATCCCACATTATTAAAACAACAGTCAAATTGCACTATCGTCATGCCATGTGAACAGGGCTAGTTATTATTTTATTTTCATTATTAATTCAATCCGAAGATCACAAGGAGGTTCACAACAGAAAAATACAAAAAGAAAACTAATAAATCCCTCCCCTCCCACAAACACATGTAACAGGCTATAGAATGCTAATCGGCCAAAGGTCTGGTTATAGAGAAACATTTCCGCTTGGCTCCTAAAGACATGTAATGAAGGCACCAGGCAAGTCTCCCTGGGGAGAGCATTCCACAAACATGGAGCCACCGCAGAAAAGGCCCGTTCTTATGTCGCCACCCTCCAGACCTCTATGGAGGAGGAACGCAAAGAAGGACCTCAGATCATGATAGCAGGGTCCGTGTTGTTTCAGTCTTTGAGGCAGTCTTTGCTCTGCTTTACAGTATTGTAAAACCATGGCCTTAGGAGATTTCCTTCTACTTTTACAGCTCTATAGCCATGCCAGTGTCATCATTACAGTTTGATAAGCTCCTGCTACGAGTTTCCAGTCCATAATCTCTAAATATCGCAGAGGGGCTTGAGCATTTGAAGACAAATGTTTTTTTAAACCTGCTAATAATCCTCCTAGCTGCAGAATGTGCATCTGCACCACTGTTGCCTAATGATAGGTGGATATGGTGTTATTGCTGGACAACTTCTTTGTTCGGTTGTTTCCCTTGTGATGTTGCATGGTCTAATTCCGCCATCTAGTGAGCAGAGCCCCTAATGCACACTAGTGCCTTTTATATACAAGACAAAGAGGCCTTGTGTTACTTGAATAATGGATACCTCCAAGACAACTGTCCCTCTATGGTTTGCGCCTCTGTGTAACGGGGCTGGCCTTTCTATGTTTCTGGACGTGCACCATTCTGATTCCTCCTATTATGACACTTGCATTTTCTGTATGTAAACCAGTCTTTCTATTACGATAAAAGAAGCTCTGTTCTCTGGGTCAATCTGAAGGTTTTCACTTTTAAGCCCTACTAAATGTTAATTCAAACACAGTGGTGTGACCTTGCAGCTATCACTTCCCCTATCCATAATACCTCCATCTGATTTGCATCTATTATGGACCTATTTGCCCTCATCCACCCCAAAGCCACCATCTGACACTAGGGGTTTTGTGTGTGTGTGTGTTGTGGAGTTTTTATGTTTATCTGCTAGGAAGTAGATGGGGCCATTGCTTTGTTTATTCTCTGCATATTGCTGATGTTTTTCTTACTGTTATCTGAGGATGGGCTGGTGTATTGATTTTTTGTTCCCAATACGTTGCATGGAATATTACTGTATTGTACAATTCCCCCCCCCCCCCCCGTTCTGTGGTATATTTATGCATGTATATAGGGCAGAAGGGGCTTGCCAACTTGGGAAAGTAGCCCATCTGGGAGAAGGAAAACTCTGATCCCAAACCTCCGCTGCCTTGTGGCCATACTCATTTGTGAGAAAGGCTTCAGGAGTAAACCCTGAGGAACAATCGGTACGCACTGCCTTGTGGGACATCTTTGGGAGAAGAAAAGGCTAAGGACAGTTGGATGGCAGACTCTCCAAGTGTCCCTTTCCTTAGGATGTCCCTATTTTCATTGGAGAAATGTTGGAGGGCATGGGATGGCGCCTTGTATGCCTCCTTCCACCAACTCCTGCTGCCAAACTGGTGCCAAATGTATTGCTCTGCTTTCCTTTGGACATCAGTCAGCCAAGTGGGGGGTCTTGTTGTCTGGGCAGCCCAGGACCTTCATACACACTCCTTGTGTCCTGGAGAGGTCACTTTGGTGCTGCTAACACAGCAGCAGTTACAAGTTACTCATCTCTACAGCCACAGCAGGTGCTGTGATTCTCCAGGAGTTGGGCTTCACCCCAGGAGGCGCACTCCATTGTCTCTCAAGACAGATGGATTCCAACAATCGCACCACAACAATCTTCTTCAATGGGGTTGTACCAGGACAGATCACCACACCTTTATAACATCTGTGCTGCTGCTAAACTCTGGGATAGTTGAAATATCTACAACAACAAAATAATCAAATGGAGTTGTGTGACTCAAATTCGGTGTACTAGACCTAATTTATTTTAAACAATGTTGGCTAAATTTGCTTCTGGGGCCCCAAAAGCTTAGGGGCCCCAAAGCTTAAGCTTCATTTCTTTCATAGTAATTTCATAGCCCCATTAGTTTCATAGCTCCCAGGTGGAGGGAGATAAAGATCTGTCTTGCTGGCCCAAAAGGATTCTCCACCTCTGCTTTAGGACAGTACAGTGGTGCCTCGCAAGACGAAATTAATCCGTTCCGCGAGTCTCTTCGTCTTGCGGTTTTTTCGTCTTGCGAAGCACGGCTATTAGCGGCTTAGCGGCTATTAACGGCTTAGCGACTATTAACGGCTTAGCGGCTTTAAGAAAAAGGAAACAAACTCGCAAGAACTCGCAAGACGTTTCGTCTTGCGAAGCAAGCCCATAGGGAAATTCGTCTTGCGGAACGACTCAAAAAACGCAAAACCCTTTTGTCTAGCGAGTTTTTCGTCTTGCGAGGCATTCGTCTTGCGGGGCACCACTGTATCAGAAGTCTGGTGTCAGCATCCAACACCTTCAGGCAGTTGCCAGGGCCCCAGTGCTTCTTTCCATCATTTTGGAATTATGCTTTTTTAAAAAAACAGCAACACATGAATGCACCAATACATCTTGATGTTCTCCTCTGAAATTGATAATTAAGTAATTTCAAGCTGCATGTGGAATGTTCGTACTGGTCTTGAGTGTCTCCAGGCACACATCAGTTTAATGGGGTTGTGTGTGTGTCAATTATTCTCTTGTTATATTGGAAAATGAAATTAAATATATATATATTTAAAAAGACCCTGCAGTCCTCCCTCCCATATGCACACATAGTTATTATTTATTCATTTACTGATACTCTTTCTTATGTGCATCGTGTTTTACCAAGAATGAGAGGGCAGGTCCCTGCAGCAAAAGACTTCACAGTCTGAAAATAGACACTAGGCAGACAACGGAGGGAGGGAAGGAAATGATGGCAGTGGTAAAACAATGAAAGAAATACGTTATTATTTCTGTCAACAAGGCTGCAGTGCTAAGCACCATCGGATACAGTGGAATTGATTTCTGAGTAAATATGCATAGGATTACACTGGTTATAGGAAACGTGGCTGGACTACAACTCCCATCACCCAGTGGCGGAGCTTCAAGCTCTGGCAGGGGGGGAGAGCTGGCAGGGGATGTGGCACCCAGCACGGGGGGTGCAGTCGCGATGGCATCCCTTACCATTGGCTATGCTGGCTGGGATTTATGGGGGTTGGAGTCTGGCAAATTTCTGGAGGACCATAGCTCCCCCACCACGGCAGTATATTATTGAGACTGCAGGGTTTGTGTATTTAGATATACACAGTGCTGACAATATCAGTAGCAAAGTAGGAGCAATAGCGATAGAGACACGTTCTTCTACATGAAGGCCCCAGGCTCAAACCATTATCTTTTCAGCTAAAAGCAACTGATGAGTAACACGCTTCTGTGCCTGAGACCCTGCAGAGCTGCTGCCAGTCAGAGTTGACAATACTGGGTTAGAGGGACCAATGGTTTTACTAGATATAAGGCAGCTACCTTTGTTCTTAATAATCTAGCTTATGAAAGTCAGCTGCTTCAACTGTCCGTATTTTCTGTTATCTGTACAATCTCCAGTTAAAGATTCGCCATGACTGGAAACAAACTGACAGCTGTACTTTTGCAGATCTGATGTCAGGGTGGACAATACTGGGCTAGATTCCCCCCTTTCCTATTATGAACATGTTTTATATATTTACTGTTTGTTATTTTGTTGTACACTGTTCTCAGGGGCTTTACTGATGGGCAGCATAGAAACTTCACAAAACCAAATACTTGGTAATTTGTTTTATATGTAATGCATGTTTACTGCATGAGCTTAACGAGACAGACCTCGTGTACAGGCTAACAATGGCAACAAAAAGCTACAACACAAAAGGAAAAGGGGAGGGAAGAGGAAAGCCTGCTGCAAAGGACCAGCATGAATGATCAGGAGCCCAATGAAGCTTGTCACTCAGCCACGTCAATGGAATGGGCCCTGTTTCCCATGTCTCCCTCTGCTGTATGTACCCTCTCTGATGCCTGGCCACACCTGAAGGCTAGAGGTGGCAGGCGCTACAGTTGCGTGACCAAATATGCAGCGAGCAAGGGTTGTTCAGGAGGATTTCAAGGAAGACAACCAAAGCAGCAGCAACCCTGTGCCAGCTTACCGGGAAGCAAGCCTTTGCGCAACGCAGCAGAACACACGTCTCCGTAGACAGGGGTGCCAACTTGAATAAAAAAATGGGGTGGGGGGAGCCCATGTAAGCGTCATCCTGCAGAACTGATCATAATATGCGACACACGCACACCATTTGGGCAGCAATACCCATTAACTTGGGGGGTGGGCGGCAGCCCCCTCAAATATTTTATTGTTGTTGTTGTTTAGTCATTTAGTCGTGTCCGACTCTTTGTGACCCCATGGACCAGAGCACGCCAGGCACTCCTGTCTTCCACTGCCTCCCGCAGTTTGGTCAAACTCATGCTGGTAGCTTCGAGAACACTGTCCAACCATCTCGTCCTCTGTCGTCCCCTTCTCCTAGTGCCCTCCATCTTTCCCAACATCAGGGTCTTTTCCAGGGAGTCTTCTCTTCTCATGAGGTGGCCAAAGTATTGGAGCCTCAGCTTCAGGATCTGTCCTTCCAGTGAGCACTCAGGGCTGATTTCCTTAAGAATGGAGAGGTTTGATCTTCTTGCAGTCCATGGGACTCTCAAGAGTCTCCTCCAGCACCATAATTCAAAAGCATCAATTCTTCGGCGATCAGCCTTCTCTATGGTCCAGCTCTCACTTCCATACATCACTACTGGGAAAAATATAAAAATATTTTATTGGGAGCGCTTAAAGGACCTCGTCCCATAGGATCCGGCTCCTATGTCCACAGACCTGCATACGATCGCGAGCCTGTGGCTCATCCTCGGCGCCCATCTAACGCACATGCGATTCATTCATGCACTCACTCCATTCATTCTCGGCCCGCCCGGCCTTCTCCCCGCCCCTTGTCAAGCCCCAGCTAATCACAAGCGGGCCCAGAGAAGAAGGCGGGCGGACAGCTCGCGCCAAGCTCTGCGCAGGCGCACTTCCTCATGAAAATATGCCTATGTATACATGTTCTGGAGCCCGCCGGCGCCTGGCTCCTCCTCTTCCTCCCTGCTCTTTCCCCATCCCCATCCCATGTGTTCTACCCGCGCGGTGCCGGCTTCACGCGCTCGTGGCGCTGCTTCCCCCTCCTCCGGTTCCGGCCTCGAGAGATTCGGCGCAGGCGAGGCGGGCGGGCCGTTTTTCCTCCTCGGCTTCGCGGGTGAGGGGAGCGCGAGGGGGAAACGGCCGTTAAAAGGGGCGGGGGCAAAGCGCGCGCGCGCGCATGTCGTGTCTGGGAAGGGGTCGCGGGGCGCGAGCTTCGAGGCTGCCGCGTGAGGGGGCGGCCAAACTGTCGGGGTCCCCCCCCCCAGAAAGGAGAGTCGAGGGGGGAAGGTGGTTAGACTGAGCTGAGGAGAAGGGCGAGCGAAGGGGTTCGCCTCTTTCCCTTGGCCAAACCCTCCCCATAGGCTGCCTCGTCTGTGGGGTCGTCCCTCTCTTTCAAGGGGGCCGCCTCCGTCCTTTGCGTACCACAGATGCTCAGCGATGCTGGGTTTTTTTTGGGGGGGGAAGGGTGGGCGTTGAAGTCCAGAGACGACCCCCCCCCCAAAAAAAAGCTCAGCAGACGGATCAGGAGAGCTCCACTTCCCCAATGCAGCAGAGGTGGCTTTGGCCCGTATTTAGATACAGGTCAGGGCTGAAGCATCATGAAGCCCAGTTGTGTCAGATTATCTAACTGCCCCACAGCTGGTGCTGGTTTTTGGCCAGCATGGCCTAGAGAGGTTGAAGTGTTGGCTCTAGGAATGGCAGAGACCCAGGTTCAAATTCTCGGACCTCCCCCCTCCCATGAAGGTTTACTTTCTGTGGCAACCTGATCTGCCTCGCAGGGTTGTTGAGAGGATAAAAGGTGTGCTTGCTTGGAGGAAAGGAAAAAAATAATTAGGAGTACACCCCCTTCCTTCTTTTTTCTTGTCGCCCCTCCTGCTTAAAGAAAGGCCTCTGATCCCATCCTCAGTTGAATTCTGTGCCTCAAGAGGTTCCTATTAATGATGTGCATTCCAGCCATACCCTAAACTGGGGTGATATTGCTGGTAATATTTCAAAACTTAAATGAAGATTATATTTTTTACCCTTTTATCTGATTGAGATTTTTTTTGTTCTCATCGATCTTCTCTTTCCCTGGTCTCTTTCCTCCCACCCTCCCCTGTCCCAATTAATTCCCCCCCCTACATTTCTTGCAATATTTGTGTGTGGGGCAAAAACAATGGAATGTGCCTGGAGGGGCATCAAATGTGTTGGATATGACATGCATTCCAACTAAATGTACCATGGCAGCTTTTCCAAAACTTTATTTCATATGAACAGATGAAGTAATCTTTAGACTTCCCGCATCCCTGTGTTTGCTGCAATAGACAAACAGAATTGCTATGTTGTAAGTTTCATCAAATGCAAGTAGGCTGTGGACTGTGTAAGCTGATACGTTTGTTTATGACACTTTTACTATACAGTACTGTCCTTCCAAGGACTCTGGGATAATGTAAGTGGTTCATCTCTTTTCATTTTATCCTTGCAATGGATTAGTGACCAATGCAGGATCACCCAGAGGAGCCATATCTCCGTTCTAGTCCAAGAAGCTAACCACTGTGCCACACTGGAACTTTCTTTTCCCACAGGAGTTAGTCTCCTGCAGCAGTTGTCAAGGTATCTGGCTCTTAAAAGATTGAACACATTTATTATGGCATAAGCTGTTGTGGACTAGTGTTGATTTCATCAGATGCAATGTAGTCAGAAACTTGTGCCGTGATACAATTAATAGTTTTTAAGGTTATTCATTCTGTTTGCTCTTGCTTGTGACTTAAGACACAATTAATATGCTGGATTTTATGGTGATGCAAGAGTCCTTTTGGCCCCACCCAGTCACATTACCACTACCATACATTTATATTCTTCTCCCTTATTCCATGCTGGAGGACACTGAACTGGCAGCAGTGGAGGAATTATGTCTACCAGAATGCCTCTTCAGAGATCTTACCGAGGTCAACCCCAAACTCTGCAAACTCATGCTGTTTGCCAGGGCTTTTAATCCGTGAAGATTTTCCTTTTTCGAAAGCACTGCTGGATGTTCCTGCTAGTTTATACACTATTTTTATTATTTTTGTTTTTATTCAGATTCTAAATTTTATTTTGTAAGGTGCCTTAATTTTTAAATATATATCAAAGGTGGATTAGAAATTAATAGCATAAATAAATGACCGATGGCTCCCATCCCTGTCCTGCTTTCCTTTATGATTTGTTCTCCTGATTACGCAGAACAAGACATATTTATGATTTGCTGTCTCACTGTTCCTTTAAGCAAGGCATACACTATAAATAAGAGTAGTGGATTTTATGAGGTTTAAAATTTTATAGGTGTCACATTAACTTTTAAATGGAGTAAGAAGTTTTGCATACAGTTGTTCCTGTTATGCACTGTGAAGAGTCAATGTAGTTTGTATCAAATTTGTCCCTAAAATTCTGGGAACTTGGAAGTCAATATCCTATTTTTAGATGGACTGCCGGTTTGCTTTGGCTCTTGCAAGTTATTCTACTTTTCGCTGGTAGCTACATTATTATATTTATAGACTATCAGTATGCCTGGTGTGTTGTGGTTTAATTTTTACTCTGCCTGCCAAAAAAGTACACAAAGCATACGTAACACCAATACAATACAAAGTAAGTTTCAAAATATATTAAACATTGTGAAAATGCAGAAATACAATCTAAAATGGAAACAAAATGACCAGTGAAACCATACAACAGTTTAAAGCAAAAAGTGGTTTTAAAAGCAGCAGAATACACAGTACAATCAACATTATAAGAAAACCTTATTCATTACAGAATACTCAGATGTAAATCCTATTGACTTCAATGGGGCTTACTGTATAGGAAGGTGTGTCTAGAATTGCTCCCTAAGGCAACAAGGGGATGGAATTAAATGTATAAATTAAGCCTAGAGTGTAACAACAACATCCAAATGGAAAATAAAGTTTAAAGTATAATTGTTCTGTCTTTGTTAGTTTTCCTTGGACAAAGTTCACAGAAATAAATTGGTTAAAAGATCATAGAATAGAATCATAGAGTTGGAAGAGACCACAAGGGCCATCGAGTCCAACCCCCTGCCAAGCAGGAAACCATTGACACATACCATTGACAGTCTTGTGCAGGTGGTCTTAGTGCATTTATTCTGTAAAAACTTAAAACATTTTCTGTTTCATTTTCAACATAGTTTCCATGTTTGGATTTAAATACAACACCATTGTTCCAGTATCTAGACAGAGATTATGATTATTATTATTACTGTGTTGTCAAATTAATTTTTCTTTTCTTTTCCAGGTATTAAAACAAATGAAGTACATTCTGGTAACAGGTGGTGTTATCTCTGGGATTGGGAAAGGAATAATTGCTAGCAGCGTTGGGACAATCCTCAAATCATGTGGCTTGCACGTAACTTCAATTAAAATTGACCCATACATTAACATTGATGCAGGCACCTTTTCTCCTTATGAGCATGGTAAGATGAGAGAAAGAGCAAACTTTTAAACATTAAGAATAAAATAACGCTGAGGATGTTTTGAGGGATGGTGGTGTATAATTTCACTCTGACTGTTGCATTGGGGTGAGGGTTTGGAATTGCCAGTGCTATAGATGGAGTTGGTGACAACTTTTTTAGGGTACAATATAGAAATACTGGTTAGTATTTGTAGGGAAGAAGGTAGTTCAAGCAAGTCTAACGTATGCATGTCACTTGGTTTTAGGTGAAGTGTTTGTGTTGGATGATGGAGGGGAAGTGGATTTGGATCTGGGCAACTATGAACGCTTTCTTGATATCCGACTCACGAAAGACAATAATCTGACCACAGGGAAGATATATCAGTATGTCATCAACAAAGAAAGGAAGGGAGACTATCTTGGAAAAACAGTTCAAGGTAGGATATTGGAACTGGGTTCACTTGGCTTTAATAGAGGTCAGCATATCAGTGTTTCCAGTATTATGGAAGGCCTTGTGCCTTTTGAACCACAGAGGCAGTGCTTGGTTCTTTGTGTACTTCAGCTGAATGCCGTTCTGATCTGTAGCTGGCAAAGATGGGCATGTTCACATTTATCCCTTCTGTCCATTTGTTCTTGGCTGTCATGGTGGCATGCACAGTTGAGAAAAGTATACAAATAATACTAAAAATAAGGCATGACAACACTTGATATATACATATATGTGGACAATATGTAAATCGTTCTGCTGTGGTTTAGCTTGTGAAGTTCAAATTGATCGTTTATGTTGTTTGCTGACCTAAAATATCTCTGCCTTGATTTGTATTATTGTCAGTATTTCTACTGCTTGGAACAGGAGTGGCAATATCCTGGGAACAATGTGTTTGGGACAAGGCTATGGTAATTCCTACATCATTTGGGTATTTATTAGGAATATTGGGAGGGGAACTAAATCAGTATATTAATGAAAATATATAAAATATATCAAAGAAAAAAATACCGTATTTACGTGAATCTAAAGCACCTTCGAATTTAATGCACATCTCAATTTTTGAAACCAAAGAAGTATTTGCTGGTGCCATCAAATCTAATGCGCACCCTAATTTGGCCAAAAAAGGTGTGCAATAAATTTGGGTAAATATGGTACATAGTAGCCCTGGTTCTTAGTAACAATTTTCCAGTGGCAGGGTCTGCTTATTTTAAATAAATATAAAATAAGAGTAGTCCCTGTTGAGAGGGTTCTAAAACTAAGACATAAGCTGAGTAATAGGATTTCAGCCCTAGTCATGTTATGTGCAAGTCACAACAAATATCTGTTGATTAATAGGGCACTGCTCTGTTGGGTATGGAGCATGTGAACTCTAAGATACTGGTTTTATTATTGTTTTTAGTTTGAAAATGGACAAATATATTCCAAACTCTTGTTCTCTTCTTGTCTTGTCTCGTTTTGCAGTTGTACCCCACATTACAGATGCTATCCAGGAGTGGGTAATGAGGCAAGCACGAATCCCAGTAGATGACGATGGCATAGAACCTCAAGTCTGTGTGATTGAGGTTGGTATCCATGATCTGTTGCACAGGTTAAAGGCTGAATGTTGTTGTGTCTTGCTAAACCATAGTGTATTGCAGTGCGGGTGAGCTGTAGGAAGGTTGTGCCTGATGCTTATTCTCTTTCTCACTTGGCCATTGTTTTTCATGCTGGCTTGTTTCAGACAAACCATAGTTAACATTAACAGTATTCTACTATTTTGGATGAAACAACAAAGCAAAAGTGTAAGTGAAAATTTCTGATCTCTTCCTCCTTGGGGGGGGGGGGTAAAGTGGCATACGAGCCCAAGATTTGCTGCAGCTTGTTGTTGTCATCAGTTTGCAGTAATCCATGTATTTTTTTAGAGTAACATGCAAATTTGGCCAAAGAGTTGTATCTAATTTTAGTCATACTTGGAATAGACTCCTTGAAATTAACAAACATGACTAACCTAGCTCTATTAAATCCAGTGAGTCTACTCCGAGTAAAACGTAGGCGGATGCAATCCAATATCTTTTTAGGAAATGTCATATATATTGATACAGTACTCTGGTTAGAATTCTGATAGGGGCATTTGAGAGAGTGTCAGCAATTCCCTCCCTCCTTTTAGCAAGTTCTGTCTTTGTTCATCTAAGGATTTGTTTGCATTAAAGTAACCTTTCCAAAGAGCATAATCTTTCCTGTGTTCTCCAGATAACATATAGCACTAATTTTCTGGGAAGATTTTGCTTGCAGTCACAGAATATGGAGGAAATTTAAAAGAAAAAATATTGGTTGGGTCAACTGGAAATGTGAAAGTGCCAAATACCTAATTGTTCTGGGTTGATCTTGCTTGGTTAGCAAACACTTCTATTTGAATCCAGGCTGAATGAGTTGAACTTTAGTTCCATTCAAAGAACTGGGATAGGATAGTTAGTTATTGCTTAGTACCCATTGAAATAAATGAAATTGAAGGGGAGGTAATTTAGTCTGGATCCAACCTATGGCTTGCATCATCCAGCATCTTATTACATAGCATACTTTGAGGTGAACTGCCGATAGTTATACAGAGTGACATTGACACTGTCTTTGTGTTCTAAAAACAGAGTATGGTGCTTAATTCTAGATCTCTCTGTTTTAGCTTGGAGGAACTGTAGGAGACATTGAAAGTATGCCCTTCATCGAGGCATTCCGCCAATTTCAATTCAAAGTCAAGCGGGAAAAGTTTTGTAATATTCATGTCAGTCTGGTACCACAGGTAAGGTATTACTGTTCTTTAATGATGTTGCTCCATCTCAGATGATTAGAAGTGTGTCCTTGGAAATGGGAAATGAAATTGGCATTTTTTTAGCATTATGAACACCAGTACTTAAAAATAATAATATGAAAAAGGCATAAAGGCAAAAATATTAAGTAAAATATAGTAATTCAGGTGATCTTCCTATGTTGTACCGTGAGATACAAACACTAGTTGATGTTTGTATCAAATTGCATAGATTATCTCTGGAGAAGTAACCTGGATCTACCAGGCACTACGTAAATTGTCCTGTACAGGTTTACGTGGAAGTACTTCCTATGTTCAATGGGTCTTCCCACTCTTACATGCTTTATATTGCAGCTTTGGCACCTCAAGTATGACTGCTTCACTTGATATCATAACAATTAGGTTAGCCTATATACAGTATTAAATCCTTTCAGAAATGGTAGGAGCTACTGCCTCATAAACATTTCTTTTTATGTCAGCTTTTTGTGGCAAGGTTGCTGTCCTATAGTTGATTACTCACGTATTTAATATCCAGTAAGAAATCACTGGCTTCTGAAATAATGTAAATATATATCTTAGTATATGGCCATGACATCAATAGCTTCTTCCATTTGTATTGTAAAAAATTTAGTGGAGCCTTACTTGTATGCATAGAAAAAATACCCCAAACTCCTGTGAGTTTTGCTCATCCAAATAGAAGCATTAAATCATGTTCCTGAAAGCATCTGATAAGGAATTAATCAGTATAGGCACATTTAATACTAAATTGTTCAGCAAGCCTTATTATAGCATGTGAAGCTGTCTTATAATGTTGTTCAGATAAAATCAATTTTACATTATTCTGGGCCAGTGAAAAATACTTCATTTTGCTGTTATTGCTTGCTGTTTCCTTCAGTGATTTGTTAGATTTGCTAAAACTTGGATGATGGCTGTATATGTTGCTGCAGTACATAATACTTTGGAGGCTGTAGATTTGACACACTGTCTTCTCATACATATTTCTTGATGCTTGTGTGCTAGCCAAGCTCTACAGGAGAACAGAAGACAAAACCCACCCAGAATAGTGTTCGTGAACTCCGGGGTCTTGGTCTCTCACCAGATCTGGTAAGTTTGCTGTGGCATGTAGAAATCACACTCGGCTGGTTTTATAGAAGTTCTCAAATGTCATAAGTCATGGGGTGGAGAGAGTTGTTTTAAATTATGCCATATCGACAAATAGCCATGAAGCATTTTGTTTGCAGAAGGCTACAAGGCATATTTCATTAACCTACCAAGTGCTAAAGGTTAGGTTTATAACCTGGTGCAGTATTGTTTGATAACTTACTGTTTTCATTCCTAGATTGTATGCAGATGCTCCACGCCTCTAGATACCTCAGTAAAAGAGAAGATTTCCATGTTCTGTCATGTAGAACCAGAACAGGTAAAAATTGTTTAAATGTATGTGTTTTGATACCGTTTGCACATTTATTTGTGTACAGTCGTACCTCCGCATGTGTGTGCAGAAGCGGTCCTTTGGTTGCGAAAACTTCGGGATACGGTCAGACCTCCTGTTCGCAACCAGAGGTACCACTGTACTTAAGTCATAGATCTGGTCTGTGCATGTAGCAAAATCTTCCCTTTGCAATATACAGCATATAAAGCCCCCCCCCCCCAAATCCTCCCAGGTACTAGAGCTGTGTATTATGCACATCAAAAATGTGACAGTGAGTATTCTTTTATTGAACAGGTAATTTGTGTTCATGATGTCTCTTCCATCTATCGGGTACCTCTTTTGCTAGAGGAGCAAGGGGTGGTTGATTATTTCCGACACCGGCTTGACCTTCCCATTGAAAAGCAGCCTAGGAGAATGCTCATGAAATGGAAGGAGATGGCTGACAGGTGAGCTCGCTCGTAGGAAGCAACTGTGCTGTTCTGACCTACTATGTTAGCAGAGGAGTGGCTAGGAGGAGAGCTTGTTTCCTTAGCCCTCTCCAGAGTATTTTGGCAAGAATAGATTCTCTTCCTAACTGTTCACCCACAGAAAAACTGTAGATAAATCTTTTTACAGGTACAGTAAGTTAGAACTTGGCAAATTTTGCTGTAGACTAGTTCCTGTGTTAACCTTTATAGTTTTCTCTTAACTGGACTGAAGTAGCTATAACATGTGGATGAGTACTTAGAATCATAGAGCTGGAAGGGACACCACGGGTCATCTAGTCCAACCCCCTGCAATGCAGGAATCTCAACAAAAACATCCATGACAGATGCCCATCCAACCTTTGCTTAAAAACCTCCAGTAAAGGGAATTAAGGGAAAGATTTAAACTTAATTAAGGCTACAATCCTATACCACTAAGCTGGGAGTATGCCCCATTGAGCCCAATGGGATGTTTCTCAGTAGACATGCCTTCATGTAGAGAAGCCTAAAAAAAACCCCTTATCCCCATATCTTCATTCTGTAGTGGTAGAATCAGTTTTACAACCTCTGGGATCTACCATCTTATTATTTGCATATATAGACCAGGCCTGAGAATTCTCGTGCTGAATCATATTATTCATTCAACATTTGGCTTTGTATGCCTGGGTTCTAAACATATACAATATTGCATATGTGCTGCCAAAGCGAGAGGCTGCTTGATCATGCAGGTCTGAT
Organism: Podarcis pityusensis; assembly: GCF_964106645.2. Lineage (NCBI taxonomy): Eukaryota > Metazoa > Chordata > Lepidosauria > Squamata > Lacertidae > Podarcis > Podarcis pityusensis. The sequence goes on from NC_138033.1 coordinate 20,086,298, forward strand.
CTTTTAACTAATTATTTTAGCTAATAGTATATAGTTTGTGCTTTTAAAGGTTAAAGATAGAAGATATAGTGTTGTGCTTTTTTGTTTTGTTCACACAGATATGATCGCTTATTGGAGACCTGCTCTATTGCTCTTGTTGGCAAATACACAAAGTTTTCAGATTCCTATGCTTCTGTCATCAAAGCTTTGGAACATTCTGCCCTGGCTATCAATCACAAGCTTGAGATCAAGGTATGCTTTTCCACTAGCCCCAGCAGAATCGCTGTCTTCTCTGGATTCATGTTTAAAGCAAAGGGAAGCAATAAACAGGATGTACTTTCCTGTTTTGAGAATGGTGCTTCAGCAGTAGCCAAGGTGCCAATATTTCCAGCCCAAAAATACTCATGCACAAAAATCTACTGTATTTAGAAAGATACAATCCATTTAATGTTACATTCAAGCAGCACTGAGGATAACAAAGCTTACTAACCTGCTGCTACTTGCATAGCCATTGGACATAATTGGTGGTAGAAGCATCATGGTGATGCTGTTTCGAATCCCCAGCTGGGTACTGTTCCTTTCCAGAGGACAAAAGATTTTGGGAAGCTTGCCATATAAAATATATGGATGGGGAAACAGGCCATCCATTCTTCTCTTGCCCCCCACAAAAGTGGATAGGAACATCACTAAGCAGAATATAGGTTTTGTTTACTTTAAACAGCAATTCAGATCTAGAAACTACAAGGGAAGGGTAGGCAGCCTGGTGCCCTTCAGAAGTGCTGGGCTACATCTCTCATCAGCCTCAGTCAGCATGGACAATGGTGAAGGATGATGGGATTTGAGGTCCAGAATGTCTGGAGGGATACGGTTTGCTGCTATAGGAATTCAAAACCCTCTTGGAAGAGCTCATGTATGTAATGTGACACCTTGAAACCTCCATCTTTGGAGCTTCAGAGCAAGCAGAAGACAACAGTTGTCATGATGGCAGAAGCCCTCCACCAAATGGAAGGCTCTTAAAGTGTTTCAGCCTATGTGGATGTCTTCCTTCACAAACTGTTGGATTATCTGATTGTTTCAGAAAAGATTGTTTGCATCCCACCCATCCTTCTCTCTTGCATTTCTTACTATACCCAGAGGCAGTCTCTGCACCTGGAGACTGGGCCTCCAATTCTAGAGCGCCAAGGATATTGGAGAGGGGTGGTAGAGGCCCTTTTGGCTCCAAACAGTAAAAATTTCTGAACAGAACAATAAATTGACCATCAAAAATAACATCTGTTTTACAATACAAGACCTGTATTTTTTTATGGGTGCAAAAACTCTGTGCTTCAATAATTGGAACAGTTGTGTCATACGTAGTTTTGTGGAAACAAAAAGAAATATGTGCCGATCTCTTCAGATAGTGTTTGATCAGGTTGTATAATAATAATACCATCAGTGAGGGAGGGGAGAAGCTTTTTGCTCCTATGAGCTAAAAAAGTAGTACCACTGATTCTGCTTTAATCTCATGTTTTTTAAAAATGGATTTCTTCCTAGTACATTGATTCTGCTGACTTGGAACCAGCTACTCTCCAAGAAGAACCAGTTCGATACCATGAGGCCTGGCAGAAACTCTGTAGTGCTGAGTAAGGCATACATAACCTTGCTTTCCTCCTTGAGACGCAGTGACTCCTACTGGCATCATTCTAGGCTTCTTTTATTGTTCCCTGGTTGGCTCAGTATTCTAGTCTGGCTGGGCCTGTTTATATAGAGTTAGAGTGGCCGTTTTCCTTTTCATCTTATGAGCCAAGTAGACAGTGGGTAGACTCATGGAAATGGATGAACTTAGGTTCATTAATATCAGTAGGTCTGCTCAGGGCAGAACTTAGTTGCACAAAACCCAACGTGCCACACATCCTGTTACTCAATGGCAATAAATCATACTGCCACAAATAAGAGTCTAGTTATATATTAATAGCCAGTGGTCTTTCAATAGCAGTTGACTGCAATTGTTACATAGATCCTGCATGCTTAGAGGCAATTTGCCACTGAATACCAGTTGATAACTCTGAAGAATAGCTCATTTGGTAGAGCATGAGACTCTTAATCTCAGGGTTGTGGGTTCGAGACCTATGTTGGGTCATAGAGTCCTGCACTGCACAGGGTTGGACTAGATGATCCTCGTGGTCCCTTTCAACTCTATAATTCTTTGATGATGGTGGCAGGATTCTGGAACAGAGTATATTAATGAGATTCACCTTTTAGCTGTGAATGCATCCTTTCCCCCCTAATAAATATTTTTACTGAGTGTCTATGTATAAAGATACAAAACAAAGGCAATATAGTACAATAAAACCACAAAAAGATAGAGTGGGACATAAACCAAATATATGTATACAATTCTATCCCATGTATACATGATCAGAAGTAGTGTATATTGCATTTTAGTCTTGCACTCCAAATTTCCAAGGATACTGCAGGCAGCTGTTGAAGGTTTGCACTTCCTTGGAAAGAACGTCTACTTGCATCTCTGACCCTTGTCATACATAGATTGATACTGCAGAGCACTTAAATCATTCTGAATAGTCTCTTTTGGAGATGGGGAGCAAAACAGCCATGGTGTTCAGCCTTTGAAGCCAGTCCCCTTTTATATAACTCAATTGCCTGGCTTCAGAAGGATTACTCTAATTAAACAACAGCTATAAAGGCAAACCATTTGTTTGAGGGGAGCTACATATTTGGTGGAGACTGTTGTCTGGAAACCTGCATGTCTGCTAAGTAGCAAAGAGATTTTGAAGGTCAGACACAGCAGGCAACCCTGCACAATATACTTTACTTTAAGCATGGCTTTCTGCTGCTGCTTTGCAGTTATTTGGAAAAGATCCAAGAGTGTTCACTGAACTTCTGAAACTCCCGCCCCTTGAGAGTGATTAATGAAATGTGCGAAAGAGATGGACAAATTAGTGAATGTCATATGTAGGAAGAATGGTAGCCATTAGAAAGTTAGTATGCTGAAAAATGGACATGTTCTACAGATCGTTGGCAGATGCAGTGGACATATGACCTGAAAGGAATGTATTTGTATAACCTAATGGTGTAATTTGCACTCTGTTCTGTTTCTGTGTAGATGTTTGAAGTTTAAAATAATAATGAAAAGCTTTGTGGAATGGTTCACCTTCCTGCACTGCAGGGGTTGGACTAGATGGCCCTTCATGTCCCTTCCAACTCTACAATTCTATGATTCTATGAAAGTGTAACAGACTTTCAAGTGTCACTGAATGGATTTCTCCCCCCTTTTATGCAGTGGAATCTTGGTTCCAGGAGGGTTTGGTGTTCGAGGAACGGAAGGGAAGATCCAAGCTATTTCTTGGGCAAGAAAACAGAAAAAACCCTTCTTAGGTGAGAGATGATTTTTTTATTATTATTACACACCAGGTAGAGGTTTTAACTATTAGGCAATAATCCACTCTAATACCTCAGGATCAGGTACTTAAGTTGCTGTGCAGCCTGTCAAATGTAAGAGGCAACTGGCAAGGAGGAGTTTCGGGTTTACACTGATCAATATCTGTTTTCTTAATAACTTTGAGCTTGCTTGGGGGTCATACAAGCAGAGATCAGCATCCCCTGTACACCCCACCCCAATCATTGTAACCTTTTTGTCATTGTGCTGATGTGGCCCCTGATGCAAATAGTGGCTGCTATGAGAGAGTTATTGGGGATTTGGATAGAGCGCTGTGCTGTCTTTTTCTGCAGGAGTCTGCTTGGGAATGCAGCTAGCAGTTGTGGAATTCGCCCGCAATATCCTGGGTTGGAAAGGTAAATGCAGTGATGTAAAAATACTTCATTGGGGATGGATTTATGGGTGCCAATACTTAAGATTGCTAATGACTGGTGTTTCTAGTGGATTGGTATAAATTACTACCTGTCTTAAAGGGGAACAGCACCCATTTTTCTTCACTCTGTCCTTGTAACTGTTTTCTAAGCCACAGACATCTTTTATACTAACTGTTGTATTCCTCCAATTCAATTGAACTGATTGGAATAGGAGGCAGTATTTCCAGTGCATTCACTACTGACCTTAGAGTTTCACAGGATAATAGTTAAGATCTGTATAGCATGAGAGTGCTTCAGGGACATATTGTCTCTGTAATCCCTGAATCAAGTCTGCAGGATGGGTCACAGGTATTCATGATAGCATGACCAGTACAGCCCAGCTCACATCATGAGCACCCTGAAAAGTATTCTTTAGCTGCTTGTTATGTTAGTATTTCTGAGTTTTGTGCCTACAGGCGCCTTTTTGAAAAAAGAAGCCTTATATGGTATGGGATGTGAGTAGTTAATGGTTGGACTGTGAACCATAAGCCCATAGCTAAATTATGCTTTGGTCATGATCTCAAACCCTCACTTGCAGCCCTGCAGTTTGGGGTTAATGCTGACCTATCCTGCAGACCTATTGACTGATGGAAAATTGGGGTTTGCACTGCTAGCCATATCTGATCAACGTTTGTAATTGGCAGATGCCAACTCTACAGAATTTGACCCCAAAACTACACATCCAGTGGTAAGTATGATGTAATTTTTGAGCCTACGGTGGTTGTACTTCTTGCACGCCAAGACCATTCAGCATTTTTCCATAGAGAACCAAAAATATGAAATACGTTGGCTGGCTTGCACAGAAATTAATGGCAAGAATAAACGGCTGGCGTGTGAAACATACTCCCCTTATGGTCTTATGGAATGCAACCACAAATTGATGAATGGAGCATTGTGGCTATGGTGCCTATCTCTGTTGCATTGTATAAGTCAAAACTTTCAAGGTTGTCTTCAATTGAGTTTTACTCAGAGTCGAACCATTGAAATTAATGGTCCTAATGTAACCATAATCATTAACTTTAGTAGGTCTACTCTGGGTATGACAAGTTTTGGCCCATATGCCTGGAGAGAAAGCAAGACCTCTCTATCCATGTGGGACATAATGTTCAAATATGTTATAATATGGCATGTCAAATTTGATGCATATAGGCCCAGGATGTAGGATCATTTACAGTTAACACCATATTTCTGCTTTTATGTTGTTTTATTGATTTTATTGATTTTTTTAAAATTTATGGACATTTATAGCCCACCTTTCCTTCAAGGAGCTCAAGGTGGCGTACTGGGTTTTCTCTCTCCGTGTTTTATCCTCACAACAGCCTTGTGAGGAAGCTTAGGCTGAGAGACAGTGACTCGCCCATGGTCCCCTTGAGCCTATGTGTCTGTTGCCTCTCTCTTCTCCCTCCTCGCCCCCAGCCAACCTACAGAACTGAATGACTATCTGTTTTGTATGGAAAGTCTAGGCCGTTCCACTACAGAACTCCATGACTCCTCTCTAAAGTAATCTCTTGGCTTGATTGAAATGTGATGAAACCAGTTTTCTACTTGTAGAACACAAATGATTAAGATTGATGTTTATGGCCTTTTGTTTATGCCAAGAGCTACCCTTTGGTGTATGCTTATCTTCTAATTCCTTTTCAATCCCATTGTCCTCTTTTGAATTACTTTCCTCAGATCGTAGACATGCCGGAGCATAATCCTGGTCAAATGGGTGGGACCATGAGGCTTGGGAAGAGGAAGACAGTTTTTCACACCAAGAACTCAGTCATGAGTATGGCTCTTCTTGTTATCTCTCCTCCTTTGTATTCCACTTTCCTTTTGCTTGTTGGTGAATAGTGATGGTACAAATACATGATCTATTGTGTTAAGTACTGGAAGATTTTGTGCTAAACGGCTCCCACTCCTGTTGTTGTTTTAATTGATCAGTCTCCTTCCACGTATGTCCCTTGGCAATGCACACAACATATAATAAAAGCAGTTTCAAAACGGCACAAAAAAAAACAGATGAATTTAAAAGCAATACAAAATGGATAAATATGGCAGAGATGTGTTGATCCAGCTGGAAAGTTTCTTGGAACAAACTTTTCAGGAACAGAGACTTTTTCTCTCATTTCATACCAAAACTTTGTGGTGGTACAGGGACTTTTAATGGTAGCAAGTTTAGTGTAGACAAGAAATACTACTTCATGCAATGCATATGTAAATTATGGAATTCACTGCTAGATGATGTGATGGCCAGTAGTTTTGATTTTAAAGGGGATTAGACAGCTCAGTCTGTGGCTGCTGACCATGATGGTTAAATAGAACCAGGTCCAGAGATGATATGCCAGTTGCTGGGGAGCGACAGGGGGAGACAATTGCCTTGATGTCATTATTGAAGTTCTTGGAGGCATCTGGTTGGCCACTGGGATGTAGCACGTTGGTCTAGATCGGGGATGCCCAAACGTTTTTCAAAGAGGGCCAGATTTGATGAAGTGAACATGCGTGAGGGCCGACCTGAACTTGTTGAGCTTTTGTTAGGATTTGACCCCAATAAGTATACTGCAACAGGGGCTGGATAAAAGTGGCTGGGGGGCCAATCAGGTCCCTAAAACAGACTTTGGACATGCCTAGGCTGGTCCAGCAAGTCTCTTCTTTATCTTCTTTGGTGGTCCAGTAGAATTCTGAAATTTATTCTTTGGAGGCGAAGGTGTGGTGTTAATGTGTTTAGCCAGTCTGTAATAAGCACAGCCATATTTTCTCCATGGATAGGAAAACTGTATGGAGACGGTGACTATTTGGAAGAGAGGCACAGACACAGATACGAGGTATGCAGCAATATTTATCAACCCCCGCCACCACATTGGCTTTTCTGAAGAGAAGTGATTGTATGACACCACTTTCCCTCCCATAGGTAAACCCAGAGTTGAAAAACACCTTTGAAGAAAACGGTCTGAAATTTGTGGGCCAGGATGTCGAAGGAGAGCGAATGGAGGTGGTTGAACTGGAAGGTGAGCAACTTGAATTAGTAGCTGGGAGACTGACACTGTTGTCTTAGGCGACAACAAATATGGAAAGAGGAACTCTTCCTTCCTTGGATGGGGAGAATGAATGTCAAGTACCACAATAGTTAGTAGATACAGCAGAGAGACAGGATGATGGTACTCAGAAAAGCTTTATATTGCCTATGTACTTTGGCCTGGCCTTGCCAATTGAGAGGGCTTCAGATAGTAACCTAACAAAGCATGTTACCACCTTCTCTCCTAGAGCATCCATTTTTTGTCGGTGTTCAGTTTCATCCAGAGTTCCTCTCCAGACCTATAAAGCCATCTCCTCCTTACTTTGGCCTCCTCCTGGCTTCTGCAGGAAGGCTCACACATTATCTACAGAAAGGATGCAGACTCTCCCCCAGGTAAGTTCAGCTGAGTGTCTTGGCTTGTGGTATAACTGCCGGCTTGGCAGTGTTTTCTGTTCAGCATGGTGCACCAATGAAAGGCTGTCTCCTATTTCTGTTAGGCATAAAAACCTTAAGGCTGTATTGTATCTTCCTTCCTTGAACTTGGACCTACAATATCAGTAATGCCTTTGTAGAATGAAAGTGTAGGGAATTCTGCTTCTACTGTGGCTCATTAGTCTCTGGCTTAATCTCCCTCCTTAGGAAAATTGGTCTGCTTTTATCTTTCGTTGCAGCTGACATCAGTATACTGTTTGTTAAGTACTGGAGAAAACTGTTGACACATATTTTGGGTATCAGTGTCCTAAATGCTCTTTGTCATGATTAAGGCCAGTCTTCTGTTATCATTCCACTTACAAAGAAATTGCTACCAAACAATCTCTCCCCCCTTTCCCTCCCAGTGTGGTCTGGCACTATAGTACTGCCTGCCAAAGGCTTGTGGAGTTTTGCCAGACTCAGAATGACTCTTCACAAAATTGCACTCTCTAGGAGCGTTGTCTCGGAGAAGCTGCAAGGGGATGTGCACAAGGCTTACATTTTCTGATCAACATAGCGAAGAGGGAAGTCCGTTCATCTCCCCTGCATTTTGGTGTGTGTTCTAGAGATGTGGCAGTCTCCTGTATATTTCCTCTGGCAAAATGCATGCTCCCCCTCCCCACCCTTTGTACGCCGCACATGGTATCCTTTATTGCTAGTCTGCCCAGCACTTGAAGTTGCCCCTAGAATAAAAGGCTGCAAGAATCCTTAATGCCACCTGGTCAGTGCCTGCCCTCTGCACTAAGAAGGCCCATGCCTTTTTAACCAATTGGGCTATTTTAAAGAACAATACAAGCCACAAATTGGATGTATGAGAATCCTCAAAGGCTGGAAAGCAGGCCTGGTGTCAGCACCTGATATCCTAGAGCAACTGTTGGGACTCTGGTGGCCCAGCAAGGCCCACCAGCACTGATGTCTCTGCCCCCGCCTTCCACCCCCCGTTCGGTGATGGGGGTCCAAAAGCCATATTTATTTCATTCTGTACCCTAGAGTGACACTAGGTCAGATGCTGTGGGGCACTGTGAGAAATTAAAATGTTGCTGTTGTCACTGCCAGATTTGCTGAGAAGGACAGGCTAGGCTACTTTGTGGAAGTCTGTCATAGGCTGTAGTTTCTGACTGGCTAGGTCATTTAGATGAACTTGCATTTGTAACTAATGAGCCAGAGCCAGTGTGTAGAAGTGCTTATCTTTCTAATGGTCTGAATGTTACAGGGATACCTACAGCGACAGAAGCGGAAGTAGTTCACCAGACTCTGAGATCACAGAACTGAAATTCACTGCGGTGAATCATGAGTGATTGCTGGTAATGCTGTCCTTTCATGTTCTGAAGTTTCACATTATCTTTCTTCCATCTCTCCCAGTTGTGAATTTGGGCCAAATCTCTGGGCGTTTCTTAACCATGGGGGGAAAATTGTCTGGTCTTAGTGCTTTCAGATTGGGAGGAGTGGCATCTCAAAGCATAGTGCACAAATACAGGCAAAGCTAAATATACAATAAGATCTACATGTTGAACCTGGCTAGTGTGCCTTGGTAGCAGTGACATTTCCATGTACATTGCCTTGGGTCCTTTTGTGGAAAGGAAAAGCAGTGTGGTGTAGTGGTTAGAGTGTCAGACTAAAGAGACAAGGAGTCAAATCCACAGTTTGCCATGAAGTTCTCTGGGTGATGTCAATCACTACCTCTCAGTGACTAACCTGTTCTGTAAAGATGTGTCAGGAGAGAAATCGGCAAACATTTTATGCTACTAAAAGAAAGCTAGCATGTAAATTGGGCCACATTCCCTTCTGAGTAACTGTTTGGGGGCCATGTCAGGTGGGTGGTGTCAGAAGGAAACATACATTTGAGTAGTTAATACTTAGGCACACACAGAGAGTATCCTCCATTCAGACAAGAGGCAGTCAGAGTTCAAGGAGTTTCCAGCCAGGCAAAAATACTCGAGAGTGTATGGAGCATGAGCAGTGAGGGGGGTGGCTGAGGATGGTGTGTGGCCTGGGGAGACTCCCAAGGGCCAGATGGGAGAGGCTTGGGTGGTTTCTGGGCCTGAGGTTTCTCACCTGTGATGTAAATATACTAAAACAATCCATTTCTTTTATTAAAAAAATCCTTTTGTCTCTCTTATCTACCCTCTTCCCCACCATTCCAGATATGCCTAATATTCAGAAGATCCTTCATTCCTTTGATGCAATAGTTGAACTGCTGGAGTCTCTTAAATCACGTCACGTTAATTGTTTTTTGAAAAATCATGGCACACTTCTTTTGTTCATTTAAACTTATTTTGTATTCTGAGAAGCTGACACAGTGGTGCTCACCCGTGCACGACGGTGAGCTTAAAAACAAGAACTTCAGAAACAGAGCAGAGAGGGGGACAAATTCTGGATTTCTGAAGAGCCTTGATACACCAGTGTAAATGGTCAGTGTTGCCAAGGAGAATATATGTCTAGGCTTTCTGTTCACTTCCATTGTGGTTGGTTTAAATTACAGTATTTACTCTCTTGGTGGATTGTGGGAAGAGAGGTGCCACAAAGAGGGAATAACTTGACACATATTGAGAAGCAAAGTGGTGAGATTTGGTGCCACCATTGAACCTTTGTTCCAGGAGATTCCTGCTGGTCAAATCTTAGGGTATTTGGTTAATTCTAATCCTAAACAACTCATATTATGCTGCAGTGATATAATTAAAATAGAGTATAACACCACCACCCCTTTTAGAAGCTTGTGATGGGCGGTTTTTGTTTTTGTCTTGCTTCCTGGACTGCCATAACTCCTTGCATCAAGGGGGCCATGTGTACAAGAAAGTGACTTTTCAGAAGCTGCCTTTGCAACTCTCATTGAGAGACTTGCCTTGGACTAAAAAGTCCGAGGCCCCACACTGCTGGGAACTTGTCATGTGACACATATGCAATATGTGGCCTGTGCTCAGCAATATATTTACTCCATCCCAAAGAAGAGGAAAAGGGCGACACTAGGCTTCTGCAAAAGGCGGGAGCTGCATGAAACAAGTGTTTGTAATCTCCCCTTTTCCAGTGTAGGTTGTAAGCTGCCTTTCCAGCAAGCTAGGAAAAACTCTGTTACTAAAAAAATGTACCGCATATCTAAACACTTCTGAGTTTAATAAAACTTGGGGAACACAATCTGTGTGTCTGTTCTGGTTATCTATCAAACTTGAGGACTCGTTTTACACTCGCCCCCCTTCCACCATCTTGCTGTAAGATGGTGTCTGCTTCATACCTATTTCTCCTTCCTGCTAATGGGTTACGTCAGCAACTTCCTGGATAAGTAGTTGAATAAAAATGCTGTTTTGGAAAGCAGGGGCTAATTATCTATAAAGATTGCTAATACACAAATTTTCCCTCCCACTTTTTCATAGCTTTACCACCATATATGGCATTTTTCCATAGGAAGCAAAATCCAGTGGTGCCATTCAGAGTTAAAATGTTAATGTGCGGTCTTGATGCCAAAGGAAAATAATGCTCTCCAGTAGCCTTGAAGAAGGTACCCAACTTAGGAATAAAACCCAGTCATGGCTCCAGAATTCTTCCTGCAAACCACCTACAAATACAAGAAACCTGTTAGATGCAAGCTCTTTATTGGACTACATTTCCTTTGTGTGCAGGTTTTGTAACTGGTTGGCTTGTGGTGGTGTTTAGCTGTCACATGAAAAAACAGCAGGTAGCATTGCTGGTATTTTGTTGCTGGAAGGCTTCCTTCTCCTTCAGCAAGCTCTCTATTTTCATCTCCAAATTCTTGATCTCCTCTGTCCATTTCTGGAGATTTATAAAAAGCAGGAGTTATTTCCTTTCAGATATTTGCAGCTGCTGCCAAATTACCTTTTTGTCCAAAATTGATCTCTGGCAGTGAGTTTTGCTAGAAGGGTAAATAGATTTGAGGGACTTGGCAGTATGTATTTCAGGCCAGGCTGTTTGGCTTGTTTCAAATGCAGCAGTAAGTGATAGCTACGGTGTGCATCATCAAGCAAAGAATAGCAATCAAAGGCCAAAGACAGCAGATAATGTGATTTATTGAATCTGCCTGCTATGGCTGCCACAATTGTCAGTCCACCAGGGATAGAATTCGTCAGTAGTGCTTTTTTGGGCTAGAACTAAGTGGGAAGCTGATCAAAAGGTTTTATAATTTTTCCCCAATAGAATTCATATTTTGAGGCATCTATTTTAACAAAAAGGTCCACTTCCTCACTGATAACCAATGGAAAGTAATTTGGTCTTAAATGTTTTAAAGGTCATTATTATTTATTATTAAATTTATATACCGCCCTATACCCTCAGGGCAGTTCACAAGTCAGTTCTTATTCTCCCCTAGCTCCAGTGTAACATTTTCTGAAGAAAGCAGTGAAGGTACCCGTCTGTGGCTAAACTTTCCCTATGCCTATTGAGCCAAGCTGCAAATAATTTTGACAAAATAAAAACTCCCCCACTCTGCTGCCACATATCAAAATCCAGACCCAAAGTGACACACAAAAATCCACTTCGGGATTTCCTCTCTGCCTTTCATTTCAGCAGCCTAATTGAGAAGGGGCGGGGGGGGGGGAGAGAAAGCATTTTTGTTGTAGAACACAGGAAAATGCTTTATACTGAATCAGACCATTGGTTCAACCTTCAGTATTCTCTACACTGGCTGATAGCTGCTCTTCAGGGTTGCAGGCAGGGGAGATGTCAGGAGTTAAGCGTGCGTGCAAGGCAAATGATTATCACTGAGCTATGGCCCTTCCCCCATTTAACAATGGTAACAATTGTTAAAACAATTGGGGAAGCCTTGCATATCACTTGGAGATAGACCAGTAGATTTCAATCCTGCTAGGCTGTGCAAAAACTGAAAATTACCTGCCGGCACCACTCTTGAATGGCACTACCAGTAAGGGGCCCCTGAATACTACCTTCTCGTCGCATGTATACTTCCCCTTGGTCTGTTTCATAAAGGAGCGGCTTGTTCTGCTTTGGAGGATGAACACTTAGTCGAATAACTTTCAGGAAGATGCCAGTGTCTTCGGCTTTGATAACTGGGATGAAGCTCAGTGTGTAGTCCGATGGGAAAACCTGCGGTTTGAAGCCTTTCAAAAGAGAATCTATGAGCAGCCGGATCCTGTCTTCATCTTTGTGGTCACACCTGACTCCACGTACCATGCCGTTATCCTCAACCCCCACAAAAAGGCTGCCACCTTCACTGTTGAGAAATGCGCACATATACTTCCGCACATGATGTTTTAGGGTACCTGCCAGATATTCCCCACTTCCACGTTTGAATTCCACGTTCCGGGTTTCGCTGCCCATGGAAGCTCCATAGAATAGGCACTCTTTTCCTACGATTGCTCTCTGGACAATGGCACTGTCTGAGCGGGTGCCGCTCAGAAAGGCCTCTGGCCGTTCTGCCATACAGGAGTATTGAGGAAACTTTTTGATGCGGTTGAGATAGTTTTCGTTTAGAATCAACTTCCTGCTTCTCTCATACCCTTGCCCTCCCAGAAAAGTTTCTGAGCTGCTGCCAACAGAGTCACTCTGCAGACATGACAAGGAAAAAACAGGTAAGGGCAAATGCCATGGAGATGGGCTATAGCAAATACAATTCTTTGGGGGTGGGAGGAGGTAGCGTCATTTAAACTAGGAAGCTATTTGGATAATGGCTATAACATACAAACCCCTTTAACAACCCTCTCCCTTCCTGTCTCACACTGATGCTGGGAGTTAGACAACTCATCATCTGAGACATGCAAAATAGGGCAATAGGGACTGACTCTGGTAGGGGCTGAGCTAAAGGAAGTGCGTATATCTAGTAACTAAACAAGTTGACCGGGGTGATTATTACAGTCATTGGAAGTTTGAAAGTGAAATCTGGGGTGTTTGCCTTAGATGTTTGACTATAGAAACTATCAAAAAAATGGGAATGTAGATGATTAATTTATTTCCTTTCACTGCTCGGATCAGTATCAAGAAATGTACAGTACTCTGAAGGTCTAATGAATATCTCTTGTAGGAAACCCAGCCGGATGGGCGGGGTATAATATTTTTTTTAATTATTATTTTCTTTTCTTTCAGTGTTCCCATTGCTGGAGCCTTACCTCTCTGTTACCTTTGGCATGAAATGCAAACGTCTTGCCATGTCCCACGACGAGATTCTTCCCTTTCTTCACAAGCTCCTTGGTAAGCTCCGACTCTGTCTCAGAGGCAAGTAGCAGCTGCTTTATGACATGCTCCAAGCTGGAGTCTGTGGCTACCTGGACAAAGGCATAGGCTTGCCTGCGTTTCTTTACCACTTCAATGTTGTGTCTCTGGAGGGTGACGCTAGCCATGCCCAAGACGTCCTTGAGCATGCTGCAGAGAACTTCACGGGAATACTTTGGGTTCAGGTTGCCAACGTAGAGAACATAGGGGCGTGCCTGCCCAGAATCTTCATCTTCTTCTACCTCCTCCTCAGCTTTCGCCTCTGTCAAAGACTGCTCTGTGGCCTGGTCAACGTTGCCAACTGGTAATGCACATTCTACTATGATCTCTGGAATGGTTGTTGCTTCCATTTGCAGACCTAAAAAATGGTCTGAAAAATTCTAGAAGCGGGATTGGTGGTAGTTGCTCTTATTCCTCATTGGGGTATAGCTGGCTGGTGTACAGGAGGCCAGACTGCCTTGCTAATTCTATGCTGAACTTACTCTTATTACTCAGCACATGACTGAAGTATGGTCACTAGTTTCTGGCTTGTTTCTGTGGTCGATGAAGAAACGGGGAGCTACAGGAACTGTGGCGGAAAAGGCCTTGGCATGGTTTCAAAGCCTACGGGGGAAAAGAACCCACAATAAACCTGAATTTTGCTTCTAGCAGTCATTATGTCGTTGCTTTTCCTTGGCCCTCTCTTTTATATAGAGTAGGTCAATGAGACTTAAGAACATAATTGCCTTGCTGGGTTCAACCCAAGGTTCATGTATCCCAGCACTCTAATTCCAAAAGTGGCCAGAAGATGCACTTAAAAGCTCACAAGAGCAGGTGCCATTATTAATCTTCAGCATGTGGTCCCTGGCTGCATGCTGCTTCTGTACCAAGAGGTTTTATTTACCTACAGTGGCTAATATTCATGGAGACAAGGTCTGTGTCCATCAATGGCTAATCCTTTTGAAAAAGCCACCCCAGCAAGTGGCCATTACAGTATCTTTCAGTATAAATGATGTTGAGAATTATCCCTACTGATTGCAAATTAGCCTGATTGGATACTAAGTTCTAGCAATGTATGAGAGGCAGAACATTCTCTCTATCCATTTATAAACCTCTGCCAGAGTTAATTTTTTGCCCAGGGATAACTTCTATTTCCCTACCCTCTGCAGCATCCTCAAAAATCAAGTTACCATGGAAGGAGGTGGTGCTCATGCTGGACTGAACAGGTTTTTGTTGTTCAGAAGCCCTGCTGCTTCCAGGTAGGCCCTTCTTTGGCCTGTCCCCTCTGAGTCTCTTTAATAGAGCTTAAATTGTGAGGTCATAGATGCCCTTGCTACTTACAGTTCTAACCTCTGTTCACTTGGAGGCTTCCTATGGAGAAGCAGTACTTGCTCACCTAAAGGAAGATGGACACAACTGCTTCCAATTTGAAGCTTAAATACCACAGCAAGGTTTCAAGATACCAGCAATAGGAAGGCATTAGAATTGCAGTGAGCAAATACCCGGATCGCAGCAACTGAGGGTGTGTGTGTGTGTGTGTGTGTCAGTGGTAGGGAACCCAAGTCTTAGGGGTTAAATGCAGCACTCCAGTCTGTTCCCACTGGTCCTTGACACTTTCCCCAGGTCACACCTTTTCATGATCCATGGCCCCCTTGAGTGTTTTTGCCCAGCTGGAATGTGTCACTGAATAGTGATATAAATGCTTTTGGTTTTACCTGGATTGAAAATTGAACAATGCATGTGCAGAAATCTCCTTTCGAGTTTTGCATTGCTGGAAAGCTGCCTACCATACATACAAAAGGTACAAGTTACCCTAACCCTTACCTGTGTATGCATTTCAGTTGTGCTAGATCATATTTAAATGCATTTAACGTGTAAATGGAAGATTCTCTTGTAGGGAATGAGAAAAACAGGGTTGCAAGTGGAAAACTTGGTAGTGGTCTTTACTGCCTCCATCTCAGACTCTGTTGTTAAGGGTGTGGGGATGGAATGATGTTTCTCTCAGCTTTTCCTGATAAGCCCAGAGACCCAGTACTGATTTAGGATGGATGAATCCCTGGCCCCACTCTTTTGTAGTGTCTTAAGTTGTTCATGTAATCAATCAGCGGAGAATCACAGCACAGCTCCACCTATCCTATTTCCCCCCACTCTTTTATTTATAAACAAAATCAACAGAATAAGTGCAGAAAAGAATATTGGCAGCCCCTTGCCCCCCGTTACCTGCAGCAGGCAGTGCTCACAGAAATGGTATTCTGCAGCCAGGCAGTGATGGCAGACAGAGGTAACCACCCCCCTCCCACCAAAGAGAGCTACACCAGACAACCCAAAATATCGGCCGAGTCACACTAATACCCCATTGCACTGCAGTGAGCTCTGGCTCCTTCCTAGAAGTGGCTTATTGCCTATGAATTTTCATTGCTTGGGGTTTTTTTATTTTTTGCATTATCAATTTAGGTTGTCTCTAATCCCTCCTTCTGGGCTAGTCTGAAATCACTCTTCCGCAAGAGCCTGGCATCCACTGGAAGGGTAGCAAGTTAGGAAGAGAGAAGTGCCTACAAGGAGATGCACCTTAAAGCTGCCCTTCCTCACTTTATTAGTGTAGGGCAGGAAACAGCCAAGCACAACTGAATCTCAAGGTCCATTTGTCCTCATCCCAAAGGGTAAGTCGCTAAGGCTACTCTCCAGAAAGTGGAGGAAAGGAAACACACACTACTTTGCTTTCTCAAAGCAAAGGAGGTTTCAGTCTAGGACCTGGAGAGGGGCAGAGCTTTGGGGAACCAGCTTAACCACCTTCTTTTCCCATTCTCATTGGCCAGCAGCAAAAAAAAGCCCTCTACTATGAGACAACGCAGGCCACTGCCCAAGTGCCATAAAAAATAAATACATTAAAACGTTTTTCAGAATACATACAAACAAAACAATTCATGTTCCCAATTTGAGTTTGGGAAGGACAAACCATCTAAATATACCTGTTTCCCATCCATCTGCTATCCCACACACTTGGTCAGGTAGCTACAACTGAACAGCTCTGACAGACTGGAGGGGTAAGTTGAACGGTACCGTTGTGGAATAAGAAACATTTGATTCCTCAGAAAAAAGGTTAAAACAGTTGCTATTCCCATAGCAAGTAGAAAAAACATTTCAGGATCTTAGTGGGGGGAAAGCTTGAGTTGTTCAGCTGTGTGCTCTGTGACACTATGATAAGGGAACCTACATTTTCCTCCCTCTCCATTCTTCCCAGCTCACTTAGAGAGCTGCATGGCGATATCAACACAGATCCACTGCTGTGCCCTACCACGATCATCTTCTCCTCCTTGTTCCAAATAAATATTAGAGCTTTCTGCCCACATGCCAGCAACTCAGTAAAACTGCTTGAGACCTCCATGGAGGAAAAGGCTGTAACAGCACCAAGTGAAGAGATGGCAGGGTGGCGTGTCCTCTGCCTTACCCACCCACCCCTGCCACCCAAGGGAGTAAACAATCTGGTTAGCAGCAGCTGCTTGTCACATGCCAGAGCTGGATTCTCACAGTCAATCCGTCCTGTATGGCACAGAAAAAGGGAACACCACCTGGCACTGCCAACTTCAAGTCCAAACCGTACTCTTCATAAGGCATGAAGGGGATTCTTGAGGAGGGCAGCAAAAGAAGGCAGGGCATCTGAAAAGTAAGAAGGGCCAAAACAACCATATCCGACATGAGTGTGGCTCTGCCAGAGTGCCACACACATACACACAGGGAGAAGCATATTCTTCCTTACAAGCTGGACTGCGGTCCCAAAACGCCATCAGCAGAAAATAGAGGAAGCATTCATCCCTTTGTACCAACAAGCCAAGTCTCATTTGATTGATAGGGGTGCCCAGGGTCTTCCTCCAGGAAACCACCTCCTGTCTGCTGGCGAAGGTGTCCTCATAGTGCTGAGATGTGTCGGGCAAGGAATGTAGGCACGCATACCTGCCTGCGTGGGGAGTTGAGAGCGCCACTTTGGCCAAGACTGCACCAGGAGGATTCTTTTTCAGAACTTGCCCTGCTTTAACTTGTCAATGTGGTAGGTGAGTTTCAGTGCTGGCCCAAGCTTCAAGCCCATGTACTTCATCATCATATCGCTGCGCAACAAGAGCAGGGCCTTGCCGTCAATCTCCTGGAAACACAGAACAGAGAGAACCACATTTGTCTGGCCAAGCCTCTTAACAGCAAGATAATGCCTCGACATGGCCAGAAGCAAAACTTCAAAGAGACGGGTGGGGCTAGAACTAGTTTGAGATAATGCTATGGTTGGGCTGATGGACTTTTCAACATTACTTGTATAGAAGATGGAATTTGTTCCAGGCACTGCTTTTTCAAAGCTGTAAGGCACTATGGCATAACAAGCAACACATACCAAAATCTCAGCTGTACAACCTTTAAAGCAGGCCTGGGGAATGCGTAGCCTGCCAGATGTTACTGGACTACAACTCCCATCATCCCTGAGCAGTGGTCATCATGGCTGAGGGAATGGAGTCCAACAACCTCTGGAGATCCGCACATTCCCCACTCCTGCAGTAGGATATTGAGACTATGTGGCTGCACATCTAGATATACAGTGTTGTTGCAGGCTAGCAACAAAGTGAGGCAATAGCTTGGTGGTAGAGGACATGTTTTGCATGCAGAATGTTCCAGGTTCAATCCATGGTCTTTCTAGTTAAAAGACTCAGTTAGCAGGTGATAGGTAACACTGCTCTTTGCCGAAGACCCTGGAGAGCTGCTGCCAGTCAGAGTTGACAAAACTGGGCTAGATGGACCAATGGTTTGATTAAATATAAGGCAGCTTCCTATGTTTCTATGTTCCAGCTCTAGCCCTGCTCCCAACACTACAATTGTCTAAAGCAGGCACGGGGAACAAGTGACGGGACTCCCATTTCCCAACGTACCTGATTTTGCAAAGTGATGGAAACTGAAGTCAATAACATCTGGAAGGACACCCATTCTATTCCTATTCCAAAAGATGAAAAGGGTGGTCTTCCCTGTCTAAAGCCAGTATAGCTATTTGGGGAAAATCTGACCTGTAGCAATTTTTTGTTCCTCCCCACAACCCAACTGCTCTATACCAAAGGCAGTTATGCCCTTTTTGCATATACATAAATAAATCCAAATTCTGCAAGCACAGAAGCTGTTTGGCACAATTCTGCTTTTGCTAAAAACAGGGAAGACAACAACTTCTGTAAGTCACTGGATATCTTTTTCAGTCTTGCTCAAATACTTTAAAGGCTGAATTGCATTGTTGGGTTGAAAGGAGAGATTGTCAGGGAGCCACATCTGAAAGCCCAGACAAGGTTTCATGCTGGCTATCAGCTAGTGTCAACCTTGCCTGCTTTCTCTCTCTCTCCTGACAATGCCCGCCACCAGCATTTTACCTCATCTCCCTCCCCTTCTTGAACTGTATTCGTCTCCTTCACCAGCACATACTCACATGAATAAAAATGAAATCTAAGATGATGCTATCACCAGACTTGGGGGGAGGGAGATTTCATGGGAGCCTTTTATGTACTGTGGGAACAAGTCTTGCCTCAACCCTCCCCTCCAATCTACGGTGGGGATGTTTTGTTTATTCCTTGAACCAAATATGTGAAATCCCAGGAGGCCCCAGGGGAAGCAGACAGATCCTTATTAGAGCCCAGCTATTAGTCACCTGCTAAAAGGTGCACAGAGGAGAATGGAAATGAGAGGGCTGCACTCAGTTCAATAAAATAGCTCACTATTCCTGAGATCAGTTGCCAACTCAGTGCCACCAGGACTGTTACTACTTCACAGTTTTACAACATTTTAACTGTGCAAAAGCTGGCATTCTGCCCAGTCAGGTATGTCGCTTTCAATAGGGCAGTTGCACAGATCTGCACAAGACGTGCAAACCAAGATGGCTGTCATACAATACTCGTGAAGCTGAGCCCTCAGTGAGACACATGCAGCAGAGATGATCTCTTGTGCTTTGGTCTTTGCTCTACATCTGATGATCAAGCACATCCACCCTGCTGGAGCTTTGCTTCCTCTGACTAGACAAGGACCAAAGCTTCCCAAGGGGAAAGGCACTTGGTACAAAGGAAGTTTGGTAAAAAGTAAGGCTTCTTTGTTAAAGACTGCCTTATGGTGGCTGTGAGTGCTTGTGCCATGATTCTTGCAGCAGGAGGAGTGACTGTGAAAGAGACACCCCCCCACACACAAATCACCCATGGTGTTGGTTATATTTACATGCTTTCGGAAGAGGTCTGCATGGGGTCCCAGTTGTGGGTCAGCTTCCCTCACAAACTGCATGACATCTTCCACTGTCCAGCCAGATGGGTCTCGGCTGCCCAGCCGTGAGGTGTCTCGAGGAGCAAGGTATCTGTCAGAGCCTAGAGGGAACAACGGAAACAAATCAACAAAACCCAAACACATTTGTGTCCTGGCATGACACATGATTTTTCCAGATGGTCTTTTTTCAAAAGACTGCCACCCGTTTTGTCAGTGTTAGTTTGCAAAGAGCCACTTTCACGTGAACAATGCTGCATGTCACTAGTTGCCCCCTTCTCTTCCATCATGCATGGGAAATAATACATTGCATGGAAACACAAGAATGGAGCTAGGGATACTTCATTAGAGAGAAGAGAGGTTCTAATTGCCCTTACCCCCGGCACTAAGTCTATGCAAGGCAGAGGTACTGCACTGAGAAAGACTGGAGGGCTGGTGAAGGTGCCTGTATCCTTGAAGTCTGTAGTCTCTTGAATTCCTGCTGGGACTGGATGCACTGACAGCATTCAAGGCGGAGTCCATGGGGTCTAGGCGTGGCTCCAAGGGACCTGGCAGGCCATCACTCAAAACAAACGTTTCACCTGGAAGACATACAACCAACTAATGAGAGAAGTGCAGCCACCAGCCACAATGCTGCAAAGTACGCAGAACATCCAAACCACAGAAACAGCCAGCTTCTGCCCAGACAGAAAGTCAGGAAAAGAACGAAGGGAAGGAGGAGGGGTAATCACTTTGCTCACTGAGTTCCAGTCCTTTTGGTGGCCTCCCCTTCTCTGCCAGTTTCATTCACTAATCCAAACTTATTGCTACTTACATTTCATCATTTAGTTTGACCATCATAAAAAAAGTTAGCAGGGGTAGGGAAGAGAACTCTTTCTAGCTCAAAGGCCGCATCCCCTTTGAGTCAATCTTCCAGGGGCTGTGGAAGGCACAGTGTTCGGAACAATTCCTACCATTCCCCATAAGAGGAAGAGACATGGTAGTGACTCCCTACTGAGGCGGACAGAGGCAGCAGTGTGCAGAGATAACAGGATGTCCTGGGAGGTGTGCCGTTTTCCAGGCACAACGATTCACAATGTGACAGAGGTTGCTGAGTTTGATAAGCCCACTGAACAAAACTTTTTCCTTCTGATTCATTTGGGTACAAGCGATACTGCCAGACACAGCCTTTGACATTCAGCAAGGGACTATAAAACTCTGGGTAGGACGCTGAAGGGCCATAGGGCACTGGCGGTCTTTTCATCACTCCTTCCTGTTGACGGTCATGGGTCAGGGAGAGGACAATACTAGAAGTAAACCTCTGGCTGCACAGGTGGTGTCATCAGGAAAGGTTTAGCTTCTTGACCATGGTCTCCACTTCCTGGAGGAAGGACTTCTGGCAAGAGATGGGTTACACCTCACAGTGGTTGGTAAGAATGTGTTTGTTAAGAGTCTTGAAAACCTGATATGGAGAGTTTTAAACTAAATCCTGTGGGCAGATGGGTGGGGGAGACAATACTACAGGTGACAGAGGGAAACCATTACCACAATGATAAAAAAGTGATCTTTCTGTACTCCAAGCTGTTTGCTACTAAACTCGGTGTACATGAAGTGCAGTCCAAATGATCCCTCAGCATCTGGGCTGGATTCACTGTACCAGTTATGTCTGTGGCAGCCTTGGGCAAGGACCTATGTTTGTGCAACAGGGCTTTCCCCCATCTCTCCACCCTGCGTGTCCCTGCAATGAGTTCAAGGTAGTGTTTGGGAGAACCCCCAGAACAACATGGGGGTGGAGTGAGGATAAAGGTAAAGGTACCCCTGCCCGTACGGGCCAGTCGTGTCCGACTCTGGGGTTGCGCGCCCATCTCGCTTAAGAGGCCAGGGGCCAGCGCTGTCCGAAGACACTTCCGGGTCACATGGCCAGTGTGACGAAGCTGCTCTGGCGAGCCGGCACCAGCGCAGCACATGGAAACGCCGTTTCCCGTCCCTATTTATCTACTTGCACCCGGGGGTGCTTTCGAACTGCTAGGTTGGCAGGCACTGGGACCGAGCAATGGGAGCGCACCCCGCTGCGGGGTTTCGAACCGCCGACCTGACGATCGGCAAGTCCTAGGCGCTGAGGTTTTACCCACAGCGCCACCCACGTCCCTGGGGTGAGGATAGTAAGGTGGAATTGTTCCATCTGGCAAGTTGAAACAGTTGTGCAGACTGAATGACTGAAGAGTGTGATGCAGAATTCCACCCTCTGCCTGCCTGCTTTTCCTGTGAAATCCTATCATTAGAAATGAACTTCACTGAGAGTGCAACAGGCTCAGTATCTGCATTTGTGAATAATTCCTAGCAGGCTCTTGCAAGGGTTAAACCTGGACTGCAGACTGGAAAAAAGGTAGAAGGGCCTTGTCCATTCTCTACTGCATGAGTGTGGAACCACTGGTCCTCCATATGTAGCTGGACCACAACTCCCATCATCCTTTACCACTGGTCATGTTGACTGGGGCTGACAGGAGCTGGAGTCCCATAACATCTGGACCGCCCCAACCCCGCCCCCTCTACTGTATTGATAATCCCACAGCATCATTGAGCTGAACAATGTTTTCAGGAATATTGTTCCAAGGGCAGTATACCTGGGGAACAGTACCAGTAGGATGGCAGATGTAGGGTCATGCAACAGGACATTACAGATGGTCTCCCACCTACAGTGCCAACTCTTGCCAGAAAGAGAAAGAAACTTCCATAAGATGCCAGCTGGGTCATAACAAGGGCCCATCGTGCACATCATTGTCCAGGAAGCCTATAGGCAGGACATGAAAACAATAGCCCTCTTGTGCTATTGTTCCCCAGCAACTGGCATTCAGCAGTATGTTACTTCTGAACATATGGATAGACCTGTTCTCGATGAATCTGTCTAATACACTTTTAAAACCATTAAAACTATATAATAATAAAAGCTATAATAATCGTAAGGGGTTACAGTAGATTCAGCTCCAATTGCTACTCAAGGATTATAAAGCTCTTTGCAAGCCAAATTCCAGCAGCTCCATACTTGCATGCAATTGCTGTGAGGAACAAAACAATATGGAGCTAGGGAAAAATTCCAGCTCCAAAGTGTGATGCCAAACAAAACTTATTGTGGAAAGAAGTCATGTTGTAAACATTGCATTTGGATTGTCTGAAGACAACTGGATAATTGTATTGTGTATAAGAAAAAGCAGGCGGCTTCAGGAAATGTAGAGACTGCTTGAAGGGATGGAAAGAAACTCCCCTTTCCCCTGTCTTGACTTTCTCAAAATTCAGTAAGAGCTGGTCAGAAAAAATGGAGAATGAAGTTAATGGAATACGCAGAACTTGATAAACTAACAGGAAGGATCCGAGGCCTACGAGACCACAGATTCACTGAAGACTGGAGTAAATTTGTAGACTATTTGAAAAGTATTTGCGATGAACAATTAACGTTTGTAGGTTTGCAAGAGGCTCTGTGAAAATAATATTAGAAATATTGTAAAAAAGGGAATAAGAGGGAGAAGGTTTTTAATAAAAGGCAATATTAGATTAAGAAATATGGAAGAAGGACTAAAACGGAGGATTTGCAGAAGAGCTGAGGGAACTCCAAAAAATGTATTTGTGAAAAATTGTGTTGTGTGTTTTTATATTTTTGTATTGTAAAATGAATAAAAAATAATTAAAAAAAAAAGCTGGTCAGAAAAGTCTGGGGGGCCAGGAGTGGTTTCAGCAACTCAAATATGTGGGGTTTGGTTGCTTCACCCCTCAATGGTGCGCACAGCTAACAGGGACCAAGCAGGCTGTTCAATCCAGCACTGGAAGGTGCGGTAGGGAGGTACTTCCCTTTCCCTGAAACACTTCCTTCAATCCTAATTGTAGATTCAAGAATAGACATAGAAAGGGCAGGAAGTTACTGTCTTGATAGCCCTAAATCAACATTTGCCAATCTGATGTTTTTCAGAAGTTTTGAACTACAACTCCCATCAGCCTCAGTCAGAACAGCCATGCTGGTGGGGGGTGGAAGCTGTAATCTAAAGTATCTGGAGACCACCAAGTTGGCAAAAGCTACCTTAAACAATGAATGACCAGGATAGAAGCATGCTAGATTTGGAGCTGCTATATGTCTTCATACATCTCCATCAACCTATGCTGCTGATTCATAATTAATATTAACAGCCAGGCTGGGAAAAAGATGCTGTGCTCACCTTCCAAAGGGTGATGGTCATTCTTTGGTAACTTGGGGGAGAGAGCACTGTATGGAGGGGAATCTTGTAAATATCTCTTTGCACCCCGTCCTGGTCCCAGTAGAGAGACATCTAACGAAATGCTCCTGTCTAGAAAGAGAGAACAAGCCCTGCTTAGGATCAGAGTCTTCCTTGGGAATCAGCCCTGCCCAAGATCACCAGATCTTCCACTATGCGTGGAAGCCTGTACCTCAGTCAACAGACATCAGAGTTGCAAACTGCACCATTGTTTTGGAATCTAGTTGGTTCAAAATAAATAATACCTGCCAGCACTTTGGTCCATTCAATAAAGGAAGGCTTATGAAAGGGACAGTGGCACTTCACATACTGTTCTCAAGCCATTCTTTTACCTTTTAAGCGTGTGTGCAATTTAGGAAAAGAAATGATATTACTTGAGTTCTTCTGAATGTGAAACTGCTGAACATTTTTAATCAAGGCTCAAATTTTTCACAGCACTGTTTTAATAGACTACAGAGACCTAGGAGTTTTGGAGTACATTGTCAGCAATATGCTGATGACACACAGCTCTACTCCTTTACAACTGCAGGTGTGGCAGTAGATGCGCTGGACGGTGCTTTTCAAAATGGTTCTCAAATATATTGGCTGACTGTAGGGAACCTGGGTGTCTTAGTTTCAGTGAGCATGACTAAAAGTTTGAAGTTAGTTCAAGTCTATGTATGACATTTCTGAACAGCGGTAGGGTGCAACCTGATAAAACTGAGTGTTCAAACTCACAGAAATAGATACAGCTCGTCCATTATATCATTAGCACATTTTCTTTTGCACAGTGCTGACTCCTATGTGTCAAATTCCTAAAGACAGAAACCACCCAGTGACATATGGGACAATTAGCACAGGGAAAAGAACAATTAATTATGTCTAGCCCTAAGCCTTGCTTTTTTTTGCCAGTGCCTGCATATCTATCTGTCTATCTATCTATCTATCTATCTATCTATCTATCTATCTGACAGTAACCTCTATCTCCACCTTTCCAAGTAACCAATGAATTACCATGGCAGTTCTGAGACATGGTGACTGGCCAGCAGAACTTGTCTCATGTAACTCTTCCGGATGGCTCTTGTTATGCAGACTGCAAGCACCATTCAGCAAAAGACCTAGTTCCTGAATGGGCGATGGGTGTTTTGGGGATCCAGAGAGTAGCAGATACATAGGAAAGCCATTCAAACCCTTGTAATGCTTCACAGTAATCTAAGGCCACCACTACGTTTATAGGTTTACCATAATGTATTCAGAGCACAGAATCTGAGGTGTCTCATCACACAGTGCACCCAGCCCTGCTTACAAAGGAAGTGCTCTTAAACACTTCCAGTTCTTTGTCAGGGGAAATAAAAAGTTTAATGAAACTTTCGTTTCAAATTTTGGAGTAGTGTACAAAAGAGGCAGCCTGCAGGCAGAATGAACCCAATAAAAAACACACACCCCAAAAGGCATTTGCCCAGAGAATAAATATATCTGTGCTATTGCATTTTGTTTGGTAAAACCTTCTCAATCTGCAGAGACATACTGGAACAACTCTTAGCCCCAACTCCTACCTGGTAGGTACCTGTCGTGGTCGTACTCGCGTGAGTGCTGCACATGATGCTGAGTAAATGGCTGGTTCCCAAAGAGGTTGTCGCTACGTAGGTTGTGGCAGAGTTTCTCAAGGAAGCGGAGGACATAGGTAATGCTGTTGACTGCTGGCAAGGTCAGAGTATGCTGCTCATGATCAAACACAGCTGGCGGAGGAAAGAGAACAAAGACAAATTATAAAAGTCTAACAGGTTGTCTGGGATTGCTGGATCACATAGACCCCTCCTGCAATCCAGTTTACTGAATGACTAGAACCACAACTTTTCCTGGCTTCCACTAGACTAAGCACAAGCTAGCAATTATGGAAGCAGCAATCTTTATGAAATAACTGCAGATTTTACCTACTTACCTACCTACCTACCTACCTACCTACCTCTGGAGCATTGTCTGCATGGAAAGCAGAGAGATGGGTTTCGCAAAATACTTATGAGAACAACTGCCTTCTGAAATATCAAACACAAATATTTAAATCTTGCTTTTTGAGGATTACAAACACCTTCACAATGTGAAGCTGCAACAACTGTAGATGAATCTACCATGCCTTAGATGAGTAAATACAATGGGTGGCATTCAAAGACGTTTTACTCAGATCCACTGAAATTAGCGAACATAGCTAAATTAGGTCTGTTAATTTCAACACGTCTAGACTTGAAAATTTAATTGAATACCACTCAATGACAGTATTCCAATTTACTTTTTGAACTAATAGAACTGATTCCATCAGGGGTCTGCTTTTAATTGATTATTTTAGATTTTCAGGTTAAATAAAATCAAGCAAACACCTGGTTTTATTTAATGTTCAGTGGCTGATGGTTTTATGGATTATATTCACATTGCTTTATTATTGCATTGCAAACCACCCTGTGATCCTGTTTGGATGAAAGGTGATCTATAAGTAAAGTAAGTACATGAGCATCCATGAGGGAGGAGGTCCCCTCTCCCAGATAACTTCCAGATTCCCAGATTTCTTTCTTCTGCTTCTTCTTTTTAAAGCTTTTGTAAAACTTGAGTTATAAGGCAAAATGTGAAGGCACAATTCTCCTCAATTTTTGTGAGAAACTAGCCTTCTCCTTTCACTGTTGTTTTTTTAAAAAGTTTTTATTGAATTTTACAATATTAAACCATATAACAGAATATAACATTTATCATATAAAAATACCCCTTCCCATGACTTCCCTCAACTTCCCCTTCAGGTTCTTAAAATATTTACTACTACTGCTTAATTGTTGTCTTATTTTTATGATCTTATATCTAACTGCTCTTATTTTCTTATCGAATTTATACCGAATTTTCTTTCATAATTACATCTTACACTCAATTATATTTCATATTATTGTTTCTTGATCTTTGAACTTGTTTTCTTAGTTGGATGTGTTTAATCAAACCCTGCCACTGACTCCTTTCATTGTTTCACTTTGCCCACACCCCCTGGAATAACTGCTGTAGCCATTCATGATTAAGTATAAAATAAGAAAGTAGATCCACCAACTTCAAGAGAGACTGCACAAGAGTGTGGGAAGAAAAGGAATTCCTACTGCCTCAAAGGGAAAAAACAGCAACACACCTCTTGGTGCACGTTTTGCTGCTTTAAATACTTGCAATGTAACCCAGCAAGAGTGGGAAAATGACCCTGGCCTAATGAAGCCAATGGAGCCACACTGCAGTTGACTGTCTTTTCTTGCATACATTGAGATAGTCTTGAGAACACGACAACTGGGCTGTAACTTGTAGAAGTGTTCTCCTGGAGGACACTGTTCAAAACAGGGTAGGGCAGGCAGACCTTACCTGAAATGATCTCGCCTCCATGGCCTTGCTTCAGGAATGAGAAGACAGTATGCTGATGATAAGCACAATCAATGCAAGCTTGGACTGCCTGCTGCAGCACCACAGATGCTCGAGCTGGTCCAAAATGGTCAGGCAGCTGCTGGACTTTCTTTTTGTCCAGGTGAGGCCCAGTGCTACCATTCTTATTCAAGTAGATGCAAACTGTGAGGGGGAAAGGCAGAAGCCTTTAATAACTGGACTCTGGTTTGCCTGTAACTGACTGCGCAGTTACTAACTTGGTAGGTCTGCTCCACTGAAAAAAATCACTTGATGTTCCGAACAGCTTCCTTCCAGAGTCAGACAGTTCCCAAACCCTTTTACCCCAAGGGCCAATTATCTAGCTGGTCTAAATACCGGAGGACCGATTTTGATGCTGCATCAAAAGGCTACCATCACAGAACAGTATTTTTTAAAATGTGACTGTAAAATGAAACTGAGCAATTTCCCCCTCTTAAGTCTTCCACTCCCTCCACCAGTATAGACAGAAATGGAAGGGGTCATATATATGTATTACCAGCTTTAGTTTGTATATTACCTTAAAATAACTTCCTTCTAATTCCTGCCCCCCATAAAGAAATATTGCACCCAAGAAAGAGGATGAAATGCATTCCGCACCTGTAGGGGCCTGCATAGCAGAGCTAGGGATGGTTGCTGCATCCTGTGGTACTGTACTAGTGTCAGGTTCGGGAGTACTTGTTGTAGGGGAGGTTGGGGCTGGATTTAGTAAAGTTCGAGGTTTTCTCTGCAAAAAAAAAAGGAAAGAGATAATATTAATAAACTTTAAATTAAAAAAAATCATTCTAAACAGGCAAAAGGAAAAAACCAAAGTGGATAACATGGCACTGAGGACCTAATTTCAAGGAAGCCAGGAGGAAATGATGCATGAGGTGGGGGGGGGGGGGGGGAATAACTTGAGATAATAGCAACAAGTAAGGGGGCCTGAACAATTCAGTTACAAATGATAATGGGACAGGTATTTTAAAATGACAAACTTTATTAGTTTGTTACATTTCCATCCTGCCCACCCTCTGAAGAGCTCAAAAGCAACCTCCCATCCAGGTACTAGTCAGACCAACACCTTCGTTTTAGAAATGAAATGGGTACTTTCAGACCTCAGTTGCACCTCTAGCCAGCTTGAAATTGTACTGAAGATGGAAAGCTGCATTGGACTACAGTGGTGCCTCGCAAGACGAAATTAATCCGTTCCGCGAGTGTCTTCGTCTAGCGGTTTTTTTCCTCTTGCGAAGCAACCCTATTAGCGGCTTAACGGATTAGCGCTATTAGCGGCTATTAAAGGCTTATCGGCTTAGCTGCTAAAAGGCTATTAAAGGCTTAGCGGCTTAGATAAAGGGGGGGGAAAGCGAAAAAAAAATCTCAAGACTCGCAAGACATTTTCGTCTTGCGAAGCAAGCCCATAGGGAAATTCGTCCTGCGAAGCAACTAAAAAACGGAAAACCCTTTCGTCTAGCGGGTTTTCCGTCTTGCGAGGCATTCGTCTTGCGGGGCACCACTGTACTTGTGCTTCTAGCCCAGCAATCTGGGGTCTCTCAGATGATGACATTCCCATTACTTGATACTGGATGTTTTTAAATGGAAATGAACGTAGGATGTTCAAGAAATCATGTGATCAACAACCGAACTATGACCCCCCCCAATACCTGATTCTACAGATCTGTTTGCTTGAATAGTTTTTGAAAGGTACCTAAGTAGAACTGCTCCTAGTTGAGGAAGCACACACTAACTGTAAAGTCATGAATACACACCTTACTGCCAGGCTTTGGTCCCCTCTTCTTGGGGAATTTCAAAGGCTCCACAGCTTTGGAAGGGGTTGGAGTGGAGTGGTTGGTCAGAGCCTTGGGCGTCCGGCCTCGCTTACGACCAGGTTTGCGTCCCCTTTGTCCAGGCTGATGTTCCAGGAGA
Source organism: Podarcis pityusensis (assembly GCF_964106645.2). Taxonomy (NCBI): domain Eukaryota; kingdom Metazoa; phylum Chordata; class Lepidosauria; order Squamata; family Lacertidae; genus Podarcis; species Podarcis pityusensis. The sequence continues at coordinate 20,115,566 of NC_138033.1, forward strand.
GTCTTTGTGCCACTGTGCATGCTGCCTTTTTCAGAGATCACATCAGGCACAGGGGGGAATGGGCTCTTTGGAATCACCACTACCACAAAAAAGGAGAGAGAAGACCATCAGGTACCAACACAGACTTATTCAAAAACACTTTCATGGACATCTGCGTATTCGACTGTACACTCAACAGAAGAGCCGCAACTCAGTGGTAGAGCACTTGCCTGATATGCAAAAGGTAACAGGTTCAATCCCTGACATCCTCAGGTTAAAAACTCCAGTCTGAAACCCTGGGGGGTTGCTGTCAGTCAGTTTAGACAATACTAGTTAGGTGGATCAATGACCTGCCTTGCTATGAGGCAACTTCCTATGTGCTAGTCTACTCAGAAGTAAGATCTACTGGGAGTAGAGATCGATGAGGCACACTCCCAGGTATGTGAGTATGGACCTGCAGTCTTAATCTGTTGCAGCAAACGCAGTCTGGTGGCACCTTAAAAAACAGTGAGCAAGCATATGATGGCAGAAGTTCTCATGGGCCACAGCCCACTTTGTTACATGTGACCCAAGAAAGCTTCTGCAACACCACATTTTAAGAGGTTACCAGACTTTGCTGTTCTGGCCGCATATGCTACATTTTTATGTGGTTTTCTTTTAAAGAGGGTGATTTAGACTTGCAGCATGAGATATGTCACTATACATTGCTTCAAGCCAATATATGGGTGTGGTGCAAGCCAACATTGTACAATCTGAACTGTGATAAATTGCAATTTAGATAAGCCCCAAGACAGTTCCAAGGGCCATGTCCAATATACTGCTAACGCTCGAAATCTGCCTCAAAGGCCAGGCGAAAGTTCAGTTCCTATTGGCAGCCATCTAAAAGTCACTTTCTGTGGCAGTTTGCTCATAAAAAAGGCTCTTGGACGCAATCTAAGAAAAATGAGACCGTTTCAACTACTCTTTCATGAAGTTCCATACAGCCCATACGGAAACTCCAGTGCAATCTATAACCTTGACTACTGTTATGCAAGACTAGACATAAATCACAACAAAAAACAAGTATTTCCTTTCCAAGAAAACTGTATGTTTATTTACAGAAAAACTTTATTTTGTTTAAATTGCCACTAATCCAATAATATGGTATTTTCTAAGATAGTTGTTCAGAGGTGTTATAGCTTCCAAGAGGCCTGCTTGGAACATAAAAGCTCTTCTGAAATGAAAATCACAAGGGGAAACCAGAGAACCATGCCCTCAAATGTTCACCTACTAAGCAGTTCCAACATTAACAAAAGAGAGAGAGAGAGAGTACATTGTAGGAATGTGGAAAAGGTTCACAAAAGAGCTATCAAAATCATCATGGGGCCGGAGCAATTTCCCTGTGAGGAAAATTCACAACATTTGGTGGGGCTTTTTAGTTTTCAAAAAAAGGAAAGGCAGGGAAGACATGACAGAGCTGTGCAAGGTTATGGGGGCAAATGTGGATGGGGACAATTCTACTCCCCTAAATACTGTAACTTGGGGCTAATTAATGCAGCTGAATGCTGGAAGATCAGAACTGTACTTCTTCACACAGTGTGCAATTAAAGCTTTGGAATTCGCTCCCACAACATGCAAAGATGACTACTAAATTGGATGGCTTTAAAACAGAACTAGACAAATTCATGGAGGACAGGGCGACCTATGCTTACTAGCCAGAACATCTCTTTTGGAGGTAGTATGCTGTTGCAGGCAATATGGCTCTGAATATCAGTTGCTGGAAATCACAAGCAGCAAGAGTGCTTTTGCACTCACATCTGCTTGCACATTTCCCAAGGCATCAATTTGGCCGCCATGAGAACAGAATGCATGTCTAGATAGGCCTCTGGCCTGATCCAATAGGTCTCTTCTTATGTTAGCAGTCCCCTAACCCTGAGACAAGATCATTTGTGAAGCATACTTTAGGGATAAGATACTCTCATATAATCCTGTTTTATTAGCTGCATTTTGAGCAACCTTATCTTATGCCTTTCCAACTATTCTCATGAGGTTTCTTTCTGTTTCTTTAAGGTTACAGCACTAAATGTTGGTTTCCTTTTACTAATTATTACAAGATCCTGCATTTTTGTATCTCCTAACCTTTCTGCTGCTCAAAAAGAGGCAAGTTATGAAAAACCTGTTCCTCCCTCCAACATATAAGGGAATCATGGAAATTAGTGCTAAGTACGACAACCCCATCCTTTGCACTACCCAAGAATCTGGCTTGTTTATTGACAACACTTGTTTTGAAGTTAGCTGTGTTTCCAGATGCTTTGTAGTCAGTTCCAGAACATAGAGCCCCAAGTTTTGTAGTATGTGTGGCAGCCAAACCAACTACAGCATGAAGAACAGTAGGCTGGCCCAGGCAAGCTGCTTATTAGCAGAGGTGAGGTGCAAAGCACCTGCCCCCTCAGCACACCTGCAGTGAGGTTTAATATGGAGGGGTGGAGAGGTCCTTCATCCAGCAGTTTAGCAAGCTGCTGGGAGAAGTGCCTTTCCAACAGAGGAAAAGGACAGAGGTGTCAGATCTCACTAATTCTCCTGGACCTCTAGTCTTTCCATACCACTGACCACAGCATACTTCTGGATAGGCTCTCGGGGTTGGGAGTTAAGAGGCATAATGTGCCATGGGAACACTGATTTAAGTTTATGCCTGGGAACTACTTCTCAGCCTCAGGGTGTTTGTGGGGTTCTGCAGGTTCCATCTAGTCTCCCGTGCTTTTTGTTATCTATATGAAACCTTGGTCACCTGGAGATTTGAGGTGAGGTGCTATCAACATGTTGATGATATCTAGCTCTAATTCTGCCTTTGCTCACACTCATAGAGGGCTGGATGAGGGCCAAACAAAGGAGCTTGATCCAGGCAAGATGGTGGTTCTGCAGTTAGGTAAGTAGTTTGTTCAAAGAGATGGATAAAGTTTTCACTCCAGATCTGGCTCCTTGATCCAACTTTTGACACTGAAGGCCTGAGTAGCTTCTGTGCCAAGCAGTCCCCCCCCCCTTTTTTTTTAAGCTTAGGCTGGTGGCCTTTGCTGGACAGAGACTGCCTGGCCACAGTTTTTCATTGTCTATCTTGGACCACCTACTGTAATGCAATATATGTAGGGTTGACTTTAAAGAATGTTGGGCAGCTGACTGCAACCACTCATAACTCAAATGGCTACAGTCTGTTTCCAAACAAATTTAAAGTGCTGCTTCTTAGTCCTAAAACCCCAGACAGCTTAGGACCCAGGTACCTAAGTGGACACTTGCTTGTATACAAACCTTGAGTTCGTTTTAGAGACTCTGCTCCAGGTTTCCCTACCAGTCAAGATAAGGCAGGTAGCAACTAAAGAGCAGAGCCTGCTTTGTGGAATTCCACTGCAAGGGAAGCCACCCTGATGCCAACATCCTGTCAGCACCAGCTAAAGACATTTCTGTTCTCCCTTATTTTAAACTGTATTATTTTAAGCATGTTGTAATTTATTGTATTTTAATTTTGTATTTCGTTTTGTAAACTACTGTGGAAGTTTCCCTGAAAGGCAGCATAAAAATATTTTAAACACACCCATACCCTCTGTCATTCTAACACTGCCCAAGGACTTAACTCTCTGAAGTAGTCAGTGGGTACAGTACAAAACAGTCTGACAACAGCTTGCCCACAAGGTTTGGACAGCTGCCTGTTCACAGAATTCCCACTCGTATTCAGCTGCAAGCCAAATGCCTAGAAATGATATTCTCTTTCTAGGAAGGACTAAAGAACAACCACTTAACTCCCAACATTGAATCTTTTGCTCCCACATAAGTCAGCCAGCCCCCAAGATTCTGCTTCAAAGAGGACACAAGCAATGAACACTAGAAATACAACTAAAAACAAATGTCAAAATCTGTTACCTTTCCGTCAGAGGCAATTCTACAGTGTCACTTTGACTTATTCACCTCCTAGTAGTCCAACTGAAGGCACGCTACCCTAAATGGAAGAGGTGGTGTAGACGCTTACAGGTCTTCTTACAGAGATGCCACTTTCCTTAATTTCTACCTGAAGCTGTTCTCCCTTCCAGGCAAATGAAGTAAAGCTTGCCGGGCCCTTAATCTGTACACAATTGTTTGGAAAAAATGGCAGACAAATACAAGAAGAATGTATGGTGCCACTTAACACATCTCCATGGCAACTTAAAAACGATTAACTTTTGCTTGCCTGCTGAGCAGAGTAAAGTTGTGTTGAAAAGGCTGACTGCATTAACGGGAACAAAGGAAACTGGGGCAAGCGTCTGCAATTATGATCTCTGCTGTACCCACAGTAACGTTCATCGCCCTTGGCACAGCAATGAAGGGAGTGCATCCTGTCTTAGGTCTCCTTTGCTTGGCAAGTTCTTAGTGCGTTCCTGCCAGCTGGGATAGTGCCAAGGCAGAAACTCCACTCCTCTGCATTCCAGATCTCCTGATAAAGTGGAAGACTGCCTCTGGCTCACAGTCTGCCCAAGGACAGTTAACTCTTGCAGTCCTGCCACTTGGCTGCTGTATCCAAGAAACTTCCTCTCCATTTTTGTGATGGTAATATTATTTATTTCCCAACTTTTCCTCAAACGGGGACTCAACACAGCTTACACAGATTAAAACGACATATACATTAATATCCATTAGCGCTGTCCAGCTCCACTAGGGTTTATTATTGTCAAGTTAAATCCCAAAAGTAAAGCTTGATGAGGGGGACGCGGGTGGCGCTGTGGGTTAAACCACAGAGCCTAGGACTTGCCAATCAGAAGGTCGGCAGTTCGAATCCCCGTGACGGGGTGAGCTCCCGTTGCTCGGTCCCTGCTCCTGCCAACTTAGCAGTTCAAAAGCACGTCCAAGTGCAAGTAGATAAATAGGTACTGCTCCGGCGGGAAGGTAAATGGCATTTCCGTGTGCTGCTTTGGTTTCGCCAGAAGCGGCTTAGTCATGCTGGCCACATGACCCGGAAGCTGTACGCCAGCTCCCTCGGTCAATAAAGCGACATGAGCGCCCCAACCCTAGAGTTGGTCACGAGTGGACCTAATGGTCAGGAGTCCCTTTACCTTTACCTTTTAAAGCTTGATGATGTGGTCCAATGGTATATGTGGCAAATATTCAGAAACTCGGTGAATGTTACTCTTTATCCTTTTAATCTTTTAGGAGGTTAATGGTAAAAATGTCAGAAAACCTGACAACCACCACCACTTGCCTTAGTCGACTGTTGTAATTTCATCATTGTTTCCTTATAATCGCCTCCTCCATCCCCTATGTAAGACTAGACAGGCCTCTGGGCAAGACAGCACAGATGATCAGATGCTGCATCAGATTTCTTCTCTTTATCACTATTGTCCAATGCCATTTCTGTGAGCTGGAAATTTTCACCATGGGCAATTAAAAATGTATAAAGAAAGATGACTTGTGTATTACCAGAGATAAGGGTGTGTAAAGAAAATATACTGATGCAGACAAAAACCTTGTGTAAAATATTGTAATTTTGGTGTAAGGAGTTTGGTGGGTGGGATTAGAAATCAGTGGCCACAGGCCAAAAATGATTAGAACTCCATGAGGCCCAAAGCTGCCAATGCAGGGGGTGTGTGTAAGGGGGCCATCAGCTGCCACAATGGGCCACTTTGAAAGATGGGTATTGAGGTGTTGGGTTGACAGACTCCCTTCTTTCTGAAAATAACTATCCGACAAAACTAGCTACATATTAAGAGAGGAGGCTAACTGGGATCATTTTCTCAAGGAATCCAGTGGTTCTGAAGGGATCAAATGGTTTCAAATATTCTCCTAAATACAGTGGTGCCTCGCAAGACGAAAAGAATCCGCTCCGCGAGTCTCTTCGTCTTGCGGGTTTTTTCGTCTTGCGAAGCAAGCCCATTAGCGGTTTAGCAGACTGGCGCTACAGTATTAGCGGCTTAGCGGATCAGCTGATAAGCGGCCTAGCGATCAGCTGTTAAGCGGCTTAAAGATCAGCTGATAAGCGGCTTAACAATCAGCTGATAAGCGGTTTAGCGGCTTGGGAAAAAGGGGGGGAAAAGGAAAAAACCCCCGCAGGAACTCGCAAGACATTTTCGTCTTGCGAAGCAAGCACATAGGAAATTCATTTTGCGAAGCACCTCCAAAACGGAAAACCCTTTCGTCTAGCGGGTTTTCCGTCTTGCAAGGCATTCGTCTTGCGGGGCACCACTGTATCAGAGAGGACTATGTTCTAAATATTTAGCAAGTGCCTTGCCATGTACCAATAAATGATATGTACCACTAGATGACAGAAGCAAGGATTAAACTACATGAACTTAGTAAAATCCTTTAGTCATGCTTCCGACTTTCTGAGCAGAGGTTTCTAAAACTTTCCAGAAATTTCAGAATTTTCTTAAATGGAGAACCTAGTAGTTATACATGCGAACACACAAGCACACACGATCAGGAACTAGGAACTAGGATCAGGAACTAGGATCACAAAGACTTACACATTGCCCCTGGACATAAAAGCCTCTACCTAGATGATGCAGAAAGTTACCTACTTGCTTACTTTATGACTCCATCTTCTTGATGTTTCCTCACCTGTTAATTATTGCATTTTATACGACCTTTCACACAAGTAAAAGCCAATTCTAGAAATCTAGCTCATGTTTAGCATTCATTTCCATGTTAATTGTTTCCAGAAAAAAAAAAAATCTGCTTGCAATCTTGGCAACCTGGAAAATCACGGGAGTTTTGAGTTGTAAGATTCCTGCAGTTTTTAGAGATCATGCCCCACTGCTCATGTAATGAAATTTTGGCAGGTATTTTGGCATACTACATGATGACTGACATACTACATGATAGGGGAAAAGAAGCGCATATGCACAGAAAGAGTGGGAGAGTGGCGATATTAGTTGTGACAACCACAGATACTGGTGTGAATGAAATATAGCATGACATGGTGGCATGTTGATCACTGCCACAGTTCCATAATGCAACAGGTAATGCAGTATAAAAGGAACACCAGGAACCAGAACAGAAGCACTAGCAGTATAATCAGTAAAACTAACGTAATAAATCCCACACCTGAATGCAGACTATGTATCTGAAGTTGGTGGCTCCCATGAGCGGAAGATGGACAGGTGGATACTCTGCTCCCTCTAGTGCTAAAGAAGCAAAAATACTCCAGAGGTTTTTTTTTACACCCAAGTCAAGTTATTGGGATGGGCTGAAAACCTAAATAGTTAAATTAAGTTCACATCTCCAGAACCCATGAGTACACACCTTGCTTTCTAGCCATTATAATTTTAATATCTTAGCTACTGGAATATTAGCTCTTAAAGCAATAGCTGAAGCTTTGAGAGGAGTCATATGTGGATTTGTGGTAGCGCTAGGTAAAGGTAAAGGGACCCCGGACCATTAGGTTCAGTCATGGCCGACTCTGGGGTTGCGGTGCTCATCTCGCTTTATTGGCCGAGGGAGCCGGTGTACAGCTTCTGGGTCATGTGGCCAGCATGACTAAGCCGCTTCTGGTGAACCAGAGCAGCGCACGGAAACGCCGTTTACCTTCCCGCTGGAGCTAGGTTGGCTGGCGCTATGGGTTAAACCACAGAGCCTAGGACTTGCTGATCAGAAGGTCAGCGGTTCGAATCCCCGCAACGGGGTGAGCTCCCATTGCTCGGTCCCTGCTGCTGCCAACCTAGGTAACCCTAGCATATAGGAAATAAATGTTCTTCATAAGAACATAATAAGAATCTGCTGGATCAAGCCAATGGCTCATCTAATCCAGTTTCCTTTTCTCACAGTGACCAACAAGGTGCCTTTGGAAAGCAGGACCTGAGCCCCAGAGCACTCTCCCCTCCTGCTGTTTCCACCAGCTTGCATTCGCAAGCATACTGCCTCTGACTGTGGAGTAGCCAGTGGTAGTATGCTGGGTTCCATGATCCAGAAACTGACATGGTCTGGGAAAGGATGTAGAAGTGGAGAACCACCAGCCCGTGGGTCTAATAAGGCCCATCAGGCCTTCCCATTTGGTCTGCAAGGCCATTTTGGCCTAACTACACCCACTTGCCCTACACCCAACGTCATGCAACTTCTGGTATGGGACACATATCATCAAAAGGGGTTTGCAGCCACTTGCAAAGCCTTGTGTGAAGGACTTTGTAAGCCCCCACAATCAACTGATAGGTCTTGCAGACTGCTTAGCAAGGGGCTTCAGCCGGGATTCCTCTGCCATCACTCACCTGCCCTTGTCAGGGCATCAGCACCACACAGATCCTCTCCCCCAAGTTATCTGAAACTGCAGATAACCCAAGAGAAGCTTCAGCTTTCTCTGAAGCTCATTTGACCAGCCTTCCCCCACGTTTGCCCAAGGACTTGGAGGACAGGAGGGAGATATCTGCATTACTTCTGCCTACTCCAAAATGCAGTGTAATGCAAGACACATGCACTCATGCACTCTGCCTATGGTCTCTGCATGTTTTAAGAGGATGCAGGGGATAGGCTGATAACTACCACAAACAATGGCTGATTGAGCCAAGCCAAGATTTACAAATTATTGCTTCAAAAGTTCACTGCAGTAATGTACAATCAATATTATGGGAAGCTGCTGTGAGGAGCCAGCCTTAACGAGAAGTATCTATGGAGAACATAAGCTGCAATATGCTTAAAGAGAGAGAAAGCACGAAGACATGGCAAAATATTTTTGTGCTTGACATAGCTTCCACCACAACCATGAATGTACTGGGAAGATTTCAAAGCATCCCATTTGATAAACGTCCACAGAATCCAATGCCACAACAGAGAGTGCAAAAGACAACACCAACAAAATATTAGCTCACTTTTTAAAAACTATGTTAAACCAAAATACATAACCCTCCATCAGACATATGTGCAGAATGATATGTTGCCAGTCCATAGCCAACTATTGCCCATTTCAGGGGTGAAATGCTTTGATAGGACTCTTACCTTTCGTTCCAGGGGGCTGCAAGTTGTCACCAGTCAGTGAACACCAACCAACTGGAAAGATGTCGCGAGAATCGTAACGGCACCAGTAATCAAAGGCTCCCCTCCAGCCATCAAAAGTGATGAGGACCTCAGAACCCCGCACCTCACCAATGGTGGCAGGGCAGATGAAATGTGGGTTTTTTCTATCTACAGCCTCCAGTTTCATCCCCATCTTAAAGAAATTCTGGGATGGAGATGGTGGCTCCTAGGAGGGGGAAGGGACAAGAAAAAGGATCAGATGCAACGCAATTAATACGCATATGTGTGCATGTACACACACGGCTTACTTTACAGACCTATTCTGCTGACTTAGCAGTGCACTCATTAGCCCTTGTTTCCCAGCAGCTGCTGCACAAGGAATTAGATAAAGGCTACTGGTGGGCTGATTTACAGAACTTAAATTGCATCACAGAAGTTCAGATGCAATGTTGAACTTTGGCTTATTTTTCTTAAACCAGGTTAAATTCTACGTTCAAACAACAGTACCTTCATTCATTTTCTGCTGTCAACCTAGCTTCTCAAACTGGGAGCTTAATCCAGGAAGTTGCTAACTGCAGTTCATACACTTGTCTTTCCTAAGTCCAAGCCAAGTTACCCTGATGAAGGGTTGGTTAAGGATAACAAAGGAAGGCTGTATGGAACACTACTGGAGGAGGGGAAGCACATAGGACAATGTAGTAGCAGGAGTAGCACTCTGTGCATCACACATTAACCTGGTTCAATGGAACCTGAGGTCCTCCAGATATTGCTGTACTACAACTCCTAACATCCCTGACCACTGGTCATGCTAGCTGGGAAAGAGAAGGGATCCCCAATAACTTCTAGAATGCAACATATTCCCCACCCCTGCATTACAGTAACCAGGGAAAGATTACCCTCAGTATAAAAACAACTAGGGTTCAATGGGGACATTGAGAGTTCTGGCCCCCTACACCATCCTGTCAAACCTTGGTCCTCTGGCATACCTTGTGATGCCCTGCTGCCAACCTTTTGCTGAATTATTTTCTCCCTTTTACTCTCCACAAATATAATTTTCAATCTTGCCTTTTCACATCCCTACTTTCCATCTGTGCTTACGTCCATATTGTTCTTATCTTATCTTGCTCCTGCCCCGAATCTGATCCTGTCGGAGCCAGCCGTTACAAATGGCGCAGTTTAGCATAAAATAAAGACACAGAGAGCCAGCAATATTTTCAGGATGGTATGAGCAGCTCCTTTCAAACTTCCCTCTCCTCCTGTAGCTTCTTTATCATCCTTTGTCTCTCTCCAGCCGCATGGCCCTTTGCCAATGTCTCACGTTACCTCATCCGGTCAAGGCTTTTACCCACCCACAAACCATATAGGGTCATCACTGCCCAGAGGAAACACAACTCCATTTAAGGTCAACACATTCCAATACATTGTAAAGCTCAGAGTGCTGGTCAGCCGAGGTCAGGGGGCACCCTGCAATATTACAAGCCTTTGCCGTGGCTTTATGACTCCCACATGATCCCACTTTGCCTTCTGACTAGACCCAATCCTTCTGTGACTTACTACTTTGGCCAACATAAACCCCCACCTGTAAAGTTATTCAGTGTGCCATTCATGACACCGCCACATCAAACTTAGGGACTTCATACAAACATTCACTTCCATTCTTTCAGAAACTTAGAGTCTTGCTATCTATATTCTCTTAACAGGAGTATTGTTAATGAGGAGGAGTGGAACAAAACCTCAACCCCCACTCCTTCCAGGCAAATGGAGAACCAAACTCATAAGCACATCAAAGCCAGCTACATTGTCTTCAGAACAGGGAACGATGATGGCCATACCTTGTGGAAAATCCTAACAGGTGCCATTTCTGCTCCATTCAGAGTCTTCAGGAGAAACATGGGCCAAGAAGAAGCATTCAGTCGAAACCCTGCAACAAACAGACGTGGAGGCCATAAAAAGCGTAGCAGCAGCTTTCAGTTCTGTCCATCCTTCCATCATGAAGGTAACTTGATGTCTTCATCATAACATTTAGCAAATGTACTGAAAATCAAGGAATTTTTCTCTTGAGAGAGTCTAAGGAAGCTTAATTTGCACCATACTATTGGCTGGACTTTTTGTTGATGCAATTACTTGAGTATACCAAGATTTTCTAACAGGTAACATAAGCAGAACTTGGAAATAAATGCAATAGTATTTTAAGAATGTGAACTGGTGTTTTATAGTGGGCTTAATCATGACATCACAGCTAAGACAACCCTCTTATTGTAATCCATTGTGGACCCATTCTGCTGAGAAATTAGAAGAACTTTCCTGAAAACTTCAGCTGTGTCACTTTTGACAGTGAACTACAGTAAAGCAAGATCTGCCCTGTACAGCCTCAGGCACACTTGTACAGAAGAGTGTATTACGGGTCCTTCTGCATATTTAAATCTGCTCTTAATTCAGAGATGCCGAGCCACTAGCATGGCTACCTGTGGTCAGTCACAAGTGACTAGAGCAGGGGTGAGCAAACTTTTTCAGCAGGAGGCCGGTCCACTGTCCCTCAGACCTTGGGGGGGGGGGGCTGGACTATATTTTTTTTGGGGGGGGAATGAACGAATTCCTATGCTCCACAAATAACCCAGAGATGCATTTTAAATAAAATCACACATTCTACTCATGTAAAAACACCAGGCAGGCCCCACAAATAACCCAGAGATGCATTTTAAATAAAAGGACACAAACACACTGATTCCCAGACCATCCACGGGCCGGATATAGAAGGTGATTGGGCTGGATCCAGCCCCCAGGCCTTAGTTTGTCTACCCATGGCCTAGAGGAAACCAGGCAGGGAAGAAACATGATGGAGCACACAGTAGATACCTCTAAGTAAGCCTCCCTTCTCCAGAGCACTTCATATATTCAGATGTCATATCGCTGTTTACTGCAATTCCAAAGCTCTTTTGATCACTTGGAATCTAGAAGACATGATTATAGCATCAATGTAGCCCTTGGGGCAAACAAGGTTTCAACTCACCTAAAGGAGGCTGCAACATCCCTCCATTCTTTTCACAGTTGCCAATAGGCTGGATTTCTGCAGAATCCACCAGACGCCAGAAGTCATTCTTATTATCACTGCCATCCAGGCGCAATCGGAGACGGGCACCTGTCAATCCCACCACAGTAGCAATACAAGTGGAAGTGGTGTTTCTGGGATCCTGGGCTTCTAGCTTCATGCTGATCTTGAATTCATTGGAAGGTGGGGTGTACGACTGAGGAGAACAAGGCTTTCAGCGTGACTTGAGTGATACATTTTTCTTCCCTCCCAAACCTCCTCCTTATTCCCTGAATTGTTCCCAGCACCTGAATGCCAAGAGCATATTAGAACTGGATGTCACAGTAGGCAATGAAAGAGAAACAAGGGTGAGGAAGAAGTGAAAGAAATTCAGTCATCAACATGGTAAAAATTCTCCTCCAAAACATTCACTTACAGCCACTAAACCCCAAAATTCTCTTCTTTTCCCATTATTTTTGCTTTTGAAATAAAACACCTCTGTCTTTCAAGAGAAATGGAAAGCCTTCTCTGTGGCAGCACCTATATTTCAGAATTAACATTAGGCAGGCACTTTTGCCATACTGTACAAGATGCCTGCTAAAACCCTTTTTAGTTAACCAAGTCTATCCACTTATAATTTAATATTTTCTATTAAAATTTTGTTGATTTTATCTGTGGATTGTTGATAATTGTTTTATATTGTTTTATGTACAGTACATTGCTTAGAGAACTTTTTGATTAAGAAGTTTATGTCTATTAAAAAATCTAAATGAGCTCAAGCCAAGCTGCCATGCTTTGTTAATGGTGGTTAATCCTGAGCTTGCACAACATCACAGCACTATGCTTATCTCCTTGATCAGGCACTCTTGGGGTCATTGGACGCTGACTTTTCTGAGTCCCTCTAGCCCACTATTGCTTACTTTGACTGGCAGCAGCTCTTCATCTTGCACCTGACAAAGTGGGCTTCAGTCCACAAAATTTTATGCCATAATAAAATTTGTTGGCTGTTAAGGTGCCTTAGTAGTTTTTTGGGCTATCAACATCTAGAAGGGGCAGACGGGACAAGGTCCCCCTGAAATTTTCAAGGAGGGGGCTGGTCCCATCAATATTTTGCATCACTTGCGCAAGCTGTGTGGTGTGCGCACAGCACATCAGCACCTCAAACACTAGTGGTGTCAGCACGTTGCCAGCCCCCTAAATCGCGTGGGTAAGCTGACACACCTGGCTATCAGACAGAGTTCTTTCAAATTATCTCCAAATTAATCCAATTTAATTGGACATGTCAAGGATCAAACTTGGGATAGTCTGCATTCAACAATACTTAAACCTTGGCTTGGAGTCCTACTGTACTCTTGGGCCTCCATTTCCTACCAACCCAATTTGCTAGTAAATCAAACCCAGGCACTACCTTCAAAATTCACATATTTTTGTCTAGGCTTCACCTATAAGGCAGACACTTTCATTAGAAAGCATTTTAAAATTGTAGCCAAAGATGATGCCCAAACAATCATCTCATAACTCAAGGAACTACAACAAACGTTCATTGTAACTTTAGACCTAAAGGAAACTAATGTCAGCACATGCAATGATCCAGATACATACATAGTCCAAGCAGGGAGAAATCTAATGTTCCTGTTCAAACCTACCTGTGAACAAAGGTTCCTGAGCCTTTCACCAACCTTAAAGGTCATGTGACTGCACCTTTATTTAAAAAGCTCTGTTCTGTTATATATTTTACAACCGGGTACCTGCATCGGTTGCTCTTCCCCCACAAAGAGAAGGCACAGGAATTTATTCCACACTTGTCCATGAGCTGTCTAGAAGCTGCCCCCTTCATCCCAACTCTTTTACAACATGGAATGCTCCATTACCTGCTTGAAGCAATGGGCAGGAGCAGGGATGGAGCATGTCTCTTTCAAGTATCTATCCCAGGCAAAGTGACCTGTGTAAAGGAGAAGAAAAAAAAGACTGCAATGGAACTTTTGAGAATAATTCTGGAAAGTGACCAGTCTTTATAAGAACCTTAATGAAATACCTATAAATGTATTAGCTATTAGGCAGAGGAGCTGATCAAAATGAATTGCACAATGATAACAATTTCAAGTTCAAAAGATCACAATGAATTGTTTGGGCTGAGAGTACAGAATTACCAATTGTGGTAGAGAAACTTAAATTAAGTCTAAAGTCAACCGCAAAAGCTTTGTACCTGAATCTTGGTCTATGTATCTATTCATGTACTGCAGGTATCTTCAAGCTTTTCAGACCCAGGACGCACTTTTAACTCAAACAAGCATCTTTTACCATGGCGCTAGCACTCCTGTTGTGATCTAGCTTGGATCAGGACACAACCCACTAGTGGGTTTCAATCCCCCAATTGAAGACCAGTGATATAGCTGCAGTTATATCTTGCTCCGTCTCCCACAGGCACACACACAGCAGCTGCCATACAGTATGGTTCATTTGCTTCAGTTGTAGAACTGCATGCAGCACTTTTACATTATTCTCTCAACATTCTTAAGGTTTTCTCCATGCCTTAAGAAGCCAAAGAGACCTCAAGATGACTCATACACTTAGTAGCTGACAAAGTCAGTCAGCCAAGCTGGAGAGGGCATAGCTACATGTTATAAGGAACAGGATACTCCAGTCCAAAATAGCAACCACGGACAAATTCCTTCCCTTTTCTACTTTTTAAAGTGAAGTCCAAATTGTTCATAACTTACTCAGGGCCCTGGCATCATCCAAACAACCTCCATATATCATTGGCTGCTGCAGCCAGTGTCAAGGAAATGAATGCCACGCAGATGTCAGAACAGTGAACACAGCAACTAGATGTTAAGGATTGAGAGGGAGCAAACTTGACACACACAACTAGCTGCTAGTTTGAGCAGCACCTCTCTAAAGTCTTCCCTTTTTATTGCCCAATACAGTGAAAACAGAGGTCTTCTTGGTTATTCAGATGTAACAGAACAAATATAGTACAGAGTCGTAGGGGGATCCTTTCTTTTTTATTTTAAATGCTAGGATTCTTACATGCAATCCTAAACATATTTTGTAAAAAGTGAAGTCTACCAATTTAGGGTCCTATCTTTCAAGAGAGAATATTCAAGATTGCAGCCTTTATCTATGTATCTTACACAGTAACTGGCCTGCAAGTGGCATAATAGCTTTTTAAACTGCTTGCACATGCCACACTACTGTAGACAGATTACCGTATTTTTCGCTCTATAAGACGCACCAGACCACAAGACGCACCTAGCTTTTGGAGGAGGAAAAAAAGAAAAAAAAATTCAGAATCTCAGAAGCCAGAACAGCAAGAGGGATCGCTGCGCAGTGAAAGCAGCAATCCCTCTTGCTGTTCTGGCTTCTGGGATAGCTGCACAGCCTGTATTCGCTCCATAAGACGCACACACATTTCCCCTTACTTTTTAGGAGGGAAAAAGTGAGTCTTATAGAGCAAAAAATATGGTATGCACACATTTCACCTGCCAGCAATTCCTAGGTAAAGAAACCAAAGAAACAAATCCCTTTTACTTTTTCACATTTAGTAATGGCCCATCTCTGGCATGGAGCACCACAGTACAACTAGAACATGTCTTTACAATGCAGAAAACCTGTTTTAACCTACTAAACAATTAGCAGAATGCTATTTTGTTTCATGTGGTAGCCTCATGGTATTTTGATAAACTGTCCATCTTATTTTGTATACAGTGGTACCTCGGGTTAAGTACTTAATTCGTACCAGAGGTCCGTACTTAACATGAAACTGTTCTTAACCTGAAGACCACTTTAGCTAATGGGGCCTCCTGTTGCTGCCATGCCTCCGGAGCACAATTTCTGTTCTCATCCTGAAGCAAAGTTCTTAACCTGAAGCACTATTTCTGGGTTAGCGGAGTCTGTAACCTGAAGTGTATGTAACCTGAAGCGTATGTAACCCGAGGTACCTCTGTAAGTCCCCTTTTTCCTGAGGACTTGTTCACACTGAGCCACATGGAGGGTGGCATACTATGAGATGAGAGCAAAGTTAATTTAATGGAAGAAACCAATTGTACATTAATGTTACAGTGACTCACTATGCAGAACAGCCGATACACAGGAAAGGAAGCTACTTTATAACAGGTCAGACCATTTGTCTATCTATATCAGGGGTAGTCAACCTTTTTATACCTACCGCCCACTACTGCATCTTTCTTGATGGTGAAATTTCCTTACCGGCCACCAGTGCTCGATGGAAGGAGGATTCAGTTTGTACCGTAGAACCCCCTACTGCCCACCTAGAATCCTGAAACGCCCACTAGTGGGCGGTAGGGACCTGGTTGACAACCCGTGATCTATATAGTCTAGTACTGTCTACTCTGCCTGGCAACAGTTCTCTGGGATCTCAAGCAGAGGTCTTTCAAATCACCTGCTAACCAACTAATTTGATTTTTAAAAAGTCAAGGGCTTTCTTCCGCACTCAGTGATAATGGGTTTGCATTTGCTAAACTTTACTCTGTTATTCACTGATCCAAGAGTGTCCCAGGTTGGCATTAACTGTGAGTTGTTAGCCAAAAAGATTGCCTGTACAAGATAAGCTAGTGATTTCCCTCCATTTCTTCCTTCAACTTCATTTTCTGCCTTATTTATCACCCTTCTTATCTCAAGAGATTGTAAGACTGCAGGCTGAGGATGACTCATGCTTTTAATTTTTGGAAAGCACCTAGATTTGAGGCAATTTATAACTCAATATTATAACTCATTCAGGCAAACTAGATTTTCACCAGGCAATAACAATCCCCTCTGTTGATAATTACCAGAGAAATAAAGGAACAAAATACTAATTCTTTATCATGGCAGTGGGATGGCACACTGGCAAAGCCAATTAGGATAATTGGCACGGCTGGTGCAGCCATTTTAACTTGCTAATCATGTGGTCTTTAGGCCTGTTCACCTGGTACCTTTAAACTGATTTTTGTTGGTGCTTTTATTCCTGTCAGTTGATGTTTTTTGCTGCTGCCTTTATTTCCTCAGAAGCCACACATTCTGCACAAGCTGTAGGCCATATCATGCTCTTGCATGGGATTGAAAGATTGTGAATCCTCATAGGAGTTTGAGCACAGAAACACTGAAGTGTAACTCATTAAGTTTAATCACATTTATACAGAAAGGCAGCATGCATGCAGAGGTACAGTGGTAGCAAAAACACACCACAGTGATTATACTGGAAAAGGTCCCACCGTGACAGAACTACTGCCTTTGGACAAAGCAGAGTGAAGCCACGATAACCAGCAAATTAATTAGGAGCTCTTTGACTTGTCTGTGTCTTCAAAGTTAGCCACAAGTTAGCCTTTTGTCACTGAGGGATTCCGCTGCTGATATTCACGGAAATCTAGGTTTTGAACTGTGTGTGTTTCAATGCCTTGGATGCCAGACATTGATGATGATCTTGGACAGCAAGATTCCATGTTGTTGCGGAGCAACCAAAGAAAACCCCTCTTTAGGCTGGTTCACATATGCCATGTCCCACATGATAACTGCAACATCAAATGGAGACCTCCACATGTGAACAAGCTATCCTAAATCCATCAAGTCTCAACTATTTTGTATCACTTCAGACACACTGCTTCTTGATGGAGTTACTCTGTATGTTCAGTTCGAAGTCAACCAGAGACATATATGTATGTGTGAACCAGTCCTATGTACCTGTGCTGCATGAATACTATGCATTTTCACAAACTATTTGCAGAAAAGGGCTCCACTGCAATTACAGCATAATCAGGTATGCTAATAAAGAAGATGCAAACAGATACAGAATTATCAAATAGAAGCAGCTGCTCTGTGCAAATCTCTTTAGGACTAAAAAGCTGATAGCCCTCCTTCAACTTGGATTGATTTAGGAGTAATAGCTCATTGGCTGGGTATTTGCTCTGACTGAATCCTTGGCATCTCTATTTAAAAGATTGCGGGGAAATGGATTAGGGAAGAGCGCTGCCTGAGACCTTGAGGCGAGAAAGACCAATGATCTGACTCAATATATGACAGCTTCACATGGCCCATTAAAAGTTTATATTACCTTCTCTATATTCCTTCTCTTTTGTGGTCAGCAGAAAACTCACTAGCTGCTCTTCTAACAAAGGGGAACAGAAAAGAATGTGGATCTGATTCATACCTTGGTACTGAGACGGAGGTTCTGACAAGCGCCCATACTTGTGCTTTTTGCCATCTTTCCAGTCTATTGCTAAGACCAAAGAGAGAGAATAACCTCACAAAGAGCTTTTCCTTCATCAGCAAGAAATTATGCTCCATGTTGCCTACTGTTTCTTGGCCAACCGCAAGCAGATTTACCCTTCAATGTATAAGTGTCACTGTTTGGACCAAAATTCCCTTCAAACTAATTATGCTAGAAGTAAAATGAAACCAACTGCATGCTAACATATAATGAGATGTTTAAAATATTGAGTTTCAGAGGCCAACCTCAAATTAGGAGATCTGCCCTTTTCCACAAAGGTCACAACAGTCGGTGGGAAAATTTATTTTCCTTAGTCTCTGCTTATTTGTCTGATCTCTGCCAGCTGCAAAACACAGCAAAGACACTGCTGAGAACTGAAGAAAAAGCTCCATGCCCATGTCCAAATGGCCAAGTCACAATCCTTCTGATGTGACAGGATGCAAGCTGATGAAAACAGGATGCCACTTTGCTGTATCTAGTTTGTAATCCTACACTCCTCCTCCCTGTGCAGCCTCTGGTAATTCACATGGAAATAAGAGAGTGCTGTGTCAGGGGGTGGGGAGAGAACAGAATTAAGAGAATTTTGGGGTCCAGGAGACTTAAGTAATTTATCATGGGGGACAACAACAAAATCACAAGTGAGGCCTTGATCACTCAATATAGCCAACACAAACTTCTGAGCACTTGATGAAGACGCTGAAACATTAACAGAAGATTCATTGTGAGCCAAATAGCAAACTGGATTGCCAGGAGAGTTGTGGAAACTGACTGTCATCTAGAAACATGAAAAAGTGCTTGAAATGCTAGTAATGGTGTTGCAAAATCAGGGGGAATGTGGGGGGGGGGGATAAAATTGGAAAAACAGCTTCTATTTCAACTGTTTTCCTTATAAACAGTTGAGACACCTTAAAGACTACCACATTTATCACATATCCTCCAACCTTGTTAATACAAAATATACAGCACACATTAGTGAATAGCACTATCAAGTTATTTTCATTCCCCGCTTTTATCTGAGCCTGAGGGCCACATTCTTTCATGGGCAACCTTCTGAGTGCCGCATACCAGTGGTGTCTGGGGTCAGATGCAATAATGAGCAGAGCAATGGATGGGACTTTTAGGGTTACATTCCAGCCATACAAAAGTCAGAGATTTCTACACAAATACATCCCCCTCCATCCTTCTTCCAGGCAAACAAGAAGAGTTATCACAATTCAAGGACACATTCCAACCAGCAAAGGCATTCAAGGAGTGTGTGACCTGTGGGAGGGTGTGCGGCCTGGGAAAAGTCCCAAGGACCAAACAGAGACAGGCCTAGAAACTGCAATGGGCCCCTGGGTTAAGGTTCCCCACTCCTGCACTAAGCAGTAAATGAGGGCCAAAGTGGAAGCAATATTTGCCATATGATATTCCCTTGTGAAGCTGATTTTTCTTCAACAAGTAGTGGGGGGCGGGGGCGGCCAGGGGGGACAAACCCCACCAGGTCTGCTACTGGCACCAATGGATGTTTTCCCCCCACTATGAACAGCAGATATAGTGGGGAAGGCAATTACTATCAGCACCATGTCAGGGACAATAACTTAGCCCAGGGGTCTGCAACCCGCGGCTCCGGAGCCGCATGTGGCTCTTTTACACCTTTGCCGCGGCTCCGGGGCGGATACTCGCGAGGGGAGGAGGCGCATTGTGTGCCCCGACACTCCCCACTGTGGCGGGCGCTGTACAGGCTGTGACGTCGCATGGGGGCGGTGCGTGCGTTAGTCACGCACCATCCCGACGTCACCTTCCCGCCCGCGCGCCCGCTACATTGTAAGGGGCACGTACGCTGGTCACTGCATTGAAAGGGGGCATGTACGCTGGTCACTGTTTTGAAGGGGAGTGAAGAACACACACACACAAAAGGTAGCTTGTTATTTTAACGTTTATTTCTATGAGGAGGAGTAATTCTGAGGGGTCAAACAAAGAAATAATAAAAAAGTGACAAAAAAGTTATTTTTATAATGACGAGTTTTGCGGCTCCCAGTTTTTTTTTCTTCGGAAACGGGTCCAAGTGGCTCTTTTTGTCTTAAAGGTTGCAGACCCCTGACTTAGCCCCTCTTCCCATGCCATGTTCCCAAACCAGCTCACTCTCTAACCACACTAGCTGTTTTTTTAAAAAATAAAAGTCAACCTGGGAGACCAGGGTTCGAATCCCCACTCAGCCATGAAGCTCACTGGGTGACCTTGGGCTAGTCACCATCTCTTAGCCTAACCTACCTCACAGAGTTGTTGTGAGGATGAAATGGGGTGCAGGAGAACTATGTACATCACCTTGAGATCTTTGGAAGATAACGGTGGTATATGAATGTAATAAATATATAAATAAACCGCATAATGACAAACAACATTTGTTTTGGCCCAAAGGGTTGTGGGGAGAAGTTCCTTTTCTAAAGAAACAAGAAATAATTCAAAAGTGATTCTGATATTTATATGGTAGAAATGTAAGTTGTGGGGCCAGGGGCCATAATTATTAAAAATGCATATAAATAAATCTTTACATGAGCATGCCTTAATGATGCTTGTTAGTCCATCTCCTCACTCCTAAGTCAATAGGACTTACTTCAGAGTAAACACAAATAGGATTGCTAAATAAAAACATCCTGAAGGTCCCAGGCCACAGAGAGGTTAGGCTGGCCTCAACTAGAGCCAGGGCTTTCTCGGCTGCGGCTCCAATCTGGTGGAACGCTATGTCACAAGGGACTAGGGCCCTGCGGGACCTGACATCTTTCCGCAGGGCCTGCAAGACAGAGCTGTTTCACCAGGCCTTTGGTCAGGGCGCAGCCTGACTCCCTCCTCTGGCAATCTGCACAGAATTTTGCTTAACGGTTGCCATCAATTTGATTTTAATGAATTTTTATAATGAAATGTTTTTAGAATGTTGGATTATTTGATTGTTGTTAGCCGCCCTGAGCCCGGCTTCGGCTGGGGAGGGCGGGATATAAATAAAATTTATTATTATTATTATTATTATTATTATTATTATTATTATTAAACACTCTCTAGGATTCCTTAGGGGGACGCGGGTGGCGCTGTGGGTAAAACCTCAGCGCCTAGGACTTGCCAATCGCATGGTCGGCGGTTCGAATCCCCGCGGCGGGGTGAGCTCCCGTCGTTCGGTTCCAGCTCCTGCCCACCTAGCAGTTCGAAAGCACCCTTAAGTGCAAGTAGATAAATAGGTACCGCTTTATAGCGGGAAGCTAAACGGCGTTTCCGTGTGCTGCTCTGGTGCCGGTCGCCGGAGCAGCTTCGTCATGCTGGCCACGTGACCCGGAAGTGTCTGTGGACAGCGCTGGCTCCCGGCCTCTAGAGTGAGATGAGCGCACAACCCTAGAGTCTGTCAAGACTGGCCCGTACGGGCAGGGGTACCTTTACCTTTACCTTAGGATTCCTTAGAGAGTGGAATCTAATTTTTCATCAAATTTTTATATAGACAAAGCTCTGTTAGGGTCCAATAGATGAAAAAAAGGAGAAAAACAGGGAGCTTAAGACACTCAGGAAGTGTATGACAGATACTGCTAAAATAATTCCATTAGAGAAAACAAATACACCTTCAACTGCTTTCTAGAAAGCCAATTACACTGACAGGAAACGGCCTGGCTAAAAGCACAGGTGCTGCTTTTGAAGCATATTGCATAATATTCATAACCAGAGGTCACAATGGTAGCAGTGGCTGGAGGATACAGATTCCATGAAGAAAATAATCAGCTGAACAGAAGGCTGAAATCAAAGACCAGACAACCACGCTGCAGACTAATCAACCAGCATCACTATTATCAAGTTCTCCAGCTGCCTCTCAGCATGCTCAAATGGGCTTCTGTTTTCCTCCATTTACTTTCACACTATTAAAAGGACAAGTGGTGCTAGAGAGGGACTAACTTCTGCAAGATGAACAACTAGAGGTGCAAAAACAATCTGAAAGAAGTGGGGTGGCGGAGAGAGAAGGAGTAACAGCACCGTAAAGCAGACAAGGAATTTCTTGGAACAACCCTTGCACTTTGTATGGCATATATGAATAGAAAGCAGAACCAGATACTACCTTCTTAGCTGGATTTTTTCCCTTCTCTCCTTTATGTCAAAATTGCTAGTCAACTGCTCAGAGTCAGGGAGAAAAAGGCTAATTCAGCTGCAAAGAAAAATCTGCCTTAAATGCATATGCCACAGACACAATCACAATTTGCCTTGCAGTCGGAGAAAATATTATAGTCACTAGAGAAAAGTGCCATGAGGTAGGCTGGTTGTTGGTTTCATGCCTCATTAAAGGGAAGGATGCATCTGCCAACACAGCACCGGCTTGCACCATGCTGGGAGTATAAGCAGATGGTGCCAAAGCAGCAACACAGGCTCAGAAGAGCTTCCTTCAGCTGGCCTAGCTGTAAACAGAATGGCAAGCTAGGCTCCCTTAAAAAGTAATTATGGGCAGAAAGTTCATTTGTGTGTGCAGAAAAGTGGAGTCTATGCTGATGGAAGCCAAAACACTTCCTACCACGAAGCAACATAGTCAAACTAAGTGCAGTATCAGCTACAACGACATAGCAACGTCAGTGGCCAAGGCAGCATACAAAATAAACTTACATAGAAGGCAAACCCCTGCCCAACTTAAGCTTGACCAAGCCATCACTTCCTTAGATATATACCGGTGAGCAGTGCAATCCAAACCCTCCTGGGGTGGATGAGGATACTGTATAGTCTCTCCTCTGTTAAGTCTCCACTGGAGAGGAGGAGTGACACTGGGGTTTGCTGGGGCTGGTGGTGCTGAAGAGGGAGCTCAGCCACAGTGCAGACCCAATTTGCCCACTCAGATGGCAAGGTACTGCCAGGTATTCTCCTGCAAGAGGCAGCCAGTGGAAAGGGAGTATTGAAAGGTGGGGTGCCAACAGCTGTGGATCAGAAAATCAGAAAGTAGTGCCTCCACCTTCCACCCATGCCAAGGATGTGCTAGTTAATCCCCTGCTCTGCCCCACAATCAGGATTAAAATTGCTCATTAAGTGCTTCTGAGGTCTATGGGAGTATGTTTACAAAAGACTGAGTCCTCTCCAGGGAGTACAAGTTGTCCCGATACGCTTTTTTACTCAAATCGCACTCACCCACCACTGCCATCACTAATGTGGTCACCTGATAGGCACAAGGGTGGGGTTAAATCCTGTGCTAGCAGGGTGTCCCTGTTCCCAGCACTGTGCATCCAATCTGAGCAGATTATAAGCCTGCTCATTAGTTGATGAGGAGGTTAAATCCTGTTCACTTTCGCAGGATTCCATGCAAATCCCTACCTGATTCAGGAAGGGGTTGGCATTACAATCCCCTGCTAAGAGTTTCTCCTCATTGTTTTCGCAAAGGTTTCTATGCAAACTTGCATGGGATCCCATGCTAAAATGATGGGAACACTCACCCTTTAATGGGAGATTCTGAGCCCCCCCCCTTATCTGATTCAGGGACAGGTGTGCATCAGGATCCTATTCTGAAATCTGATAGACTTTTTCTATCAATGTTTTAGCAGGGGATTCCATTCAACCCCTGGCTAAGATGAGGGAAGAAACCCTCCCCTTTGGCAGCACTTTGCAAGGCGCTTTGAGGTCCCAGCTTCAAGTACCTTACACATGATGTCAGGTGGCTGACAAGTGGGAGGCCCTACCCACTTGCCAAATTTGGTCCACCAGGGTGATCCTGATAAGGAATTGGCCCATGCAGCTAAAAAGGTTCCCCACTCATACTATACACACCTAAATCTTGGAAGGGGCTGTATGCTGTGTGCATACTACCTGCTCACTGAGAACTGCTCCATTTGCAGCTCAAAAGAACTATTCAGATAACGAAAATGAAAAGTGCAAAAAGTTCGGTAAGAATTCAAGGTAACCTTTCTCCTTCACCTGTGTATTACTCAAGTCTCAGTGTAATGATAGTTCATTGTGAATGCATCCCCAGCTCCTAATGTCAGGTTACCAAACTGTGTCATACTTGTTTATCATCATGTACAAAAGTTTGGTTTTGAAGATATCTGTACGCATCTGAAGAAAAACAACTCATCACATGGGGACGACAAAGATGGCTGAGAGGTTGTGCTAACATCTGAATGAAATGTTCCATTATAAATGTAGAAATAAGGCTTTTGGCAATGAGATCTGCCCAGCCTATGCTGTGAATATTCTTTGGGAAGATAGACATTTGTTACATATTCCATATTTGAAGGGTCTTTCACAATAAAGTTGAAAATCCCTTGGAGATTTACTTCGGAGTGGGCCCCACTGCACTGAGACATACACATGCATTCATCATGCATAATGAATCACGGTGTAATAAATTCTGTCTTGTCTGAAGCAGCCCTGAACACACTCACAAAAGAAAGAAAAAGGATGAATTTATGTATAGATCTGTTGGTGTGAAAGAAGAAAACAAAATGGAATATGCACGTCTGTTAATTTTATTTCTCCACAGAAATCTGAGGTAGTTTTATGGACCCAGTTTCCAAATGTTGTCCATAATTTTGCTTGTCCAGGTGGTTGAAAAAGCACCTATAGCTTTCATATCTGGCCCCATTAATATATTTAAGGATATATCAATAAACCAGTTACATGGGCTTTCCTTGTTTGAGGATTACTGCTTACCTTTCTGAGGGCTTGGTTTCCGCATTATATTGCCTCTTACAGGTCCTCACTCTGGAACTGGCTCCGCTTTTCTAATCTGAATTTATCTAGGGGGGAAAAGAGATGAAATATTACAGCCTCTTAGGAACTTCATGACTTTTTCGCAACCAATATACAGGAAAATAAGTAATCTCAGCTCCATGATTTCCTAAATTAACCTGATTCAGATCCATTATAGTCTGCTTTCGGGCCGGGTTTTGGAACAGAAAGTGCAAAGGTTATCCTAATGGATTATCTGTGCCAAGAGATGGATCGAGAACTGCTACTCTACTATACTTCGAGATCTTTTGATACCATCAGCCATGGTGCCCTTCTGGGTTTCCTGGCTTTGATGGGAACATGCAATACCACTCTTCATTGGTTCCATTAGTATCTGGACAGATGGATTTAGAAAGTGGAGACCGCAGATAGCTGTTTTACCCCAGGTCCTTTGGCCTGTGGGAAACCACAAGGCTCCTTTTAGTTAGAAGAGGGGGATGGCATATCCAGAGTGATTATGTTTTCTAACCAACTCATATCTCAAAAATATTGTGGCCAACTTAAAAATAATTTATTCTGTTAAAAATAAATCATTATTGTAATATACTGTAACTCCCTCGTTTTCTAAGAGTTGAGTTCATTGCAATAATGCTTTCAAGTTATGAGTGCCAGAAATGCAGCTTTGCAACAAAAAGTTGAGATTTGCATGATTTCCAGCGAGACTTCAAGGTGTGTAATAAAAATAAACTGACAACTTTATGAAACAGGCAAAGGACCAACTCACTAATGAAATGCTGACAGTTTACTTCAACAACTGCTTTCACAATAAACATAAAACTTTTAAGTTTACAGGTATAATTGATAGCATAATAAATTCAGAAGAACATCCTATGTCTGCTTTTTTATATTTGATCCCAAGAAAGGTTTTGCTCTTGGCCTTTGTTTAAGAAGCAAACAGACCTGATAGTTATAATAATTAGGAGAAAAAAATAAATAAAGCGATGACAATTATAGTCACCAGCCATTTGGGTTTTATTACGCAAAATATTTTGTGCCCACTCAGTTGATCTTTGTTAGAGACATTTACAACCTGCTGCTGTGCTAATTTATTCAAAAATAAAAGTCATGCTAAGTCCCAGAGGACTTACTCCCATCCCAGGCAAGGTCCTAGTGTGGAACCGCCAATTTTTTAAAATTAAAATGAACAGAATGCTAACTAATCGTAAAGTTATCTTGTACTAAATTAAAATTAATTGTGGCAGGAGAACAGTTGTTTCCCCCCAGCGAGAGATGAAAATGATTTGAAAGAGGGCTTGCAACTTAAACATGTGCAATCATTTTACTTTTGTGTTGTTTGAAAAACCTGCTTTGCAAGAGGTAACCATGAGATAACTATAGTGTGGATATAATATAGAAAGTGTTACCGCTCTCAAAAACTACTCCTGATTCTAGCCTTTGGCCAAAACACCCCTGCCCCACCTCACCTTCCTCAAGTGTTCTTACAGTTTTCCCAAAAAATAAGCAGAATGTGTACATAGAGACCAAGTCCCATAGTAAACACCCCTCTATATTGCAGGCAACCCATCTTTACTGCAGGGAATATTTACCTTCCACTAAGCTCTTCTGGCTACTGGCCTCCTCTTAAAAGAGCAAAACAGCAGGGGATACTGGAAGGGCAGAACAGGGCAAAGACCTTCTGGCAGTCAGCCCAGAAAGGATCTGAGCTAACAGAAATGCCAGGAGGCAGTGACCAGGGAGCATAAGTTCCCTGTCTACTGAGAAGTCACCTGGCTGCGTGTTCTTCAAGCTGGAATCAAGCCTGCTAAGCAGGAGATGGCAGGAGATAGGCCTAAGCTACTGCAAAGAGGGGAGACATTTCTGACTATACAGGCAAAAGAAGGATCCTAGACCTGTAAGTCAGCTGAAGATGATTACAAGGCATATGAAGGAAGTTCTTGGCTTATCTCTAAAAGTCTTATCTTTAATGTCCTGGAATATACTGTGAGAGACCAAGCATAAATCATAGGACTAAGAAGCTTCTAAGAGAACTGGTTTCCTACATCAGCAATTGGTATGTGTACTCACAGGATCAACTCTTTAACCCCCACCTCCCCAAACATTTATTTACATCCTTCTAAACACTGAAGGCATCATTAACACTCTGGGAAGAACGCTACACTATGCTCTCAGCATGTTCAACAGGAGAGCAGCAAACATTTCCAGCAATTTATAAACTGGAGTAGTTCCTCACATAGTGTTATAACAAAGGAGTAGGAGTCTCTTGTAGTATCTGGCACAGTGTCAGATGTTCCAACCATAGAACAGACTGTATTTTTGAATGGGAGAAGAGCTAACAGCCACATATACTTGCATGGTTACAGTGACATGCCAGAAAAACCACAGCATGAAAGGATTCTGGACTGCTTTGCTGCTGTAGATGCAAGAGCAAACTAGAGCAGGAGCCAACATTTGGGTGAATGTCGAAGTGCCAACTTTAGCAAAGTAGAGGGAGTAACCTCAGAGGGTTTGTGCAAATTTATTATTCTGATGTCTAACAGGCACCATGATCACTGACCATTTTCAGTAATACTGTAGAAATAATTAAGAGTTAAAAGTCACTAAGTTCTAAAGTTGATATACTGCCTCTCCTGCATATACTGTTGCACAGTTATAAATATCCTGTGAGAACAGGTCTTACAACTTTGCCTTGTTCTGCGATGAAGAAAAGTGTTTCCCCATGTTCCCTTATCAAACAAGAACAATAAAATGACAATTGTGAAAATTCTCACTCTGATTATGGAGATTATGGAGCCATTTTTCAACAATTGTTCTCAATGC
The DNA here is from genome assembly GCF_964106645.2 of Podarcis pityusensis. Classification (NCBI taxonomy): domain Eukaryota; kingdom Metazoa; phylum Chordata; class Lepidosauria; order Squamata; family Lacertidae; genus Podarcis; species Podarcis pityusensis. The sequence continues at coordinate 20,143,210 of NC_138033.1, forward strand.
AGGTTACAAATAAAGAAAAACAAAGAACTTTTAAAATTACAGAAATAGTAGTGGGGCATTATAAAAGTTGCAGATGAAAAACAGAGAGGTGACGCTGAAACAACACTGCAGTTATAAAAGGCTTGCCAAAAGAGAAAGATCTTGGCAACTTGTTTTAAAAGGGCCAATCTCCTGAATCTGTTATGCTGAATTTAGCAACTGATTTCATAGTTTGGAGGCCACCAATGAAAACAATTTTTCAGTGCCGGCCACAACACTAATAGATTATGAGAATGCCAATAGGTTTTCCCTCCTAGAACTCAAAGAGGAAGAATATAAGGAAGAAGGTACTCCCAAAGCACTAAGCACCTCTGCAAAGTCCATCATAAGGATATATACAAACCAGAAAGGTGGCCTTCACCAGCATCTCAAATGGCTGATCTTGAAAGAGGAAATCACATCTACTTCCTATGATACAAAGAGACAAAAAACAATTGATAGTCAAATATACCATTACAACAGCCTTGCTTTTAACAAGTCAATCTAATATTTCTTTCAGCTTCCCTTTCTGGGTAAGAGTGGGAAGCTTGAGGGCTGAGTTCCATAAGTGGCATAGGCACTGTAAGTGGCCATGGGATAAAATGTCTCTCTCTCACACCCATCCACTCTCTCTGGTGGTGCTATATTGCTCTAGTCAGCAGATCAAAGGCAAAACTACCCCTAAGGCACAAGTGGCAGCACATTGTAAAGTGATACATTTACATTTTTTGAACTTGGCTTGTGAACTATAGAATACAGGGCCAAAATAGATGCACCATGCAACATTTATTGTTTGCCCTTGTGTGTCCTTTTGCTAGAGGAAACAAGCCAACAGCCAGTTCGGGGGAAGCTAAGCTGAATCAGAACTGTGGTAAGAGAAGAGGGGTTTTTTTAGTTGGTTTTTTTTTAGTTTTTTTTTAGAATTGCACCTTCATACCTGCTCCCATTGGTACCAATGTAAGCTTTCCTCCCATTGTGGATAGCAGTCACAGGAGGTGGGTTGGTGGAATTCCAACCAGGATTTCAACTGGGGCCTACCCCCTCCATTGGCCCAACCTGGTTACTACTCACTTGAACCTATTGCCAATCAATTTCATTGGGCGACTGACTACCAATTCCCCTGTTACGAGCAAGGAACAAAAGGTTCTCGCTATGCACTTCTTCCATACCATGTATAATGGTATATTTGCAATAAAATACCAAGACAAAGTTTCATTTTACAAGAAGCATATTTCAATTGCACTTTCCAACAGAAGCTTCCTTCAAGGAGCTCCTCCATACTTCTGTTTGCCGCATCACTTTCGTCTTTTTGCCACTGAGCTGAAACCAATGGCAAGACTCTGGAGGCTCTTGTGAGATCTTGTGGGGCTGTCCAATATCTTGCAAGAGCCTACCACAGCCCGGTAAGCAAGTTTGAGAATTTTAAAAGCCCTTTAGTTTTTAAGCTATCCGCCTTGGATGCATTTTCAGCTGGCCAGTTGCCAAGCATATAAAGCTGCAATCACGCAAGTTAAACGTGTGCAAGATGTGAGTCAACTGTATTTTAAAATCAACGCCGCTAGGCATAACTCAACTTTCTTGCCATAAGTAAAATTGGTCAGTTTCCAAGTACCGCGGATAGAGGGGTAACATTTCCATATTCTAGAAAAGCTTAAGCCCAAACACTTTTCTTCAGAAAAATTACCCACAGGTAAAACCACATCTTTTCTTTGAAACCTCCAAGGGATGACAATTTCACAATTATTCTAGAGTTGATAGACCTTTAAGTAGCTTTTGCTAATGCCTATCTTAAACTGGTCTTTATTTAAAACTATTTCTTATAGTACTGTATCTGGTAAACTAGAAGAACAATTTTCCTTCCTCTTTCTTAATGGACAGTTGCACATTTTTATTTATTTATTACCCCACCTTTCTTCCACATATAACACAATGCAGCATATATAAGGTTCCCAGGCAGTCTCCCTTCCAGGCACTGCCTAGACCCAGGCCTGCATAGCTTCACAAGGCAGCTGCATCACATGCCTTCAGGCCAAGTGTACATTTATTCTTATAAAAAGGCATCTAGAATTTGGAAGGGGGAAGCAGTGGAGGGGGGCAGTTTTAAGTGGCAAAATTACCAGCAGGGAAAGGGTGATTATTCTCCAGACAAAATTGCAGACTTTTGAGGATGCTTTTTAGTTAGCTTAAAAAAAGTATTTTAAAAAATGGGGCGTTGGTACATACATATGTTACATTTCTACTCTGTGCCAAATGTTTCCCAAAACACAATCTTTACTATGTCACATATTGGCTACTGTGCATCTGTACATCAAAAGATGATTCAGTAGTATGTTGCATATCCTTGCATTTCAGTTATAATCTACTGAACATATTTTCCTTGTTTGCAGGTAATGCTGAGCCAAACAAACAATGAGTGATAAACCAATATCAAACCTTGGTTACAGCCAGTGTTTGAAACTCCTATTGTTCTAGGCGCATTTTGCGACAGGGAATTTCATCAGCACAAGCAGTTTCTGAGCTCTAGGCACAGTACTGCGCCCACGATTTCAGATTAAAACTGCAGTGTGGAAGGAAAGGAGGATCCTTTTCTGTCTCCCCACTTTCAGCTAATCTCTGAAGACTGGAGAAGAGACCCTCTTAAGAATATTAGGGGGGTGGGCAGGAGAAGAACTAGACCATGTGAAAAATGAACACAATATTTTAGCTACAGTTCATTCATTTTCAGCTTTGTATTCTTGTTATAAAAAGAGCGCGCCTAGACATTCTGTTGTTGCGCCCTTAACCTAGGTTTAAGGTGCCATCCAGCTCCTAGCTTTCATATCTCAGTTTCTAACACTGGTTACAGCACATGGTTTTTCGGAGTGAGACAAACCTAGGTTCACACACAATGCTAAGTCAGGCCATAGCTTAGCTGTGGGTAGCACAGCAGCAGCAGGACCCGGGGAGGATAGAAGTAGATGAGATTTTTGTTCTGGGTACCCACAAGCTTGCTTGCATTTGCTAAGCCATAGTTTGGCTTACAGTTAATATGCGAACTGGGCCACCATAATCTGTATGGCCTCCATTTCAGCAACATGAAATTGCCTCATTTAGATGGCTAGGTCCCTCCTTGTTTTCCCGAATACATGTGTTTAGCCAAGATTTTAATCCTTTAGAGGAGAGACTACATGCATCCTTTTCTGACAGGCTAGACAAGATTCTAGAGTTTACTGATGAGTGAACAATCACCATGACAGACCAAGCATCAATAATCAAAGCAACAGCTAGAGCAAGCCTATCAACTGACTGCAGTATGCAGACAAGTACAGTACAGGACTTTTTGCAGGTAGCATTTAATTTAATTCATCCTCACTCCTAAAATGATTGCGGAAAGCAAGTCTCATTTAGTTCAGAGATTTGACTAGTAATGTGCTTAGAAAGTTAACTTTGAACTTGAACCCGTTCCCCAGAAGGGAATATGGCAGTTTATCAAAATGTCTGTCATATTTTTTTGTTTTTTAAGTTGTAACTTGTAACATATAACTACACTCAAAGTAGAAAGATGAAACCCCTTCAGTTGATTTGTGCATTCGGTTTTCAAAACTGCAAGAATGACAGATATATACCGACAACCAAAGCAATATATACATACACTAGAGACCAAATGATATATATTTATATTCCACATTTGTTCATAACACAATACACTATCCTATTTCCTAAATTCTATAAACTATCCTGATGCCATATACTTTATATAGAACTTTTTATATATTAAACTTCTTTTATTAAAATTCCAACAGAACATACATCCCCACCTGACATTATGTTTAGGATCTGAATGTGAGACATTGCTAAGAGAGGACATCTGAATAATAGGGGAGGATGGAAAAAGTTCAGACTAAGTTCGTCTATCAATAATTCAACACATTTCAAAACAACAATAATAAAACCAATCTGGTAATAAAATCCACAAATGAGCTCATATCCACATGTGACAATCTCAGTCACTTTTACAGATTCAAAGCAATCAAGGGGAAACAGTGAAGCAAATGAAAAAGTGCAGGTAACACCCAAGTCTCAACACAATATAGAGTTATTCTGGAATAAAGTAGAAGAGAAGTATATGGGGGGGGGGGGGGAGTTAGTCCAAAGTGTGTGTTTAACAGGCTCCTGTAAACTTTAATTTTGGAAGAACCAAAAGACCGATAAGGGAGGATTCCCAGGTAAAGGAGAGAAAAAAGGGAAGGACTGGGCAGGGCATGGGTGAAAGATATCAAAACATTGGATCAGAACTTAAGAAGAAAGGCAGTCTTCTTAAATAAGGAAAAGTAGTCAGCATGCATGCTGTTTCCAACAACTATCCTGCCAGATGCCTCCAGGAAGCCTTCAGCAGGTCAGGAAGGCAGCTATCCTGCCCGTTTATATGCTCTCCCCCCTCCTCCCCCAGCACGTGTTATTTCAAAGGTATACTGCCTCTAAACACAGAGGCTCCATTTTACCATGACTAACAGCCCTCGATAAATCGACCGGATCTATCTTCCTCCATGGATCTAGCCACACACACACACACACACACACACACACTGGCCGTCGCCACGTCATATGGCAGCCAATTCCAGATGAATTAATTAGACTCGTGTGCCAGAGGATGCTCCAGAGAAGGTGGGGGGGGGGTGTGTGGAGAAGAGAGAGCAAGGCGAAGGAATAGAGGAGCAGGCTTCGTATAACGGGGGAGGGGGATTTTGGAACAATAATTCTAACAATGAGCGGCCACAACAACAACAGCAGCACCCCGTTAAAGCGAGTGAGCAGCACCCACCAGACAAGGAGGCGCTGCACCCCACCCAGCAGGCCCGCGGGGTCGGGAGGCATCACCCCAAGGAAGGGGAAAAGTCAGGGCCCACGATACGTGAGGCAGGCAGCGCTATGGGCCGCTCGCTGTCACTCCGCCAGGATGGGCTCGGCTGCCCCTGGAGGGCCCGGGCCTTTGCTGGGCTGCGGGGAGCACAGCCCCCCTCTCCCCAACCCCTCGCTGGGCAGCCAGGCCGTGCCCGGCTCCGAAGCCCCGCTGCTGGCAGGTTCCAGGCCGAGGCGGCCTCCCCGCTTAGAAGCGCCGCCGCCGCCGCGGCCTCTTCGCTGCTGCTCACCTGCGGCCGCCGGGGCTCCCTCCTCTCACTCCCTCGCCACCGTTATCGCCGCCGCCATGTTCCGAAGCGCAGGGAGGTGGTGATGGTGGGGAAGGGGGTGGGGGGGATGAGGGAGGGAGGGAAGGAAGGAGCCTGCCCGGCCCAGCCTCGCTCGGCCCAGCAGCGCCGCCCCCTGCCGCCTCAGGACGAGCCGGGGAGCCCCGGCCTGTCAGGGGAAGCGGGAAAGAGCCCAGACATCCTCCGCCTCCGCCTCGCGCCGGGTGGCGGGAGCAGCGCCGCTGCTTCACAGCGCTCAGACGACGACAGCCGAGATGAGGAGGAGCCTCGCCTGCAACCCCGGCGGCGGCGGCGGCGGCAACATCAGTCCGCGGCCTCTCCGCCCCGTTTCCCTCCTCAAAAGGCCGCCGCCGCGTCTCCGCCTCACACAAAACAAGAGGCAGTTAAATAGGCCCAACACAAACACACACAATTCCAGCACTCCCATCGCGCCGCACAGATATTCTGCTTTTCCAGCTGCATTCGCTTTTTAACGTAGCGCTGTTGTTTGAATTTATATACCGCCCTATACCCGGAGGTCTCAGGGCGGGTCACATAAAAAGATCACAGTATATAAAATAAAAATAAAAGCAATAACTCAATCAGTGCCGGATTTACATATAAGCTAAACAAGCTATAGCTTAGGGCCCCACTCTTGGCCCCCCCCCCCAAAAAAAAATAAAGGGGAAAAAAACCCTACATACAGCAACAGTGTTTTGTGTTGTTTAGGCTCCTATGATGTAAATATTTTGTTATGTGCAAATGGCTTTAGATACCTATTAGGTCCATAAATTACCATATAGCATATATTCAACACCAAAAAACAGCGACCATTTGTTGTTGACAAAGGACAGCTGGACATATAAAGTGCCCCATTACCTTCAATAGCTTAGGGTCTCATCAAACCTAAATCTGACCCTGCCCAGAGGTCTCAGGGCGGATCACATAAAAAGACCAACAGTATATAAAATAAAAATAAAAGCAATAACCCAATAATACCCTGCCCCCCTGTACTGTTGTGCTTTAAATGTTGTAACCCGCCCTGGGAACTTAGGATGAATAATAACAATAGTAACAGTAATAGTAATTTTCTGGTTCCTTATTCCTGGTAAAGCACTTCAGATGTTGTAATTCTTACACGTTTTGGGACGTGGGTGAGAGGGAGAAATGGGCTTATCCTGAGTCGCAGATGGGGAAAGGAGATGGTAAAACGGTGAGGACCAGAAGGAAAGGAAATGCAGGAAAGTTGTTAATTAAAGAAGAAGGAAAAATAGCTGTTGATAGCAGACTTTCTAGCATTGGAGAACCAATGCTATAGTGTTAGAAAATTCATCCTCTTAATTCAATTCACTGGATGTCTTGATGAATTGCAATGTGGTGGTTTCACTTTGTCTCCTTTTGAAGTTCCCTTTGTTCCAGAATAGGCACCTTAAGGTCAGTTACAGTGTCTAGGAGGTTAAAATGTCCCCCACTGGTTTTAGAATATTGCTATTTGAGATTTCTGTCCATTTATTCTTTTCTATTGCTTTCCTTTCCTTAGGATCACATCAGCAAGGCTGATTCAGTACTATTTTGGAAACATGCCTTATCAGAAATGTTTGCCTCTGTTAATAATAATAGTACAGTGGTCCCTCGGGTTACAGACGCTTCAGGTTACAGACTCCGCTAACCCAGAAATAGTACCTCAGGTTAAGAACTTTGCTTCAGGATGAGAACAGAAATTGTGCAGCGGCAGCGGGAGGCCCCATTAGCTAAAGTGGTACCTCAGGTTAACAGTTTCAGGTTAAGAACGGACCTCCAGAAAGAATTAAGTTCTTAACCTGAGGTACCACTGTAATAGTAGTAGCAACAACAACAATAACAACATCATCTTCATCATCAACAACAGCTTTCTGCATTTCTCTAGAATTTAGAAAGACTTAACTGGGACCTTAATGTGTTTTGGTGGCGTTGGCGGCGGTGACAGGGGGAGCAGATAGATCACATTGGTTCTTGGTGCACCATGGAATAAGATTAATAAGAATGACATTGGGGAGGTTATAAACTGATATACTCCACAGCATATAACTTTCATTGTCTGCTACTTATCTTCTGTATAAACTTTCTGAGAGCCAGTGTGGTGTAGTGGTTAGGAGCGGTAGTCTCGTAATCTGGGGAACCGGGTTCGCGTCTCTGCTCCTCCACATGCAGCTGCTGGGTGACCTTGGGCCAGTCACACTTCTTTGAAGTCTCTCAGCCCCGCTCACCTCACAGAGTGTTTGTTGTGGGGGAGGAAGGGAAAGGAGAATGTTAGCCGCTTTGAGACTCCTTAAAGGGAGTGAAAGGCGGGATATCAAATCCAAACTCTTCCTCTCCCTCTTCTTCTCTCCACAACAGTAGCATCCTTCCTGTCCTTAAAACATTGTGCCCCTATATAAAACCTACATGGGTCTCTTGACCGGTGAAGCAATATGCCATCACTTCAACCACCCTCCCTACAATAACGATAACTGTTGAATTCATAAGACAGAGAGTTCCTAACCATATTTATACCTATTAGACACCCTGGTTGTTCTTTCTGCAAGTTATCAGCTATATATAGGAAGCATGCATGAATGTGAACAGTTCGGACTGTTTGGTCATCTATTGTTTTCCCTGTCCGCTGCTTCCCAAAAAAGTATTCATAAGAACACATTCAGCCAAGGAAGAGAACTGTGCCTGGTGTGTGACATGCAATGAGCATGAAACGGATTAGGTGCATTGTCCAACAAGGATTCAGCTGAGGTTATTATGTTCCTGGCTAGGACATCCTGCAATGTTCCCTTGTCTTCCCCCCTTTCCAATATCAGTAGATTCGTACAGTATATGGAACACGTCAAAACAAAATGCTCATGCCACAGATACAGATTAGTTGCAATGAGCAGGCAATATTTTATAAATCTTTTCAATATTATAAGAAATGTTTTAATATTAGAAGCAACAGAAAGACAAAGGATATGCAAGGACCATACTTCTACTTGGAAGACTGATCTCAAAAGAGAAGGCAAAAATAACAAATCTTTGTAAAGTAAGAAAGCTGTGAAGAGACATTTACAGTGTTCTATGCATGTTTGCGCTATGTCCCATTGAGTTCAATTAGACTTGCTTCCAGGTACATGTGCATGGATTGTAGCTTGAAAGGGGATGAAGAATGGGGAAAGGTCAATAAGGAAGGGGGGGGGGAGAGACTGCTGAGGAATATTTGGTAATTTAATGAATTCCAGTCAGCATGGCCTAATAATGATATTCAGTGAAGAATTCTGAAGGAGTGAGCTGGCCACATCTCAGAAGCACTATGTATCACATAAAACAATACAGTGGTACCTCGGGTTACAGACGCTTCAGGTTACAGACTCCGCTAACCCAGAAATAGTACCTCAGGTTAAGAACTTTGCTTCAGGATGAGAAAAGAAATTGTGCAGCGGCAGTGGGAGGCCCCATTAGCTAAAGTGGTACCTCAGGTTAAGAACAGTTTCAGGTTAAGAATGGACCTCCAGAATGAATTAAGTTCTTAATCCGAGGTACCACTGTATAACTAGACTTCAGCAAAATCTGTGAACTAGGTGCCCATGCCGTAGTGGGAAATACGCAAAGAAAGGAAAGCTGGAGAAATTAAAACCATCTTTGGTCCTGAGCAGACCGCAGAGAACTTCAACATAGATTTTGGTGGGAAGACAAATCGCAGCGGAATGGAAACGACGCTGCATGTGATGAATACAGGACAGAATGGGAAATGGTGCCTTTTCACATCCGTACCTGGAGAGGCCCACAGGAAAAAGGCTTCATGCGCCAGTCATAGCTCTCAGTGCTGTTTGGGCTGACGCTTGTGAGGGAAAGAGCATTGAGCAACTGTTGGCATGTCTGCTATGAGTCTTTTGCTGCGGTTCCTCCATCTGTGCCTGTGATTGTAAAGGGTCTGTAAATACCCAGGAGTGTGTGTGTGTGTGTGAGAGAGAGAGAGAGAGAGAGAGAGAGAGAGAGAGAAAGGAGGGGAATGATGTATCCCGTTTCACCCAAATGTGAGGGAGTGAGGCTGGGTGTGACTATCCGTTTCCAGTGCTATCTCCAGTTAGTTACACTTCTCTAGACCCACGAGACTGGCTTTGGTGCTAATTTGCCATAATTTTCAGAAAGGTGTGTGAGAGTTTTGTATTATGTCTAGCGTTCCCAAGAATCTCTCCGCAGCAGGGAACACATTATTTTGTTTATATATCTTGAATCCTAAGTGCTCCATGTGGGAATATTTAGTCATTGAGATTTGCAGCCTGCCTGTCTCAGGGGCTTGTGGCAGGCAATAATGTTGTAGAAATATTCCTTGTCCAAAGGCTCATCATCTAAAACAGAGAATGGGAATCTGGGTGTGTGTGCAAAAAAGGAGAGGAACAAAATGGAAAGGGAGGAAAATAAAGCGGGGATGCCATGCAGAAGTTTTACACCTATTCAGTGCTTTTTTCCGCGCGGTGGGGTACGCAGGGGTACGTGTACTCCTAAACATTTTGTGAATCTAAGTTTGGCCTCATTGTGGGGCAATATTTCAATATGAGTAGGAAAACGAGAGTACCCCTAAACATTTTTTTTTTAAAAGAAAGCACTGCATCTATTTTTTCTAAGGGCATTTAGACCGCCCCCCTCGTGCAGTCCCAATTCTCTGTGGAAATAATATTTTCTGCTCTCTTACAAACAAGAAAATCTGCAGCATAAAAACTCAAAATGATAAGCACAGATGTCCCTTGTGCTGCAATTTTCTCTCACTCTCAAAACATGTTAATTTCTACATTCATGCCCATGTTGTTAAATTATCATAGTATTTTCTTTTTAAAAAAATCAACATTAAAAAAAGCTTGCAAAGTCTAGATTATATGTGGAGAAGGTGCCTAAAGGAACTCAGTTGGGTGTTTGTTAGGGTTTCAGTCTTAATTTGAGCCTTTGTGCAGTATGACATGTGGTATATACCAAGTTTTGGCCTTATTTATTTATTTAGATTTATTTATAACAGTATATCTAGACTGCCATATCAATTGAAACAGCTGCAAAGGCCTGTCAGCATAAAAGAGTATTTGAGAGATGCCTGAAAGTTAAAAATGAGGGTTATTGAATCTCTGCTGGAAGAACGTTCTACAGTATGAGACCAGCAACACCAACACCACCTTTCAGGGTCAAGGGTTCTTCCAGGATGGTTCACAATTAAAAGCATGAAATGAATTTAAAATATAAAGCAATGGAAAGCATAAAACAATAGCCATCGAACAATACCAGCCATTAAAATTATAACTCAATAACATTATTCAGTTAAAAGCGTTGGAATAGCCAAGACTTAAAAACCCATTTTAAAAACACTAGGAAGGGAGCAAAATGCACATCCTGCACATGCCATGGGACTACTGCAGGGACAGGGCCAACACTGAAAAGGCCCTGTTTCTTGGGCTGCCAACCGGATAGATAGATAGATACTGGGGTTGTGATGATTAGTTCAATGAAAATGTCAGCCCCAGAGTGCAGCAGCTGTGACAAAAGTGGATTCCATTCCAGGGATTATTAGAAAAGGGATCACAAACAAGGCTGGATTTAGGTTTGATGAGGCCCTAAGCTACTGAAGGTAATGGAGCCCTTTATATGTCCAGCTGTACTTTGTCAATAACAAATGGTCGCTGTTTTTTGTGTTGAACATATGCTATATGGTAATTTATGGACCTAATAGGTATTTAAAGCCATTTGCACATGTTGCCATACAACCAGTCCATGCAGAATGTAGGCACCCTATATATAGAAATGAGCAAACCAGTGATATTTTATGGAGCAGGCTAGCAGGCAGGCTCCATTACTTACATCATAGGAGCCTACACAACTCAAAACACTGTTGCTGTATGTAGGTTTTATTTTATTTGTTTTTTTATCTTATATTTTGGAAATGTACATCCAGTTTTTATTTTTTATTTTTTTGGGGGGTTCCTAAGAGAGTGGGAGGGATGTGGGTGGCGCTGTGGGTTAAACCACAGAGCCTAGGACTTGCGATCAGAAGGTCAGCGGTTCGAATCCCCGCGACGGGGTGTGCTCCCGTTGCTTGGTCCCTGCTCCTGCCCACCTAGCAGTTCAAAAGCACATCAAAGTGCAAGTAGATAAATAGGTACCGCTCCGGCGGGAAGGTAAACGGCGTTTCGGTGCGCTGCTCTGGTTCACCAGAAGCGGCTTAGTCATGCTGGCCACATGACCCGGAAGCTGTATGCCGGCTCCCTCGGCCAATAAAGCAAGATGAGCGCCGCAGCCCCAGAGTCGGCCACGACTGGACCTAATGGTCAGGGGTCCCTTTTCCTTTAAGAGAGTGGGGCCCTGAGCTATAGCTTGTTTAGCTTATACGTAAATCTGGCACTGATCACAAATAAACTTGACCATATCATCATGCCCTTGTACAGATGCACAGTGTGACCACACTTTGAGTACTGCCAAAGCCCAGCTCCACATTTTGTTCAGAGAAAGGTATTCAAAGTGGCCAAGACCGTGAAGCACCTCTAAGCCGTGGAGGCAAGGGAGCATCTCAGGCAGTTTCCTGGTTAACTCACTCAGAATGCTTCACTCTGAGGAAGGACCCCCCCCACCTGCTTGGTGCTCCTTCTGAGTGCGAAAGGTGCATATGTTGCCACCCTCCCTTACCTCTCTTCATGAAACATGGGAGCTAGAGGCTTCACACGCTAATTTGGAACCCTGTATTCCCTTGCTCACCTACAACAATTTGGATCCCAGTTCCATAGTTCCCTCTGCTTCCTATGTCTCCCTCGGAGGCAGTGGCAGTAGAGCACTGGCGACATGTTCCAAAATAGTCACCACATTGTGGAGGAATGGAAGAAGTTCTTCTACAATGAACTGAGGCAAGAAATATGAGTTGGAGACAGCTTGGGTCCCTCCTAGTTTGTGACAGGGTCTTTGCTTCTGGACCTCTTGCAGGATAACACAGCTAGGGAAGCTTTTTTCATTGGATTGGATCTAGGCTTCGTTTTGTTTAGAGCACACCCATTGAAATCAGCATGACTTATGCAGACTCTCGATTTCAACAAGTATCTAAGTTCTAAGTAGGGATGGATCTGTCAGTTTGGGGTACTTTCAGTTTCTCATTTTTCCAGTCTTAAATTCAGGTCTCTGTGTTTCTGCAGCAATCTGTGTTTGTTTGTTTGTTTTTTAAAATCCTTATGGAAATTTGTTGGTATTTTAGTACAAATTGCTCCCAATAAACACATTTTTCTATGCAATTTTGCCTAAGACACACCTTTTTTTTTTGCAAAGTAATATCCCCGTATATTGTGTGTTTTTGTATGTTACCATGCATTCATATGCACACTTTACCCATATGAATGCATTTTTGTACACATAACTTGTATGAAGTGCACATTTTGAAAGATGCTTTTGTTTCAGTGTGTGCGTTGTTTCAGAAAGTGTGGATTCTGTAGGTTTGCCTTTAATAGTAAACTTAATCAAATTTCACCCCCCACCTCTAGTTCTAAGTATGCCCCAGAGTGGATCCAACCCGTTGTTTTTTACTCCTCTCTATGTCTTGTTCACTAGCTGAAATTTAAACTAGAAATTTGGTTAAGGACATAGAAAGAGTCCTGCTGGGTCAACCAGATGCTGGTGGAAAACTCAGAAGCTGCACATGATCACAATAGCACTTTCCCGTTCATGATGCTCAGTGACTGGTATTCAGAAGTGTATTGCCTCTGATACTGGAAGTAACCAGTACAGTGGTGCCTCAGGTTAAGTACTTAATTCATTCCAGAGGTCCGTACTTAACCTGAAACTGTTCTTAACCTGAAGCACCACTTTAGCTAATGGGGCCTCCTGCTGCCGCCATGCCGCCAGAGCACGATTTCTTTTCTCATCCTGAAGCAAAGTTCTTAACCTGAAGCACTATTTCTGGGTTAGCGGAGTCTGTAACCTGAAGCGTATGTAACCCGACGTACCACTGTAGCCGTTGATAGCCTCAACCATGAAAAGGTCTAATCCTCTTTCCACCCATCCATGAATGGCCATCACTACATCTCTTGTGATTAAATTCCATAGTTTAACTTTGCGCTGTGTAAGGACGTACCTCCTTTCATCTGTTCCGAATCTCCAACCCTTCAGCTTCATTGGATGACCCTGGGCTCTAGCATTAGGAGAGAGGGAGAAAAGCACCTCCCTATCCACTTTCACTGTGTCATGCACAATTTTATGCACATCCATCACTGTCTAAGTTAGGTGAGTCTGTCCATTTTGTTTTCTCTCTATTTCTCATTTCTTCACTTTTAAGTTCATTCCCCCACATTTCCACATTGGTTTGCAATTTAAGTCCTCATGACCAGCTAATTTTTCTGATAATTTCCCGAATATATTCCATTTCTGGATGCAACTTTCATGAATATATGCACTTTTATGCACGCTTTACCCTAGTATGTGCATTTTTGTCCACGTTACTTGACTGGAAAACTGCTTTGCCAAATTTCAAGTGTGAATTTCAAAGCGCAGCTGTGTTTCGGTTCACGTACGCCAGGGTTTCCCAAACTTGGGTCTCCAGCTGTTTTTGGACTACGGTTCCGACCATTCCCAGTTGGCAGGACCAGTAGTCAGGGATGATGGGAACTGCAGTCCAAAAACAGCTAGAGATCAAAGTTTGGGAAACCCTGGCATATGGTTTTGGAAAGTGATATTAAGTAGTTTTGCTCTTGAATGCAAACTGAATCAAATTTCTCCCCCTTCTCTAGTTGTGCCTTCCTTGACTCGCTCCCCCCCCAACCAAAAAAGCCCCAAAGATTGTAACTTTTCCTGATAGGGTAGTTGCTCCAGTCCCTTGATAATTTTGGTTGCCCCTTTAGTATCAGAAACAACGATTTAAGACCAAAGGATAGAGTTCTACTTCCATCTGTTTCTGCATTTGGCACAGGAGCTTGGTACTCAGGATTAGCAGACAAACGGGCGCTTTACATCTTTTCTGAATCATGTTTTGATGTTGTCCTTGCGGTTGCGATTCTTTGTTGCTAATTAAGAGGAACCATGATTTCCTCTGAGACTGTGACAGTAGCAGCATCAGTCTACAATCCGAGTCCCTGTGAAACTCCCTTCAATTGCTTTTATATGGCTAATGGCACTCTGCAGAGACCCCTCGTTATGTCAAACGTGTGGAGTGTTTTGATCAAAGTCCTCCTTTCGCTTAGAGAGAATTTAGGCGTAGGTTACAGGAGCTGGCACAGAGCTCCTGCAATCAGAAGTTACGGATGACTCTTGTCTTGAGTAAGCTCATGCATCTCTCATGAGTACATCTCCTCCCTGGCAAAGTTCAGTAGTGATTCATCCGCACATGAATTAGTGTTCCTCGGGGCTGTCCTCGTTTTCTAAAAGAAGTTGATTTCCCTCTACATTTTCTTTGGGTTGCAAGATGCCCCCTTCCAAACTTACTATCCCATTGGCAGAGAACTGGAGGAAGGCATTTCACCATTTTTCAGTGCGGAGGGCAAGAATATACATCGTGATCCTGAGGCGGGAGGGAAGTCCGCATGTTTATCTTAGGTAAAGGTAAAGGACCCCTGGACGGTTAATTCCAGTCAAAGGCGACTATGGGGTTGCGGCACTCATCTCGCTTTCAGGCCAAGGGAGCTGGCGTTTGTCCACAGACAGCTTTCCAGGTCATGTGGCCAGCATGACTAAACCGCTTCTGGCGCAACGGGACACCATGACAGAAACCAGAGCACACAGAAACGCCGTTTAACTTCCCGCCATATTAATCTACTTGCACGGGCATGCTTTCTGCTAGGTTGGCAGGAAATAGGACAGAGCAACAGGAGCTCACTCCCCAGATGGACGGGGTATAAATCATAAATTATAGGTCAGGACATTAATAGGCAAGATGTTAAATTGTTTTTATATGCAACAACTGCGGCAAGAGTATTATTAGGCCAGAAATGGAAACAAGAAGAAATTCCGACGAAAGAAGAATGGCAGACGAAATTAATGGACCATGCAGAATTGGACAAAATGACAGGAAGGATTCGAAACCTGCGGGACCAGAGATTTACAGAAGATTGGAAGAAGTATATGAATTATTTGAAGAGCAACTGTAATCAACAAATTACGCTAGTAGGACTACAAGAAGTTTTGTAAGGAGAAATATATGACGGGTTACAAAGTATAAAAAGATAGAGATATTGGTTATGAGTTTGAAATGTAATAGGGAAGATAAGAAGTGCATACTGAGAGATTAGATTGGAAAATTTTCAGACAGGATTGATGGAAGTCAAAAATTTGAATAAGATGTAAAAGTATGTTTAATTGCTGTTGAAAATGATATGTTAAAAAAACCACTAATAACAAATTATATTATTAATAATAATAATAATAATAATTATTATTATTTGAATTATTATAATATATTATAATATATTATAATAATTATAATAATAATATTCGAAACACCAACCTTCAGATCGGCAAGCCCAAGAGGCTCAGTGGTTTAGACCACAATGCTACCCGCATCCCATTGTTTACCTTAGATACACATGTAGCCTGGTGAATGGAAGCAGTAGCTTCATATCTCCTCCTTCCTTCCTTGTGGTGGGGTGTGCTATATTGTTCAGTCAGTCACCGGGCTAGTAAGAGCTCTCCCTGCATATACTTGAGTGACAGCTCCAGATACTGAGCTCCGTTTCTCCTTGTTAGCTTGAAATTGCCTCAGAATCTCCATCTGACGTTAAATTTCACATTATCCCATGGCATAAACCCTGCCGTAAGAGAATGAAGGTCAGCGTGACAGCTGGCTTAAATGAATACCTGCTGGGCAGAAGGACAGAGCAAGCATTTAAGTGCCTGTGCTTATTAGCACACTTCATGCCTTGGTCGTTTTGATCTTTCCCTCCCAAGCGATAAAGACATCCCATGCGACACAAGGCACTTCTCACATGAAAGAATCGATTTGGGACCGTTGGCTTGGCTCGGCCATTCCGCTAAGTTCTCAAACCCATCCCTCCGCTTATCAAAAAGAGATCCTGCTTGTGAATCTCACACCGTGTGCCTGGCCCTGTTGTAACTTATTAGCTGCCTTTCAGGTAGAAAAAAAATATCTCTGGTTCAGCAGACTGGTGGGAAGAGCAGTTAAAACAGACTTAGGCCAAGCATGCTAGAGAGAGGACTGCAGAGAGAGGATCCTGGGACTGGCTTGACCATATAGACCGGAGCATGAGAGTCCCTTTTCAGCTTGAGGGCCACACTCCCTGCTGAACAATCTTCTAGGGGCCCACATACCAGTGGTGGATGAGGCTAGAGGCACAAAGTCGGTAGGACAGGGGCTATGACTGCTCTGTACAGTAGGCTACACCCCAGCCATGGAAAGTCAGAGGTTTCTCCACCCACACCTCTGTAGCCTCCACCCCTGCATTTTGTTCCCCTTAACAAGAGCCATTATTATATCCTGGCTAGGCAAAATAATTCAAGAAGGCCACAGAGCAAGGCCAGTAAGGGAATGTGTCCTGGGAGGAAGTGCAGCCAAATTCCTGAGAGTCACATAGAGACATACAGTGGAACCTCGGTTCTCAAATGCCTTGGTACTCAAACAACTTGGAACCCAAACACTGCAAACCTGGAAGTAAGTGTTCTGGTTTGCGAACCTTTTTCGGAAGCTGAACGTGCTCTGTTTTGAGTGCCACCCTCCAGTTTTGAGTGCCACACTTCTGTTTTGAGTGTTACCCTGAGGTCTGTCTGTTTTTGCTATTTATTTTGCCGTTTTTTGTTTTCACGGCTTTTTTGTTTTGTTTTTGTTACTGTGTGGAACCCAGTTCAGCTACTGATTGATTGACTGTGTGACTGCAGTACATTGTTTATTGCTTTCATTTTATGGATCAGTGGTCTCGTTAGATAGTAAAATTCATGTTAAATTGCTGTTTTAGGGGTTGTTTTTAAAAGTCTGCAACGGATTAATCCATTTTGCATTACTTTCCATGGGAAAGCGCGCCTTGGTTTGGGAACGCTTTGGTTTTGGAATGGACTTCTGGAACGGATTAACTTTGAGAACCAAGGTACCACTGTACCAATATTTTATCTATTCCAGGCACCTCTCCAGGAGAGAGGGCTCTTAGCTGATAGGAGGCATTCACGTCAGTCTGCTGTGACATAACACTCCGGGTGTCCAAGGTGGGCTTCTCTCCTGATAGGTCTGCTCAGCCCTTCAACCTGAATCCAGATCAGAATCTCCCAACCTTCCAGGCCCCTCTTCAAGGATCCAATTCCACATTCTCATCCCAGTCCTCCTCCCGCTCTGACAAATCCTGCCAAGATGTCTCCATGGGACCCATGACGCATGTGGTCCAGTGTGTTGTTCTCACAGTGGCCAGTCAGATGCCTGTGGGAAGCCTACAAACAGGGCTGGAATGCAAAAAGCACTTTCCCCACCTGTGGTTTCCAGCGATTAGTATTTCGAAGCATACAGCCTCTGGCAGTGGAGGCAGACCATAGCCATCGGCGGTTAGTTGTTATGGGGGGCAGGGGAATTGCTGCACAATCCGGCCATTCCAGGATTTAGCTATATATAATGTTCACATATTAATTCAAATTGCGACCAATCCTTCTAAGGGCAGATCCACACCATATACCGTATTTTTCGCTCTATAAGGCGCACCAGACCACAAGACACACCTAGTTTTTGGAGGAGGAAAACAAGAAAAAAAATATTCTGAATCTCAGAAGCCAGAACAGCAAGAGGGATCGCTGCACAGTGAAAGCAGCAATCCCTCTTGCTGATCTGGCTTCTGGGATAGCTGCCCAGCCTGCATTCGCTCCATAAGACGCACGCACATTTCCCTTTACTTTTTAGGAGGGAAAAAGTGAGTCTTATAGAGCAAAAAATACAGTAGTTAAAGTGCATTCAATGCACATTTAAACCACATGACTTCCCCCCACAGAACTATGGGCACTGCAGTCTACCAACACAAAGCTACAATTCCTAGTACCCTCAACCAAACTACAGTCCCCACGATCCTTTGGGGGAAGTCATGTGCTTTAAAAGTGTGTCGGATGTGCCTTAAATATATGTGGATCTGCCCTATGTTTCTCGGGGAAATGGCCTTGCGGGCCAAATTAGGAACGCGGTCAGGCTCAGGCAACATTCCAACCATGCATTTAAAGCACGATGATACCATTTTAAACAGGCATTACTTCCCCCAAAGAATTCTGGGAGCTGAAGTTTGTTAAGAGCGCTGAGAGTTGGTAGCTGAGCCCTGCTGCCTTCCTGGAGCTACAATTTACAGGGTGGTTTAGCAGTCAAAGCTTCTTTCCAAGGAGCTCTTTGGCCACTACTTGTTGGCTATTGTTGTATTTTGATTGCTGCTACGCTGCAGTTACATTTGTATTTTAATTTTGTAAGCTGCTTAAAAATGACATTGTCTTGTGGGGCAGCACGTACACACACACGAACAGAAATTTATGAATCACTTCCCATAGAACATTCTGAAGTGATCTAACAATTGAAACATATATAAAACCAATTTCAAATCCAATACATTTTTGGTTGGGATGAAAAGGAAAAGGAAGGCCTTCAACAGGCATTGACGGGATAATGAGAGTTGGTACTTGTCTGATATGTAATGACAAGGAGTTCCAAAGGTTAGATGCCACCACACTAAAGATTGGATCTACACTGATCTTTTTTTAATGTTATTAGAACAATATTAGATGATCGTTCTAAAACGTCACAGGGCATACTGGGAAATTAAAAAATGTTCCTTATCTCATTTTGTCCATATCAGTGCAGTTTCCCTGATGCTGGTTCCTGCAGCACCCTCTGATGTCACATTTCAATAACACATTATTAACATTGCAAGCAAAACGTCATATGTCTATCTGCGTTATGAAAAGCGTTCTTTAAATTTTCCTTAACGTTATAAACCATGAGTGTAGATCTGCCCCAAGTTTGTACGTCATACTGAATGGACCTCCTGATAAGGTGTGTGTGTGTGTGTGTGTGTGTGTGTGTGTGTGTGTAAGCTAAATAAATAAAAATAGTACTTGCCTTTGCACATTTTAAAAAAGGACCACTGATGGACAATATCTACAAGTCCTTCACAACTAGTGAAGTCTGCCTGGTGCCATCATTAACATCATTTCAGTACTGGGTAAAACCTGATTTCCTCTCTCAGGAATTTGATTGATTATGGTGATGTTGTCGTGCACTGATTATATTGTTTTTTTGCTGCTATATAGCTTTATTGGTTCTGTCCTATGTGTCCTTGCATGCTCCTAAAATTTTACAAGTCACCTGGAGACTTATTTGGCAAGCAACAATAAATTAAAATAATAATAATTAATAGAACAACATAGTGTTGCCTGTATTTTATACCTGCATCTCTGTGTACTCCAGTGCAAAAAAGAAAAAAGAAAAAAAAAGACTCTTTGAGAAGCCACCCTAAATCCCTGGGAATCCCTTAAGGATTTGTGTGCCTGCGTGCATGTGTGCGCATGGCGTCTTTGAGCCTGTAAGTCACAGCAGCAGCTCAGCTCCGTTACTCATTCCCCCCCCTCCCCATCCTTCAGCCCTGCTCTGGAGTCTGAGACGCAGAGGAGTAACACCGCCAAAGTAAATGTTCATAACACGATAAAAAGCAGAACGCATGGTTTCCTTGGCAACAGAATCTTTCGGGTAATTGTAGCAATTTGGTGCTTCGAAGAGCAGGATTATTTTCCCCCAGTAGAGGGTGCTGGGTGTTTGCTTCACAATAGAGCTCACCACTCCACACTCAACCCCCCCCCCCGCCCCTGCCATTAAAAAAAAAAAAAGGCTGGGAAGGATGCCCAGTTATTGTCAGGAAAATGTCTACCAGGAATCTTTGATAATGGCCATTCTAGCTGGTTCATGAACTGAAACTTTAGATTACTGCAGATATGTGAAGCTTTGCCCCCCCCGCCCCCCCTTTTTTTGCTGAAACTTGCAAACAGACATTATTAATTAATTAATTGGGGGAGGCGAACCAGTTCATCCTGTCTTGTGGATAGAAAAGCAGGGCTGATTTGATGTGTGCATTTGTCTCTGTTGTGTCCCACTCCCCCCCAGTGGGTACTCAGGGCACTTTATGTGAAAAATAATAAAATTAAAGAACTTTTTTTTAATGCACTCTTTGAAAAAGAGAGGGGAGAAAAGAAGGAATCAAGAGAGGAAAGAAGAAAATGTGCTAAAGGAGATCCATTGTGGATCCTCGAACACAGGGGCAGAGAGTCTTTTTCACCCTGAGAACCACATTCCCTTGCAGGTGATATTTGATACCCTCCAAAGAGGCAAAGGGACGTGGGTGGTGGTGTGGGTTAAACCACAGAGCCTAGGAATTGCTGATCGGAAGGTCAGTGGTTCGAATCCCCATGATGGGGTGAGCTCCCGTTGCTCGGTCCCTTCTCCTGCCAACCTAGCAGTTTGAAAGCACGTCAAAGTGCAAGTAGATAAATAGGTACCACTCCGGCGGGAAGGTAAACGGCGTTTCCGTGCGCTGCTCTGGTTCGCCAGAAGCGGCTTGGTCATGCTGGCCACATGACCTGGAAGCTGTACGCCGGCTCCCTCGGCCAATAAAGTGAAATGAGCGCCGCAACCCAAGAGTCGGTCATGACTGGACCTAATGGTCAGGGACCCCTGTACCTTAAAGAGGCATCAAATGCACGGGCAGAAGTAAAAAATTGGATGCAGTCAGAGGCTAGAAGCATGGGAGGAGCAAAGCAGACCTTCCAAGTGCCCCTATTTTCCAGGGACATCCCTGATTTAGAGAAGCCATCCTGGTTTCTGATTTGATCCCGGAATGTCCCACTTTTCCTTAGGATGTCCCTATTTTCATTGGAGAAATTTTGGAGGGTATGGAGTTATCTGACCTCCTGAAGAGAATCCTGTTTAGGGAAGGGTTTTTTTTTTTAATGTTTAATGTTTTATTATGTTTTTATATATGTTGTAAGCTGCCCAGAGTGGCTGGGGCAAGCCAGTAAGATGTGTGGGGTATAAAGAGTAAAATTATCATTATGGAATGGGACGTCCCTATTTTCATCGGAGAAATGTTGGAGGGTATGGTAAAGGATGGGACGCGGGTGGCGCTGTGGGTAAAACCTCAGCGCCTAGGACTTGCCGATCGCATGGTCGGCGGTTCGAATCCCCGCGGCGGGGTGCACTCCCGTCGTTCGGTCCCAGCGCCTGCCAACCTAGCAGTTCGAAAGCACCCCCGGGTGCAAGTACATAAATAGGGACCGCTTACCAGCGGGAAGGTAAACGGCGTTTCCATGTGCTGCGCTGGCTCGCCAGATGCAGCTTGTCACGCTGGCCACGTGACCCCATATGCTGAAATGGTGAAGCTCAGTGGAAAACTTAGAGACAAGGACAACAGAGACTTCAAAAAGGACTGGGAACTGTATATGGTGTATTTACAGAAACATTGTAAAGAAGTGGACTCACTAGCAGGGTTTGAGTAAACTCTTACAACTGAGAAAATAGGTATAAAAGTTAAGATGTAACAATTGGGAAAATAACAAAGTGTATGAGGTAATTTGAAAAAAATATGTTATAAAAATGATAAGACTGTAATAATATTTAGCTAAAAGAATACAAAATTAAGGTAGAATAAAATAGGCAGGAGAAGCAAATACAGTGGTACCTCTGGTTAAGGACTTAATTCGTTCCGGAGGTCCGTTCTTAACCTGAAACTGTTCTTAACCTGAGGTACCACTTTAGCTAATGGAGCCTCCCACCACCGAGCCACCACCGCGCGATTTCTGTTCTCATCCTGAGGTCAAATTCTTAACCTGAGGTACTACTTCTGGGTTAGCGGAGTCTGTAACCTGAAGCATATGTAACCCAAAGCGTTTGTAACCCAAGGTACCACTGTATCTAAAGAACCAGAAGAGGAAGCTGAGGGAACTCAAGGGAGGGGGGAGTTTGGGACTTACATATTATTTTGGTGACAATGATGATTGTGATTGTGTTGAATACAAAATTGTAAAACTATATATATATATATATATATATATATATATATATATATATATCCTTTGCTATCTCCCATCAGCACTGGTCCCAACATTGCTTGGACAAGCCCCTCCATTTCATACACTTTGTGGCATTAAATATGAACTGCAGCTCACTTATCGGCGGGACGTTCTGCCACCTCAGCAGAAACGGTGGCAAAGCAGCTGAAGCCATCAGAGGCGCGGTACTTTCTAAGTGCTGTGTCCTCATCTGACCTTGGGCCTGGCCCATAAGGACAAATGGGGCACGGGCAGAACAAACTCAGGCTGCTTGTGTTCATCTGTAAGCTGCAGGAAAAAGGCAGACATGGATCTCCACCAATTTATTCTCACAATGTCCCTGTAAGGTAGTACAGTGACCGGCCCAAAGTCACCACTTGGCAGGATAGCAGAAGGGCCATATTTTGGTACAGCTCTTGCTTTGCATGCAGAAGGTCTCAGGTTCAGTTCCTGGCATCTCTAGGCAGGACAGGGGATGGGCCTTCTCTGAAATCCTCAACAGTCACTGCCGGTCAGTGTAGACAATACTGATCTCGATAGACCAATGGCCTGAGTCAAGACAGCTTCCTATTTTCCTCTGTCCAAGATATGCTAATCAGCAATCTTGAAAATACAATCCATGATGGCTCTGTTGTGCCTCCATGGTTGGAGACATGCTCCTGAATACCAATTGATGAAAATCACAGGAGGCGAGAGGGTTCAGATCCTGCTTGGGGGTTTCCCACAGACATCTGGCAGACCACATGGAGAACAGGATGCTGAGCTAGATGGGCCATTGGCCTGATCCAGCAGGCTGTTATCTTCATACAGGGCCGTCTTAAGCATATCCGGCACTGTGGTGCAAAGATCCCTCTGGCGCTCCCCTTCCCCCCGTTTCCCAGAGTTGCAGACCTTTTTTAGGGAGGACGGCATTGCCGGAGACGCACCCAGCTTTGCTGGGCTGGAGGAGGCGGGCAGCGGCTCGAGGGCAGCTCCTCCGGCGTGGAAGAGGCGGAGGCTGGACGCAGCCCATCCCGGCTCAGCTGGCCGCTTCGTGCCGCGGTGGCCATGGCAGGCGGAGGCTCCAGGCGCGGCGCTGTTTTGGCGCTGCATGGCGGAGGCGGGCGAGGGCGGCGAGCTGATGCCAGGAGGCGCCGCGTCCAGCCTCTGCGTCTTCCCTTGCGCCCTCCAGAACTTGGCACCATGGCACACTGCGCCACTAGCCTCTATGGGTAAGATGCCCCTGTGTCATATGTGATTTCAGAATGTGTTAGCAGCTGAGTAGAAACAGCAATGGTAGTTTGTTCTGGACTTCAGTAATGAAGAATGGATTCCTTCCTTCCTTCCTTCCTTCCTTCCTTCCTTCCTTCCTTCCTTCCTCTCTCTCTCTCTTGCGCACACCTGCAGCACCCAGCACAAATTGTGGCGTACATATCTGACAGATCTTTTCATGCTTCATTGCTCAGAATGTACAGCCTAAATGCAGTGGTGCAGCTTTGCCTCTAGAGGGACCCAATGACCAACCCAATTTGAAGGAAACTTCGCTAGAGTACAGTGGTACCTCGGTTTAAGAACAGTCCGGTTTAGGAACGATTCGGTTTACAAACTCTGCAAAACCGGAAATAGTGTCCCGGTTTGAGAAATTTACATCGGTCTAAGAACGGAATCCGAACAGTGGAAGGGCACCGGCGGCAGGAGGCCTCATTAGGGAAAGCACGCCTCGGTTTAAGAACGGTTTCGGTTTAAGAACGGACTTCCGGAACGGATTAAGTTCGTAAACCGAGGCACCACTGTATCAAGTTCTGCTGGAAGGGACAAGAAATAGTAGCCTATATAGGTTCAGTTCTGCAAGAAGTTGAGAGGAAGAACTTTCCATACATAAGCAGGGTGCTCACAGTGCTTTCCTGATCTTGCAGTTGTACAGAGATAGAAAGTGAATTTTCCAGGACTTAAAAGCTGGGCTTCTCAGATGACCAAGGGATAGATGTATTATCAACTGACTGCTGGATCTTCAGAAGCCCTTTTCAAAATAGAGTTTTGAGAGGGGCTCCAGAAATCCCCTGTGGGCAAAAATAGTCATCTGGGTCAGCTCCACCCACTTGACCTGGGTAGGGAGAGGGAGATAACAATCTGGATCATTGGGCTCAAAAGATTTCCCACAGCTGCCTTCAAGGGCTTGGGTCCAGATTATCTGAAGGACTACTTTCACCCATATATTCCTTCCTTTGCCTTCAGATCTGTTGCAGTCTTTGCTGAGGGCCCAGTGCTAAGATCAGTTGGGTTGGTATGCAGAAGAGATAGTGGCCTTCTTAGTGGTGTTCCTGAAATTCTGGAACTGTCTTCTAATGGGCTTTCTCCTTGGCCCTTCAGCACAGACATTTGGGCCAGCCTGGAGGATCTACTTCTTCACATTGTCCTTTAATTGCTACCATAAGTAGCTTCTCCCAATGATCTGTCCTACTGTGACTGTTTTTCTGTTGCATCTCATCTTCCCCTCCTTCCTTTGTATATCACTTTGTGAGAACATAGCTCTAAAAACTAGCTTAAAATATTTGTTGTTGTTGAATATTTTATTCATTGGTCAATTCCAGTAGAGTGTTACATGCTTGTATCAGTGATATATGTGTTGTGTTGGATGCTCAGAAACAGCCAGATCTCAAACTTTCCCTTGCCACCCTATCACAGATGGTCCCTTTGACTCCTTCCAATGGAGAGAGATCTCTAAATGGGTAACAGTAAACAGCATGACAGTTAGATCGTTTTGTATAAGGGTTTAGATCGGAGTCTGGGTTTGGGTTCAGTGGTTGACCAACAATATTGGAAGCAATGTCATGAATGCTTTGCCAAAACCCCAGTAAGCTTGTCGCACTTCCACCATAAATGTATGAAGGTTCCTCTATTGTTGCAGGCCTGCTAACATCAGAATGAAGTTGCAGAGGTGATGCGAGAGAGCTTGAGCATGGTTTAGTGCCAGCAAAACACTACCTCCTGGACTCTGGACGAAATGGTCTTCATAGGAAGCTTCTCCCATATATTAGCCCAGGCATCTTAAATTATTTTAAACAAATAAACAACAAAATAAGAATGTATGAGGCATCCTAAGAGCAGCATTCAAATGTAATATCACAAATCCCAACCGGAAGCTGCCCAAATTATCCCCCCTGAGAAAGTTTTGAAAAGATTCATTTTTTCAGTTTCCTAAAACTTAACAAAAATGTCACATTGCTTCGACCCTTCTCACATTTTGGTAACTTTTAAGAGAGGTGTCTAGATATACTGATTTCGGGAGACAGTTCTCTTTCCAGCGGCTTGTCATCTTGCGCCCACACACTTTATGACAGGTGACAAAAAGTTCTGTTTTTAAAATCAGTTAAGCAGATCCCACTTAGAAGTCATCCACATATATATTTGGAAGTTGGGAGGAGCAATCTAAGCTCCAATCTGTTTCATCCACCCAGCTCTGCACGCCTCTGCCACTGGGGGAGCCCTATCACTAAGGAGCACTCTAGCGTCCCAAAAATGGTGGACAGAAGCTGCAGCTGGTAGTATTCCTGCTGGTGATAACCAGTGCAAATACCCAGAATGGGGGGTTTCGGGGTGACGGGTGGGTGGCGATGTGGTGGGCCATGCCTTGGAAACCAGGAATTACTGACATCCCTTTGTTTGGGCCATCGCCTCTCCTGTAGTGGATCAGGACTGTGGATCACAAGACTCAGGTTAGCTGATGGAAAAGGGAAGCCAGGTCTGGTGGGTCAGTTTTTTACATAGGAAACATTGGATCGTATCCAACAAAGTTCTGCTCTGAGTAGAGCCATTGAAATTAATGGACCCAAGTTAGCCACATTGAATGCAACCCATTATTTCTCATTCTTTGTCAGGTGACGAAAAGGCTGCTGCATCCTTTTCTTCTTCCTGTACAATGTCCTTGGGAGGACACTGGGAGGATGGCAATGCATGTTTCAGGAGCCGTTCCAGGTAGCTATTACATGTTGATGTTTTTAATGGTTTAAAGTCACCAGATCTTGTTAAGAGTAGAAGATCCAGAGAGCATGGCCAATGATCAGGGTTGATGGGAATTGTAGTCTAGCAGGATATGAACTGGCCACAGGTCCTTCACCCCAGATCTAGGCACATGAATTGCAATGGGGATTTTAAAAAATGTAATAATACAGTGGTACCTCAGGTTACATACGCTTCAGGTTACAGACTCCATTAACCCAGAAATAGTACCTCGGGTTAAGAACTTTGCTTCAGGATGAGAACAGAAATTATGCTCCGGCGGCACGGCGGCAGCAGGAGGCCCCATTAGCTAAAGTGGTGCTTCAGGTTAAGAACAGTTTCAGGTTAAGAACGGACCTCTGGAACGAATTAAGTACTTAACCCGAGGTACCACTGTATAAGCTTAGTAAATTAAAAAAATAAGGCAATCAACTGGTGTGAAGGGGGCATAAAAATGGGAAAATATAGAAACAAGTGGGAAGTTCATGGTCATTCATTCTTCTGTATCTGTTGCCCTCCCATTCCCCTTACACACTTCCGAAATCTGGTCACGTTGAGTGCTGAAGACCCATTGCTTGGCCACGATGCCTCAAGACCAAATGGCTGGGGCGGCGTCTCCCTGGTACAGCAGGGGCCTTGTTCCATTCCCAGCGCTTCAGACGAATTCTGAGTGCCAACCCAAAGGGAAACGAAGAGGGACATCTGGGAAGTTCTGGCTAGCTGCAGATTTGTTATGATGCTAATTAGCAGTGCAGCAAAGCAAAGGGTGAGCATGTGCGATTTGAGTTGTTGGCAAGGGTGAGGCTCGAGCGCGCGGCTTCCTGTTACATTTCGGCTTTGGCGACGGGTAGCCGCTTGGCTCTGAATCACGGGGAAAGGAATGTACTCCTTCTTAGCACATCTGTCATTAAACTAAAAATAATAATAAAAAAAATCCCCACTGACAAATTGCTTGGCGTGAGTTGTCTCGGGGAATTCGCAGGTCTGATTACCTGCCATGTGCAGATAAAATCTGATCGCCCTGCAGATGGTTGGAGAGCTGTGGAGAACAGCCATGGCTTTGCTGTCAGAGAAAAAATGCTCCAGTTGTTCGAATCTCTGTGGAGAGAAGGAGGTGCTGGCTGCCATTTGTCATCTCAGAACAATTGGTCTAAAGTAGGGGTGGGGAAACTCATACCAAGAGGCTAAATGTGGCCCTTCAGCCCTCTCCATCTGGCCCCTAGGACTCTTCCCAGGTTATGCGCTGTCCTAAGCCACACCCCTCAGCAGTCCTGAGATGCAGCCTCCTTGGGTGCTTTTGCCACCCTGGTATATGTCCTTGAACTCTGACAATGCTTTTTGCTTGCCCGGACAGAAAGCGATGGACAAACTAGCTTACTGGTGAAAGATAAAATTCACACTGGTTGCTCCGCCCACTTTTCCCTCTGGCCCCGCCCACCTCTGGCATGTGGCCCTCAGAAGGTTGCACAGAAGGGAATGTGGCCCTCGGACTGAACAAGATTCTCCACTCCTGTTCTGACATGCACCCTCCAAGCTTCTTGGTGGTATTCCCCCCCCTTCTTCTTATGTAATAAATTGGACCTTCTTTGGGGATAACCCCCTAGAGCCCAAACCTCTTATATGTGGCAGTGCCCCAATTGTGGAATTCTCTCAGTTAGGTTTAGATTGGCCCTGTCCCTCGTAGGGGTTTTTATTTTTGGACAGGCAGTAAAAAACCAAAACAAAAATCCTATCCCACTTGGCTTTTTAAGAATTATATGAGATGGAATGTTTTAATTCTGCTCGTCTTGGCTTTAAAGCTCTGGTTTAACATGTTTCATTGGTTAAACCTCTTTTTGTGATTCACTATTATTTACCACAATGGGGGTCCGTTAGGGTCAAAAGGTTGTATATAAATACCTTTCTCTTCCACATCACACGTCTAAAGCATATTAAAAGCACATCCTCCCCCCCATCCCCAAATCCTGGGACCTGTGGTTTGTCCTTCACAGAGCTACTATTCCCCTCTTCCTTAACAAGCTATATTTCCCGGGATTCTTTTGTGTGTTTGTGCTTTAAATGTATTCTCCCTTTTATAGGAGCAAACTCCTACGGACCAAGGGGTCTTTGCCCCCCAATAAAATATTTGAGGGTGCCAGGCCTCCCCCAAAGTTGATGGGCATTGCCATTCAAATGGTGTGCATGCACCATGCCATGTGATCAATTTTGTGGGGCAGGGCTTACAGCCCCCCCCCCAATATTTAATTCAAGTTGGCACCCCTCCTCCCTTTCTCTTTCTTTTTCTCTCACAAATCTTCTGTCTGATTAATCGGTGGGACAGCACATTTTTAGTTGCTTAACAAAGCAATCCTACAGCTTAGTTTATGAACAACTTGGATTAAGAACACTGCAAACCCAGAAGTAGGCGTTTTGGTTTGTGAACTTTGCTTTGGAAGCAGAACATGTTCCGCTTCCTGTTGAGTGTGTTCCATTTGTAAATTGAGTCCCCTGCTGGTACGGGAAAGCACGCCTTGGTTTAAGAATGCTTTGGTTTAAGAATGGACTTCTGGAACGGGTTAAGTTTGTAAACCAAGGTACCACTGTATTATCTACTCTGAGGTCAGCTGCAATGAATTAAGTGGGGCTTACTCCCAGGTAAGTGTGCAGCTAAAAACGTTTAAATCAATGAATATCAACAATTAGTTACCCAAACCTTTGTCATTGCCTCCCTTGGCTGGAATACAGTAGTGAGATGAAACGCAAATGAACATTTCAGAGTGGGGAGTTTTCTAAAGAGTTTTTGCTAAGGTGCACTTACTGTTAGTGGCAGGCCAGTGGCACCATTCTCTCTCATTGGTCATATCCACACAAAAAGCATTGAAAGTACATGGCTCCCCCAAAGAATCATGGGAAGTGTAGTTTGCTAAGGGTGCTGGGAATTGTAAGCTACAGTTCCCAGGATTCTTTGGGGGAAGCCATATGCTCTAAATGAATTTCAGCTGTGTGGTACATTTGTGACATTTTTATCTTTCCTACGAATGTTTCGTCACTGATGGTATCAGTTGTTCTCACCTCCCAGGTTTTAGGGACCCCTTTCATTTGCCCCAGAAAAAACTTGAGCAGAGAGTTGGAACCCTCAGACTTTTGACTCATCTCTAACCTGAAGGCAGGTGGGAGGGGCGCTCCAGACTGTCACAATTGCAGTACATACCTGAACTTCAGATGTGTGACATTAAAGAGGATTAAAGTGCTCTGTTGCCTGATGCAACAAATCCAAAACAACAGATGCTTTGCAGCTAGGAAAGTGATGGGGAAATGCGCTGAAAAGTGCTTGATGAATGAATGAGTGATGGGAAGACAGATAAATGCGGTATTATGCTAATCAGGATGAACTGTATAACTTCCCCGCACACAGAATGAATGCTTAATAAAGTTCAGGCATAGTATAAACCAGGGGTCAGCAACCTTTTTCAGCCGTGGGCTGGTCCACCGTCCCTCAGACCATGTGTTGGGCCAGACTATATTTTGAAAAAAATAATGAACAAATTCCTATGCCCCACAAATAACCCAGAGATGCATTTTAAATAAAAGCACACAGTCTACTCATGTAAAAACACGCTGATTCCCGGACCGTCCACGGGCTGGATTGAGAAGGTGATTGGGCCGCATCCAGCACCTGGGCCTTAGGTTGCCTACCCCTGGTATAACCTGTTAGCATTTGTACTGTATTTGTTAGAAGATGGATTGTACAAAGAATAAATTCTACTGGGGAAATGAAAACCTATTGTAATGCAGCAGCTGCTAAATCTTGTGTCTCCTATTAAGGTCACAGAAACGCTGAATCATTACCTTGTCAATTTGTTAATTCCCTTTAAAAGTGAGCATGTGTATGTCTTAGGCAGTGAGAGGAGAGGTGGGTTTTGGAGGTTGGCTGGCTGGTTGTTTTGCTGAGTGTGGAGACTCCAAGAATGTGCTGCCCGGAGGAATTGGTAAGCACAGACAAGCTATAATTTATGGACTGCTTCAAAGGAGTTTTGGAAGCAAGAAGGGAGAAGACCCTCTCTTGGGCTCAAGGGAGAGAAACACATTGCAAATTGGACTTGATACGCATGAATACTACTGCTTGTTAATAGTTGCCGCCCTACAAGTAAAGAGTCGCCTTCAAAATCTGTGTGGAGTCTACTTCATCACTAGGGCTTTGAGGGTGAAACCACTGCATTACTCTGTATGACTAACAGACAACATAACCCCCACATAAGTTTTGTGGAGGCAGATGAGTGCTCAATAAACAGATTATCTGGAGCGAGATTGGCTGGTGCTCCTTGAGACTGGTGGGGAGCCCAGTAGGGCTGGATTTAAGTTTAATGAGGCCCTAAGCTACTGAAGGTAATGGGGCCCTTTATATCTCTAGCTGTCCTTTGTCAACAACAAATTGTCACTGTTTTTTGTGTTGAATATATGCTATATGGTAATTTATGGACCTAATAGGTATCTAAGGCCATTTGCATATGTTGCCACGCACACAACCAGTCCATACAGAATGTAGGCACCCTATATATAGAAAGGGGCAAACCAGTGATATTTTAGGGAGCAGGCTAGCAGGTGGCATTACTTACATCATAGGAGCCTACACAACACAAAGCACTGCTGCTGTATGTAGGTTTCATTTTATGTATTTTTTATCTTATATTTTGGAAATGGACATCTAGGTTTTTTTCCCCTTTAAATTTTTTTGGGCCCCCCAAGCGACTGGAGCCTGAGCTATAGCTTGTTTAGCTTATACGTAAATCCGGCACTGGAGCCCAATGATAGGCAGGGCTAACTAACTTTGCTTGAGTACCCATCTGCCTCCCTGCTGATTTCTACAAAAAGAATCTCAGTCTGAAGCAGCAACTGAAGTGAGGAGTGAAACTGAAATTGAAGTATTCACTCAACACTAGCTGGCGAAAAGACTCTCTGGCTGAAAGTCTAGAGGGCCACTTCCAGTCAGTGTAGATAATATGGAGCTAGATCAGGCACGTCCAACAGGTGGATCGGCAAATTTTTGGAGGACCATAGGTCCTCCACCACAGCAGTACAGTATTGAGACTGCAGGGTTTGTGTATTTAGATATTCAGTGGTACCTCAGGTTACAAACGCTTCAGTTTACAGACGCTTCAGGTTACGGACTCCGCTAAGACAGAAATAGTACCTCGGGTTAAGAACTTTGCTTCAGGATGAGAACAGAAATCACACTGTGGTGGTGCGGCGGCAGCGGGAGGCCCCATTAGCTAAAGTGGTACTTAAGGTTAAGAACAGTTTCAGGTTAAGAACGGACCTCTGGAACGAATTAAGTTCTTAACCCGAGGTACCACTGTACATAATGCTGACAATATCAGCAGCAAAGTAGAAGCAATAGCGATAGAGACATGTTCTTCTACATCAGGCATGTTCAACAGATAGATTGTGATCTACCCGTAGATCACTGGATGTCTGTGGTAGATCACTGGCAGATCACTGGCTCACCCCAAAGAAGCTCAACAAATTTGGCTACCCTAAGAAAAGCTCAACAACTTTGACCTGAACCCCCCAAAATGGGTAGATCACTCCCAGTCTTTAACTCTGTGGGTAGAGCGCAGTCTCTTGGGAGTTGGCCACTCCTGAGTTAGATGGAGTAGCTTCCCACGCTTGATTTTAGGAATGTTGCCCACGCAGCCTGATCAAGAAGAATTCTAAACCAGAGACCTTAGATTTAAGCCACTCCAGTCTCATTAACTCCCATAATGGACTTTTCCCACAACAAAAACAAAACAGCATGCAAGCACATGTATTGTAACTAAATGCATCTCTCAATTAACCTCTCCTTTGGCACCAAATTACTCATCAGCTCTCGGAATTTTGTTATCTGAAATGCAGGCTACTGGTCTGAGACGGGCTCTCAAGCTAAATCCCTTTTCAACCTTTTAGCCTCTTTGAAACAAGGAAGGAATATTGTTACTGGGTGGGGTATATAGCCAGAAACGCAGACGGCACATGATCAAATATGCCACCTATATACATGTTAAGAAGGCTGAATGTGTGAATAAAATTGATGTAAAGGTCAACGCAAGGTGCGCAGAATGCAAGCCTGTTCGAGTGATTAGTGCCAAAATTCATAATCACCTAGTTTGGAATGCAAATTAACTCATAATTAGGACTAGAAAAATCAGTCTATTTGCAGTCCATGTCACTTTCAGACGTGTTCTTTCAGAATTCCACCCCATCTCTAAATTAATCTGAATTTTTTTAAAAACAAAAATAATCATTGTAGATTTAAAACATATATGCTGTCAAACTATGCATTTCTGAGAACCTAAGAAGAGGCCAGGTCTTCTTCTATCCCAGACCTCTGCTATCCCAACAGTGGCCAAGGAAATGACCATCCAGGAGTAGGAATGTCAGAGAATTCTGATGAAGATGCAACTGGGAGCAAAATACTCACCAGTACCATAGCTGTTTTGTACTTGTGATCACCGGTGATTGGAATCCAGAGTCATATTTCCTCTTATACTGGCAGTAATAATGTAGCCATCATGACCAGTATCCACTGAGAACCCTTTCATGCATGCATTTGTCCAGTGCTTTTTTTCTGGGGGGGGGGGGTACACAGCAAAGCTACAGGGAACCAGGCAGAGGGCCTTCTCGGTGGTGGCGCCCGCCCTGTGGAACACCCTCCCATCAGATGTCAAAGAGATAAACAACTACCTGACATTTAGAAGACACCTGAAGGCAGCCCTGTTCAGGGAAGTTTTTAATGTGTGACATTTTAATGTATTTTTAATCTTTGTTGGAAGCCGCCCAGAGTGGCTGGGGAAACCCAGCCAGATGTGGGCAGGGTACAATTATTATTATTATTATTATTATTATTATTATTATTATTAACTTTTCCTGATTTGAACTATAAAATGGTGATTTTCTTGAGTCAAAATGAGAGTACCCCTAAACATTTTTTTTAAAGAAAAAAAGCACTGGATTTGTCCAATTCCTTTTCAAAGTCATCCAGGCTGGAGCGCGTCACCTTATCTCATGGTAACCACTTCCTTGGTTTAACAATGAACTGTGTGAAAAAACACCTCCTTTGTTTGATCTGAATATCCCACCATTCATTGGCTGTGACCCTGGGTTCTGGTATTTATGAGAGAGAGGGAGGCATAAAAGCATATCTCCCCTCAAATTCATCTTTTAAAGACATTTTGATATGGATGGAGCAGAGGCCTGCACTACAGAATATTCAGGAAGTTTAAGTGCACTAATTTCAATCAGTCTACTCTGAGTAAAACGTACTTGACTACCACCCCTAATTTATTAGGATTAGCTGGCTGTCATAGCATGGACTTCCAACTGCATAGGTTCAGCTTGTAAAACACATAGAAGTTTGAACGAAAGGTCTTCAGTCAGCTGAAATGCAACCTTTTAATCAGATAATCAAGTCAACCTTGCAAAGAAGTACAGTGCTACCTTGAGTTAAGAACTTAATTCGTTCTGGAGGTCCGTTCTTAACCTGAAACTGTTCTTAACCTGAAGCACCACTTTAGCTAATGGGGCCTCCTGCTGCCGCCACACCGCTACTGCGCGATTTCTGTTCTCATCCTGAAGCAAAGTTCTTAACCCAAGGTACTATTTCTGGGTTAGCGGAGTCTGTAACCTGAAGCGTCTGTAACCTGAAGCGTCTGTAACCTGAAGCGTCTGTAACCCGAGGTACCACTGTATTACCATTTAAGCTGCTGGGATGGAACAGGAATCCTCTCTGCCCGTTCATTTCCCTCATTCTCCGATGTCCTCTTTGCTAGTCAGTCACACACAGCAGCGAAACTTGAATGCCCCACTATCTCCTCATTAATCTGCTAAAGCAGGGAGCACTTGTCCATTGTCCTGGTGCTCTGGCAAATGGCATCATTGCTTCTGTTTGACCCAGAGCTGTTCTCCCTCCCATTCCTGTTCTAGCTGAATACAAACAGCTCCGCTGGTTGAAGTGTGGTGCTGAGGACACCAAGGTTGGAGGTTCAGTGCCCAGAAAGGACAACAGCATATTTCTGCATTGCAGGGGACTTGATTCTAACTACACCATCGCCTAGGAGACTTATCTGTGTCCACCTGACCTTGAACTCTATAAAATATTTCCTCTGAGGTCTAGACCAGTCCTGGATGATGGTGGGACACAACACTTCTCTCCCCGCAAGTAATCGCCATTTGCTGTACATGATTGAGGCTTTGAATAGCTGTAAGGCAGGGCTCACAGTTCAGCTGTGTGTTGACCTCATTTGCATCCTTCTGCTGGGATTACTGACTTCTTTTTTTGCTTCTTCTGCAGCTTGGACAGATAAAGGGTGTTGGAAAACATTAAAAAAACCCAAAAACAAACCACACGCAAATATATATGCAGGAAATGGAACGTAGAATCTGAATGGCATTTCTAACAAATATGTGCCTCCAT
The DNA here is from genome assembly GCF_964106645.2 of Podarcis pityusensis. Classification (NCBI taxonomy): domain Eukaryota; kingdom Metazoa; phylum Chordata; class Lepidosauria; order Squamata; family Lacertidae; genus Podarcis; species Podarcis pityusensis. The sequence continues at coordinate 20,177,815 of NC_138033.1, forward strand.
GGGAAATAGAAAAGGCGAATCGAGTCTCTAAGACAGTTGATATCTTGGATGCCTCCTCCCAGCAACTCTTGCAGCCAAGCTGGTGCCAAATGTATTGCTTTCCTTTCCACTGGACCACAGCAGCCCAAGACCTCCATGCACACTGCCCTGGCTTGCGCCCTGCATTAGCAGCACAAACAACATGGGAGGCAGCAGTTACGAGTTATGAGCTCAACCTGATTGGCATAAGGACCTTAGGATGGAGGTTGGGCAATTTTTTATTCATTGTATTACTGTGGTACCTTGGGTTAAGAACTTAATTCGTTCCAGAGGTCCGTTCTTAACCTAAAACCATTCTTAACCTGAGGTATCACTCTAGCTAATCGGCCCTGCCGCTTCCACCGCGCGATATCTGTTCTCATCCTGAAGCAAAGTTCTTAACCAGAGGTACTATTTCTGGCTTAGCGGAGTCTGTAACCTGAAGCGTCTGTAACCCAAAGTACCACTGTACATCCCACCTTTTTCTCCCACGAGCTCAAAGTGGCTTACATGCTTCTCCCGGTCTTAATTAAATCTTCACAACAACCCTGTTATGTAGGCAGTGCTGGATTTACATATAAGCTAAACAAGCTATAGCTTAGGGCCACACTCTCTTGGGGGCCCCCCAAAAAGGAAAAAAAAAACTGGATATACATTTCCAAAATATAAGATAAAAAACAATTTTAAAAACCCTACATACAGCAACAGTGTTTTGTGTTGTGTAGGCTCCTATGATGTAAGTAATGGGCCCCGCCTGCTAGCCTGGTCCCTAAAATATCACTGGTTTGCTCCTTTCTATATATAGGGTGCCTACATTCTGCATGGACTGGTTGCATGGCAGCACGTGCAAATGGTTTTAGATACCTATTAGTTCCATAAATTAAAGGTAAAGGTAAAGGGACCCCTGACCATTAGGTCCAGTCGTGGCTGACTCTGGGATTGCAGCACTCATCTCGCTGAGGGAGCCGGTGTACAGCTTCCTGGTCATGTGGCCAGCATGACTAAGCCGCTTCTGGCGAACCAGAGCAGCACACGGAAATGCCGTTTACCTTCCCGCCCTATTTATCTAATTGCATTTTGACATGCTTTTGAACTGCTAGGTTGGCAGGAGCAGGGACCGAGCAACGGGAGCTCACTCCGTCGCGGGGATTTGAACCACCGACCTTCTGATCGGCAAGTCCTAGGCTCTGTGGTTTAACCCACAGTGCCACCCGCATATAGCATATATTCAACACAAAAAACAGTGACAATTTGTTGTTGACAAAAGACAGCTGGATATATAAAGGGCCCCATTACCTTCAGTAGTTTAGGGCCTCATTAAACTTAAATCCAGCCCTGGATGTAGGTTAGGCTGAGAGTGGCCGAAGGTCAACTGGTGTGCTTCATGGTTGAGTAGGGAGTTGAACCTTGGTCTCCCAGTTCCTATTCCGACACTCTAACCACCACTCTGGCTCTCATCTGCACTAAACTGACTCTCATTTATTATTATTAATACTAATAATTATCATTTTGGATAATATTAACAATGGGTCATTTGATGAACATTTTTGGTCTTTCCTAGTCTCCTCTGCTTTGATAGTCACACACACATATATATATATATATGTGTGTGTGTGTGTGTGTGTGTTTCAGTCTAGGGGGTTGTTGAAAGAATTTGCATGGCTTTGTGAGCTAGCCTCGTGCTTTCTTTGTGGATTGGGCAAGGTTCCCTTTAAAATAAGAAGACGGGGAGATTATGGTGGCACCAAGCACACATAAGGGGAAAGTTGTGCTCTCCCCCAAGCAAGCTGGGCTGGCAGAGACAAGATAACACACCAGCAGGGAGAGGAGCTGCTTGAATCACCTCTAAAAATGCTCATCCGATCAGACACTCATCACCTTAAATCCTCTGCTTGTCCTAGGTCACGTACCACGACTGGTCTATTACTAATATCATTAAGATCCCTTTTCTGGCGCCTAAATAATAAGCAAAGGCGGGGATGCTGTGATTAATGGAGGCTTGATGGATGAACCCCCCTGTCACCATTTAATACCTGTAACAATAGATTCATTAACTAGGATTAGTTTCAGACATAAGCTTTCTATACCCATGGCTATTACTCACTCAGTTCATTAACAGGACAGCATTAGTTCTGGTACCTTTGAGCGCGGATACATCCTGCATACAAATTACGCTTGCACTCTAACTTTCAGGGAATTGGAAGTGGGTCTATAAAAAAAAAAAAAGCAGAAAAAAACTGGAATCTCTTAATTCAGACCTGTCAGGAAATGCAGCCCAGCTCTTATTTTCTACCCACTTAATTTCTTAAGGTGGAGGATGCGGGTGACGTGCCAAATGGAGACAGCGGCTTATTGCTTGCCCTTGGCTCTTGCCTTTGAGGAAGGGAGTCACATTAAAGCCTTTTCCACCCCACCCCCCGCAACCAAACAATGGTCTGCACTTTCTCACATACGACATTTGGTGTCGCTGTTGTTCCCCACGAATTGATTCCAAAGTATTTTATTGATGTGGCAGAAAAAGGGACACAGAAGCAGCAACTTGCCTTTTCCCCTCTCTTTCCCTTTTTCTTTTTAGTCTTCCCGGATCTACAGATCTGGATGGCATTGGTTAGAACGCACTTTTGATTTCAAATGGCTCGCTTCCTGTTTCACGTTAAGAGCAGCTCACAAGTGACGCACTTCAAGTAAACAGAGAGGCAGTGTAATCTAGTGGTTAGAGCAGCCTTTCTCAACCTTGGGTCCCCAGATGTTTTCGGGCTACAACTCCCATCATCCCCGACTAGCTATGGAAAGGCTGGGTTAGAGTGTCAGGTTAGGGCTTGGGTTCAAATCCTTACTCTGACCACTAGGCTCACTGGGAGACCTTGGGCCAGTCATTGGGTTGTCTTCTATATTGTTGTTGTTTAGTCATTTAGTCGTGTCCGTCTCTTCGTGACCCCATGGACCAGAGCACGCCAGGAACTCCTGTCTTCCACTGCCTCCCGCAGTTTGGTCAAACGCATGCTGGTAGCTTCAAGAACACCATCCAACCATCTCGTCCTCTGTCGTCCCCTTCCCCTTCTCTTGCCCCCATGAAGCAGTTGCAGAGATTGAAGCTCCCCACCTTGCCACAGCTGCCTGTCCCCTCCTCTGAAAAAATTTTCCCAAGCAATCTGAGACTACGCCTGCATGACATTAATATCCTCTTCATGCCTCTCCTGGTTCTGGGAGACCAGAGGGGAGGGGAGCTTGTTGCAGCAGGAGGGGGAGATACCTGTGCCTCTTCACCAGCCTGACTCCTCTCTCCGTCCGGGCCTCCCGCATCCCTCTCCTGCTTCAGCTTCAACTTCTGAGTCTAGAATTCTCTCTGCCACAGGCTCTCCCATTTCACTAAGCTCTGTGACCTCTTCAGCTCCCGACACCTCTTCCTCACAGCCCTCTGACCACTCCTTGTCCCACCACGAATCTCTGGGCTCTGAGCCTTCTTCCTTTGGGGGTTCCCCAGCTGTTTCCTCCACCATTCCTCTGCATCCAACCACTCCCTGACAAATCCTCTGGTGTCCCCCTTCCGACTCAGGTGTGCTTCCTGGCAGCCTTGTTGTTGTGGTTTAGTCGATTAGTCGTGTCCGTCTCTTCGTGATCCCATGTACCAGAGCACACCAGGCCCTCCTGTCTTCCACTGCCTCCCGCAGTTTGGTCAAACTCATGCTGGTAGCTTCGAGAACACTATCCAACCATCTCTGTCGTCCCCTTCTCCTTGTGCCCTCCATCATTCCCAACATCAGGGTCTTTTCTAGGGAGTCTTCTCTTCTCATGAGGTGGCCAAAGTATTGGAGCCTCAGCTTCACGATCTGTCCTTCCAGTGAGCACTCAGGGCTGATTTCCTTCAGAATGGAGAGGTTTGATCTTCTTGCAGTCCATGGGACTCTCAAGAGTCTCCTCCAGCACCATAATTCAAAAGCATCAATTCTTTGGCGACCAGCCTTCTTTATGGTCCAGCTCTCACTTCCATACATCACTACTGGGAAAACCATAGCTTTTACTATACGGGCCTTTGTTGGCAAGGTGATGTCTCTGCTTTTTAAGATGCTGTCTAGGTTTGTCACTGCTTTTATCCCAAGAAGCAGGCATTAGTCCTGCTCAAATGAGACCCATGGAAATTAATGGAGTACAACTTAGTTGGATATCACCCACTGTCTCTCAGCTTGACCTACACCACAGGGTTGTTGTGGGATAAAATGAGAAGGAGGGAAATTATATATGTCATCTCCTTGGAATAAATAACAATTATCCATGTAATGTGAAAAATCCCCACCCTTCTTTAGAGTGGTTTTCTTATTTACTCCCATTTTTTTAAAGAAGCATGTTGCCCAGAATCGATCTGGCCAAAAGGGTACCTACCATCTTTGCAATAAGATTCTTTTCTAAAATGAGTGATTAGCATCAGTCATACATTTTAATTTTTTTTATCGTGCTTTTGCAAGTGGCTTTCTGGCGAGTGAGCCTTGAAGCCACTTGGTCAACAATGCCAACCGGCAAGACGGGTTACAAAACATTTCTAGGGAAACCCACACTTGTTGCTTGGTGATTGTAAGAACTGGATAGAAAGATAAGCCTGGTAATAAAATTGAGTAAGCTGCCCATGATGTTTTTCTGGTATGCTGCTCTCCATCATATTTTTCAAATTTAAAAAAGTGAAAATAATCTGCCTGGAGTGGTAGGGTTGTTTGTGTGTGTGTGCCCCAGAATTTCACACTAAAATTGCAAAATACCTGCTGGTTTGTGGCTCACCATTCATAACATCCCATGTGACCAAAGTAACCTTTTTTTACATAATAAAAAATAGATCTGTAATTATCATGAATTCAGTGGTTAGAAAAGAGGCTTCATTGTGATGAAATGGAGGCAGCGAAAGCTTAACTGAGTCAGTCCAGATTCCTCCAGGGACAGAGTAGAGAGCTGACTCAGTCTCAGGCTGTCATTAAAGTGCTCCCAATTGACTTAGGAAAGCAGAGTTCTGAAAGATTCTACCTCACAAGTCCAGCCAAGGCTTGGGTGGCCTGCCCACAATCCCTCCAGCAACTGTGGGAGTAGAGGAACAGGTAGATGTGTGGACAAAGTAGCGCAGCACCTTTAACCAACATATTTTTCAATTCAGTTCACCTTCACTGGCGTAGAACATGGGTAGGCAAACTAAGACCCGGGAACCAGATCCGGCCCAATTGCCTTCTCAATCCAGCCCGCAGACAGTCCGGGAACCAGCGTGTTTTTACATGAGTAGAATGTGTGCTTTTATTTAAAATGCATCTCTGGGTTATCTGTGGGGCATAGGAATTCGTTCTCTCCCCCCCCCCCAAATATAGTCCGCCCACTCACAAGGTCTGAGGGACAGTGGACCGGCCCTCTGCTGAAAAAGTTTGCTGATCCCTGGTGTAAAATAACCCACCTATTCTTTCTACCTCTCACCTCCAAGATCACCACCAGGGCTGGATTAACCTGGCAGATTTCCACCTAGCACAAAGGATCACAGCTGGCGCAGTTCGCAAAACATTTCAACAGGCCTTGAAAACAAAAAAGAAACAAACGGTGAGGTGGGGGCTTAAATTGTTGGGTTTTTTTAAATATAAAAATGCTACAAGTGTAACTGAAATGTAAAAACTACATTTGCATGATTGTACGTTTGGTTTTAAAAGGTTTCTCTTCTATATTCTGGGGTATATTCACAAATGGCGCATTCAGGACTGAGGTCACGATCCTGTGTACATTTACCTGGAAGAATGCACCCTTGGACAAAGTGATTTTTTCCCTTACTTCTGACTCAACCTGCATAGGATTGCATTAGGTTGCGATTCTCTGCACACTTAACTATAGCCTGGAGTAAGCAGGCTTGGACATACTTGATTATTTTTTTAAAATAAATTTATTTATTTGGTTTTTTAGATTAAAGTTTTACAATCACATATCTAACATGCAACATAAAAACAAGATTCCAAAGAATCTCCTGGACTTCTCTGCTCCCCTTTGTGGGTCCTATTGTTAATCATTTCCTCCTGCGTCTTTTATGATAACCCAAATCTTTTACATCTCCATTATGTCCAAAATTCACCATTAGACTACAAGTGTTATTTCAAAACTACTAACGATTTTAGCTGTTTACAATGGTTTCAAGATAAATTTTAAGTTTCCCCCATTCCTTATTAAATTTTTTACTCTTCCTGATTTCTGATTCTTCCGGTCATTTTAGACATTTCGGCATAATCCATCAACTTAATCTGCCATTCTACTTTGGTAGGGGCTTTATCTTCTTACCATTTCTAGGTCAATAATATCCACGCAGCTGTGGTCGCATACAGAAATAGTCTTTTCTGCTCCCTTGGGATTCTGGAATTCCTAAAAGAAAGGCTTTGGGGTTGTTGTTGTTTTTAAGAAAAAGTTATTTTAAACATGGACATACTTCAATAGGAAAGCACTGCATCAGCTTTTCTTAGCAGCGCTGCTGAAAGCGCCTTGAGACCAAAACTGTACACACCATATATTTAAAGCAAACCCCATCCCTGAATCATGGGAACTGTTGTTTAAGGGTGCCGGGAACTGCAATCCGTGGGGTAAGCTATAGTTCACAGGCTTCCTTGTGCATGGGTGTGCTTTGAATCCATGGCTTTAGATTCATTTTGTCTTATGGGAAATCTTGAGACTAACCAGTTTAAATAAAGTGTTCTGGCTCAGCCAGTGCCATCCCCCTCCCACCCCAAACTTGAGCCCTTAACTACATGTAACTGAACTCTGATAACGTTTTTAATCAGAAAAGCAGCTTTGAGAGGAAGGGATTTAGAACAGGGCGTTGTGTCTTAACTCTTCTCCTGTCCCCCGTTTCTTGTTTGCAAGAGACTAAAGCAACATAGATCTTGGATTACAGCTGCATGGGAGAATGCAATGATTCATCCGGCATGTTCTTTAATATGTAATATGGAGTGGATACAGCGTTGAGATGTCCTAGGGGGAATCAGGGTTTGAAGCACCACACGCTGCCATGAGGCTCATTGTGTGTGACCTTGGGCCAATCATAATCTCTGGGGAATTAGAATCAAAGAATAATAGAATCGTAGAGTTGGGAGGAACCTCCAAGGCTCATCAATAATAATAATAATAATTAATAATAATAATTTATACTAATTTATTTATACCCTGCCCACCTGGCTGGGCTTCCCCAGCCACTCTGGGTGGCTCTCAACAGAATATTATTATTATTAATAATAAAAGTGATAAAAGATCAAACATCAAAAACCTCCGTAAACAGGGCTGCCTTCAGATGTCTTCTAAAAGTCAGATAGTTGTTTATTTCCTTGATATCTGATGAGAGGGTGTTCCCCAGGGCAGGCGCCACTACTGAGAAGGCCCTGTGCCTGGTTCCCTGTAACCCCACTTCTCGCAGTGAGGGAACCACCAGAAGGCCCTCAGAGTTGGACCTCAGTCTCCGGGCTGAACGATGGGGGTGGAGACGCTCCTTTTGTGACCCCAAAAGGAATCACAACTGAAGCATCCATGACAGATATCCATCCAACCTCTGCTTAAAAACTTCCAATTGAGAGTCCACAACCTCCTGAGGGAGTCCCTTACACTGTACAGCAGCTTTTACTGCCAGAAAGTTATTCCTGATGTTTAGTCAGAATCTCCGTTCTTGTAACTTCAAGCCGTTGGTTCGGGTCCTACCCTCCAGAACAGGAGAAAACAAGCTTGCTCCATCTTCCATGTGATAGCCCTTAAGATATTGGAAGATGCTTATCATATCTTCTCTCAGGCTCCTCTATTCCAGACTAAACATGTCCAATTCCCTCAACCATTCCTCATAAGGTTTGGTTTCCAGACCCTGGATCACCTTGGTTGCCCTTCTCTGCACACGTTTCAGCTTGTCAACATCCTTCTTAAATTGTGGTGCCCAGAACTGGACACAGTACTCCTGGGACTCAGCTATAAATAAAATAAGTGTTTTAAGTGCAATATACAATGTGGCACTTGATGGCAATGGTGAGCCTTATGGAAAATTCAATTAATTTTTTTAAACAATGCTTTAAAAAAAGCAGTTTCAGAACGGTTTTTATATTTGTGTAGATTCCACCCAGGTGTGGTCTGATCAAGGCAGAACAGAGTGCTACTATTACTTCCCTTGATCTGGGCACTGTACTCAAGGTGAAATAGGGTAACCTCACACAAATTACCCCGAGCACCATGAAGGAGGAAGGGATTAAATTGTGTTAAATGAAGAATTTGGTTTCTGCAAAATGAACTCCTCTGAGGGCTCTGGTGTCTGTCGGCCTGCCTGGCAGTGTTAGCTACAGAACACCCTCCCTGCAGGGCCCAATATCTGATATGCCCAGCAACCCATGTGTAAGTGTTCTTTGGAGCCAGGGGTAGCTGATGTCCTCATGGGGTGGGGTGGGGTGGGGTGGGGAGAGTTCCAAGGATCAGATAGAGAGGCTTTGAGGGCCGCATTTGAAGCACACAGGGACAGCCCGCCTGCTGCCCCTCCACTGAAGCCTTGCTTGCTGGGGTGATGAGTCTATGGCTTCCAGTGAGATCTCATGAGAGGTCTGCAAGATCTCACTGGAACCTGCAGCCACTTCTTATTACCATATTTTCCCATGTATAAGACTAGGTTCCCCCCCTCAAAAATAATGTCCAAAATTTGGGGGCGTCTTATACATGAATAGATCTCCCCCCATTTTCTTAAATCTGAGTCCCCCAAAATAGGGGGCGTCTTATACATAGGGGCGTCTTATAGATAGGAAAATACAGTATTTTTCCGCAGGTGGGATCTTGCTTCTCTGGCGGCAGGGAGGCTCCTCACCTTTACGAGGGATGTGTATGAGCCCGTCCCCACAGTTAAAAAACAAACAAAATGAAAACCACATAAGCAGTTTCTTCTTGTCCACATGGAAGGGTAAAACGCGGTTTGACCAAAACAGAACTCGCCACAATCCTGTGAGGTAGGATCAGCCCAGAGATCACGATCTACCTAACAAGGTTTGTGTCTGAACGATGATTGGACGCCTCTCCTGTTCGAACCCAACGCATTACGGGAACGATGGGCTGCGGGGAAATGATCACCACCTTAAACGGTGAAATAAATAAATAAATAAATAAATAAATGTGCTTCTTCATTCCAAAGATGTCCAACCGAGCCAAACTGGGAACCACTTCCCCTCCTCTCCAAAGCAAGGCGAAACATGTCCCAGTGGACCCATAAGAGGCAATGCGCATCTGAGTACCAGTTGCGGATATGTGGCAACCATAAGGAAGGCCTATTATTATTGCCTTGATGCCCGCTTGCGAGAGGCACCCGACTGGCCGCTGCGTGACACACAGGATGCTGAAGTCGATGGGGTGGCTTTTCTTACAGGGGACGAGAGAGCCGCTCCCCTCTTTCCTGCTCGCTGTCACTCATTCTCCCGGCCGCCACGGGGTCCAACGCACAGCGCACAACGTCTCCTTCTCCTTTTTATTAATGCTGCTGGCATCAAAGGGAGAGGGAGAGAGAGAGAGAGAGGGAGAGGGAGAGAGAGAGAGAGGGATCTTTGCCAGAGCGCAAAGCGTTTTGTTCTTCGGGGCTCGGCGGTTCAAGTGTTTGGAAAGGGCAGCGCTTCCCCGCGCCTCCAATGTGGGGGCTAATGATAATCTAAATTAGTTATTGGAAATAATTACCGCGGCTTTTATTGTGCCAAGCCGAGCAGAGCCCTGGAGAGCCGTCTCGCGCAGACACCGCCGCGCAGCTAAAAGCTTTGATGCCTCATTAATATTCCAGGGGAGTCTTGCCAGGCCTCCCTCGTTCCCTTCCCCGAGCCGGCGCGCCCGGCGCTCGCCGCGAATGAAGGACTGGCTGGCTGGCTGGCTGGATGAATGAACCCAGCCGGGCCCCCCATGCAATGCAAAGCGAGCGAACCTCAGGCCTCTCTCCCTCCCCCTCCCACCCCCCAGCCCTGTGGGGAGGACGAGGAGGATCAGGATTCAACCAGCACCACCAGCCCAGCGCGCTGCATGGAGAGGCGGCGGCGCAAAGAGGCCGGAGGTCAGCGCCCTCGTGGTTTCCGCCTGCAGGGCGGGGGGAAAGGGGCGCTCAGATCAGATCGTGGGGGCTCCAGAGCTGCAAGGTCGAGGCAGCTCCCTCTCTTAGCTCCGGGCGAGCGCTGCCTGCGCCTCCCTTTGCAGGCAGAGATCAGAGACTCTGCCTTGGAAGGGATCACGAGGGTCATCTAGCCCAACCCTCTGCGATGCAGAAATCTTTTGACCATTGCGGGGCTCGAACTCACGACCTTGAGGTTAAAGAGTCTCAGAAAGCCTATCAGGCGTCGGAGGGAGCAGCCGCAAGGTCCGCCGCCTCCTATGATAGCTGCCTCTGCCTCTTTCTCATCGTGTGATGGGCAAGCCAGAAGCGTTTGAACTATGTTCATCCGAGGACACAACAGAGAGCAACGATATTCAGATTTTTTTTTGGTGGGGGGGAAGACCCTCAGACGAAGAACCCTGCTGGATCAGACGGAAAAGCCCTGCTAGACCAGCTGTTTCCCAAACTGGTGCCCTTCTAGATGGTGCAGGCTGGTCCGTTTGGGCAAATGGGGCAAGAGGCCCAGCCCTCTCCTGCCTGCCTCCTTACTTTTTGTTGTTTAGTCATTTAGTCATGTCCGACTCTTCATGATCCCATGTACCAGAGCACGCCAGGAACTCCTGTCTTCCACTGCCTCCCACAGTTTGGTCAAACTCATGCTGGTAGCTTCGAGAACACTATCCAACCATCTCTGTCGTCCCCTTCTCCTTGTGCCCTCCATCATTCCCAACATCAGGGTCTTTTCTAGGGAGTCTTCTCTTCTCATGAGGTGGCCAAAGTATTGGAGCCTCAGCTTCACGATCTGTCCTTCCAGTGAGCACTCAGGGCTGATTTCCTTCAGAATGTAGAGGTTTGATCTTCTTGCAGTCCATGGGACTCTCAAGAGTCTCCTCCAGCACCATAATTCAAAAGCATCAATTCTTTGGCGATCAGCCTTCTTTATGGTCCAGCTCTCACTTCCATACATCACTACTGGGAAAACCATAGCTTTAACTATACGGACCTTTGTTGGCAAGGTGATGTCTCTGCTTTTTAAGATGCTGTCTAGGTTTGTCATTGCTTTTCTCCCAAGAAGCAGGCGTCTTTTAATTTTGTGGCTGTTGTCACCATCTGCAGTGATCGTGGAGCCCAAGAAAGTAAAATCTCTCACTGCCTCCATTTCTTCCCCTTCTATTTGCCAGGAGGTGATGGGACCAGTGGCCACCTCCTTACTTACAAGCAGTCTTAGGTGAGAGGCACAGGCTGCCAGCATCCTCCTCCTTCTTGTTAGGGTTACTTTTGCAGAACTCCGAAGGGAGGAGGATGGCGCCCAAAGCATAATTTGTTGACTCTGCCTATCCTTGGCTCTAGTCAAGTGTCTGCTTTTCCACCAGATGGAAGCCACAAAGAAAGGGCCCAGCCTTGCTTTTTATTCCCCCAAAGTAGCTTGCATTCACAGGTACGCTGCCCCTGGACAGGGAAGCTCCATTTAGCTATTATAATTCATAGCCAGCTTTCAGATCCGCCCCCAGTGGGTTTGCCATATTTCTCTTCAAAGCCATCTCCACTGCATTTTGTGTCTGTGAATTCTGCACGTTACTCTGACTGCATTGCTCTTTTCATTTTGAATTGTGAAGAGGAGGAGTTGGTGTAGACAATACTGAGCCTGATGCACCAATCAGGCAGCTTCCCGTGTTCCTAGATTTGCGTGGGGAATTGTCCCGAGAGAATGAGTGCAGGCCATTGAAAGAAAGCAGAAAATGCAACCGCTTCTTCGTGGAGGTCCGTGGGCAACAAAGCAGAACCTTGCAAACTTGCTCCGAGTCTCTTGTGGCTTGCTTGGTTGTGGCTCTCTCCCTCTTGGTCCCTGAGTTATTGGGCTTCTCATCTGCTGAGCGGGCACAAATCATTGAGGCCTGTCAGGAGTGAGAATGGAGTGTGCCAGCTGCAGAAGTCCACCCTAGTTTTTTAACAAGATTGATGCCCGGCAGCCTCCCCAGGTCTGAGTTCAAGAATCTATATTTTATTCGTTTTCTCTCTCTTCCCCCCTCTCTTTTCCCTTTGCCTGCCCCGTTAAAGCTGACGCGCAAACAGGCACTTATAATTCCTGGTCAGGTCTGTGTGTGAGCCAGTAATGCGTCTCCTCGGGAAGGGAAAATGGTTTCTTGAAAAAGATTTATGAGGAGTAAATTATTTAACCTAACACGACTGGCTAGGCTGGCTGTTGCCCAGCAGCGGGTGGTAAACTCTTTCTAGGAACGAGATGGGACTAGGCTGGGCTGCTGCGTCTCTCTCTCTCTCTCTCTCTCTCTCTCTCTCTCTCTCTCTGAAACTCCTAGCCCTAGAGAACCCAGATTATCTGTAAGTAAAGTAAGTGCATCTAGAATTTTGGCTCTCCAAAGCTGAGGTGGGACTTCCTCAGAGAGACATCGTTGGTTGCCATGACAATAACAAACACCTGTCTGATTCCAGACTCGCGATGTATCCCCTAATGCAGGGGTGGGCAGCCTCTGGCCTGTGTGCCTAATCTGGCCTCACCTGGCCCACCAGGCTGTTCTGGGCAAAACCATGCCCACCTGGTAAGTGGGGAGTCTGGCCCACTTGGCCAAAAATGTTCCCAGACCCCTGCTTTAATGGGCAGTGCCAAACCAAACCTTCCTGGTAGATGCAATGCAAAATCTCTGTGTGCTGGAACAAAGGAAGCTGCCTTACACCAAGTCAGATCATTGGTCCAGCTAGCTCAGCACTGACCACAGTGATGGTAGCAGTTCTCCAGGTTTCAGGAAGAGCTCTTTCCCACTGCAACCTGGAGATGCCAGTGGCTGGATCTGGAGCCTTCTGCAGGCAGAGCAGATGCTGTTTCATGAAATTATGTGCTTGAGTTGATTGCCAGGGTTGACAACCAGAAGGACCGAACTATCTCATCTTCTTCAGCATGGTGTTGAGGATCTCTTTCCTGTCTGGGGCTGAAAGACTAGGAAAAGAGCCCCGCACAATTGGACTAAAGGACCATCTCCTTGCACACTGTGTCTTGAGGGAGTTTTGTCTAAGCTGCAAATAATTTCGAGGGAGAGAGACAGTGAAATCAGGAAAACCAACATGAAAAGGCCTGCCATTTTAGAGAACCAGAACCAGGACTCAGGTCAGGTAGAGGTGCTTCAGGACCCTGGACAGGTCCCAAGGAACTTGCCACTTGTCCCATCAAGGGCTTGGCATTAACTTGAGGCAGGGGTGGGAAACCTGTTGTCCTCCACTTGTTGGATCAAAAACCCCATCTTCTGTGAACATTGGCTGTGCTAGATCGGGCTGGTGGGGGTTGTAGCCTGATAACATCTGGAGGGAGCAGGTTGAGGAAAGCAGATATGAGGGCTCTGCTCAGGGAAAGAGAACCTTCGCTCTCCATATGTCAATGGTCAGAGATGAGGAGAGCTGTAGTCTTGAACATCTGAAGGAGATCAGGCTGGGGGAGGCTGTCTTGTCTACTGCCTGGGCCTGGCTTACCAAGCCCTGCTGGCTGGAGAAGGGAGGGCCTTTAAGTTGTAGCCTTTGGGCCTGGAGTCTAACACTCTGCTGCTTCTCCATTATCCCTTGCTTGGTGTGTTGCAGTGGGGAGGACAGTGGCCCCTCAGAGGAGTTTGGCACAGGAGAGCCATGGTTGCTAGATTTGGGCTCAGAGTCAGGGCGCTGATCCTGTGTCACTGTGTCACTGCCATATCTCTCTCTGAGTCCATGCCTAGTTCCCTGGTGATAGTCTTGGCCATGACAGGACATAACTAGGGCCATTGAATACACCCCACTATTGCTTCCCTCAAATGGATATTCAGTGACATAGAGGTAGTGCAGTGGATCAGTGCATCTGGCTGTTCATCAGAAGGTTGGTGGTTTGAGCCCACGCAGGGATGGCTGTGGGCAGGATTCCTGCATTGCAGGAGGTTGGAGTACAGGACCCTTGAGGTCCCCTTCCAACTCTGTAACTATCGATGTATACCAGGGATGGGAAATTCGTGGCCCTCCGGGTGTTGCTGGACTGAAAGTTCCATCGTTCCTGATCATTGGCCTTGCCAACGCAAATGATCCCCTAAGTCTGTAGATAGGTTGAGTGGCCTTTCATATCCCCTTAGTTGCCAACGTTTCCCCATTAAATTGTCTGCAAAAGAATAAGGAATAATAATAATAATAATAATAATAATAATAATAATAATAAATTTTATTTATATCCCACCCTCCCCAGCCGAAGCTGGGCTCAGGGCGGCTAACAACACTAAAATAGTGCAACATTATAAAAACATTATAAAAATTAATTAAAATCAAAATTGATGGCAACCATAAACTAAAGTTTTGTAAAGATTGCCAAAGGAGGGAGTCAGGCTGCGCCCTGACCAAAGGCCTGGTGGAACAGCTCTGTCTTGCAGGCCTTGTGGAAAGATGTCAAGTCCTGCAGGGCCCTTGTCTCTTGTGACAGAGCGTTCCACCAGGTTGGAGCCGCAGCCGAAAAAGCCCTGGCTCTAGTTGAGGCCAGCCTAACCTCTCTGTGGCCTGGGACCTTCAAGATGTTTTTATTTGAAGACCGTAAGTTCCTCTGTGGGGCATACCAGGAGAGGCGGTCCCGTAGGTACGAGGGTCCTAGGCCGTATAGGGCTTTGAAGGTTAAAACCAGCACCTTAAACCTGATCCTGTACTCCACCGGGAGCCAGTGCAGCTGGTATAGCACCGGATGAATGTGACATCGCAGCGAAGACCCCATAAGGAGTCTCGCTGCAGCATTCTGCACCCGCTGGAGTTTCTGGGTCAGTCTAGCTGGGAATAGCTGGGATGGAGAACGTGCAGACTTCTGGTGAGATGATATAGAGAAAGTGGCACACTGGGTGAGTGCATCTGGATGTTAACCATAAGGTTGGTGGTTCGAACCCACCCAGGGATAGCTGTGGGCAGGATTACTGCACTGCAGGGGGTTGGACTAGATGACCGCCGGGGTCCCTTACAACTCTACAATTCTATGGGGTTCACAAATACCCCACAGTCATCTCAAAGGTAAAGTAAGCACGACAAATACCCTGCACTCCGCCCATGAGAATTCCCTTTCCCATTTGATAATTTTCAAATGCGATACCTTTTTGCATTAATTTATGGGGAACAGTTAAAAAAAATGCAGGGCAATATTTTCGTGCAGAACTTGGCTATTTGTTTAGGCATGTGGATAATAACCATAGATACAGACAAAATCAAAGGACAGGGAAACTAAACTTTCACAACTGTATATTTATTTTAACATGGGGAATACTTTCCCATTTTTTGTGTGCTGTTCATATCCCATATCAGAATAGCACACACAGCACCTCACCCTTATTTTTATCTTCATAACAACCCGGCTAGGTAGGTTATGCTGTAAGACAGTAGCTGGCCCAAGATTAGGCCCTGAGCTTTGTGGCTGAGCGGAGGTTTGTGGTCGAGTGAAGATTAACCGCTACACCAGTTGGGCTTGTTTCAGCAGTGAAAACTGAACGAGGGTTTTGTGTGCATTGTCCTGGCATTAAAGAAGCTTTTTTTTTTTTTTTTACTTTGAAAAAAATCAACTGGAATTTTCCAAAAACTTCCCCTGCAGCAACAGATGATGTTATATAAAGATCTAGCTTTCGAACAGATCCTTACATTTCTGCCCAGTTCTTGTCAAGCATTTGCAGAGCATTTTGGAGTCCCGACCGTTCTTCTTTCTTCAAAGCTGCTTTTATAGAATGCAGCCCTGTGGCTTCAGTCTATGGACTGCATAAACAGAGATATCAGGATGCCCAGAAAAAATATGGGGAACATCAAGCTGTCCCCACTATATTTATATATATGCAAGGCATGCTGTGAATCCAAAACAAAGCACAAGGACTCACACAGTGATGCCTCCAGCTTTCAGTTAAAACTAATTTTAGCCATCGAACACCTGCCAAATTGATTTTATGGGCTTGACACCAGTTAATCACTTTACATTTCAAGCTTCAGCAAAATTTGCATTCTGCTAAACCTGGGGCCCGGTCATCTACAGTACAATATGCAGCAAAAACTGTAGGGTAGAGTTTGGAGCTGGTAAAATGGACTGCATGGACTTCTGGTGGGGGAATCTTGTTTTCTGAACATCCCTGTATGTGGAAAATCCCTGCAGCTGAAAGAACTAGCACAAAATGGGGGAGGGGGGCAGGCTGGACCAAAACCTATTGCCTGCTATGTTAGATTTTTACCTGTGGGATTTAAAAACAACAACAGGTGGGAGCATTAAAAAATGTTGCCTCCCAGCTCCAGTCTGAGACCCCGTCTGCACTACACGCTTAAAGCAGTATCAGAACATTTTAAACAATCATGGCTTTCCATAAAGAACCCTGGGAAGGATAGTGGCGTTTTTTTAAGGGTACTGAGAGTTGTTTGGAATCTCCTATAACCCTCACAAAGGAACTCTGGGAATTTCAGCTCTGGGAATGGGCTAGAGGTCTGCTAACAACTCCCAGGCCAAACAAACTGCAGTTCTCAGAATTATTATTTTGTCTCATTCAGTTTTATTAAAGTTTTTCAACATATACTACAATAAAAAACCAAACCAAACAGTTCTAATATGAACAGGCAATACACAGAGGAAAGGGGGAGGGGAGAGAAAAGGTAAGAGAGAGAACAAACGAGATATCTATCATCTATCATCTATCTATCTATCATCTATCTATCTATCTATCATCTATCTATCATCTATCTATCTATCTATCATCTATCTATCTATCTATCTAT
This sequence comes from Podarcis pityusensis, assembly GCF_964106645.2. Taxonomy (NCBI): domain Eukaryota; kingdom Metazoa; phylum Chordata; class Lepidosauria; order Squamata; family Lacertidae; genus Podarcis; species Podarcis pityusensis. The sequence goes on from NC_138033.1 coordinate 20,194,649, forward strand.
CTATCTATCTATCTATCTATCTCTATCATCTCTCTCTCTCTCTCTCTCTCTCATCTATCTATCTATCATCTATCTATCTATCTATCTATCTATCTATCTATCTATCATCTATCTATCATCTATCTATCTATCTATCATCTATCATCTATCATCTATCTATCTATCTATCTATCTATCTATCTATCTATCTATCTATCTATCTATCATCTATCTATATCTATCTATCTATCTATCTATCTATCTATCTATCTATCTATCTATCTATCTATCATCATCTATCTCACCATTCTAGCTTAATCTTCAGTCCACATACAGAGATATGAGTCTCCTCAGTTCTCCCCTGAGATAGCTTCCATCTTTCTCAGCCTCTCTCCCTGAGAAAAGCCAAATATCCCAAATATAAATCCACTTCCCATAATTCTTTGGGGCAAACCACAATTATTATTTTTTTAAGGTGGTATGATGCTGCTTTAAATGTTTAATGCAGATGGGGCCTAAAATGGGATAGTCAAGTTCAGGGCTGACCCAAGTCATGTCAGACTAACCTGATCTCGTTTTTTGACAGAATTACAGGCCTGGTAGATGAAGGGAACGCAGTGGATGTAGCCTACCTTGATTTCAGGAAGGCATTTGACAAGGTGCCCCATGATATTCTTGTAAAGAAGCTGGTAAAATGCGGTCTTGACTATGCTACCACTCAGTGGATTTGTAACTGGCTGACTGACCGAACCCAAAGGGTGCTCATCAATGGTTCCTCTTCATCCTGGAGAAGAGTGACTAGTGGGGTGCCACAGGGTTCTGTCTTGGGCCCGGTCTTATTCAACATCTTTATCAACGACTTGGATGATGGACTCAAGGGCATCCTGATCAAATTTGCAGATGACACCAAACTGGGAGGGGTGGCTAACACCCCAGAGGACAGGATCGCACTTCAAAACGACCTTGACAGATTAGAGAACTGGGCCAAAACAAACAAGATGAATTTTAACAGGGAGAAATGTAAAGTATTGCACTTGGGCAAAAAAAATGAGAGGCACAAATACAAGATGGGGGACACCTGGCTTGAGAGCAGTACATGTGAAAAGGATCTAGGAGTCTTGGTTGACCACAAACTTGACATGAGCCAACAGTGTGACGCGGCAGCTAAAAAAGCCAATGCAATTCTGGGCTGCATCAATAGGAGTATAGCATCTAGATCAAGGGAAGTAATAGTGCCACTGTATTCTGCTCTGGTCAGACCTCACCTGGAGTACTGTGTCCAGTTCTGGGCACCACAGTTCAAGAAGGACACTGACAAACTGGAACGTGTCCAGAGGAGGGCAACCAAAATGGTCAAAGGCCTGGAAACGATGCTTTATGAGGAACGGCTAAGGGAGCTGGGCATGTTTAGCCTGGAGAAGAGGAGGTTAAGGGGTGATATGATAGCCATGTTCAAATATATAAAAGGATGTCACATAGAGGAGGGAGAAAGGTTGTTTTCTGCTGCTCCAGAGAAGCGGACACGGAGCAATGGATCCAAACTACAAGAAAGAAGATTCCACCTAAACATTAGGAAGAACTTCCTGACAGTAAGAGCTGTTCGACAGTGGAATTTGCTGCCAAGGAGTGTGGTGGAGTCTCCTTCTTTGGAGGTCTTTAAGCAGAGGCTTGACAACCATATGTCAGGAGTGCTCTGATGGTGTTTCCTGCTTGGCAGGGGGTTGGACTCGATGGCCCTTGTGGTCTCTTCCGATTCTATGATTCTATGATTCTAAGTCTTTTTGCTGCCTGAGGCAAAGGACAGTCAAGTAACTCTGGTGAGAACACAGAAGCCTTCACCATACCTGAGGGCAGCAGACTAGCTTAGGGGCATAGAACAGATTCTGAGGTACACCAAACTCTATTTACCGTGTTGACTGCCACCTCACTCTGCCTATCTGCAGCCTGGCTCGGCCGATAGGCACTTTGTCTCAATGCAGGCCATGTATCATTTTTCACCCCAAGCATTCCTGGTTCTTGCCGGAAGGGGAACTTGAACTTGGGTTATGGCTTCTGCTCAAGTCTTTGATGCTCAGATCTGCACAGTAGATAGGCAAGAGTTGAAAGGCACAGCAGAGGCATTGCATGGCTAAGCAAGCTAAGAGGTTGGTCCAATGCGTGACATGATCCCTGCTCTTTGCTTCTGAAGAGCGGCGCAGGCTGAACTTTAGCATGGCAAGCAAGAGGAGCCTTTAGAATGGGCATGCAAATGGACGTTCCTTAGAGAGGGCTTGGCTTGTGCAGTCTGCTCATGATGGGGTCCCCATGTCATAGGAAAGGAGGGGACAGCACTGACTCAGAACCAGACTTGTCATCTGGTGAGGATACAGGCACACTGACAAGGAGGTGCCAGTACTGGAGGCCTCTGACAGTATAAAGGTGGGTCTTTTCTCTGACATCCCATTTGGCCCTTCCCCAGGAGCCAATCCCACACTCTCAGCTTCTCCCTCAGTCCAAAACTTCCTAGGGACTCAGTGAAACCCATCCCAACCCACTGGGCCCCTCCCTGGAGCCATCAGTCTTGAGCTTCTCTCCCTCTCCCCATCCTCTTGAGCTAACCTTCCCCTCCAGGACGTCTCCACAGGAACTCATGACACAAAAGTTCCCCGGAGATCTACGGCTCTTTTTGTCACATCAAATCCAAAACAATCTTGAAAGGCTAACATGTCCACTCAGTTTTAAAATGGCTTCCTTTAAAATTAGCAGCGTTCATGCATGCACACAAAGAGTGTGACAGGGAGACTCAAAGGTACTTTGGTGGAGAGAGAAAATTCTCTTAGCTCTTTCATTGATCTGAACGTGTCATTTAATAGGAGTTTACGTTTGTTTTGATACCTGCCTTGAGCCTTCTGGGTTTCATGGGGGCAGGGCAGGGTGGTGGAGGAATGCTATACATTTAAATAAATGGGGGAAAAAGTTTGGAGGCTTATTTTTGAAAGGAAATCACTCCATTGGGTAGTGCTGTGTGTTGTGCTAACCTTCTGCCCTGATGCCTGCTCCTTCCATTGTCTGCTAAATTACAGAGGGTGCTTCTTATTGGTGCTAATTAAGGGAAGGAAACTGGGAAAAGGCACATTTGGTATATGCATATGTCTTTCAACAATATATCAGCTAAGCAGCTGAGAGCAGTGTGATATAGTGGTTAGAGTGTCAGGCTAGGACTCGGGATATGAAAGTTCAAGTCCCTACTCAGCCATGAGGAAGTAGTATAAGAAGACTTCCTGTGCTGGTTGAGCCTTCCTTGAACAAAAAGGCCTCCTTGAGTTCTGGTGTGTTGTGCTCTAGGTATGCTTAGCCTGGAAAAGAGGAGAGCGGATATGATAGCCATCTCCAAAGAACTTAAGGGCTGTCCCCTGGAAGATGGAGCAAGCTTGTTTCCTCCTGCTCCGGAGGGTAGGACCCGAACCAATGGCTTCACGTTACAAGAAAGGAGATTCCGACTAAACATCAGGAATAAGTTTCTGGTGGTAAGAGCTGTTCGACAGTGGAACAGACTCCCTTGAAAAGTTGTAGACTCTCATCCCTTGGAGGTTTTTAAGCAGAGGTTGGATGGCCATCTGCCATGGATGCTTTAGCTGAGATTCCTACATTGCAGGGGATTGGACCTGATGTAGAAGAAGAGTTTGGATTTGATATCCCACTTTATCACTACCCGAAGGAGTCTCAAAGCGGCTCACATTCTCCTTTCCCTTCCTCCCCCACAACAAACACTCTGTGAGGTGAGTGGGGCTGAGAGACTTCAAAAAAGTGTGACTAGCCCAAGGTCACCCAGCAGCTGCATGTGGAGGAGCAGGGAAGCGAACCCAGTTCACCAGATTATGAGTCTACCGTTCTTAACCACTACACCACCCTTGGAGTCCCATCCAACTCTATCCAATTCTATGATTCCATGACTCTTGCTTGGTCCTTGTTCCTGGCTTCCAGTTAGCTCTTGCATTCTTCCTCTCGATCGCCTTCCCCTTCTGCTAACTTCAGACATTGTTCACAATCCTGCTTCTGGGTTTCTTCTTCCATCCTGACTACCGGCGCATCCCATGGCTCCTGCCTGACTTCAGGCTGTTGCTCACACCCCTGCCCTGGCAGGTAAGCAAACATGGCCTTGCCAGCAGCTGCCAGAACCTTCTGAATGCACCATGCGTGTCTGCCTGCCCCCACCCTTGCCCTCTGAGGGAGAGCATGTGTTGAATTGTGTAGGCTGAGCTTCCCTGGACCCGTCAGAGTCTGGCGCTTCCCTCCTAGCGAAATGAGCCAGCAAACTCAATCAGTTGAACATGTGGCATGGGCAGAAGTGTGGGCAGGGAGTAAATCATTACCGTGCTTGTCTTACATGTGCGGCTGTTGCAGCTCTCATGCCGCACGGAAAGCCAGGCTTAATGGGAGACAGATCTTGGCAGCCCTGGAGCCTGTTTCCCCAGTGTTACAGAAGACAGTGCTATTTTTCTAGAAAAAAGAAGTGCTGGAACTCACCATGAACGCCTCCCTCTTAGAATAGGAATGGCACCAACCTGAGAGGTGCCGGAACTGAGTTCCCATGAGTTCCCCCTGGAAAAAAAGCCCGGCGGGGGAACATGTGAAGGGGAGATTTCCAAAGTGTGCTATCATTGAATTTTGTTAAAGAAAGACTCCCACCAATTTTTGTTAGCAAATTTATCCACTTATCTATCGTGAGGCCAGTCTACCTTATTCCACAATAAATATGCTGCTGCACAACAAAAACATTTTTAAAAAAATAAAAATAAAAATGGAATGAACAATCTCTTTGATTTACGAGAAGAGTTGAAGTGTTTACTTCTTCACTTCACTGGTCTTCAATAGAACTGCTACCTTACTTTAAGAATTATTATTACTATTATTTATTAGATTTGTATACTTCCCTATACAGTGGTACCTCGGGTTACATACGCTTCAGGTTACATAAGCTTCAAGTTACAGACTCCGCTAACCCAGCAATATTACCTCGGGTTAAGAACTTTGCTTCAGGATGAGAACAGAAATCGTGCTCCGGCGGCGCGGCAGCAGCAGGAGGCCCCATTAGCTAAAGTGGTGCTTCAGGTTAAGAACACTTTCAGGTTAAGAATGGACCTCCGGAACGAATTAAGTACTTAACCCGACGTACCACTGTACCTGCAGATCTCAGAGCAGTTCACAAAATAAAATTACAATATAAAAACACAAAATATGTAATAAAATTAAGAATAAAGACAACCCAATAATCCCCCTTTCCAAGATACATTTAAGAGGGCATTAGACGCCAATCAGCCAATGGCATTTTGGGAGAAAGTGCGGGATATGAATTTATTATAAATAAATAAGCATTGGTCCCTGAATTTGCTTGTTTTCTTGCAGGCAGGGGCTGTCTTCTTCTTCTTGTTTTTTTTTTTTTTAATGATCTTACATAAGCTGCTCATTTTCTGGAGTGAAAAATAATAATTTATGGATCAGATCCAAATAAACGAAAATATTGTGTTTGCTCACATCTTAAGCTTCATGCACCCACACTATCTCCTAGTCTCTCCGCTTCGGGTCATGTTATAAAAGTTCCTCAAAGAACCTCCCTGTATGCACTGAGGTATGTGTGGCCCCCCTGACAACATCTGACAGCCTCATCCTGTCACCATCCATGCACCTGCCAACCTGCCAGCCTCCTTTCCCCCAATGGCTCAATTGCAAGACCACAAGCTAGGATTGCTTTCTTTGTCTGATGGGTCCTTGGTTGTTTTTAACAGCTGTGTGAGAGGCAGATGGTCAGGGGGCATTGTGGGGAATCAAAATGGTGGATGCCCTGCACCAGTCAGATTAGCCACACTAAGGCTGCCAGGGAGCACACCTGAGTCGGAAGGGGGTCACCAGAGGATTTGTCAGGGAGTGGTTGGATGCAGAGGAATGGTGAAGGAAACAGCTGGGGAACCCCCAAAGGAAGAAGGCTCAAAGCCCGGGGATTCGTGGTGGGACAAAGAGTGGTCAGAGGGAGAAGGCTGCGAGGAAGAGGTGTCGGGAGCTGAAGAGGTCACAGGGCTTGGTGAGATGGGAGAGCCTGTGGCAGAGAGAATTCTAGAATCAGAAGTTGAAGCTGAAGCAGGAGAGGGATGCGGGAGGCCCAGAGGCAGAGATGAGTGGCTGGTGAAGAGGCACAGGTATCTCCCCCTCCTGCTGCAACAAGCTCCCCTCCCCTCTGGTCTCCCAGAACCAGGAGAGGCATGAAGAGGATATTAATGTCATGCAGGCGTAGTCTCAGATTGCTTGGGGAAATTTTTTGAGAGGAGGGGACTTCTGCAACTGCTTCATGGGGGCAAGACCTACTGAAAACGGGTTGCTATGTTCAGTAGGCCTGATACTCTTGTGGAGATCCTGTCTCCCCCCCCCCCAATAAAGTGTTAACTCCACTTACTTAGTGTGACTTACTGCTGGCTCGCTCCTGTCAGGGTCCCATTCAGGCTAAAACAACAAAATTCAATGGTCACATGGACTGGCTGTACAACCATTTTAAAATCTCATTGGAATGGACACCAGCCTTGTTCCCAAGGGCCAGTGGGAGTGACCTATTCGTCCTAGGGCTGCTTCAGTTATTTCACAATTTCCTATCTCTTTTTCTCATGCCTTCACCACCCAGAGCTGTAAAAATTGAGCAACATGCCACACATCTAGGTCAGATGAGAGATTTTACTTTCCTGCCTTGAAACACACCCAAGGTATGCAGGTAATTACCCAACATGTCTTCATAATGCTGCCAACTCCAATTACCCAGATCGAGAGCTTGCGAATGCTACCGGGATCACATTTTATCTGCAAACTGTTATATGCCATTTGAGTAGAAATTAAGGATGGATGAATCTGTCCATTTCTGTTTCTTTCACTTTCTCTTCCTCCCCAGTCTTACTTTCAGTTTGCTGCACAGTATTTCCTCCTCAGTTTGCAGGTGTTTTTTTAAGACGCCTTCATGGAAATTTGCCTGCATTTTGTGTGTGTTTTCCCAATGTGAACATTTTTGTGTGCTGCTTTACAAAATATGAATGATATTTTTGTAGAGGATTTCCCCCTAACTGAATGCTTTGTTGGTTTCATCAATATGTGTTTTTTTTGTATGCACGTGCCTTTAAAACACACGTTTGTGCACAGTTTCTGGTTGGATAATTGCACTCCAAAATCTAGAGAAATGTGAATTTTGAAGGAAAGATGGATTTTGGTCCATGCGTTGTTTCAAGAAGATGAGATCGATTTGCATTAAAATGCAAACTGAACCAAATTGCTCCCTCGTCCCTAGTGCTGATGCTCACGTAAGGGAAAATGCCACATTGTGATAGAACTTGCTGTTGTAGATTCTGGGGAGTTTCCTGTTTTCCCTTCATTCTGCCTCAGTTTTCTGCCTTGGTATTATTATGATCCTGGGTTGCAATTGAACAGTAGGATTTCTTCCACGCACTGCCTTCTCTTATCATCGTAATCATTATTTAATTTGCATGCCGCTTTCCCATAGTTAACACCATGTTCAAGGCAGTTTACAACATGAAAAGACTTGGATAATCACAAACATAACAAAGATATTCACAAACAAACAAACAGCCTATCCAGCCTCTCCAGAGCTGCAGACTGCAGAAGCACACAAGGCAAGTCCATCCTTTGCCTGGTCCAAATTTGCAAGCGCTCTGCTTCCCTGTTTCATTGGAGAACTCTCCTGTTGTTTTTAAGGACGAGCCCCAGACAATAAGTATTTAGAGGCTGCAGCAGTGTTAGCTGATGGATGCAAGGGATGCTCAAACACAGAGCTGTTGCAACTTTACAGGACTTCCAAATAATTTTCTTGTGTTGAAACCAACCTCTAAAGGAAGCCTTTGCCAACCCCACCCCAATGCTCGGGACTGCAGCTCCCATCAGCCCCAGCTGGCAGGGGAGTTGTAGATCAAAACATTTGGAGGATGCCCTGTTGGTAAAAACTGTCCTAGAGCAACATGAGGTTGGTAGAGGCCCCGGTTTTGCCTTTTTTAAACACTTAAGGCCGCAACCTTAATCATACTTGTGTAGGATCAAAGCCCCATTGCATCTAATGGAACCTTCTTATCTCATCATCATTTTGATTTATTACTTGCCCTTCACCGTAAGATACAGGATGCCAATACACAGGAGAGCAAAGGTGTTTACAAGCTCCCCCCGCCTCCCCAGCCTTCAAATGCTCCAAATGCCACTCAGCTTTTTTTTGGGGGGGGGGGGTTCCTGATCACATGGAGAGTTCCTTGCATGCATACCCCTCAGCCCAACATGCATAGGCTGGGAAAGAGCCTGCTGCCGAGATCCCCCCATGCCTGCACATTTATTATACACACAAATGTCATCTAAAAAGGGCTTCAAAGCTAAAGGAATCTGCTGCTTTTTTGTGTGTGGCTTTTAAAATTTTTTAATTTGTGTATAAGGTTTTGTGACTGTTTTTAAGCTTATCATCGTAAACCACCTTGAGCTTCTGGAAAGGCAGAATATACATGGTTTAAATGATTTTTTTGGAGGGGGAAAAAAGGGAAATAATATGCCACAGACTAATGGCCCAGTTCCCAGCCAGGGAAAAAAAGAAGAAGCAAACCCCTGGTGCAATGGAAAGAATTAATACTCAGTTCAACTCTAAATGGATTAGGTGTCTTGATTATGTGCAGGGTTCCGCACTACGGCGTTGTCCCCTAACTCCGAATTGCACACCTAAATAAATGCCAAGACTCCATCTGCTCCAGTTACCTTCTACAGACAAAGCTTTTGTATTTTAAGAACCAGGCCATTGCCCACACCCGCCTTTAGAGGAGCAATTTTGCAAGACCAGCTTAGCTGCCAACATCATGCAGGGTGTCATTATAGGGCTGTTGAAAGCAATGTTCTTGGAATGCTGGTTAAAACAGTTAGCAACTTGGTGAAACATGTGAATTGCACCCAGATGTGGTTTCCGGCTGCTTTCAGTACCAAGTTGCTGCAACAGCACCATCCACTGAAAAAACGTACCTGTGAAAATATGCTTGAGGTAAATAAGGCTGCTCATGTTGCTTCAGACAATGAGTTGGTTCAGATGCAGTGCTCAACCTTGGCTAGTACTTACTGTGCAAACTATGATTTGTGTTTTAGGCATACAAGGAAACCATAGTTTGTGCAATTTCACTTCCCCCTTATGGTTTCTGGACGTTTGCAGATGCTGTCACAAACGGGCGTTGAGAGCAGAGCAACACCCTAAACCATGGTGTGTCAGTTCAAACTGTGGTTGAAAAACTAGCATCAAAGTGGATCTTGGTTTGGTGACCGCTTGCAAGCCAGGGTTTGCCAGATGGAGTTGGTTCAGACATCATGGCAAACCACAGTTTAGACTGTGGTGCTAGTTCAGATAACACAACAAACAGTGGCTTGGCATTACAAACTAGGATTTAGCATTCTGTGTGAATCATCTCAAGATTTTCAGGGTGTGGGTAAACTCAGGCAGCGGAACTGCCAATCTGTTGCATTCCTAAGGCTCTCTCTTCACTTCACAGTACCTTGAGGGACCTTGGGAATAGCCCTGAGTGACTTGCACCTTAATCCAGTAAAGGTAAAGGTAACCCTGACCATTAGGTCCAGTTGCGGTTGACTCTGGGGTTGCGGCGCTCATCTCGCTTTATTCCCCGAGAAAGCCGGCATACAGCTTCCGGGTCATGGCTTTAATCATCAGCAAGGCTGGATGTAACCAGTGCTCCACTTTACAGGCTAGTCTGATAGAGAATGCTGAGCAGGCAGAAGAGCCTCTGCATTGCTCAATGGACATATGAGATGAGGTGATCTATCCAGATGCCATCATGGGTGTCATGGAAGCCTTGCCAAAAGGGAATTTATGTTCGTGTGCTGTTGCGATTTCATCAAGATGATGCATTAAACCAAAGCCCATACAAATTGCACAACTTGCCCCAGAACTCTGAAGTGCATCCCGCTGGTGGTTTTTCTTTTTTCATGGAAAGGGTGCGGCTGGAAGTGAAGGGAACTTCTTCCCCACACGTGCTGCCTTGGTTTTCTCCATAAGCAGGGCCCCAGAAGTTGGGATGTCCCTCCTCACCATGCTCTGTGCCAGCCAGAAAGATCTCCCACAGAGCTTAAATCAAAGAGTTTGCGTGGCGAGTTCCCAATTGGCTGGCTCAAGGGATGACATGGCCCGAGGATTCCCCCGATCGCGTGGGGCTGGAAACCAGCCTCCGCGCACGTGTTGGGGGCATGAGCCTGCAACCCCACCTCCTCCTGATGTCGGAAGTGGCTTTCCCAAGGAAGAGTCCAGTCATGCAAGTTCTCCAATGAAGGATAGGCACCTTATACACAAACAGAGAGATCTGCAAGGGGTGTGCTAGCTGTGTCCTGGCACCATCTCTGCAACCTTCCGTAAACCGGAGGGATAACTTCTGAAGCAGGAATCCTGCCCTACTTACATGGACCCCCGCCCCACCAAGCAATTTAGAAGAAAAAACTCTCACTTCAAAGGTTGTCCTACCAAATGGTGGAGGTTGACATTAATGGCCCTTGGCCCTGAGACCTTTTCATGTGGGGTAGAGGACTCTGAAATCCTGGAGATGAGCTGCTATTTGGAGTACATGCAGCATTGCCAAGGTGGTGCCCTTCAGATGTGGACTCCAGGGGTCTCATCAGCCCCTGGCAGCGTGGCCAATGGTCAGGGATGAGCACAACAGTACTCTCCTGCCTGACGGCATTCAGAGGCGCATTGCCTCTAATATTGGAGTTAATATAGCTAGCGTGGAAAAGTGATTAGAGTGCTGACCTAGGACCTGTGAGACCAGGGTTCAAATCCCCACTCAGCCATCAGGCCCCCTGGGTAACTTTTGGCTTGTTGCTGTCTCTTAGCCTAACCAATCTCACTGGGTTGTGAGAGTAAAATTGGGAGAGTAAAAAGGGGAGGGGAAAAGCTAGGGCTGTCCAGGTTTCCGCAGCCACACCTAGGAATTGGGCTGCAAAATGGCGTCTGGGAAATGTCTGGGAAAAGCTTGACAACTTTGACCAGATTTTCACCTTTGTGAATATGGCAGCTCTAGAAAAGCCATGAAAGTCACCTTAAGCTCCAATCAAACCAATAAATACATTCCAATTGCATTCACTTCTAGGTTGGGTGGGCTCCTTGCATCCTGTGGGCTTTTGTGCACTACGTACACATATAGGATATGCATGTAAAATAAGGAATGAGTCGAGGCGTCTTCATTTTTAAAATCCGTTCAGGTTGGACCAGTGGGGCCACAAGTGCTCAGCCTGCCTCTGCCCTCTCCCCTGTGCTAGCCCCTCTCCAAGGCTGCCCTGACATCAAGGGCATGTTTGGAGCAGCAGGGAAGCCTGATACTGGCCATTGACCATAATAAAATGACTTGTACTTGTCGTTGTTAGAGCGTCAGGCTAGGACCTGGGAGACTGGGTTTCAAAACCCCTTTTGGTCCATGAAACTCACTGGGTGACCTGGGGCCTGTTATTGCATCTCGGCCTGATCTACCTCACAGGGTTGTTGTGGGGGGAGGTCGAATGAGGCAGGGGAGGGACCATGAACACCACCTTGAGCTCTGTGAAGAGAAAAGTGGGGTGTAGATGCAATCTTTTAAACAGTAAGGGAATGTGGGAAATGGAAAAAACCTTTCATTTCTCCCCCTTTCCTGCATTTGAACACACAAAAGAACTTGAAGGGAAATCAGTGTGATTCTGGAGTGGCTCCACCACTGCTTTTGGCACGCAGACGGGGCCCCCAGATTTTCAATCACGCTCAGTGCCCAGTTTTTCACCCACGCTGCTGAGTTTTCTCATAAACCTGGCACTCGGTGGCTCTGCTACCATATGAATGGGAACAGGAGGCCAGAACCCCTGCTGGTGGCAACTGATGTCATCCCGTGGCGTGCGGAGAGAGCTCTCGCAGCATAGACCGACTGGGGGGAATCTGGCAGTGTGTATCCAAGCATGACTGGGGAACAACCTCGCTGCCATCAGGTTTCCTGAAATGCCTGGCTCTTGAGTGCAAACAGTATTCTGTTGGCAGACAGGTTCTACAGTGACTTAGGGTGAATTCAGACTCTCCCCCCCCCCTCCAGCCTCCCGCCCCAGCCTCCCTGCTTTCCTGCATTGTGACAGCCGCCATATGGTGGATTCTCCCGAGGTCTGGGTTGGAACTGAGAGGTTCCAATGTGTGATGGTGAGGGAGCACTTGCCAATAGCCTGGTGGCCACAGACGTTAGGTGAGCTGTTATTTAATCAGCCTAAGCCTCCCGTGCGCAATATGGATATAATAATATTCTGGTCATCCCCGGCGACACCATGCAGCACAATTGGGCAGCTCCCTGGACCCTCGCAGGGCTCATTGCTGACGCTTGCCCTGTCCTGCCATTAAAATACACCCCTCCCCTGACATTCCAGTGAGCCTCAAACAGCTGAGTCCCTCATCCACCACCATTTACATTTCCTACAAGGCCCTAGAACTATGTTATGACAGGGGCATTGTGGGAAATTAATCTGGCTGCGGCTTGCCGGCCAGCCACCCAGTGCGCACTGGAGCATGGCTGCTCCTGTTGGGTGGGTGGGGGTGCTGATTATTGATGATTGATTGAATTGCTGATGTAGAAGGAGGACCGCCAGAGAGTGGTGTGGGTCACCTCAAACCTAGAGCCCCTACAACGGTCTACCCGGCAGAGTTGTTGTGAGGGAGGGGCAGAGCTCAGTGGCAGAACACAAGTTTTGCATACCTTCCAACTTTTTCTGACACAAAAGCGGGATGTGAGTCTTTTGGGACGTGCTTCTGGGTGAATCATGTGACCTACGCCTCACCCTTGCCCCCCAAAAGTGCTTTTTGGGGGCAAAAGTGTGCAAGAGCAGGGCACCCAAAATGGCAGCTGAGATGTGGTGAGAAAAAAATGGGCTGTCCCATTTTCCCCCAGGAAGGTATGATTTTGCATGCAGAAAGAGGTAGCAGGACTGGGAAAGGCTGAAGTCTTGGGGAGCTGCTGCTAGCTGGAGTACTTTGCCCACTGCTAGACTTACACATGCACATTCCTCAGGTTACATACACTTCAGGTCACAGACTCCGCTAACCCAGAAATAGTACCTTGGGTTAAGAACTTTGCTTCAGGATGAGAACAGAAATTGCATGATGGCAGCGTGGCAGCAGCGGGAGGCCCCATTAGATAAAGTGGTACCTCAGGTTAAGAACAGTTTCAGGTTAAGAATGGACCTCCTGAATGAATTAACCCGAGGTACCACTGTACAAGCACGCCACACACACACACACACACACACACACACACACACAATGTTGTTACAGACATTGGGTGCCATCCCCAATCTCAGCCAAGCCATGGTTCTAAGCACTCACCCAGGGTCTATGTTCCTTTGAGAACCAAGACACGGTGGATGCTGTCGTAGCTTTAAGAAATATGATTTATTCACATACTTACTCCTGAATCTTGATGGAGGGAAACCAGATCTCACAGCATGGTCATCTCAAGAGGGGCTTTCTCACTCTTTTCTTGCCACCTCACATGCACACCCTTGTCACCTTGGCAACCTCTGTCTGCCCAGGCCCAAGGATTCATCAACACCTTGTGTCATGTTGTCCCAGGTGAGGCCCTGGCTTGGAACCTTCCCTTTAGTACTCTAAATATTAACTAGACTCTTGGCATTCATGAGTTTATTGGGTTTGGGGGAGGGGAGTCTCTCTCACCCCCCAAATTCAGAACAATATTTAAAGCACTCTTATACTAACTCCTAGTTGTGATAGTTATGCTCTGCATTTCACGGTTGGAGGCAGCAGTGCTTCATAAGACCAGTTGCTGGAAACTGCCGGAGAGGAGAAGGCCCTTGCGCTCGGATCCTGCTTGTGGCATCTGGCTGGCCACTGTGAGAACAGGGGTGCTGGACGAGATGGGCCATTGGCCTGATCCAGCAGCCCCTTCTTATGTTCTCGGACCACTTCAACAGTGAAGGAGACCAGGGTTCAAATCGCCACTCAGCCCTGAAGCTCCCTTGGGTTACTTTGGGCCAGTCACTGTCTCTCAGGCTAGCCTACCTCACAGGCTTGTTGCGAGGATAAAGTTGAGAGATGGGGATAATGTGTGTGCCACCTTGATCTTCTTGGAGAAAAGATGGGATATGATTGTAAATATAATAATTCTACAGTGGTACCTTGGGTTACATACACTTCAGGTTACATACGCTTCAGGTTACAGACTCCGCTAAGCCAGAAATAGTGCTTCAGGTTAAGAACTTTGCTTCAGGCTGAGAACAGAAATCGTGCTCCGGTGGCGTGGCCCCATTAGCTAAAGTGGTGCTTAAGAACAGTTTCAGGTTAAGAACAGACCTCCAGAATGAATTAAATTCTTAACCCGAGGTACCACTGTAATAATAATACATTTTGATTGGTGCCCATCCATAGCCTTATCACACATGCACACACCCACCCACCCTGCAACTGTCCAGCGGAACTCTCTACCACCAGACACCGTCATTTCGTATCACAGTTAAAATCTATAAAAGATCATTCAGAGTCACATAAGCCAGGAATCCCACCAGCTATTAGGGAAAGCATACCCTCCCACATTTCTCTGATGAAATAGGAATGTCCTATTCAATCATCATCATCATCATTTTATTTATACCCCGCTCATCTGACAGGGTTGCCCCAGCCACTCTGTGCAGCTTCCAACATATATAAAAACATAATAAAACATTAAACATTAAACAATTTCCCCTCTACAGAGCTGCCTTCAGATGTCTTCCAATGGCTGTACAGTTACTTATCTCCTTGGCTCAGGGGTCGCATGACTCCATACCCTCCAACATTTCTCTGATGAAAATAGGGATGTCCTGAGGAAAAGTGGGACATTCCAGCATCAAATCAGAAACCAGGACAGTTTCTGTAAATCTGAGACTGTCCCTGGAAAATAGGGACACTTGGAGGGTCTGGAAAAGGTGCTTCCTTTACAGTGGTCATGTTTCCCCCCTTCTACACAAGAAGAAGAGAGAAGTTGGTCAGCGAGAAAGAGATGCTGATTTGTGGAACGACCTCTCTGCCAGATCTCTGAGGATCTAAGTGAGGCTGGCTCATTGGTCTGAGGGCCATTTTGGCTCGGCTGCTGCCCTGCTCCTCCTGCTAGAAGCATCTCAGGACTGCCTGAAACGCCTTTGTGTCATGTGGCCCACGGGCTGCCAAAACTGCCATCGCAGCTGAGCGGTGCAAGCCCAACACTGAACAACCAAGCAGATGGAGCGCTCGAATACAGGAGGCCCTTGTAATGGAAAAGATGAATAATTCCAGGAGATATTCTTATGCCAGCTTTCTGAACACTTGGCTTGCTGGAAAGATCCAAGAACCTGGAGTACTGCCTGACACCGGATGGAATCTTAATCGGCAATGCCAGCTCCCACGCAGGGAAAAAAAGGAAAAAAGCAAAAGCAAAAAGCCCGAGGACAGAGAGAGAAAGAGAGAGGGAGGGAGAGGGAGAGTGTCCTGGAGTGGGGGGTGTTGGAGGTGTGAAGAGAGATCAACTTTTAGCAGGGAGGCCGACTCCAGCAAGACTCAAATTCTGCAGGTGGAACTTTATAGAGTAGGCAGTGCTCTGGCCCCTTCAAATGACCCCTAAAGTGCATTTAACCTGAATGACAAGGAGGCTTGGGGGGAACATCTGAAACTGCCTTATAATGAGTAAAAAGTTGGTCCATTCTGCTCAGTATTGTCTAAACGGACTGGCAGCAGCATTCTAGGGGTTCAGGAGACAGGAGTCTCTGGACTTCCATTACCGCAACATCTCCTAACTATAGGTTTTGCGGCCACGATGGCCAACTATCACCCAGTCTCAAATCTTCCATTCTTGGGCAAGGTGATTGAGCGAGTGGTTGCTGAACAACTCCAGGCACGCCTGGAAGAAGCAGACCATTTGGATCCCTTCCAGTCGGGATTCAGGCCTCATCATGGGACTGAAACTGCCTTGGTCGCACTGGTTGATGATCTCCAGTGGGCTAGGGACAAAGGTGAGAGCTGTTTCCTAGTTCTGCTGGATCTCTCAGCGGTGTTTGATACCAGCGACCATAACATCCTTCTGGACCGTCTTGAGGGGCTGGGAGCTGGGGGCACTGTCATACAGTGGTTCTGTTCCTTCCTCCTGGGCCGTGTTCAGAAAGTGGTGGTGGGGGATGAGTGTTCAGACCACTGGGCTCTCACTTGTGGGGTGCCTCAGGGTTCTGTCCTCTCCCCCATGCTTTTCAACATTTACATGCAGCCTGTGATTGCCTGGGAATCCAATTCAGAGGCTGAACCGGAGGAATCCCAGCCTGCACAGGAGTCCCCGCCTCCAGGGCCGGCTGAACTGGGGCAGGGCCTTGATTCTGAAGCGCCTGCACCTGTGCCGGATCCTCAGGAGCAGGCACCAGGTGAATCCACTCTGGCTCCGGAGGTGGTTGAGGACTCAGTGCCTACAGGTGAGTCTCCCCCTGGGTCCAGTAACCCTTCAGCCTCTCCTGAACTGCAGAGGCTCAGGGCAGAGAGGCGAAGGGAACTGAACTGGTTTCTCCCAGGAGGAGTGCTCGCCTTAAGGCCAGGAGAGGCGGGTCTCCTGGGGGCCGGGACCGCCCCTGGCCTTGGAGAAGATAAAGGCCAGTCAGCCCGGTCGCAGGTTGCGGGAGCAACATCGTTGAAGAGCTGTTTTGGCCAGCACCCAGTCCGGTTCCCCCAGAGTTCCTGTCCTTGCCCGGCTCCTCGCTGTGGACCCCGCTTCGCCTGTGGAGGACTGTCTACGGACCCTTGACTCGGGTCCTGGACCTCGCCCCACGGTAACCTCCCCCCTGGATCAGCACACAGCCGCTGGGAGAGATCATCAGGAGGTTTGGGCTGGGTGTTCATCAGTATGCGGATGATACCCAGCTCTACCTCTCTTTTAAATCAGAACCAGTGAAGGCGGTGAAGGTCCTGTGTGAGTGTCTGGAGGCGGTTGGAGGATGGATGGCGGCTAACAGATTGAGGTTGAATCCTGACAAGACAGAAGTACTGTTTTTGGGGGACAGGAGGCGGGCAGGTGTGGAGGATTCCCTGGTCCTGAATGGGGTAACCGTGCCCCTGAAGGACCAGGTGCGCAGCCTGGGAGTCATTTTGGACTCACAGCTGTCCATGGAGGCACAGGTCAAATCTGTGTCCAGGGCAGCTGTTTACCAGCTCCATCTGGTACGTAGGCTGAGACCCTATCTGCCTGCGGACTGTCTGGCCAGAATGGTGCATGCTCTGGTTATCTCCCGCTTGGACTACTGCAATGCGCTCTACGTGGGGCTGCCTTTGAAGGTGACCCGGAAACTACAACTAATCCAGAATGAGGCAGCTAGACTGGTGACTGGGAGCAGCCACCGAGACCATATAACACCGGTCTTGAAAGACCTACATTGGCTCCCAGTACATTTCCGAGCACAATTCAAAGTGTTGGTGCTGACCTTTAAAGCCCTAAATGGAATGCCCTCCCATCAGATGTCAAAGCGATAAACAACTACCTGACATTCAGAAGACATCTTAAGGTTCAGGGAAGTTTTTAATGTGTGATTTTAGTGTATTTTTGGTTTCTGTGGAAGCCGCCCAGAGTGGCTGGGGAAACCCAGCCAGATGGGCGGGGTACAAATAATAAATAATAAATTATTATTATTATTATTATTATTATTATTATTATAGGTATTGCCACCATCTACACACGAATATCTCTGACTGACTTTGCCACAGCCTTCCTGGCTTGGCCAAAGATGAGATTCAATCAAACGAATCTTTATTACAATAGTAAAAGCTCGATATTACAATAGTAAAAGCTGGATATAACAGGTTCTTATATGCTTTGTTTTTAATAACAGTGTTTGGAGATTTTGTACTATAACATGTGCTTATAACGCTATTCCTATCCTATCGTTCTTACTCCTCAGTACCCACATCCTTCTCCCACTTCCTCTAAATCCAACTTTTTTTTTACTCCCCCCCGACCTGTTCTGTCACCCTTCACCCTCAGCTAGCCAGCACACCACACCAACCAACTCTCCCCACCTTGCACTCATCTCTCCATATATCTTACAAATACCTCCCCACATAACATTTCCCTTATCTCTCTTAATACGCAAACCTGTACCAGCCAGCTACAATGATAAACACCATGAGCTTGTCCACAAATCGCCTACTTTTAAGATAGGGCCGGTTAGCGCTCCTTTCTCAAATCAGGGGATGTCTCTAAATTGCAAACTATCACTTCACCCTGGCTATTAGTGGAGAACTTCTGGGGAGCACAGGGGAATGCAAACACTCCGGGGTGTGTGTGTGTGTGTGTGTGTGTGTGTGTGTGTGTAGTTTGCAATGCACAGGCTCTTTGGATCCCAGCTGCTGAAGCAGTAGCAGCAGGAAATGGCAGCCTGCGAAACTTATCTTCAACGTGTACGCATTTGAGTAATTTTGTGTTTGCCTGTTGTGTGTGCTTGTGTGTGCATGGAGAAAGGGAGCTGCTGGGTGATGGGGGGGGGGGGGTTAACCTAACCAAAGAACGCTTCCTTGATCCTATTTTAATCAGAGAAATGAGGCAGCTGTTAGAGCGAATAGACCCTGAACTAACGCAGATGTCTTAATATCCTTGTGTAGAGGAGGTACATTATGATTCATTCTTTGCAACCCTATTACTCAGTGTTTGATAGGGGCTTACTTGTCTCAAGTGCTTTTCATTATTGCCCTAATGCTGTCTATTAACATACTGGATGGAGGCTCTTTTCTCATCTGAGGCATGCATCACAGTGCTTTTAAAGATTATGGGGCTTGTGAATACATAACGCTTTACTGCCTTGCAGATGCAATTCGCCGAGAAAAATGATAATACGTGCACACGGATAGGTAAATATGAAAACAAGCAGAGCTCTGCTGGATCAGACCAAAGACCTAGTTGGTCCAGCAACCAGTTTATTCACAGCGGTCATTTCTCAAACCAGAGGTCTTTGGGAAGCTCATCAGCAGCAGGGCACAAAGGCAGTATCTCTCACTGGTCAGTGCTTCTGATCCTGGAGGAAGCATGTAGCTATCACGTCTAGTAGCCAACCTATTGATACCCAACCCTCTATGAGTGGGTCTAATTCCCTTTCTAAGCTGATGGCCCTCACTATATCTTGTGGTACAAATTTCACAGTTCAGCTATGCTCTTGTGTGAAGACATTCTTTTGTTTGTTGTGAATGTTCAACCTCCCTCAATGACTCTGGGTTCTAGTATGAGAGAGAGAGGAGAGGAACCTTTCTCTGGCTGCTTTCTTCATCATGGTTCTCCTTACTCATCTTGCCCACCCCAGTCTAAAAAGCCCCAAATGTGGCAACCCTTCTGTATAGGGGAGTTGCTCAAGCCCTCAAAACCTTTAATGGGACGGGTCCTGAAATTGTGCCTCCACCCAAACTTCTGCATACAAAGGAAGACAAAAGAAAATGGGTTTTCAAGCTGTGTTACTGGAGGGAAAGGGCAGCTGGGGTTTCTTGGAACTTTATCAGCGTTCATCAGTGATGGCATCAATAATGTCAGAAGAGCACCAGTCACCACTAAAGATACTCCATTGCAAAGACCCCAAAGGCTTGAATTAATGGTGCAAACCTAGAACATGCTGCAGAATTCTTGGGGACACCCAGAAACAAGACACTCTTTTTCGGAGCCGCAGCTTCACTCGACAAAATGGAGATAAACACTAATTGTAGCAGCATCTGTTGGTGAGTAAAGTGTTTTCTTGAGATCAAAAGCCTGAAAACCAGTATCAGGTACTCTTGTTTACTGGGGAGACTCTGTTTTTTTTTTTATTGCTGCCCCTTGTGGGGATCACTGCTCTGATTTAGTCCCACTTGATCTTCTGTTAGCAAGTATTGCAAAGCTGTCCTTCTGGATCCAGTATTCTGTTTTGAGTGATGGCATCAGCAGCACAGGGGTTGGGATCCAAGATACGGGTTTTCAGGTTGGGAGAAAAAAAGAACAAAGTGAGGCAAGGCAAAGTAAGCCTAGAACTGGGGCAAGGCATGGCATTTAGGATTCAGCAGCACCCTGGACAGCTCCATGCAGGGCTCAGGCTTGAGGCTCCATAACAGCAGAGCTCATATGTTGGTTCAACCTCAAGTTAATAATAATAATAATAATAATAATAATAATAATAATAATAATATATTATTTATACCCTCCCATCTGACTAGGTTTCCCCAGCCACTCTGGGCGGCTCCCAATAGAATATTAAAAACATGATGAAACATCAAACATTAAAACCTTCCCTAAACAAGGCTGCCTTCAGATGTCTTCTAAAAGTCAGGTAGTAGTCTGTTTCCTTGACATCTGATGGGAGGGCGTTCCACAAGGCAGGCACCACTACCGAGAAGGCCCTCTGCCTGGGTCCCTGTGACCTCATTTCTCGCAGGGAGGGAACCTCCAGAAGGCCTTTGGAGCTGGACCTCAGTGTCTGGGCTGAATGATAAATAGTAGTAGTAGTAGTAGTAGTAGTAGTAGTAGTAACAACAACAACAATAAATTATTTGTACCCGCCCATCTGGCTAGGTTTCCCCACCACTCCGGGTGGCTTCCAACAAAGATTGAAAATACATTAAAATGTCACACATTAAAAACTTCCCTGAACAGGGCTGCCTTCAGATGTCTTCTAAATGTCAGGTAGTTGGGTGAGCGTTCCACAGGGTGGGTGCCACTACCAAGAAGGCCCTCTGCCTGGTTCCCTGTAACCTCATTTCTTGCAGGGAGGGAACCTCCAGAAGGCCCTCGGAACTGGACCTCAGTGTCTGGGCTGAACGATGGGGATGGAGACGCTCCTTCAGGTATACTGGGCCAAGGCTTTAAAGGTCAGCACCAACACCTTGAATTGTGCTCAGAAACATACTGGGAGCCAACGTACGTCCTTCTGGACCAGTGTGACCAGCCTTTAAGAGGAGTCACAGCACTGCCTCAGTAGTTTGCTCGGCATTCCATGAGACCCTTCATTTAAATGGTACCCAGCGCTTCCCAGGGGTTCTGAGATGGGGGGTATTTGGAAACAGAGCAGGGCAATGCAACTTCCTTGAGCTAGAGAGGGTACTGATGCAAATGCTTCTGGGTTGGCAGGAGGATCTGAGGCTGGTCCCCAGGGCAATTGCCTCCCCCACTCCATGGCCTCATCCCCTGAAGATTATTCCTTATGTATTTATTTAGAGCATTTGTACCCCACTCTTCAGCCCAAAAGGCTCATATACAATCAATTAAAATAAGGCAGTCCTTGGCCGCAGGCTTGCAATATTTTAAAGCAGTTGTCTTTTAACTGCTTTCACCAATAATTTTAAACATACATGCACAAACAAGCAATGTAAAGATTTATGGAACAAATAAATAGATAACATGACACAAAAGGAGAAATGGACAGGGAGGGAAGAGGAAAAACGGGAGTCTGACCCCAGGGTCATGACACTCAGCTTCCGCTCCAGACTCTAGTAGTTTATTTTCAATGTGGTGTAACCTTGCCTCTACTACACATGCATCTAAATGGAGGCACGGTGTGATTAAGGTAAGGTTACCAGACGTCCCCGTTTCCCGGGGACAGTCCCCAGATTTACAAATCAGTCCCCTGACAAAATCCTATCATTCCGACTCATTTCAATGAAGTGTACCCGGATTCATTGAAAAAAATTTGGTAACCTTAGCTTAAGGCTCAATGAAGCTTTTTAACCTGTGAAAATGCCATTAGAGTCCTGCTTTGGCAATTCACCCTGAAACAAAACAGACATTTTTGAGCAGTTTCTTTCTTTCTTGAGCTGCCGTTTGCAGGGTTTTAAGTCAATAGTTTTAAATTTTAATTCCTCCACCCACACCGCTCTGACACCCGCCCCCCCAAACCAACTCATTTAAAAAACTGGAGGCAGCTTACAAAGATAAATAACACCACAAAGTCATAAAACAGAATAAAATAATAATCAATAAAAGCTTCCACTCGGTGCACGTTTGAAGGGAAAAAGGAAAACAGTGAATCCCCGGGATTATATCGACCTTCAGAAGAAGCGGTTCCCTAAATGATAAGGTTGAGGCTAGGTAATATTCCTTGGGCAACTTGTTTCAAAGAAGGCAGCCGTTCCTTTCAAGCTTTATTTTGTAATGATGACTAGAACCTTTGATTTATTGATGACAATGCTCACCACCCTTATGGTGCTTTAATAATAATAAAGTGTTCAAATGGCTTCACATATCTATGATTCCCCAGCAAGGAAATACGTTCCCTCAACCCCGCAAGGCAGCTCAACTACCACCAACATTTTTACCTGGACAAAGCCTTTCATGTACTATTTTACCAATCCAAGCATTTTAAATTCTGTTCGTGACGTATGAGAGTACTGCTGCCTGTTCTTCTGATCTGCCGTTTAATTCCATAGTGTATTTTATCACTGTGGTTTAACTTTTTTTCCTAACCCTGGAATTGAGAAAGGGCAGCATTTAATTATTTCAACTAAATAAATAAATACGTTACTGATATTCTTACAGCACCCCTGCAAGGTAGACCTGCATTCTCTGATTTATTTAAAATATTGGTGCACCACTGCTCCGTCCAACAGCAGACCTCCACGGCATCTGATGAGTAAGAGAAAATTGTTTTAACTTGGTGCCAAATGCAACCCCTGTTAATCGAAATGAAGCATTTTATTTGCTAATTAATTATCGGTATTTATAGGTCTCCCTATAACAGGGTTATATATTTTAAAAATGAAACAGATTAAGGCTTGCAATCCTGTATAATCCACTTACCTGGAAGTAAGTCCCATTGAGGGCTTTGTGCCTGAGCAGATATGTACAGGCACCAATAAGAAAATATCCCATAGCATAAAAACACAAGAAGTGGAGAGTTTAAAAGGCATAAATGGCCTAGGACCCACGTAACTATGGGACCGCCTCTCCTGGTATGCCCCGTGGAGGACCTTAAGGTCCACAAATGACAACATTTTGGAGGTCAGTTTTGCCAGTTCTGCATAGTCCGTCATTTTTTCTTGCCATGATTCTTTAGTTGGGGTTTCTTCAGTCTTCCATCCTTGTGCTATTAGAACTCTTGTGGCCATTGTTGCATACATAAAGATGTTTTTCAGCTTTTTTGGCAGATCTTTCTCTACAATCCCTAACAAAAATGCTTTAGGTTTTTTAACAAATGTTAAATGGAACATTTTCTTCAATTCGTTGTATATCATTTCCCAATTTTTAAAAATTACCTTACAATCCCACCACATATGATAAAATGTCCCCTCCTTTTCCTTACACTTCCAACATATATTTGAACTCGTTTTATACATTTTCCCTAACTGCACTGGTGTCGTGTACCGTCTGTACATCATCTTCATGTAATTCTCCTTCAGTAGGGAACAATCTGTAAATTTTAAATCAGTTTTCCATAATTTCCCCCAATCTTCCATCATAATATTGTGACCTACATCTTGTGCCCGTTTAATCATAACTGATTTTACCTCTTCATCTTTCGTCTCCCATTCGAATTAGAATGGGGGGTGAATTTTCTTAAGAATAGCTCAAAAACTTTTGTGTCCGGATGTTAATAGGTCTGCTTTGAGGAAAAGGTAGTTGAAAGCACCCCAGACCTGGTGCAAGCAATTTCCCTCCCATTGAAGAAGTTCCTCCTTTCTCAAAATCCACCTCACCTCTTGTTGCACCCACCCTGAAACAGCACCAACAAATCAAAATCTCCCACCAAGCTGTTTTTGGGGTTGTGTGTGTATGTGTGTCAATGTCAAGTTCTGGATGTGGTCCCCTCTTTCTTTCTTTTTTACAATTGAATACCTACAGGATATATTCCCTGCATTTCACAAAAGGAGACTGCCTGGTGCTGGCTCCTAGCGATGCTTAATCCTATCAACCTTCGTAATTTTATTCGATCAGCCATCTTGTTGCAACATACCAGATGCCGGCCTTAAATGAATAGCACTGGGATGTTCAGGCGGCAAGTTAGCAGACTATTGCCAAGCACTCCCGACAGCAGGAGCACTCTATAAAATCTGGGACTAAGCTGCATTGGAAGGAGAGGTGGCAGGCGGGGGCGGGGGGGGAGAGAGAGATATGCTCTAGGATTGGGGGGGCAGGGAGTGAGGTGTGCAAGCTTGGAAGGATATCGTTTCTTCAAACAGCCTGGCACAGCATGAGGTTCAGGTATCTATGCAGAAATTTGTCCGGCTATATAGCTATCTATCTATCGAAGGCTGGATATGCTACAAATCCTTCTAATGGGATTAAGGCTTAATGCTGTGAGTAGAATATGGAAAGAGAGAGAGAGAAAGAGAGAAAGAGAGAGAGAGAGAGAGAGAGAGAGAGAGAGAGAGAGAGAGATGCTTTCTCTCTGAGCCGTACAGAAAAGCAAGGGGAAAAAGTCCCATTCTGCCAGCTGGATCGGTTTCTCAGAACTGGTGGCAACGGCTTAGTCAATGAGACAGAACGTTTTAATGATGTTGTGACACAACCTGACACGCAGTGTCATCTGACGGATTCCTTTATCTTGCTTCTTTTTTTTTCTTTTTTAAAATGTCAAGTAACCCCCCCCACACCACCACCCAATCAAAAGGGAAAGGAAGTTGTGGGCTCTCCTCACTATGTGATAGAGACCCTTGTGATGTTCTGTTCTACAGCCACAGGAGAAAATGTCTTCACTAGCGATGAGTAGGGGGAGCGGGGCAGGTGGTAGGAATGCAGACACCTGAGCTTCTTGGTTTCTCTTTTTCTTCTCCCCCACCAAACTTAAATTCAGCCTGCCACATTTCCTCACTGGTTTGCTCCCCCCCCCCGCCCAAAGTCCTCATGAAAATTCACCATCATTTTAGTGTACAGTGGTACCTCGGGTAACATATGCTTCAGGTTACAGACTCCGTAAACCCAGAAATCGTTCTTCAGGTTAAGACCTTTGCTTCAGGATAAGAACAGAAATCGGGCTCCAGCGGTGCGGCGGCAGCAGGAGGCCCCATTAGCTAAAGTGGTGCTTCAGGTTAAGAACAGTTTCAAGTAAAGTACGGACCTCCGGAACGAATTAAGTACTTAACCAGAGGTACCACTGTACATTATTCCTAATATACCTATTTTAATATGCAGTTTTGCCTAACATACACATTATCCTTAATAGAATGCAATTATTTTTTTTGTATGTTATTATCTCTAATGTATGCATTTTAATGCAAACTCTTCCCTGCATTTGTTTTGGTTGGAGAACTGTGCGGTTTAACAATCTTGTAACAACCCCTCTCTCAATGAAACGCTGGGAACTGTAGCCCCACGAGGGAAATATAGGGGTCTCCGAACAACCCTCAGCACCCTTAACAAACTACAGTTCCCATGATTCATTGGGGAAGCCGGGACAGTTTAAAGTGCTACGATACTGCTTTAAAGGCACTGTATAGCTCAGATGATGTGTAACGGTGGGCCAGAATGGAATGGGTCCTTTAATTACAAAAAGTGAATGTGATATGAAAAGAAACAGAAACCCATGACCTTGAAAAATAAATAAATGCTGAGAAGTAGCAAGGGAAGGTCTCCTGCCTTCACCCTGCCATCCCACTTGGAATGCAATATTTGTCAATCTGCTGGTGTCTCCTCCCCACCCAATACATGTGTGGCCTGCGCACTGTTTGCGCTGCCCCGCAGGGCAAGGGCCTGCGCCCAAGGCTGATGCCACAGTGGGAAGCAGCCACAGCTCTTGTGCAATGCCTCACACAACACCTCACCCTCCTTCCTAGGGAGCAACTGATGGGAAGAGTTTCATCAACAGTTAGCATTTGGAGAGAGAAAGAGATAGTAGTAAAGATAACAGGAGGAACAGAAAGAAAGGGAAAGGAATTGGCACTCAACAGGCAACGCTCTGAGGAGGAGGCAGAAGTGTTTTTCTTCTCATCCCCTGGAAGCTCGGTGCGTTCTTATTTTTTTAACGTTGGAGGGAAAATTGGGTCTGTCCTGAGGTAAGAAGTCACTTTTGGGACAGGAGTCAGGAAACTGAGGTCAACTGTGGCTGTTCACATAAGAGACCTCAGAAACTGCCTTATACTATTGGACCATCCAGCTTCAGTCTTGTGCACACTGACTGGCAGTATCTCTCCAGGGTTTCAGACAGGAATGTCTCCCAGTCCTAATTGGAGATGCTGGAGATTTAACCTGGGACCTTCTGCATGCAAGGTAGATCCTCTACCACTGAGCTGCTGGCCTTCCCGAATTGAAGAGTGTGGATTCAGACACCAACATGTCTTGGCCCAGGTCTGCTGGTCCTCCTTACAGACCTTCCTCCACCCCACATTTGCAAGTGCATCTGGACCAGAGGTTACCACTGTGGGTACCAATGGGTTCGCCAGTGCCTCCTCTAGTGCTCACGAAAGGGCTCAGCAAATACCCCCTTAAAAATCCACAAAATGTGAGAGACTGTTTGCTCCTCCTGCTCAGTTCCTGTTTGCTTCGGCTCAGCTTATCCAGTCTTGAACTCCTCTGTCTAAACATGCCTACCTTTCAAAAAAGCCAAAGGTTGAAGACCTTTGATCTAGCCATATTTAGACAACACATGCTTTGGTTCTGGGCTAGCCCAAGAAAATTTGTCACCTGAGGCAAAGGAGAAGATTCTGTCTCCTTGCCAATATTCCATGGACCTTAGTTGCCTGGACTGGAAGCTTCCCTTCAGTACTGACCACCGGGCTGTGCCCTGAAGGTGGCTCACTTAGGGGGCACATCAGCCCCCGACATGTCATTCCTGCCTCTGCTGGTTCCTTGATCTGTGTGTCTGAGGTCACATCCATGTAATACATTCAAAGCAATTTCACTCCACTTTCACAGCTGTGGTTTCCACCAAAGAGAGCCCCTGTTTGTCAAGGGTGCTGGGAACTGCAGCTCCATGAAGGTTCTCCCTAACAACTCTCAGCTCTAGGGTTCCCAGGTCAGGAGCAGTTCAGGACCTGAGAATCCAGGGCCCCAAGCTGAGACCTAGTTATGGGAGCAGGCCCTGGAGATGGAGGTTAATTGGGAGAGAGGAGTGGAGAAGGACAGACCCCCTTGCAAGTGTCTGTGCTATAATTTGCAGTCAGCTCCTGCTGGGCTGAAGCTTGCAGGGTGCAGATACAGTCCTCTGAATAATTTTTTAAAAAATTATTAAAGGCACTGTTGCCCATGTGGAGATTCACGCCCTGCTGCTGCCCCCCCTTGGAAGGGGCCAGGCAAATCTCCAGGTCAGACCTGGAGATCTGGCAACCCTTCTTAGAACCCTTAACAAACTATACTTCCCAGGATTCTTTGGGGGAAGCCATGAATATGAAGGTGTCCTAAGAGTGCTTTAAATGTATAGAATCATAAAATCATAGAATCGAAGAGTTGGAAGGGACCTCAAGGATCATCAAGTCCAACCCCTGGAATGTGGGAATTTCAATTAAAACATCCATGACAGATGGCTATCCAACCTCTACTGAAAAACCTCCAAGGAAGGAGAGCCTACTACCTTCAGAAGGAGACAGTTCCACTGTCAAACAGCTCTTACTGTCGGAAAGTTTTTCCATATGTTTAGTTAGAATCTCCTTTCTTGTAACTTGAAGCCATCGGTTTGAGTCCTACCCCCCAGAGCAGGTGAAAACAAGCTCGTTCCCTCTTCTATGTGACAGCCCTTGAGATATTTGAAGATCGCTATCATATCTCCTCTCAGTCTCCTCTTTTCCAGGCTAAACATGCCCAGCTCCTTCAACTGCTCCTCGTAAGGCTTGCTTTCCCGACCCTTGATCATCTTGGTTGCCCTCCTCTGCACATGTTTCAGCTTGTCAACATCCTTCTAAAATTGTGGTGCCCAGAACTGGACACAATATTCCAGGTGTGGTCTGACCAAGGCAGAATAGAATGGTACTATTTACTTCCCTTGACCTGGATACTACTGTTGATGCAGCCTAGAATAGCATTAGCTTTTGGAATATAATTATATGGCAAACAGGGTGAAAGATTTATACAGAATAGCATTATATGGTGTGGATGTGACCTCACTCCACCTAATAGCAGGCTGGCCGGGCTCCTGTTAATGATTCTAAGAGTTGGGTACTAAACCAAGTTTTTGGTTAAAGAACAGGGATCTGGTTTCTCCCTCCCTCCCTGTGGAAAGATCAGATAAATTCCCATCATAAAATTACTTGCAGATGCCTTGGAGCAAATCTGGATCTCTTCCATTGCAAGGACACTGGAGGGTGCTCTAAAACTTCCAGGATGGTACAGAAGCCAGGCCCTTTGTCAGAAGGAGTTGGGGAATGTCTTAAGAATGTAATGATAGCTGTCTGCATCTCCTTTTCCAGCCTCTGGCTTTGGATAGGGCTTCTCTAGCATGGATTAGCGATGCCTCTTACTGCCTAAGATGCTTAGCAGGAATATTTCATTATTTGCGATGTACTCTTCTGCCTTGATGTGGCACGGCAGAAGGAGGCAAACAATCCACTCCCACACAGAAAGCGAAGGTTATCCCAATGGGCATAGGGGTCGCTCCCAGCAGGACTGGAGAAGGGGCATAGGCAGAACTGGTGCCAGGACCTGGCATCCATGGGCAGCTGCTGAGACCCCAGCAGGTTCCACTGCTGATGCCTATTCTGAGCTCTCCATTTAAAAATCGCATGGCTAAGCTTGTAATCTGTGCTGGGAAGCTGAGGAGTGCTGCCATGTTTATTTCCTGCAATAGCACAGGGGTTACCATTTGCCCCTCTCCTCCCCCAATGTGCACCCCATGCCCTCCTTAAATCTGCTCCAGAGTGTTGTGGGTGGTGGTGGGAACCCAGAACAGATTTAGAGGCATGCAGGGTGCAAGGAGGAGGAGGAGGGAAAGTTCTGTTGTGCAAGTATAAATCCTTGCACTAATGGAACGAGTTGTTTAGTGCTATGTTCCTGAGGCTTCCTCCCAGCCCAGCATCTTGCCTGATGAAACCAGAGAAAAATGAAGAAGTGTAACGTGAGGAGCACCTCTTTCATATGGGAGGGGAACTAAGCGCAATCTGATAATTTATGTTTTCTCTGCGCACTTGTCAGATCTGACGCCTGCAGACAAAAGCCGTTGCTCTGCCTATTTGGAACTTTTCTATGGTTCTGATGGGCTTTATTGCCTCTTCTCTTCCATCTTCCAAAAGATATGATGCCAAGAACTGGGGGAAACGAACTGCATGTGCTTCAGCCTTCTCAAATTCTCCCTAAACCATTTTCCTCGTGTGCATCTGGAAGCAGGGATGTCTTCGAAACACCCCTGTTTTTATCCCAACCGTCACTTTGCAAGACCCATCACTTTGCATAGTTCTGAAGGCTCTTCATTGTATGCTGTATGCTATATATATATATTCCCAGCAATAGACTGGTCCTCTTTGAATGAAAAAGCCAAGTGTATGGTGTGTGTTTCTTTTATATACACCTTTTTTTTTACATTGCAATTTATCCTAATATTACAAATTTTCGTATGATTTCTGTGCACGTCTCCACCGTTGTTTGGTTGGAGAGCTGAATCACAAAATTCAGAGAGGAGCAAATTTTGAAGAATAGTTGCATTTCTGTTTGCATGTTTCAAGAGCCATTGAGAATCAACCCAAATTAATAATAATAATAATAATAATAATAATAATAATATATTATTTATACCCCGCCCATCTGGCTGGGCTTCCCCAGCCACTCTGGGCGGCTTCCAAAAAAATATATTAAAATACTGTAATACATCAAACATTAAAAGCTTCCCTAAACAGGGCTGCCTTCAGATGTCTTCTAAAAGTCTGGTAGTTGTTGTTCTCTTTGACATCTGGTGGGAGGGCGTTCCACAGGGACGGCGCCACTACCAAGAAGGCCCTCTGCCTGGTTCCCTGTAACTTGGCTTCTCGCAGTGAGGGAACTGCCAGAAGGCCCTCGGTGCTGGACCTCAGTGTCCAGGTAGAATGATGGGGGTGGAGACGCTCCTTCAGATATACTGGACCGAGGCCGTTTAGGGCTTTAAAGGTCAGCACCAACACTTTGAATTGTGCTCTGAAACGTACTGGGAGCCAATGTAGGTCTTTCAAGACCGGTGTTATGTGGTCTTGGCGGCTGCCCCCAGTCACCAGTCTAGCTGAGAATGTCTCCATCAAACAGGGGCATTTGGAGGTCACCCCTGTTCTTTGTGGGAAAAGTCTGATAGGCTTCCAAACTGGGCTTCCATTGCTAACACACCCAGAGAAGGAGACTCCACAGAGCTGAAGGTTATTTGCCTGTGTATTAAAAAAAAAAGAGGTTAAGGTTTTAAAAGGTGATTAAAAGCAGCTGGGAAGCGAAACATGCCGATGTCTCAGAGTAACCTTGTAGCGGGTTGATTTATGACAGTCCAGTTCCACTCGTAACAAGATTATAGCTTCTTCACATCAGCCATTGTGATAAATACCAATTACCTACTTGAATATTGCCATTAAAATTTGCCTAAGTAAGGAGCAGAATCATACATCGTGGTTGATTACATATCAGTGATGCTGACGGAGGGTGTGCAACGTCTCGATCTGCTTAAAGATATGCCGCCCTGATTTAGACCGTGATTTGCATACAATTTTCCCATGCAGCCTAAACTTCGAAAAGTATAATTACTTTTTTTTAAAAATATTCTTCATTCTGATTTGAATGTTAGAAAAGGCCATCTAATGAATTACTCAGGCTAATGAAGACAAACACACACCATGGAAAGGCACGGCAACAGCTGCTTTGAACCTTGAGACAAGATGCTGGCTGTTGTGTAGTCTTATTGCTACTGACTGACCCATTAAAGATGAATCTAGAGATATATGTAGATATATCCTTCTCTCCACTGCCCCACACAACACGCACGCGCACGCGCGCGCGCACACACACACACACACACACACACACTACAGGCTCCTGTCACAGTGAGAGTTAGGGCAGTGCAGGTGTTAGAGTGTTTTACTAGGACCTGGGAGACCAGAGTTCAAATCCCACTCAGCCACAGCCAAATGGGATGCTTTTTACTGGTCCTAATTCAAGGAAGGAAACTTGCAGCTGGCATAGTTGGTACATACAAATATCTTTCAACTGTGGGGGAAAGAATGGGGCAGTGCCAGCCATGCAACTGAGAGCCAGAATGGTGTGGAGATTAGGGTGTCTGTTTAGGCAGCAGCGGAGCAAGCCATTCAGGTGTCTGGGGCGGGGCCAGCCAGGGGCGGGGCTAGCCAGGGCAGGACGCTCCGTGGGGCCTCAGAGGAGTCTGCCTGCCTCCTCCCACTCAGCCGCCCTACAGCTGAAGGGGAGGCGGCAGGCGGACCGTTTAGGGCAGTGTAGAGTCTGCGGGCGCCCAAGCCACCGCTTCACTCCCAGGAGAGACGCGTGGCTTGGGCGTGCTGCAGGCCTCGCGGTGCCACCCGCCATTTTGTCACCCCCCTCAGTGGTGACACCCGGGGCAGCCTGCGCTCACCACCCCCTTCCACTGCCCCTGCGTTTAGGACCTGGGATGACCACTGAGTCACAATGCCTCCCCACCACCACCCCTGGGTGACTCTGACCAGGAAAAACATCTCTCAGCCTAACCTACTGCCTAGGATTGCTATGAGAATAAGATGTAGAGAGGGAGAACCATGTTGAGCTCTTGGAGGAAAGGTGAGATATTAATGCAATGCAGCAAATAAAATATTCCAAGTTGTGGATTTAGTGAGAGCACGTTTAGGCAGATATATGCTCCTTATATTTCTGTTGGATTACTAGTAATTGGGAAGCAAGGGAAACAATTGTTTTAACCCTTCAATCCTTCGTTTTTTCATTTGGCAAGTCTGCATGTGAATTCCTTTGTTTAAGGAAATGTCTACTTCCATGGAAAATATTGTAACTGTTTTATCTTCTTCTGATGGATCTTACATTACGTACAATTTTAGCGCCTTTTTTAGTGCAAGCAAATCAGGTCCTGTCACGTGTTGCAATAAATCTATGTTTTCCTTTATTTTAAAATTTTATTTTATGGTTTAGTATTGCTTTTATTTTAAATGACGCCTGTGGGAGGCACCACAATCTTAGGGTCTCTAAAGGCCTTTATTGGCCCGGAGCTGAGTGTTGAAAGATTCAGGGCAGACAAATGGAAGTACTTTTTTTTGCACAGCTCCAACTACAGAATTTGCTCCTGTAAGAGATGGCCACTATGAGAACAGAGTGTTGGACTACGTGGTTCTTTGGCCTGATCCAACAGGACTCTTCCTATGCTCCTATGATTATGTTACATTTTATAAGCAAAAACCCACACAGGCCTGACACTTAATTTGAAGGGGAAAAATCAGTGCCCACCTTCCATGACAGGGCAAATTGCTTCTAAGTAAACATGGACAGGACTGAACTACAAGCGTTTTGAGACCCACCCTGTGTGCGCCCACGGAGGCAGATGGGGCTTAGCATGTGCTGTTCCTATGCTTATGAGTTCCGCTTTTCATGGGTATGTCATGTGCTGAGAATGTTATGAGGTCAAAGCAGCATGAGGCAAGGACGACCTCCAATGAGCTTATGGAGAACCCCACCCAGAAGATACCAAGGCACATAAGCCATAGAGGAAGCATCTATGAGGCAGCCAAGCCTGTAGTTTCAAATTAAGCTATGAACTCAGAGGAAACATCAAAATAATGCAAGGGTGTTTCCTGATTGGTGGAACTGCATGGTGAGGTTGAGTATTGAGCCTGTTTATAAAAGATCCTCAAATTATCCGTCTGTTTCCTGTAATTCCCCCCATTTCCTTTCTTTCTTTTTAAATTAATTGTTTGTCTGTGTTTTAAAATTTATAGAAGTACATATGCTGCAACACAGCAAAACAAATAACCAACATAGATAAGAGAGCATGCCATAAATATGAATGAAGTTATAACCCACCCCCCTCCATAGCTGTCAACTTACAGATTTGAAAATAAGGGACCAGCAGCCTTGAAAATAAGGGACCAGCAGCCAAAATAAGGGACCTGCAGCCTCACCTGTTCCAGGCACTCCAGTCTTCCTGTCCTCCTGCAGTCTGGTCAAACTCATGCTGCTAGCTTCAAGAATACTGTCCAACCAACTTTGCAACCAGAGGTTCAACTGAATAGAATCTGGATCACATGCACCACAAGGCCTATGCAGCCTCAACTTAAGATGGCTCCCCGGCCTGGCTTTGCACTGCAAAGTTTGCAGCAGCACATGCAACAAAATGGCATCCAGCATTCAAAAAACCCCTCAGCTTGCATTAACTAGCCACACACAAGGCATGCAAGCTCCACCCCCCAGTCGTTCTAAGACTTCTTATTGGGTGAGCAACACAGCCAAGCAACACAGTTGGAGCCTCCCTCCTCCCTGGCCGGCAGGGAGGGAGGGAGAGGAGCTGCTTCCTTTGAAATTTAAGGGACATCATTTAAGGGACATTTAAGGGACATCCATCAATAAGGGACAGCAGCGGGACATGGCGCTGGAATAAAGGACTGTCCCTTCAAATAAGGGACACTTGACAGCTATGTCCCCCTCAAGTTTAAAAGTTAGATTATGGCACGATTACTATCATATCAAAGGGACACAGGTGGCGCTGTGGGTTAAACCACAGAGCCTAGGACTTGCTGATCAGAAGGTCGGCGGTTCGAATCCCCGCGACGGGGTGAGCTCCCGTTGCTCAGTCCCAGCTCCTGCCCACCTAGCAGTTCGAAAGCACATCAAAGTGCAAGTAGATAAATAGGTACCGCTTCAGCGGGAAGCTAAACGGCATTTCCATGCGCTGCTCTGGTTCGCCAGAAGCGGCTTAGTCATGCTGGCCACATGGCCTGGAAGCTGTACGCCGGCTCCCTCGGCCAATAAAGCGAGATGAGCGCCGCAACCTCAGAGTCGGCCACGACTGGGCCTAATGGTCAGGGGTTCCTTTACCTTACTATCATATCAAGGGTTGGATGAATCTGTCAGTTTCAGCTTCTCTTAGTTTCTCATTTTTCCAGTCTCAAGGGTAGTTCTCCACGTTTGTGCATCAGTTTTGAACTATTTTAAGTGTAAAAATTTCTCATGAAAATTCACCAGTATTTTAATCCAAATTTCTTCTGATATACATATTTTGTGTGCAATTTTGCCTAATGTTACATTTTTTGCAAAGCAATTTTTCCTAATAGAATGCATTCTTGTTTGTTATTTTCACTGATTTTTTATGCACCTTTGACTGTAGTATATACATTTTTGTGCACATTATCTGGTCAGAGAACTGCAATGCAAATTTCAGAGAAGTTGAATTTTGTAGGACTCCTTTGTCTCAGTGCGAATTTTGAAGGGTGAGTGTGTTTTGGTTCATGTATCAAACAACAACCTGTGAATTAGCTAGGTTTACCTTTAAACGCAAACTGACTCAAATCCCCACCCACCCAAATTAAGTCAGATAAGTTTATCTTTCCAAAAAGATGGTAGAGAGCAGAGAACAAACACCTGACACTCGGGTAGGTCAGTCCATGCCAAATTGAGGCAGTCCAGGTGTGTTGGACTATGACTCCCACAGCCCCAGCCAGCACACCTGCATTGGCTAAGCTTGATGGGAGTTGTAGTCCAAGACATCTGGAATGTACCAGATTGGCGAATGCTGATGCAGATCAAAGGAAAACATGCTTCAAAGCAGGAGACTTATTTAGCGGCACCTCCTCCTGGTCTACCTTGATGGGCTAACTTTTCAGACAATGCCCAGAAACAAAGTTGTGTTCTGGATGGAATATGCAGAAGAGGTTTTCCAATATCTAACATCTTTTCTTCTTCTAAATCCTTCCTGAAGACTGAGCAGTGCAATACAGATAGACTGGGACTTTAGAAATGGAAAAAAGAGCAAGCCCACCTCCCATGACAAGGTGATTTGCTTCAAAAGAGAGAAAAAGCAGCGATTCTTCCCGTTGCAAGGAACCCCCGTTCCATCCATACCCTAAGTGGGAACAGAATGTTTTGTTGCTGCTGGTGCTACCGCAGCGTTACGACGAAAACCTGTCAATTTTTGTTGTTGCAGGGAATCTGGAAAGACTTTCCCACAGATCTGAAGAAGCCGTAGTTTCAGCAGATGGGAGGCAGATGCCTTGGCTGGAGCGCCTTGCGAGGAGGGGGTGCCTGATGGCCGGCAGCAATTTCCATGCCCAGGCAGTCTGACACCGCACACAAACGGGCCAAGATCCAGGCATCCCCTGGCAGCGACTTGTCCATGTTCCACGGGGATGCTGGAGAACAACAGGCAGAGAAGGAGTGAGGCAGCTAACGACCTTACCTGATGGCTTCACCTTTCTCATTCCTCACGACACACTTGGCTGCCCGATTTCCTTGTTCAATTAAAGTGCAGCTTTGTTAGGCAATTAGTGGCTTTGCGGGAGCTGCATTTCTACTGAAGGTTCTAGCCCTGCCGTGGCTGGAAATTGTTCGTGATTTGCAGGAGCAAGAGGAGGGTCTGAGGGCCAATTGAGACATGATAGTGCAGCCATGCTGGTTGAACCAAAGGAGGCCAGATCCACAGGAGAAGTGGGGCTGCGCTCCACCAACCTCGGTCTGCCCTCAGCCAGCCTCCAGCCACCTGGATTCTTGCTTACTACAACAACAACAACTTCTTACTTACTTACAAGGAATTGCACTGGGTGCAGATTAGCTTTTGGGCCAGATTCAAGGCGATGCTACTGGTGTACAAAGCCCTATGCATCTTAGGGCCAGGATAGCTAAAAGATCACCCCGCCCCCTGCATATCCAACCAATCACTGCGTTCTGCAGGTGAGAGCATCCTGCAGATGCCATCCTATTAGAAGGTCCATTCTGCTCTATGTCCAAATTGAGCCTTTTGTGTGGTGGCACCTAGCCTTTGGAACACCTTCCTGCTGCGTATCAGACAGATGCCTTCTCTATTGTATTTTGGGTGCATGCTTAAAGCAGTCCGCCTTTCAGTTGCAGCCTCAGCCTAGGATATCTGACGAAGCATCTCCATCCCCATCGCTCAGTCCGGACACTGAGGTCCAGCTCCAAGGGCCTTCTGCCAGTTCCCTCCCTTCAAGAAGTGAATTTACAGGGAACCAGGCAGAGGGCCGTCTCAGCAGTGGCGCCCACCCTGTGGAATGCCCTCCCGTCAGATGTCAAGGAGATACAGAACTATCTGGCTTTTAGAAGATATCTGAAGGCAGCCCTGTTTTAATGTTTGGCATTCTATTATGTTTTTATCTGCTGGAAGCTGCCCAGAGTGGCTGAGGGAACCCAGCCGGATGGGTGGGGTATAAATAATAAAATAATAATAATTATTAATTAATTATTTGTAGGAATGCTACTGGTATCCATCTAGTGATGCATGGAAGTGAGAGCCGGACCATAACCCTATCCATTCTGAGGGAAATCAGCCCTGAGTGCTCACTGGAAGGACAGATCGTGAAGCTGAGGCTCCAATACTTTGGCCACCTCATGGGAAGAGAAGACTCCCTGGAAAAGACCCTGATGTTGGGAAAGATGGAGGGCACAAGGAGAAGGGGATGACCGAGGACGAGATGGTTGGATAGTGTTGTCGAAGCTACCGGCATGAGTCTGACCAAACTGCGGGAGGCAGTGGAAGACAGGAGTGCCTGGTGTGCTCTGATCCATGGGGTCACGAAGAGTCGGACACGACTGACTAAACAACAACAAAACTGGTATCCATCATGGCTTGTAGCCATTGGGAGCATTCTCCATGAATTTGTCCAATCCTTTTAAAGCCATCCAAGTTGGTGGCCGCGATTGCCTCCTGCATCCCAAAGTTTAACCACGTGCTGTGTGAAGATGGTCAAGAGGAGCAAAGCACTGAACACTGGATTCTGTGTTTCTGCCATAGATTTGTGTGCATATGCACACAAGCACACACACGTTCCCCTCTCACTAAATAAAAGCATGGGTGTAGGGGGGAGGGTTCGCACTACCCACACTTTGGTGTTTAGCACCGCTCCCTTCTCATGCCCTGCCCGCTGGTTGCAGACAGCAGCACAAATGGCACCAACACACCAGCTCTTTCTTGCATTCAACCAGAGCATATGATGCATGCTAGTCTGCAGAGCAGAACCTGAATCGCAGTTTGGGCAGAGTGCCGAAATCTGCAGCGGGGGGCAGGGTTAACCTTAAAAGACAACTTGACGAATGTCTGGGAATCAGCCAAGTGACTGCCAAACCTATAGATTTTGGAACAGGAACTCCTGGGTCTAGCAGAGTGAAAAGGGGACTGTTAATGAGGCTCATGAGATCTGTTAATACTTAACCTAATGCAACACCTGCCAGCCTTGCCAATAAATCAAAAGGGTCTGGGGTCACTGCTCTGCTCCCATTACTGCTGACGGGAATGCCCGCTGAGGCCTTTGTGGCCTTTTATTTTTTGGCTTTGTTGCTTTTCCTCTCTAAAAGGCTTGGCAGAGGCTAGGGCTGCCCGAACCAAGATGCAACCCCTGCTGCTTCGCACAAGGCGTTTCCGAAAAGGCCAAATGGCCAGTGGTGCCAGCTCTGGGAGATCACAAGCTCAGCTTTAGCGAAGCACAGGAGTGTGAAAAGTCTCTATGGCCAGGAGCCAGGAGCAAGCAAATGCAACGCTAGCAACAGCTTGACATTCTGACTTCTGAACACCTGGGAAATCTGTCTTCAGTTTATTCCATAATGATTGATCTGATGAAGTGGACTCATGAAAGCTTATAACATAAAAGATCTTTAAGGTTAGCCTTTGTTGTTTTTACTGCTACAGTCTAACACAAGTTCAGCTCTGGTAGGGATGAAAGAAGGCGTCACTTTCCATTTCACCCGTGCTCACTGCATGCAGCGCTGTTTCTGTTCTGCTACAGTTCATCTTCTGCTAAAAAATAACCCCTACGTTATTCATTTCACTATCCACTGTGGTAAAATTACACAGCTTATGTGATTTACGCGATTAATTACGTAAATTAAAAATTACATCATTATTCCACCCCATTCATTTTAATGCAAATTGGGGGGGGGGGGAGGAGACACATAATCAATCATGTATTATTTGTGGACTGAAAGCAACAAAGGCAGCAAATATGGAGCGTATTCACTGCACTGATTTCCGTTTTGGACATGGGATGAGTCAGTGAACTTTGGCAATTTCTGCTCCCATTTCTGTTTCTGTTGGAATCCTCCAACATCTCTTGTCTCTAGAAGTTGGTTTCGTAATGATGGGCCTCTGCTTCTGAAGCAGCAAGGAGCTAAGGGATGAACTTTGTGCAAGGGCACTTGGTTTTGGAGAGATATCATTAGGGCTCACGAGAGCCTCTTTTTTTTTTTTTTAAAGATATTTATTAAGATTTTCAAAATATTACAAAACAAAAACCAAAAAAAAAGAAGAAGAAAAAAGTACAAAAATAAAAATGGCTAAAAACAACTCAATCTTTCAATTACTTATTTTTCATTAGCTTATTTCCCGGACCTCCTCACGCCTCCCTTTTCTGTATTCCAGTTCAGTTTGTTGGTTCAGCAAATCCTTACCCTCTTTGTTTATCCTAGTCCTTAATCTTAAAGTATTGTAACGTTAAATTTTTACCTATTAATAATCCATTTTTCATATTCCCTTATAGTATTACAGCTGAAAACCACTTAATTTCTATCCAACATCATTCTAACATTCATTAATTTTGCAATATTTCTGTAAATAGTCCTTAAATTTCTTCCAATCTTCTTCCACCGACTCTTCTCCCTGGTCTCGGATTCTGCCAGTCATTTCCGCCAGTTCCATATAGTCCATCACCTTCATCTGCCATTCTTCCAGAGTGGGTAGATCTTGTGTCTTCCAATACTTTGCAATGAGTATTCTTGCTGCTGTTGTGGCATACATAAAAAGAGTTCTGTCCTTCTTTGGCACCAATTGGCCGACTATGCCCAGGAGAAAGGCCTCTGGTTTCTTCAAGAAGGTATATTTAAATACCTTTTTCAATTCATTATATATCATCTCCCAGAAAGCCTTAATCCTTGGGCACGTCCACCAAAGGTGAAAGAATGTACCTTCAGTTTCTTTACATTTCCAACATTTGTTATCGGGCAAATGATAAATTTTTGCAAGCTTGACTGGGGTCATGTACCACCTGTATATCATTTTCATAATATTCTCTCTTAAGGCATTACATGCCGTAAACTTCATACCTGTGGTCCATAGCTGTTCCCAGTAAGCCATCATTATGTTATGTCCAACATCTTGTGCCCATTTGATCATAGCAGATTTCACCGTTTCATCCTGAGTATTCCATTTCAACAGCAAGTTATACATCTTTGACAAAATCTTAGTTTTGGGTTCTAACAGTTCTGTTTCTAATTTTGATTTTTCCACCTGGAAGCCAATTTTCTTGTCCAAGTTATATGCCTCCATTATCTGATAATAATGAAGCCAGTCTCGCACTTTGTTTTTTAATTTCTCAAAACTCTGCAATTTCAGTCTACCTCCATCTTGTTCCAAAATTTCCCAATATTTCGGCCATTTGGCCTCCATATTGAGCTTTTTCAGAGCTTTCGCTTCCATCGGTGATAGCCACCTTGGGGTTTTATTTTCCAATAAATCCTTATATCTTGTCCAAACATTAAACAATGCTTTCCTGACAATATGATTTTTAAATGCTTTGTGTGCTTTGACCTTATCATACCACAGATATGCATGCCATCCAAATACATTATTAAAACCTTCTAGGTCCAAAATGTCAGTGTTTTCAAGAAGCAGCCATTCTTTCAACCAGCAAAAAGCTGCTGATTCATAGTAATGTTTAAAGTCTGGCAGGGCAAATCCACCCCTTTCCTTTGCATCAGTTAATATCTTAAATTTTATTCTGGGCTTCTTGCCCTGCCAGACAAATCTAGAGATGTCTCTCTGCCACTTCTTGAAGCAATCCATTTTGTCCACAATTTGCAGTGTTTGAAACAAAAACAACATTCTAGGCAATACATTCATTCTTATCGCAGCAATACGACCCAACAGTGAAAGCTTCAAATTTGACCAAATTTCTAAATCTTTTTTCACTTCAGCC
Source organism: Podarcis pityusensis (assembly GCF_964106645.2). NCBI lineage: Eukaryota > Metazoa > Chordata > Lepidosauria > Squamata > Lacertidae > Podarcis > Podarcis pityusensis. The sequence goes on from NC_138033.1 coordinate 20,234,616, forward strand.
CAGCATTTTTCATAGTTGTCTTTAAATAGGTTCCCATTTTTTGCTGTCATATTAATCCCCAGGTATTTCACTTTCTTAACCACTGTTAAACCTGTTTCATTCTGAAACCTCTCTCTCTCATTCGGTGTTAAGTTTTTCTCTAAAACCTTGGTTTTTAACTTATTCAGTTTAAATCCTGCAACCTGACCAAATTCTTGAATCAGTTCTAAAACCCTTTTGGTACTAGATTCTGGCTCCTGTAACGTCAGTACTAAGTCATCTGCAAATGCTCTCAATTTGTACTGTTTAGCTCCGACTTGTATACCTTTAACCAACTGGTCCCTTCTAATCATATTCAGCAAAACCTCCAGGACCGATATAAACAGCAATGGGGAAATTGGGCAGCCTTGTCATGTCCCTTTTTCTATCTTAAATTCTTCCATCACCACATTATTTACAATTAGTTTAGCCTTTTGTTCTGAATAAATTGCACTTATACAGTTTTCAAAGCCTTGGCCTACCCCCATCCCCTGTAGGTTCTTCTTCATAAAACTCCAAGAGATATCGTCAAAAGCTTTCTCCGCGTCCACAAATATCAAAACTGCTTTAGTATTTATGTTCACTTCTAGTTTTTCCAAAATATTGATTATATTCCTCAAATTGTCAGACAAGTGTCTTCCCGGGAGAAAGCCCGCTTGGTCTTTATGGATCTCTTCCATCAACACTTTTTTCAATCTCTTGGCCAAAACGTCTGCAAAAATTTTGTAATCCACATTAAGTAATGATATGGGGCGGTAGTTCTTAAGCTGAGTCTTTTCAGTCTCTGTTTTCGGTATAAGTGTAATATACGCTTCTTTCCACAACTCTGGTGCCCTTTTCCCTTCCAATATTTCATTACAAACTTCCTTTAAAGGTTGTACTAACCACTCTTTCAAGGATCTATAGTATCTAGAAGTCAGCCCATCTGGTCCTGGAGATTTGCCTAATTGCATGTTTTGAATGGCACCTTCTACTTCCTGTTCAGATATTTTATAATTCAACATTAATTGACTTCCGGGTTGGCGCCATCGCCGAATGGCGGACTCCCTCCGAGCTCCGGAGGGAGTCTGCTCGGCAGGGGCTGGGTCCTACCGCGCCGGCGACGCGGGGACCCTCAAAAACCACGGGCACGGAGCCCGTGGACATGGGGACTCGGCTGGCACCGCTAGCGCCCTCCCGACTCGTGAAGGAGCCTTTTTAAAGGCTTCGGATCGGGTGCCAGGGAGTGGCGTGGTGCTTTGAGTCCATTGCTTCCCCTGCCGAGCGCAGCCGCATGCCATTCGACGGAGAGCGCTGACTTCTTCCATTGGAAATTCGGACTATCAACAACAACCCGTGAGTAATTGGGAAACCGGGTACAAAAGGAGAAAAAAAGAATTTTTTTTCGGATTCGGCACGAGCGGGGGGGGGGATCTAAAAAGGAAGTCAGTCCCCCCCCTGATTGTAAACATTCTAAAACAAGGACTGGGTAACCAAGATCGAAAGAGAAGTTTATTGCTGACAAAAATCATTATTTCCACGAAGGGAAATTACAAGAATTGTGCTGGAGGAGAAGAGTGGAGGGTGAGAGGGAAAATGCAACCCCCCCTGGGAACCGGGGCGATTCGTAGAACCTGGCGAAGAGAGACGGAGACTTTGACAGCTGTCAAAGTAGCTGTCAAAGCTGGAGAATATAAAGAGGACTTTGTTACAAGGACTTTGCTGGCTAATTTTGTTACAATTTGACACAATATGGATATAAACTGTCGGAAAATAAGGAACAACAATTTGACTTTTGGATTAGAGGATATAAAGTTACTACAATCCCCCTAGAGGGGTTTCGGGACATTACAAGTGGTCGTATGTGGAAAATCACTCTGGGATTCGCACAGGACTTATCTTCTGGGAAAGCTGCAAAACTGACATAGTATTTTGTCTACAGAGGTGTTTACATTAAAAGGAGACAATAGAATTTTCTATTGAAGAAAGGAAGGGACTGGACGTAAGTTTTTGTTCCTGAACAACAAACCTCTGTAGAGATACCAGATTTCGGAATAAGAACGTTTTAGCAGCTGAACAAGACAAGAAACCTGAGAAAGTAAGGAATAAAAAGAACAAAGGACTAACTACGACACGGAAAGAACAATGGGAGGAGCAGCAAAGACCAAGGAAATTAAAGGCATCTATTAGACTGGATTTTTGAAGTTAAACATTATTAAAATAAACAAATTAAAAGAAAACCGGCAAGGTGGAATGGGAAAAATCTGGCCATGGACTTGAGATCTCCAGGCTGACAACATATAGACTGATGGACATGTGGAATTCAAACCGGGGAAGGGAAGGGGGAGTTTTGGAATCCAAAGGCTAATGTAACCATCTTTTTGAAACTTCTTATACTTTTTATCTTCTATTTCTTTATATAACTTTTGTATATTATGGTATTTTGATTTGGCATGTTTTAAAAAAAGGGAATTCGTGGAAGGAAATTGGGGTTGATCTTGGGGAAAAATCTTTTTTCTTTTTCTGTTAATGATGAGGGATGATGATAAAATTGTATAATTTAAATTGGTTAATGGGTTAAACATATTAAGTTTTAAAATGGGAGTGAGAGCTTGTGGAACCAAATTAATGAAAGGGGAATACAGTCGGGGGGGGGGGAGGAGGGAGTCCTAGAAAGAAGATAACGAAAGTAAGGCTCTAAATGTATTCTATCTTTTCTTTTCTGTTATTTTTCTATATTATTGGAAATTCTAATAAATATGATTTAAAAAAAAATATATAATTCAACATTAATTTACTTTCTTGAGAGATTTTTTGTAATCCATTTGTCTTCAAAAATCGATCTATGTCCATTTCTTTCTGTGGCCCTTGTGTGTATAATTGTTTAAAGCACCTCTGGAAACAATTTCTAATCTCAATTGGGTTGTGTATGTTCTTTCCTTCCACTTCTAAGTTTGTGATAGTATTTAATTTTTGTCTTTTTTTCATTTGCCAAGCCAACAATTTCCCACATTTATTAGCTGATTCAAATGTTTTTTGTCTCATTTGTTTAATTTTCCATTCTGTTTCCTGATTCATCATTTCCATGTATTGTACTTGATATAACTTTATTTCTCTCAAAATCTCCTGCAACTTTGGTTTTGCTCTCAATTTCTTCTCGCTTTCTTTTATTTTCTCCAGAATTTTATCTTTCTTCTCATTTTGGCTTCTCTTCTTTATAGCATTCTGTTGTATCAGAAACCCTCTCATGACCGCTTTGCTTGCGTCCCAGATTACTCTTTTTTCTACATTAGTATTCATATTTATCTCAAAATAGTCTCTCAAGGTTTTTTGGGCCTTTTTATACACTTCTTCATCTCTGAATAAGGTGTCATTCATCCTCCATCTGAAGGAGCCAGTTGATATTTGTTTCATCTCCATCCTTACAGCGTTATGATCGGAGCAGGTTTTTGGACAAATTTCCACTTTCTTTATCTTTGGTGCCATTCCTCTAGTTACCCATATTTGGTCAATTCTAGTCCATGTCATCTTGGCTTCAGAAAAGAAGGTTCCCTCTCTTCCCAAGGGATTCTTTGTTCTCCAAGTATCAACTAAGTCCAAGTTGTCTGTCATCTCGAAAAATGTTTTCGGTAGTCTACCATCCTTGGTGACTACCTGTCTTTGTGCCTTATCCATATTTGTAGATACTACTCCATTCATATCCCCCATCAAGATCAGATTGTAATCCAAATAGTCCATTAAGGTCTCATGCAACTTTTTAAAGAATTCAGATTTCCCCTCATTCGGTGCATAAATTCCTACTATCAAAAATTTCTCTCCTTGAACTTGAATTTCACTTGCCACAAATCTTCCTTGATCGTCTTTAAAAATGAATTTCGGTGATAGTCTTTCCTTTGCATAAATCACTACTCCTCTTTTTTTAACTTTGTCAGATAAAATAAACTCCTGTCCCAATCTCTTGTTAATCAATACTTTCCTGTGTAGCCTTATTACGTGTGTTTCCTGTAGGCAAATCAAGTCCAATTGTTCCTTTTTTAATAAATGAAAGACACTTTTCCTTTTCCGAGGAGAATTGAGGCCATTACAATTCCAACTTAAAAGTTGCAGAGCCATGATGGGGTTACTTCGCTTTACCTCCAACTGCACCAAGTGTTTGTTCTTTTTCTGTCGGTGGTGTCACTTTCTCTGGACCATGCAGTCCAAAAGATAAGTTTGCTATATCTATTATTCCTCTTTCCAGTGCTTTTGGCTCTTCTCCAGATTCCACTTCTTTCTGTAGATCTTCTCCGTGGTCTTTCAAGAATTTATCTTTATCATTGACTGATCTTATTTTTATCTTTCTTCCTTTATATTTAAAGGACAGGCCTTGGGGGAATTCCCACCTAAAGATGATTCTGTTACTTCTCAGCAGGGCAACCAGATCTCCGTAATTAAGCCTTAAGTCCAAAAGATGTTTTGGAATGTCCTTAAATATCTCCACACTTGAGTCATATATTTCCAGAGTCTTTTGGTAATGCAGATTCAAGATTTTATCTCTCTCCTCTTTTGTTCGAAGGGTAATCAAACAGTCTCTCACCTTGTTCTTCCTTCCTCCTCTTCCAAGTCTAAATGCACTCACTATCTTAAATTCTTCCTTCCCCAAATCCTGTTGCCAGAAGTCTGCGAATTCCTGCGTAAGAAAGTCAATCAAGTTATCTTTCTCAAGTTCTGGTACAGCCCTGATTCTCAAATTTCTTTGTTTCTCTTTCAATTCAATCATAGACAACGTCAAACCGTGGTCCTCGAGTTGCCTATATATCGGTGGTATCTTCTCTTGAGTGGCCGTTGCTATGTCTTTTGCTTCTTCAGCTGTCTTTCGGGTCGAAGCAGATTCCTGTAACAATTTCTCAATAGTCTCTGTATTGGTATTCACCTTCTGTCCCAAATTATTGATACTTGTAGTATTTTGATCAATTTTAACTGATGCTTCGGCTACTTGTTTATTTGTTTCAGCTACTTGTTTAGTTAAATTTTCCAAAGATTCATTAATTTTTCCTAGTGCCAGAGCCAAAACATCTTCAGATGACATTACTTTTGGTTTAACTTGTGGGGGTGCAGCCCCTGATAATCCAGATGGTCCAGAAGGGCCAGATGTCGAAGCTCTTCGCTGCGACGCAGTATCTGTCCGATAGGGTCTGCCAGACCTAGTAGTTTTTTCCTCTAACTTTCCTCTTCCATCTGCCATAACACTCTCAAGAAGCCAAGGTCAGTCCCACGGTTAGAAATTGTTTTGAAATGGAAAGTTCCCCAAGCCTCAAGTTGTTATTGTAGCAATGTCCTCTAGGGGGGCACAGTAACAGTCAAAACTTGCAACTTGAAAGAAAAAAAAATAGTCCTTATAGATCCCCCCAATTCATGAAAAAACAACAGTTTCAATTGCACTTAATCAGTTACTTTTAAGCCAGGAGAAGTCCAGAAACACTGTATCTCTCTTGCGGAGTTAGCTGTCAAAAGCTGTCAAAAGTACTCTGTTTACCGATAGTGCTTTTCACAGAGCGGCATTCCTTGTCTCAGGGCAGTCCGTTCCCAGGCTCTAAGCGATAGATTTTAGCTTCCTTTCCCTCTTTTTTTTGCAGGTAGATACAGTTCAAACCTTTCCCCCCTCCTCTTCTGCAATCCGGAGGGGAGATCGCTTTTCTGATGTTAGGATTTAAGTCTTTTTTCAAACGTCTTTCAAGGTTTCCGCTTACAGTCTCTTTGCTTTGATCTATTTACAAGAAAGGAAGGCAGACTTCCTGTTTATGCCTTCCCGCTTCGGTGCCGAATTAAATTATTTTTTCCTTTAAATCCAATTTTATCCTACTCACGGGTAGTTACTTTAGAAGTCGAACTGTCCCAGGAAGAAGTCAGCGCTCTCCGATAACGGCTGTGCGGCTTCACTCCGCGGAAAAAGCAGTCGACTCTCAGCACCGCGCCGCTCACCCCGTCTCGCTCTGGAACCCCTAAAGGGGTCCCTTCGCAGTTTGGGGGGGCGCAAAAGGTGCCCGCCGAGTCCCCACATTCACAGGCTTCACCCGCCTGTGATTTTTAAAGGGTCCCCGCTTCGCTGCAGCGGTCAGACCCGATCCCGCGGAGCTGGTCCCTCAGAGACTCAGAGGGAATCCGCCATTATCGATGGCGCCAACCCGGAAGTCCTCCACGAGAGCCTCTTTTCTCCCCTTTCTCCACTCTGCATTCATTCACATGGAAACCAATGTGAGCACAAGGAGGAGGCAATTCTTCATATGTCGTCTGATCCACCAAAGCGGTATTTGACCGGAAAAGAGAGAAACCAAATCTTGACCTGTTTTAGCAAGATCCTGCAACTGGGCAGGATTGGGCCACAGTCTCCAATGGGCATGAGTCTGAATCTGTTCTCAGTTCCCTGGAAGAAATGTGGTCTAGGTGACACGCAATATTTCTCAAGTGGTTTTTGCAAAAAAATATGCATGCTTCCCAATAAGGAAAATGCACACCAAACTGGTGAATCTTCCCCTGAGTCTTTCTGATGACAACAGTGATTGTCATTCCAAACTGAGTTAAAGGAGTTTGCACACCACTGGAAGCCGCTAGTAGGAAACAAGGAGAGGAGGCAGTGAAGTAGGCACTGATGAAAAGCCTCATGAAGATGAGGATCTAAGCAAGGCAAGCCTTTCAAGTTGGAAGAAAATGGTCTCCTCACCCATGGCGCAAAAGGCAAAGGTCAAAGGAAGTAATGGAAGAACATTTCCCCTGAAATTCAGAATGGGTGACGAGCAAGTTGTTGCTTCTGTTGGGTTGACATTTTGCACAGTGTGTGGAGCTTTTCTGGGTGGATGGAGGACTCCCTCCAGTTAGGAAGGGGGGATAACTTTTCTGAAACAATATGCAACTTGAAACACAGCCATCTAGAAAGAGTCACACGTATCTGAATTTTGCAGCTCATTTCTCCAATTGCTGTTTACAAAAATGTACATCTTGGGGGAAAGGTGAATAAAAATGAGTACATTAGAGGAAAATAAATGGCAAAATACCACTCCTCCCTCTGGCTTCAAAAGAGGTCCAGGTGGGAGCGCATCTGCACCAGAAGCTGGCAAGTAACAACAAAAATGGTCTCCTCACCCATGACGCAAAAGGCAAAGGTCAAAGGAAGTAATGGAAGAACATTCCCCCCGAAATTCAGAATGGCTGATGAGCAAGTTGTTGCTTCTGTTAGGTTGATATTTTGCGGAAGTTTTTAACTGGTTGCCATAGTGGGGTGGAGCAGGAACTCTTTTGTCCTTCAGAGGACTTCTTTTTTTGGCCTGCTCCACCTTGTAGTGTCGGGTAGGATCAGTGCAGGAGAATTAGGTTGATGGGTTTTAATTGGCTTTTGTCACATGTCAAGTGTGGGTGGGGGAGGGAAGAGGCTGAAACTGAGGCCCATTTCAGGTGAACAGTGATGCCAGAGACTTGCACACTGGGCATTGTGACCCATGGGGCAGGGTATGGATCCCTTTTGAGGTTAACACAAACACACCCCTCACTCACTTGGAGCTTTGCATGCGTCAGGAAGACCTCCCTCAGTAGATCATGAGACTTTTAATCTCAGGGTTGTGGGTTCGAGCCCCATGTTGGGCTAAAGATTCCTGCATTGCGACTATGCAGAATTAGATAAATTAACAGGAAGAATTCGAAACCTGTGGGACCAGAGATTCTTAGAAGACTGGAATAAATATATGAACTATTTGAAAAGTAAATGTAATGAACAGATTACGCTAGTAGGACTGCAAGAAGTTTTGGAAGGAGGACTATTTGAAATATTGCAAGAAAGACTACGAGGAGAATTATTAGTTAATGATAATTAAGAGTAATAGAGAAATTAAGAAATGCAGAATAAGTGATAAAGAACGAAAAATAATCAGAGGTGTTGACGGAAGTCTAAAACATTGTATAAGATAAGAAGTTATGTTATATGATTGTTGGAAATGATATGTTAAAAAAACCAATTAAAATGTATTAAAAAAAGATTCCGGCATTGGAGGGGGTTGGACTAGATCAGCGGTTCTCAACCTGTGGGTCTCCAGATGTTGTTGGACTACAAGTCCCATCACCCTTAGCTAGCAAGGCCAGAGCCTTGAGAACTGCTGATCTAGTCCAACCCCATGCAATGCAGGAATCTTTTTTTAAATACATTTTAATTGGCAAAAGTGTGTGCTTTAGTCAGAACCGGATTAAAATGTGTTTATTAGGTGAAATTCATACTAAAATGCAGAGGAATTTTCATGGGGATTTTATAAAAAAACCCAGTAATAACAAATTGCTGCTGAAATGTGGAGGACTGAATTTAATAATGGAAAAGAGGAGAAACCAAGAGAACAAACATTGATCAAACCTCCCCTCTCTACCTCCAGGTGACCTGTTTATTGAACATTTATCCTGATTTGCTTGCACAAAGTTTACAGGGAGGGTAGACTATGACTGCTGTTGATGGCGCATTCATTCTGATTTGTTTGTAGGAAGGTTATATGGCAATGAGCATTCATCCTGACTTGCTTGCAGGGTGTTTATGCATTATCCTTTTAACCATCCATCCATCCATCCCATACTTTTCAATTCATTCCCCGCTTGTTCCTCATGTAGATCTTCATTCACCCTTTCTTCCCTGCCTGGGGTGGGGGCACCATTTAGTGGTTTGCCTCAGGTGCCAAAATTTCTTGAGCCAGCCCTGCTCCAACCACATCTGGAAGGTCCCACCTGCCTTACCTGACGAATGCGCGGAGATCAGAGGCAGGTGAGGCCCTCTATATGTTTCCTATACGCTCAGGGCTTATATCTCATGTTGGCAAACAAATGCATCTCTTTTCATCTGGTCAGGTCTGCAAAAGGGACAGGTGCAGAATGTGCACTCAGTCTCATGTTCCTTCTCCATCTCCCTCCCCAAAGGAATACATGGAATACATAACCCTATAATATGGATGTAATGACAAACCTAGATAGCATCTTAAAAAGCAGAGACATCACCTTGCCAACAAAGGTCTGTATAGTTAAAGCTATGGGTTTCCCAGTAGTGATGTATGGAAGTGAGAGCTGGACCATAAAGAAGGCTGATCGCCGAAGAATTGATGCTTTTGAATTATGGTGCTGGAGGAGACTCTTGAGAGTCCCATGGACTGCAAGAAGATCAAACCTCTCCATTCTGAAGGATATCAGCCCTGAGTGCTCACTGGAAGGACAGATCGTGAAGCTGAGGCTCCAATACTTTGGCCACCTCATGAGAAGAGAAGACTCCCTGGAAAAGACCCTGATGTTGGGAAAGATGGAGGGCACAAGGAGAAGGGGACGACAGAGGACGAGATGGTTGGACAGTGTTCTCGAAGCTACAAACATGAGTCTGACCAAACTGTGGGAGGCAGTGGAAGACAGGAGTGCCTGGTGTGCTCTGATCCATGGGGTCATGAAGAGTCGGACACGACTAAACGACTAAACAACAACAATATGGAAGCCACACCATTGATCCCATCTAGCTCAGTATTCTCTCCATTGATTGGCAGAAGCTCTTCAGAGTTCCTGCCAGGGGCCATTCCCAACCCTACCCTAAGATGCTGTGGATTGAACCTGGGGCCATTTGCATGCAAAACAGATGCTCTGTCACTGAGCTACGGCCCTTATTCATTTGTACACATGCACACTTTTGTAAGCACACAGAAATAGTTGTTAAGGTTCCCCCCCATCAGCTGAAGCCCCTCCCCACTGAATTTCCTAGGTACTCCTTGCTTTTGCCCCCATCTGCAAGCTTAGCAGTGGTGCCTCCCAATCAGCGATCTTGGAGCTCGAGGACCCATAATTCACAGAGGCACCATTATTAAAGAAACACTGTGTGAATCAAGGGCATAAATCACAGCCTAATGCATGCAGGAGAACAGCATTGATTGAGTCCCACTTGTTCAATTTACACCACAGGTAATATGAGAGCATCCTCCTTTTCTCCAGGTTAATTGATCCGGAATAACTGCTGCCACCTGGACCCTCAGCAATGGAACCACGATCGGGGGGCATATTTATGCACGCTTGAGAGGCCCTTGTGCTCTTTTTCATAAATAAATAAACGCAGAACCGAACACTGTCCCTAAAGCCTTTTGGTTTCTCAAAGAAGGAGCCAGAGGGAGGGAGGGAAGATAAGTTATTGATGTTACTCTTTAACACAGCAAGAGGGCTGGACAAGTACCAACAGGTGGAAATGGCAAGGGAGAAGTTTTCTTCAGCCATATGTATGTGAGAAGAAACTTTGAAATGGCAAGAGCTGTTTGACGGTGGAACAGGCTCCTTGGTGGCTGTCATCCATTGGGACCAAGGGGACAGGATGAAAGGAGTCCAAACTGTAGGTGGAGCCAGAGCCAATGACAGCCAGAAGCCATGTTCATACCACTTGAAGCACTTGTGGCTTACCTCAAAGGATTCTGGGAGCTGTGGTGTGTTAAAGGTGCTGAGAGTTGTTTGGAGGTTCCTATTCCCCTCACAGAGCTCTAGTCCCCAGGGTCCCCCTGGGAAGAATGATTCTTTGTTAAAGCACACTTGGAACCCAGTGCTCCGAAATGCTGCCCTTCAGTGACAGGATGGGGAGCCATTTTCAGGGACAGCATTCCCTCACGGGCAACCTCCTGCGGCCACATAGTGCTGGTGGATGTGGCCAAAAACTCAGGTGGCCAATCATGCAGGCAAGAAAGAGGTGCTATTGCAGTTCACGGACACATTCCAGCCACTAGAGGGGGATGCAGAGCAGCAAAAGTGCAGGGCACAACTTGGGGAAGGGGCATGGCCTGGGCAGTCCCAAGGGCCAGATAGAGAGGGCTGGGGGCCACATTTGAGCCACGGAGTTTGAGGTTCCTGCCCCCAGAGGTGTCTAAGAAAAGTACAGGGTAATTGAGAGGACTGTTTTGTTGTGGTGAAACAAAGGCAAATAAAACCGTTGCCTTTTCATTATCTATCTATCATCTATCTATCTATCTATCTATCTATCTATCTATCTATCTATCTATCATCTGCTGGTGAGGCCCACATCCCTTTAACAATAATAATCTGTTGCAATTATTCCACAGCAGCTGCAGCCAGGGAACAGCAGGCTATGTGCAACCCAGTGCCTTAATGCTCATGCACATGAATCGATGTGCCTGCACACTAGAGCCAAGATAACATCCCCCTTCTCGCCTCGCAAATCCACCTTTGGAGATCCACACCATATGTTTAAAGCACATTCAATGTGCATGTAAAGCACGCAACTTCTCCCCGGCAGCTGGAGTTTGTTAAAGGTGGAGCGTCATGCGTGTTGAATGCGCTCTAAATGTATGGCGCAGAGATCGGCACTTAACTTCTAGAGATCTTTCGGAAGTGAGCTGAACCCTGAAGAACGACAATCCGAGCCGCTTACAATGTTGTTGTTGTTTAGTCGTTTAGTTATGTCCGACTCTTCGTGACCCCATGGACCAGGGCACGCCAGGCCCTCCTGTCTTTCACTGCCTCCCACAGTTTGGTCAGACTCATGTTTGTGGCTTCGAGAACACTATCCAACTATCTCGTCCTCTGTCGTCCCCTTCTCCTTGTGCCCTCCATCTTTCCCAACATCAGGGTCTTTTCCAGGGAGTCTTCTCTTCTCATGAGGTGGCCAAAGTATTGGAGCCTCAGCTTCAGGATCTATCCTTCCAGTGAGCACTCAGGGCTGATTTCCTTAAGAATGGATAGGTTTGATCTTCTTGCAGTCCATGGGACTCTCAAGGGTCTCCTTCAGCACCATAATTCAAAAGCATCCATTCTCTGGCGATCAGCCTTCTTTATGGTCCAGCTCTCACTTCCATACATCACTACTGGGAAAACCATAGCTTTAACTATACGGACCTTTGTTGGCAAGGTGAACAGCGACATTTTAACAAGGCAAAATATATAGGGACTAATTCACCGGGGGGGGGGGGCTGCCAGAAGGTCTGGGCACTCCTTGATAAATAGAGCCAGTTGGGGAAGTTCCTTTAATGGGAAGCATCCTGTTTGAGAGGGCGCCCTGTGTCGCTTTGCTTTAGGCAAGTTTTGGCACAGGAGTGTCAAGCAAAGTTCCTTCCCTTCCTCCTCCCAGCTCTGCGCCTCTCTCCCTCCTGTCTCCTATCCTCTCTTTCTCCCCCCTTCTTTTCTTCTCACTGCCCTAATTTTTTGTTCACCTATAATTTTCTCCATTGACTTTAATTAAGTTCTCCCCAGGCTTGCTCAGTAGGCAGGCTTCCCTGGGTCTAATTAGACTCTCATCATAAGTAATCTACATGGAAAGCAGACACGTGCATGAGAGCGCACCGCGCATGCAAGCCGGCGAGCCTGATTTATTGAGAGACTACAGCAAGCAGATGGGTGCATAAAACATGACAAATAATTCCGGTGCATCTTTTTTTTTTAAAGGGGGGTTGGTGGTGGAGACGATGGTGTTGGTGGATAGCAGCCTAATGCACAAGCTCCGAACGGAGGAAGCTTGGCACTGTCCCCGCATACTTGCACAAGTCACATTTCTCTCTCTCTCTCCCTCTCTCCAGGTATCACCGCCTTCACTCAATAAAACCAATAGAGCAGATCAGAGTAAATCATCATTGACTGGAAAAGCGGGAGTCGTTGATAACAACGATTCCCAGTTGAGCCATAAGGAGATCTCTCATGCTGATCTGTTTCTTACCATGTACTTAAGACCCAAGGTGTGTGCAGAAGTAATTATTGGAGGGAGGCTGCCCATGGCGCGGCTTTGTACTGTTTGCTCGGGGATGGAGCGCCGAGTGTTTTATGCGCTCGGGAGGTTGATTGCCTGCTCACGCAACCTGGGAGCCTCCAGGGAGAGCAGGAGCTTGCAGCAAACCTCTCAGGCAAACAGACCTACTTCCTAAAGGTTTCTGTGCAGCAGGAGGGGAGGAGGAATATAGGGCCCTGGGCGGGGAAGAGGAAAGAGCTTGGAAATGGTTGGAGTTGAAATTGAGGAGGAAAAGTTGAAAAGCCTCCTGCCACAGGCAAAGAAGGCTGCATAGCAGAGGCCTCAGTGCCTGAAGTTGGAAAGCCAAAGGCGATAACATTAAAAAGTTAAAGGTGTGTCAATAATAATAATAATAATAATAATAATAATAATAATAATAATAATTTATTATTTCTACTCCGCCCATCTGGGCAGCTCCCAACAGAATTAAAAGCACAATAAAACACCAAACTTTAAAAACTTCCCTAAACAGGGCTGCCTTCAGAGGTCTTCTAAAAGTCAGATAGTTGTTTATTTCCTTGACATCTGATGGGAGGGTGCCACTACAGGGCGGGCTCCACTACAGAGAAAGCCCTCTGCCTGGTTCCTTACAACCTCACTTCTCGCAGGGAGGGAACTGCCAGAAGGCCCTCGGAGCTGGACCTCAGCTCCTCAGCTTTAATTGTTTCGTCTCCCCAACCGCTTTCCAGAGACAAGAAATTGGTCGAAAGCTTTCTTTCTTTCTTTTTAAAAGCCACATCTTCACCATAAATCTAACACATTTGGTAGTTTGTTAAGGGTGTTAGGAATTTAAGCTTTGTGGGAGATAAACTACACCTCCCAGGATTCTTTGCAGGAGAACTGTCTGCTTGACATGTGCTTGAAATGTATGTTGTGGATATAACCTCAGATTGCAGGTTTAGACCCACTTGTCTGGGAGTCAACCCTGTTGAACTCAATAGGACTTACTTCTGAGTCAATGCACATAGGATTGCATTGTAAACAGCAGCGTAGAGGAAAATGCAGCCCCCCCGCACGCCTAAGATTATACAACTTTCTAAGATTATACAGTAATAATAATTAAGGATGCAATGCATTGATCATTGCAGATCTCCATTTGTTCCCTTTCAGCTTGAACGACTGTTTTCTGTGCATATACATTGGCAAGTGGAGTAACTTTAAGTTGTGTTTTCCTTGAAGTTCCATGGCATGTAACAGAACTTGCACACCGTTCTGTTGCAATATCTAATTTTTTTTGGTAAATCACTTCAATGTCCCCCCCTTACAATCAAGCAGTGTGTATATGTGTGTGTGTGTGTGTGTGTGTGTGTGTGCATGTGTGTGTGTGTGTGTGTGTATATATATATATATATATATATATATATATATATATATATACAGACACACACACACACACACACACATACACATTGGTACCTCGGGTTATATACACTTCAGGTTACATACGCTTCAGGTTATAGACTCCGCTAACCCAGAAACAGTACCTCAGGTTAAGAACTTTGCTTCAGGGTGAGAACAGAAATCGTGCTCTGGCGGCGCAGCGGCAGCGGGAGGCCCCATTAGCTAAAGTGGTGCTTCAGGTTAAGAACAGTTTCAGGTTAAGAACAGACCTCCGGAACGAATTAAGCACTTAACCCGAGGTACCACTGTATATATGTGAGAGAGATAAATAAATAAGTAGGCACCCAGAGTTTCTGACTACAGTAATAAAATAGTAATAATAACAACTGTAACAGAGGAAATAGATAGCCATCTAAACTTGGCACAGACTTGAAGAGTTGAGGCGGAGTGTGGAGATGCTTCAGATACAGATGCGGTCTAGCCGGTCTCAAAACAAGAACGCACTCCAGAGGGATGGCATCCGAGCTTGGCTCCCAAGGGCACACTGCCACCTGCACCCAGCCATGAGAGAGTGGGTGATAGGTTTCGCTGGTGAGGGGCCCTTCTGAGCACTGAGGCCTCTGGTCAGTGCCTGGCTGCACCTGCCATTGGCACCAGGCCTGATACTGAGCTCCCGCAGTAAACAGAACGATGCCCTGTCCACAGGCCTGGTGTCAACAAGTGGTACCCTTGGGCAGTTGTTGGGCACCATTGACCTGCTGGTGCCTACTTTGCCCCCCTTTTTATTTCTGATGCTTATTGCTTGGCAGGCAGCTGGGTGTGGGAGCATCCCCCTTTACATTTCCCACAATACCCATGAAGCAGTGTTGCTCTAGGGCATTGTGGGAAATTAAATTGGTGGGACTCCCATACTTACTGCAGCTGTCTGACTGCCATTGGAGTATTGCAGCTGCTGGTTGGTGGAGGCTACTTGCCACCCAGTAAGCCTGCCAGAATCCCAATAACGGAGGAGGAGACCCAGAGAGCACTACGTAGAGGGCCCCCCTCCAAACTCAAGATGGTCCCAAAAGGAAAATGGCCCCTATAGATTCTGCTGAAGCTCCTTAAAAGGACTGGTCCCAGTTCCTCCCAAGGTGTGCAGTCAAGGGATTATTGCTCCATGGGTGATGCCCATGTCTGTTCAGGGCATGTTGCATCTTGGACATGATTTGCATTTGCAGATAAGGGGTTTGCAATCTCCACACTTGTGCAGGGACATCAGCTAGCCAAGGGAGAAAAACAACTGTCTTAGCTTGCCTTTTGCAGTTGCTTGACGTGCAGAAATCAGCAGAGGCAGCTTTCAAAGCCTAAATATCACCTGTTAATGCCTATATCTTGAGTTACGGTTAAAGGCAGAGCAGCGGCGATGCAAATGGTATGCAAATTGGGTACAATTATGCACAAATTGTGAACTTTCTCACCTACGATGTATAGAAGCACATTTAGAAAAGAATTGCTATAATTTAAATGGAAGGACAATTTATCTCAGCTGAGTAGGGAAGGCTATGACCAGCTCAGCAGTCCACTGTCCAGGTGTGAAGTGTCAATGTGTGACTTCAAGCCCTCTGCTCTCCTTCCTTAAGGTTCTTTACTAATAAAATGGACTAGGACTGAACAGCCCTTCAACAGAATGCCAGGGAGATGTGTTTATTTTCCTTTGCATTTAGGCAATGATGTTATATATTTGCATTGTTATATCTTTTTCATTTTTTAAAAAATTCTTATTGTAGTTTCTACTTGCTTGTCTAGCAGGAAGTGGTATCCAAATTTCACAAACCTAAACCTAACTCTAGCCCTGCTTTATACAACAAAGCTAGCTCATATTATTAGCTTCATAAAACTGCACCTCTCCCATCTCTTTATCAATACATCATCCTTGGAATTAACAGCAGTCTTTTCAGACTGATCATTGTTGGGTGGGCTTACCCTCCCAGTCAACCATGGGAGGATTTTAGCCCCCTCATCCCCCTCCTGCTTCTGGGCTCCATAATTCTGCCAGTACCTTGGTACAAGTAAGGTAAAAAGTTAAAGGACCCCTGGACGGTTAAGGTCAGTTAAAGGCAACTATGGGGTGTGGCTCTGATCTCACTTAAGGCAGACGGAGCTCACATTTGTCAACAGACAGCTTTCCAGGTCATGTGGCCAGCATGACTAAACTGCTTCTGTGACAGATGCCAGAGTGCCCAGAAAAGCTGTTTACCTTGCTGCTGCAGCTGTACCTATTTATCTACTTGTACTGGTGTGCTTTCAAACTGCTAGGTTGGCAGGAGCTGGGACAGAGCAACGGAAGCTCACCCCATAGCAGGGATTCAAACCGCTGACCTTCTGATTTTTACCTTGGTCCCAAGTAATGCAGACTGGTCCATTAGTGAGAATGGGACATTTTCCCACCAACCTCTGAGCCAGTCCCCACCTGTCTGTCTTCTTACTTAAAAGTCCAGTGGGTGGTACCAGCTTTCTTATCCTTAACCTCTGTGCTGCACTGGTAGAACTCAGCAGAGGACAACACTATTATTAGTTGGCTCTGTCTCTCATTGGCTCAGGTACCACCTACTGTTGGCCTCCTGCCTTTTACTCTACTAGTTCCATGGTTGGACACACACAGCAATGGTGGGAGGAATCAGCTGGGGGACCAAGATTGATGGATCCTTGGTTGTTTTTAACAGCGGACATTCAACAGATGGAGATCTGTCAGGGGGCATTGTGGGGAATCAAAAGGGTGAGCGCCCTGCACCAATCAGAGTAGCCACACTAAGGCTGCCAGGGAGCACACCTGAGTAGGAATGGGGTCATCCAAGGATTGAGAGCCTGGTACTGGCTGTGCACCAGAGGATCTGTCAGGGACTGGCTGGATGCAGAGGAATGGTGGTGGAAACAGCTGTGGAACCACCAAAGAAAGAAGGTTCAGAGCCCGGGGATTTGTGGTGGGACAAGGAGTGGTTGGAGGGAGAAGACTGGGAAGACGAGGTGTTGGAAGCTGAAGAGGTCACGGGGCTTAGTGAGAAGGGAGAGTCTGTGGAAGAGAGAAGTCCAAAATCAGAATCAGAAGCTGGCGAGTGGAGTAAGGGAGGCCAAGAGGCAGAGATGAGTTGGGCTGGTGAAGAGTCACAAGTGTCCCCCCCTCCTGCTGCAACAAGCTCCCCTTCCCGTCTCCCAGAACTAGGAGAAGCATGAAAAATGCAGAGAAGGGATTGCTGCATGGAGGCCAAGTCTCTGGTGGCTTAGAAAAAGCCCTGGAGGAGACCTAGACAGCTGTGGGGAGGTGGGGTCTTTAAGTCTTGGCAACTGATTTCATGAAGGAAGACCCTTCAGGAATGAGCTGCTGTGCTCATTAGGCCTGGCACTCAGCCAAGTCTGTGAAGGTCATGTTTTTGCTAATAAAGAGTTAACTCCAACTTTGGACTATGCGAATACTAACTCACACACTCTGTGAAATCCCAGTGGGCACCAACCAACACTAGTCCCAAGCCATTTAGGATAAGAAAAAGCTTACTTGCCATGGCTTTAGATCTGGTACCAAAGCTAACATGCTTATTATACACCTGACGTTGCTACAGGTGGTGCAAAAATAGGTGTTGTTCTGCTGGTGCAGTCAAAGGACAGTCATGGCTGCAGGGCCATGAGGCTCTCCCAGGGTGGGGCTTATATTGCTGTATCTGCTGGAAAATAAATTGCATCAGAATTCTCACAATACCTCCCCCCCCCCATCATTCGTGTACCAGCATTAACAATGAATAACAGCTGCATTATTCAAACAAGTAACACAAAGAACCGTTTATCATTTCACAAGAACTAAATGTGTTTTACTGGGCAAAAACTGCATTTCCTAAGTTTAAGTGCAAGGTGATAAAAATGCCCTGATAAAACTTGGTTGCCCAGAGTGATCAAGCAACAGGGGATTTGCATGGCTGAATTAATGCTGTCTCTGGAAACGCACCTAGACGGTATCCCTCCTTTCGTGTTAATTAGGGCAAAATGTGTCTATTGATGAATCAGTGGGATTAATCAAGGCGTTCGTGAAGTGTAGATTAAAAGTGTGGACCGCTGCTCCAATTTTAATCAAGTATCCATGGCAAAAAGTGGCTCAGGGTCAGTTACTTGAATGTACCCCCCTCCCCATTTCTATGGCCCAAACACCTTCTCCTGGGCTGTAGACACTCCTGGGTCCTCAGCTATCTTTCAGGTCCGGTGGCAGTTCATGGGGCACATACCTAGACTCACCTAGGAGCCCTTCTAAGGTTATTTTCATGGCTCTTCCTGGGCCTTCTCTAAGGTAGGTATGGACCACCTGTGGCTCTCTAGATGCTGCTGGTCTCTCTCACCTTTGGGGCTGCAGCAGGCTCCAGACTGCTGAGAGCTTTAAATGACAAAATTACATGTGAATACAGAATGCATTTGTACAGAGGGAAACTCTTGTTGCTCCTTCCTAACTGAGAATTAGCTTATTGTCTCATAAGCCAATAGACATTTGCCGACCCATATAAAAGTACCAGACATTTGCTAGAGACCAAAGGTAATTGAGTACCACACGGAAAAAGATGTCATTATTTCTCCCTCAGCCATTACTTCTTTTCCATTTTAGGCTTGTTACTCATTTGTATCTTCTCTTTACTGAGAAAACCATTTCATGGAGGACCATCTTCTCCCATTACGATCCTATCCAGGGATTTAGAATACTTTGACACTTAAAGCCAAAAAAAACCTGGGACCCAGATGTCTGCAAGAGCATCTTCTTTCATCTTGACCTCCTTGTGCTTTAAGATCAGCAGATGAAGCCTTCTTGGTGGTCCCTTTGCAGGATTCTGCTGGGTTTGTATTTGTTGTGTCATTGAGATTTCTGTTTTATTTGCCACTTTTCTGGCTCTTTTACATACACCCTGCTTTGAGGTCAGTTATGAAAAGCAGCACAGCGGAAATCGAATTAGACAATGGAAAACCAATTGGGGAGGAAAAGACCACAGCACACAGTTCATGCTAGGCATGTGGGAGGTCTCAGGTTCCAACCCTGACATCCTGGACAACCAATGTAGTGCAATGGTTAGACTGGGAACCGAGAGACCAGGGTTCAAATCCTCACTCAGCCAGAAAGGTCACTGGGTGACCTTGGGCCAGTGACTGCCTCTCAGCCTAACCTACCTCACGGGGTTGTTCTGGGGATTAAATGGGGGGGGGGGAGAGGACCATGTACCCCACCTTGAGCTCCTTGGAGAAAAAGGTGGGATATTCATGCAATAAATCATCACCATCATCTCCAGTTCAAAGGACCAGGGGGAGAAAGTTTGGGAAAGGATTTGGAGAGCCAAAGTCAACCTGAGAAGATAATATTGGGCTGGATGGATAAATAGTCTTATCTGGCATAAGGCAGCTTGTTATATCCCAGTGGCAGGTGTTCTGGGTGTGATGCTGAGATAAGTGGGATTGCACCACAAGATAAAAGTCCGATGGGCGTCTGCTGCAACAACTTGGAGGTTAACACGCACTTACGTAAGTAGGCAGGTGCTCTTTATGTCCTTCTGCTTTTACGAGGCTAAGGTAACATCAGGATCATCGCTTGCCACCAGGAATGTAACCAGTTGCCTGGCAGGCCAGCTGCAAACTCTCAGGAGAAACAGAACTTTGCTCTGATCTGCTGGAAATCAACTGAAAAGCAGCTACATTTTGATATGACAAGTTGAGCACTCGTTTAGGAGAGGGGTGGGGAGCCTTTTTGGTCACCTCATGAGCCAGATGCGACAGATGGGTGGGGGCAGCCCACCTGTCAATCATCTGACATTACAATGCCTGGGAACAGTTGATGGGGGGTAACTGGAGGTCTCTCTTGCAGGCTTCCTAGAGGCATCTTGTTGGCCACTGGATGCTTGCAGGCTTCCTAGAGGCATCTTGTTGGAGAACTGGATGATTAACTAGATGGGCCTTTCTGTCTGATCCAGTAGAGCTCTAGGGCCATATTCATCCCTTAACCCTGAGGTTCCCTCTCCCTGCTGTTGACAACTCCAACCAAGATGGAACAATGGCTGGCCTGACTCAATATGCTTAACTACCAACTGAGTATGTTCCTATGGCCAGTAAATTGTCTGAGAAGCCTTTGTTTCCTGCAGGTTTGCTAGCTAAGGTTTGCTCCATTCCAATGAAGAGGCTGGAGTACTCCCAGAAGTGGCCCAGCCTGCCATTTCACACAGCAAGCTTGCGGTGTTGGACTTGCAAGGAAGACCTCCTGCTACTCCGTGAAAGTTACTGACCTGCAAAGAGTGGAGACTTGTGGGAGAAGAAGGATCAGATGGTGATGGTCTTGCACCTCTTAACAAGAGGCCCATCAGTGGGCTCCATTCTTTCATTCCAGCCATGGACCTGAAAGAGAACACCTTGATGTCCTGTCCTGGGGCAACACAATGATGAACCCATAAGTTTTCTCTGATGCCACGATAGACCCCAATGCACCACTTGAGTGTCATTCTTCTAATGTAGGCTTTCCCTAATGTGATGCCCTCTAGATGCTGTTGAACTACAACTTCCACCATATGCCCATTGTTGCATGTGATTCTTTGAAGCAGGTTTTTTTAAATTTAAAAAAAAGATATTGGCTGTAGCTCTGGATATACTTGTCCATTGGCCATGGCTTGGGCTGATGGGAGTTATAACCAGCAACATCTGGAGGGCACAAGGTTGGGGAAACCTCATTTCCTGCCTTCTTCCCACAAAACCATGAAAAGTGTAGTCTGTAATAGAGATAAGACTCTCCAACAACAATGAACTCTTTGTTTCTTCACTAAAATGCTCCTCCCAAACTCTACTGAAGTGAAGCCAGGACACTTAAATAAGTTTGAAATCTTTGCAGCGCCAAGCAAAGACACACTCCGTCTGGGAGAAAAGACCCAGTGAATGTAGTCTTACTTCTGTACGTTTGTATTTTTGCAATGTTGTGACTTGTTCTTTTATGCTTTTACACTTTTAATGGTTTTATGCTATTTTTAAAAACTGTCTATCTGTACATTGCTTAGAATTCCACCCTGATTAGTAAGCAGTTTAGAAATTTTCTCAAACAAACATGCCTAGGATTGTGCTGTTAATGTAGATCTGAGGGTTGCGTGGGGGTAATCCACAGCCCTCTAGATGCCCCTAAACTCCAATTCCCATTATTCCTGGCCATTGGTCATGCAGGCTAGAGCTGATGGGAGTCAGAATCCTCTAGCACTGGTGCATTCTGTGGCCTTTTTCCTTTGCCTCTTTATTTTTTTGGACACCGTATTAATTTTTTGACTGCAATGCTGAGGCAAAGCCTGATAGCCCTCCTGGTTGAGCCCTAGGAAACGCCATGCTGCATATTTGCTTTAGATACTTAAATACAACTCAGGGTTCAGATCACAGCTTCTCCACGGCAGCTAAATAAGTAACACGTTCGGATTTTGTAAACTGTTTCTCACAGCTTGTTTATTTAGGGTTATAGCTTGAGTCAGGCTCCTTATGGAAGCGTGACTCATTGTTTAATGTGTCAGCTTATTAGCAATACTTGTTTTTGCCTTATATTTCCTTTGCTACCACTAATTGCTGAGCCCACTGTGAGCTCCAGTTTCCAATGGCAGTGTACAAGAGGAAGGAAGAGAAAGTGGATGTTGCAAGACAGAAGCCCCTGGAAAGACACAAAACCCTTAGATTTGCAGAGAAGCCTTGAAAAAAGGCACAGAAGCAAAACTGCAATCAAATGGGCAGCATTTGGAAACTGGGGTAGCAGCAGGGAGTTCCAGCAGTTTGGTTCCTCTGTCTGAATATGTTAATCCAATCATTTGTCATGTTAAACTTGCAGATTTGCAGGATGAGATGCACTTTATATATCATAGTGGGGAACCTCAGATCAAATCAGACCACCCAAACCTCTCTATCTGGTCCATGAACCTCTTCCTATGTCACACACCCCTCTCTTCAGGCCATACCCCTCACTGGCTCTGTTGACAGGAGCGAGCCAGCAGTCAATCACACGATGCAAGAGGAATGAACTCTTTATTAGGGAAAAAACAGGATCTGCGCAGGAGTGTCCGGCCTAAAGAGCACAGCAATTCATCTTCAGTAGGTGTTGCCCCCATAAAGCAATTGTGAAGTCCTCACCTTCTAAGTCCCTTCCTCTCTAGAGTTCCCCCAAGCAATCTGAGATTGTGCCTGCATGAAGCTAATTTCTCTTTTGACCTCTTCATGCCTCTCCTGGTTCTGTGAGACCAGTGAGGAGGGGAGCTTGTTACAGTGGGGGAGGGAGGCACTTGTACCTCTTCATCAGCCTGACTCATCTCTGCCTTTGGCCTCCCTCATCCCACTCTCCTGCTTCCACACCCACTTCCAATTCTGGACTTCCCTCTGTCACAGACTCTCCCTGCCCACTAAGCCCTGTTACCTCTTCAGCTGCCAACACTTCCTCCTCCCAGGCTTCTCCCTCTTCTCCTCTGACCACTCTTAGTTGTCTCACCACCAATCCCTGGGCTCTGAGCCTTCCTCCCTTGGGGGTTCCCCAGCTGGTTCCTCCCACCATTCCTTTGCATCCAATCAGTCTATGACATCTGTCTTGCCCACAAATGTTTTTCCCTGGCTGGACTGTATCACTGAACACTTTGCTTATCAGGATGGAGGATTGTGAGGGGCGTCAAAACTACCCTATGCGCAAAGTAAAAGCCACAGACTCCACCCACTTGTGCTTCTGCCCCCACCCACCTTTGGCACATGCCCAGAAGGGAATATAGCCCTTGGGCTGAAATAGACTGCTGCGCTGTTGTTGTTTAGTCGTGTCCGACTCTTCGTGACCCCATGGACCAGAGCACGCCAGGCACGCCTGTCTCCCACTGCCTCCCGCAGTTTGGTCAGACTCATGTTTGTAGCTTCGAGAACACCGTCCAACCATCTCGTCCTCCGTCGTCCCCTTCTCCTTGTGCCCTCAATCTTTCCCAACATCAGGGTCTTTTCCAGGGAGTCTTTTCTTCTCATGAGGTGGCCAAAGTATTGGAGCCTCAGCTTCACGATCTGTCCTTCCAGTGAGCGCTCAGGGCTGATTTCCTTAAGAATGGATGCTTTTGATCTTCTTGCAGTCCATGGGACTCTCAAGAGTCTCCTCCAACACCATAATTCAAAACCATCAATTCCCCTTCATGGGTCACTGCCTTGCCGTGGCGAAGGGGCTTGAATAACTCAGAGAGCTATGCCGTGCAGTGCCACCCAAGATGGACAGGTCATAGTGGAGAGTTTTGACCAAACGTGATCCACCTGGAGCAGGAACCGGCAAGCCACTCCAGTATCCCTGCCAAGAAAACTCCATGGACAAAGACTGCTGCGTTATATGCACCCATATATCTAATCAATCTTAGCACAGAAAGCTGTCTTTTGCCAGGTCAGGCTATTTGTCCATCTGGCTCAATGCTGTCTAATCTGCCTTCAGGGTCTCGAGCAGAGGTCTTTCTCATTGCTTGCTCCCTGATCCCTTTAAGCTGGATAAGCCAGGAACTGACCCTGAGCCCTTCTACATTCAAAGTGCATGCTCCATCACTGAGCTGTGGTCCCTCGAAAAGCAACAGCTGGACTGCAAACCAGAAGGACAGAATCAAAGACCAAATTATAATGCGCATCTCTTCCGTTATGCATAAAAACGTAATGCTGTCATCATTTAGTCCCCATTGGAGGATTTGTAGGGCCTCATCACAGTCCTGGATTTGCATGTAGAAAAACCCAAGAGAGCAAGCCAAGCAGGCTTAGTAGTTCCATGGGGTGGGAAGGGGAAAGTCTAGGGAGTTAATGTGGAGAGAATGGCAGAGAGGGTTGATGAGTGGAGCGAACAGGGGTACAGCCTCTAGTAGACTATATTTTTGTATGGAAAAAGATGTCACCACGCTTCAGTTTGCATTGCAACCTTCTGAGGCCATATACCAATGGTGGGTGGTTCCAGAACCAAACGTGGGTGGAGGAATTGACATGACTCTTCCTTTGTTCAGTAGGCTATATTTGAACCACACAGACGTCACAGGTTTCTAATCACATACACACCCTTTCATCCATCCATGCATGCATAGAGGAAGCATGATCATAGTTCAATGACACATTCCAACCAGGTGAAAGCTCTTGTGTAATAATAATAATAATAATAATAATAATAATAATAATACCCCACCCATCTGGCTGGGTTTCCCCAGCCACTCTGGGTGTCTTCCAACAAAACATTAAAATACAATAATTCATCAGATATTAAAAGCTTCCCTAAACAGGGCTGCCTTCAGATGTCTTCTAAAAGTTGGGTGGTTGTTATTTCTTTGATATCTGATGCAAGGGCATTTTACAGGGCGGGCGCCACTACCAAGAAGGCCCTCTGCCTGGTTCCCTATAGCTTCACTTCTCACGAGCTGTTACAGGAACCAGCTGACTTGTGCCAGAGTGCTGGACCAAAAACCAGGACATTCTGGGATCCTATCAGAAGCTGGAATGGCTTCTGTAATTCAGGGATGTCCCGCTGAAATTGGGACGGTTGAGTGGTATGCTTGTGGCATGAAGGAACATGAGGCACGGCTTGTGAGTACTGTGTCCTGGGGCCGGGGCATGATCTAGGGAGAGTCTGAGGACACATAGATAGGCCTGGAAGGAAGCATTTGTCCCCTGGGCCTGAGGATCACCACCCCTCTTCTAGGTGAGGTACAGTTTCTCTAGGCAATTTGCAACACATCAAATCTAAAAAACACACAACCACGGGAACCCCAGCACTGAATCCAAACCCAACATGAAAGAATAAAACAAATGCCAGCCATGGCAACTAAACATTTAGCACATAAAAAGAGCTAAAAACTGACTCACGGGAGCTAAAACCAACCCGTTACCACCAATCAGCAAATATTAAAATGTTATCAAATGATGTTGAAACATATAAAAAGGCCTGTGAGAATTGGGGGGGGGGGGCTTCACTGGGAACCAAAAGGACATTTACATGGGCAGCAGAGGCTTTTCAGGGATGCTGGGAGACAGGGCAGTTGACCAGCACATTAGGAAAATCCAGCATGGGAAAATTCAAAGGGAAATGACCTATGATTCTTAAAGTTTTGCATGGATGGCCCAAAGAAAAGCTGAATTACTTTCAGTTCTGGCTTTGGCTTGGAGGACTCTGTAGACTTTGTGGAAACCTCTTCCTTGGTCCACCTCTTGCCAGGTATGTAAGTTGGCACTATTGCAAAGGATGCTATTAGAAGTGAGTTATTCCTACTGATAATGTCACCCCAGTGGTGTTAAGCCAAGGCTTCAGGGCCTGAAGGAGGAAGGTAGATAGATGATGGGAGCAAGCTCCAGGTCCCGCCTGCAGGCCTCTCATAAACATGTCTCTGATTATCAGTTCTTGGGAATCACAAGTGGGAAGAGTTGCTGTTGCCCTCAGGTCCTGCCTGCAGCCCTTCCATAAACATCTGGGAATATAGGGCACTAGACTAGATGGGCCACTGGCTTGATCCAGTAGGGCTTTTCTCGTGTACTTAGTGTTGCAAATGTTAGGATGCATCTCAGCTTGCATTGAAAGCTGATGGGTCTGCATAGAAAGAGTAGATAGAGGGACCTCCAAGTTTCCTAGACTGTCATTTCTGACCTAGCCTGTGCTCACCTTCCCTTAGGCACTAAACTGGTCCTTTTCAACCTTGGGCCCCCAGATGTTGTTGAACTACAACTTTCATCATCTCTAAGCACTGGCCATGCTGCCTAGATGTCCAACAACTGGGACACGGGTGGTACTGTGGTCTAAACCACTGAGCCTCTTGGGCTTGCCGATCAGAAGGTTGGCAGTTCGAATCTGCGCGATGGGTTGAGCTCCCGTTGCTCTGTCCCAGCTCCTGCCAACTTAGCAGTTTGAAAGCATGCCAGTGCAAGTAGGTACCACTGCTTTACCTTTATCTTAACAACAACATCTGGGGCCCAAGGCTGAGAAAAGCTGCATTAGACTGATACTCTTAGGGTTGCTGACCTTCTACCTTCCTTCTACTTCATCCTCACCTTGGGAGAGGAGTCTTTTGTGTCTCTCCTGCTGAGATGCCAGAGCAAAAGGTCTCCCCACGTTCGTTAGACAGAACTAGGATCTCTCCTCTGAAGCGTCTTTTCTTGTAATAAATGTAGCTTTCTTATTTCTCCTAAGCTGAGAGTCTCCGCGTGATTATACCCATGGTGAAGTGTGTTCCTCCAACAGGGATTCAGTATCAAGTTCAACTTCTGCTGAGCATTTTAGCTCCAAACACCAGCACTTACCTGAGATATACCAGCGCTGATGCCGATTGCCACTCCATCCCTTTGAAAAAGCATTTAGAGGGCTCAAGTGCACAAGGATGCTCTAGATGCCTCCTCCACCTTCATTTCTCCAAGGTGTGGAGAACTGGGCTTCTTTGGGATGAAGGGCAGGATAGAAATTTAATAAATAACAAATAAATAGAATTAAACTGAAGATAGCAAGCTCCTTGGCTGTTGTTCTCTGCCCCTTCAGCAGACAAGCTCTCGCCACCTTTTCCTGCAAGTTTCACATTTCCTCCCTGCCTCTTTGCTGGGGAAACCTCAGTTATGTTATCACTGGAACTTGCCACATAATATGGAGGACAAAGGAAAGGACGGAACTTGCCCCATTCAGCAAGTCAGGGCTGTCTTCCCCGCTGCCAAGAAGCACTTTGCAAACAAAGGAGATTAAAAAATAAATACAAGCAATAAAGCTCACCTGACAGTGTCCTTTTAAATTACCCCTTTTCCCTGAAAACCTACAATAAATTGCACGCACAAGCCGTAAAAGTACCTGAAACGCTCTTTGAAAGATTTACAGGCACCTGACTCCTATGCTCAATAAAGTCAACATGCTGCTTGCAAGATAATTTCTCATCAGCCATATTTCAGATTTCCTGAACTCCCTTCAGTCAACCAATCCCAAGTAATACAGCATTGCCAGCCCATCTGAATTACAGCTACTTAAAGCTAACAAGCCCAGCTGATTTATAGGCACTATCTGGGATCTTATCCCTTTCTGCCAGCTTTCCGGATCCAATGTCCTCCTCAACCCACTCCCCACCTGATTTGATCAAATGCCAGCGGATTATCCGACTTTCCCAGAGAAAGTAATCTAGCCAATAATCTCTCAATTGGTTCAGGAACTCCATTCTGGATACTATAGTACCTAGTTAGAGGGAGATGGTGGCTTTCTCAGGCTAACATGTGGAGGTTGTCCGTCAGCAAAAGCACAAATATAGGAAGGACTGGAACGTATTGGACTGTGGCTTGCAGTCAGAAATGTTTTGGTGATGGTGTGTGTGTGTGTGTGTGTGTGTGTGTGTGTGTGTAAGTGTACACTGGGAGGGGGAGGGCTGAGTCCATCATCAGTCGATGTGAAACTGCAAAACAAAACAAACCAATTCAACCAACCAACCAAACAGATATAAGTCTGAGGTGTTTGAAGTTATTGAATTTACTGGGAAGTGGGGGCTGATGTAATCCTAAAAGTGCTATCCCTCTGTGGCTATGGCACCAGTTGTTCTCTGCATTTTTATACTGCCCCCAAGAAAACCAGAACAGTATAGAGCAAAGGAAGTGAGCATTGGGTTCAGGGCAGGGGTGGGGATGGCCCCCCATACCTATCTGGCCCTCAAAATGCTCCCCAGTTCACACCCCTCACTGGCCCTGCTTTCCACTGGCCCTGCTTTTTCCTGGCTGGACTGTCTCCTTAAATTCTGATAATTCTTCATGTTAGCCTGGATGGAAGCTACAGAGCATATGTCACGGCACTGTCAGGCACCATAGGCTCCAACTCGATTGGGGCTGAGGACACCTCAGCTCCCTCAAAGTTGGGACAGGACTGACTCCCCCCTATCTTGAGGGACCGGGCCTTGCTGAGCCTCCCTGCGGTGGCAGTTCCGGGTCAGAGCTGTCAGCCTCAGGGCCTCAGTCCTCTGCCCTGAGAGTCATTCTCTAGATAACTACCCACCAGTAGCTCTGCCTACTGCCGCTGCTCTCCTATAACTGTATATGTGTTGGTCATATGCATGGCTGATTCCTCAAGTGTTCAGTCTCTCTCAAACGCACACATTACAGTTACTGTGCATGCCCGCACAGGAGGGAGAACGAAAATGGAGATGATAGTTGGGCTGGGAGCGTGCGGTCTATGCTTGGGTGAGATTGGAAGCTAGCACGACTGGAAATAATTAGAACGATTAATTGCTTGCACGACAGGAACCAGGAACTGATGGCAATTTCTTTCTCTCTCTCTTTGCAGAGTTAATTAGGAAGGGGAGGCCTGTGGAACAGACAACCAGGATGTGACCAGTCAGATCAGTTGCAGAAAACAGGAGTTCTCCCGGGTGACCCAGACAATGCTTTCTTCCACGTGACAACTGCGGAGCTGTCGGTGGTTGTGCAAGAGGATCCAGAAGGTTTTCCTGTAGACTGTGATCCCCTCTTCAGGGATATCACATTTCCCTGGCACATATAAGCAAGGCGTTTGCCGCCAGACACAAGGGCGGAGGCCCACTTGGGTGCTTTGGAAAATAACAAGACAATGCCCAACGCACTTTGAAGGGCGGCTAATTCAATTCGGGGTCTGAATCAAAATCTTGAGCTGGAAAACAAGCTAATCTTCATGCTTGCCTCACTGCAGATGCTAGCAAGGCTATAGCTTCCTCCTCCTGCATGCATGTCCTATCATATGCATCTCTCCTACTTTGGTATGAACATAGTTTTTTGAAGTCTGTGTGCTTCCCCTCTGCAGTGCTGGACTGCATATTTAAATATAGAGTCTGTGTGTGTGTAGACTCTGTGTCAAACAGTTGGATCGATGCATGGAGGTTGAGCCGTGGCTAGAGGTGGGTGAGAACTTTTATTCAGTTTGCATTGAAAGGTGAGCCCGCCTAATCCACACTTTTCAAAACATTATGCAAAGAGAAACACAACTATCTTTTGAAATTTCACCTGCCCTGAATTTTTCAGTGCAGTTCTCCTGCAAAGCATTGCATACAAAAATGCATATACTTAGGTAAAGTGTGCCCACAAATGCATATATTAGTGAAAGTAGCATACAAGAGCACACTATAATAGGGGAAATAGCTTTGCGAAAATGTGTATATTAGGCGAAGTTGCATACAAAAATGTGTACGTTAGAAGAAATTAGCACTAAAATGGTGATGAATTTTCACGAGGATTCGCAAACTGATGTGGAAGTGTGGGCCAAGGAACGTATTTTTTTTAAATTTATTTAGAGCATTTGTACCCCACACTTTAGCCATGAAGGCTCCCAGAGTACCTTGCATACGATCAAAACAAAACTATCCCTGCCCACACACTTGCAATGTAAAAACACACACAACACAAATGGGAAAAGGGACATGGAGGAAAGAGGAAAATGAAGATCAAACTCAGGCACCTGTTTGTTCCTATAATGACCAGCTGGCACAGTTCAGGGGCAAGTGGTGCCTGATGAAGCTGGGACTCCAGAAAACCAGAAGAAGAAGAAGAAGAAGAAGAAGAAGAAGAAGAAGAAGAAGAAGAAGAAGAGTTGATTGGATTTGATATCCCGCTTTATCACTACCCTAAGGAGTCTCTAAGCGGCTAACATCCTCCTTTCCTTTCCTCCCCCACAACAAACACTCTGTGAGGTGAGTGAGGCTGAGAGACTTCAGAGAAGTGTGACTAGCCCAAGGTCACCCAGCAGCTGCATGTGGAGGAGCAGAGACGCGGAGATTACGAGTCCACCGCTCTTAACCACTACACCACACTGGCTCTTCTTCCTATGTCTCCCACTGAGGCAGCCTGATGGAATGGCTGCTCCCAAGAAACCAAGGAGAAACCAGCAGATTTACCCATCCTCAGCTGGGACCTGCAGTTGTGGTCCTGATTCTTCTCTCCATGCACTGCTGGTACCCTCTGTTGGTCGAGTAAACAGGGCTCAGATCGCAAGGCCTTGCATTTGATTCGAAAACCTTTTTTGGATGCTACAGTTGTCAAATGGAAATAACGAACTCATTTCCCATTCCGGACCATCTCTCAACCCAGAAATGTCACTTTTTAAAAACTTCTCAGTTGAAACGCTTAGTCTTGCATCCCAAACATGGAAACTCTGGTTGTTTCATGTTTCGATGTGAAAACCCATCTTAATATATTCTCAGCGTTCAGATGTGACAAAAGGAAGCTAAATTAATTCAGAGAGCTAAATATAGCTTAAAATTGCTGGGGTTGGTTGAAATGTATAGGCCGGGTGTCCACAAGAAATGGCGATGGGGAGAATGGTAAGCAGAAAGTGGCTCTTTTAGATATTTTATGGCGGGGGAGGGGGGCAATTAGATATTTTATTTTATTCCTAGGTAGGGAGGTGCATGGGGTTTGTCTGAATCCTGGATTCAGAACCAAATACATCTGATTTGGGTCCACTCAGCTGGATTGGGTTGAGACGGCTCTTGATTTCCCTGGGTTATATCAGATTCGCCCAAAGTAATTCAGAGCTATCAAATGGTGTTATCTGGTGTTGGGGGTGGGTGGGGAGGAGGAGATACAAAGGCAGTCTGCATGCATCTCCTACTCCCCTTCCCACCCACATGTTTAATCAAGGTTTTAAACTCTAAATAGGCTTATGGTTGAGAGAGGGAAGATGGAGATACCTATCTCCTTCTCTCGCCCTCCTGACCACATGGCTGTGCAAGGCCCTTGAATGAGCTCAGGGCTGAAATCCAAGTAAGGTCAGATCTGGGCAACTCTGAAGCAATGTGTCAGCTGGTAGTGGTGGTTGCTGGTGAGTAACCAGGCAGGACTCTGACCTGTCTTTTACAGGTTTTATTGTGCAAAGTGAAGCTGAGACTCCAATACTTTGGCCACCTCATGAGAAGAGAAGACTCCCTGGAAAAGACCCTGATGTTCGGAAAGATGGAGGGCACAAGGAGAAGGGGACGACAGAGGACGAGATGGCTGGACAGTGTTCTCGAAGCTACCAGCATGAGTTTGGCCAAACTGTGGGAGGCAGTGGAAGACAGGAGTGCCTGGCGTGCTCTGGTCCATGGGGTCACGAAGAGTCGGACACGACTAAACGACTAAACAACAACAACATTGTGCAAACTATTTACAGTGCAGATCTACCAAGTCCATGTCCATTTCAGTCACTTGCAGAATCTGGGAGGGGCCCCTTCCGGCTTCTTCCCCAACATAAGAACTTCGGCACCCCAAGCCTCCTCCTCCCCTCTTTGCATTTCACTCCTCTTCACAAGGTGGGCGACTGAAGTGGCGTGCATCCCTCCTGGCCAGCCTGGCGAGGTGAGGTGCTGGGCTCTCAGCAGCATCCTTGAGCCTTTTCCCCGCTTGGCTGGCCCCTTCCCTCTCTTCTCCACTGGAGGTGTGGCTTTTCCCATTGCTGGAAGAGGAACTGCTCCTCAGGAGTTTTGGAGGCTCTCTGTATCCCAACGGCCCCCCTGTCTCCCTCCCCTGTTCCGATGGCAGTCCCCTGACACAATGAATTTGGCCCCAGATCAGAACATGCCCCTCATGTTGAGCCCCATGTATAGCAGTGCTTGTACATGGTGGCCATTTGTCATGCTTTACAGAGGATAGACCTCTGTTTGAAGGGCTGTCAGAGGAAAGTCATCTCTTTGAAGGAGATCTCTAAGTCCAGTTTAGAAACAAAGAACCTGAGAAGGGAAAGCAGGAGAGGCCCTGAAGTTGCCCTATCAACAGTGAGAAGCACCTGGGCAGCAGACTAAGCAGGCACAGAGGTCACCAGGTCATCTTTCCAATTATGGCAAAATATTTTGCATTTCGATTTTAATTACAGTAATTATGTCAGAATTTGCATTGATCAATATTAAATTGGCAGGTACAAATTGTATGCAAATATGTCCTCTCTCTCTCTCTCTCTCTCTCCAGTGTTGTAAGTGGCCACTCTACTTGTAAAAAAACCCTCACTTTGCCCCTCTATGTTCCTCTGCTAGTCAGTTGGCAGCTGCTTATTAGCACATGTTGGCTGCCATGCCGTAGAGACACCGTTGCAGACCAAGTTGTGGTTTTCATGCTCACGACATCCGCTGTGTGATATAAAGGAAAAGAAAGCCATTCTTTGTGCTGTGTGCAGACTGGTTTTTAAAGCCAAGTGCTTTGCATTTTACAGGGTGGAGTGTCACTAAAGCCTTAATGATCATTTTAGTGCAGTAACTGAAGTATCCACTGATTTTTAAAAAACCATAAATCCTCTGAGCATGGCCTGTGTCTTCCTGGTGATTCATGGCCTGCACGCTTTCTGCCGGCAATAAAAGTTTCTGTGATCTTATTTTATGTGCTGCGGTTTGGCACCAGAAGCATTTCCCACTAGCTGGAGGTTCAAGGGGAGAGGAACTTTCAGGGGTACGATTAGATAATGGCAATGAATGAAGATGCTGATGCTGATGATGCTGATGCTGATGTTGATAATAATAATAATAATAATAATAATAATAATAATAATAATAATAATAATATTAAAAACAGTCAAAAACAGGTGCTTTGAAACATCCAAATCAACAATAGCTAAAAGGAAACAAAACACATGCAATTTCTACATCTCTGGATAGGTTTGCCGAAACAAAAATGTTTCAAGCAGACACCAAAATAGAGTACAGTCAAATTGCAACATACATAGAGGTTCTGTTCCAAGCATTCCATGCATATGTGAAAATCACAGATAAGACGAAGCTACTTTTTCCTTGGATGGCAAGCAGGGAAGCTGTGGTGGGAGTCTTCCCTGTATCTCTGCTGTCTCTCCTCACTTCTCTATGTGCCTGTGATCGGCAGAAGGGAGGAAGAAGTACGTGGGCAGAGAAAGTTGCAGGCAGAAGAAAAGGGCTGGAACAGATCTGGACCCAGGAGCACCCCAAAACCGTGTTATAAGAAGCGATAATAAAAATACACTCCAGTAGGGTTGGCAGACCTCCAGGTCTGACCTGAAGTCTGTAGGTTTGTCTGGACCCCTTCAGGTGGCATGCAGAAGGGTTGAATCTCCTGGTGGGTGAGAGTGCCTTTAAAATATTGAGAAGACTGCATGTAGCTTGCAAGCTTCACCCTGGCAAGAGCTGGCTGCAAAATATAACATAGACGCTCAGTATACCGGAAGGAGCATCTCCACCCCCATTGTTCAGCCTGGACACTGAGGTCCAGTGCCGAATGGTTCTGGTGGTTCCCTCACTGCGAGAAGCCAAGTTACAGGGAACCAGGCAGAGGGCCTTCTCGGTAGCGGCACCCGCCCTGTGGAACTCCCTCCCATCAGATGTCAAGGAAACAGACTACTATCTGACTTTTAGAAGACATCTGAAGGCAACCCTGTATAGGGAAGTTTTTAATGTTTGGTGTTTTATCGTGTTTTTAATATTCTGTTGGGAGCCACCCAGAGTGGCTGTGGAGACCCGGTCAGATGGGTGGGGTATAAGTAAATAATAATAATAATAATAATAATAATAATAATAATAATAATAATTTGTGGGCTCAGGGAGGCACCGCCCTGCATAATCGATAACATGCACAACCACATCATTTGAATGGCAATGGCCATCAACCTTGGAGGGCCCCCGCCCCCTCAAATATTTTATGGGGGAGGGTGAAGGGACCTCGACCCCTAGGAATTGGCTCCTATGTCTGGGGGGGGGGGTATCTCCCCTTCTCCACTCCCTCTCCACCTCCATCTGTAGAGCCTGCCCCTATGGAATCACCAGGGACCTCCTTGGGTCTCAGTTTGGGTCCTGAAATTTCAGGGCAACAGATATTCCTGAACTGGCTACTTTACCGTTTAGTCTTCCATTGCTGGTTGTACTAAGGAGGACTTTTTGCAACTATCTTCTGTACTATTATGAAAACCTGCGTATGCCAGCACCAATATAACAACAGAAAATACCATTATTATTATTATTTTTTAAAAAGTATGCGCTCTGTTCAATGAGAAGTAGACGTGAGTACCTCTTCCTCTCTGAAAAAGGTGTCACCTATGCAAGCTTTAATATATCCATGGAATGCTGCAAATGAGCCGTGTCAGCATATTGCAGAAACAGGAAGCGGCAGAGGCCCCATCGCTGCAAAGCTACTGGGTACCAACACTGTAGCTGCCACCCTGGTTTGACGTCTGCCCTACCAAGCACTTAGCATCTTTGTTGATCCAGCCCTGATCCTAATCTAGTTGCCTCAGCAAAATCCTAGGACATTTGTCCTACTTCTGCCAGCTGGTGACACGGTGGCAATCTGTCATTAGCAGCTCTAGGTTCAGGATCAAAGACTACGTAGATCAAACTGTGGGGTTTGCCCTCTCACCCCAGGGGCAGGAAGGGTGGCGAAGGAGGCTCAGCGGAAGAATGTGACCAGGTGCCTTTTTAAATCCACCTTGAACACGTCGGTGGTGCTTAGGAGCAAACTTATTCAGCAAGTCAGGAATTATACATATTGGTGTGTGCTCAGAGCGAACCGCTGAAATGAATAAATCCAAGTTAGTCATGTCCATACTTCAATAAGTCAACTCTGTGTAGGATTAACATTGGTCACATCCCTAGGCACCAAAGTTCCCATTTATTTTCTAAGGGGAAGCCCTTAAAGCTTCAAATTAAAGCATGGACAGGTGCCATAATAATAATAATAATAATAATAATAATAATAATAATAATACTTTATTATTTATACCCCGCCCATCTGGCTGAGTTTCCCCAGCCACTCTGGGCGGCTTCCAATCGAGTGTTAAAAACAATACAGCATCAAATATTAAAAACTTCCCTAAACAGGGCTGCCTTCAGATGTCTTTTAAAGATAAGATAGCTGCTTATTTCCTTCACATCTGAAGGGAGGGCGTTCCACAGAGCGGGCGCCACTACCGAGAAGGCCCTCTGTCTGGTTCCCTGTAACCTCACTTCTCGCAATGAGGGAACCGCCAGAAGGCATATAAGTGTGGCACTGGGAAATAAGTAAATAATTCAATTCAAACCTAGAAATGGGGGGAGAAAGCTGGAGAGTCCTTGTGGCTCCAAGGAGATCCTCACCGGAGCCCAAAGAGGAAGTCAGTGAGGTCCGAGGAAGCCCCGAAGAGATTGGAAGTGCAGTGGGGCTATGTTTACGTTGCCCAGCCTCCCCGCCTAACAGCTGGTGTGAGGGTTGCACAGCAGCAGCAACCTCTTTCCCACACGTCCTGCAGCCTCTTGCTGCCTCCAGAGCTTCAATTCTAGTTGTGGATATTTTTGGATACAGTATTTTTGGTATGGATTGAAGAGAGAGTGGCAGAGAGGGCATTTAAAGGGTGTTTGGTGCTCCCCACTTTATGCAATTTCAATAATAATAATAATAATAATAATAATAATTTTTATTTATACCCCGCCCTCCCCAGCCAGAGCTGGGCTCAGGATGGCTAACACCAATAACATTTCAGTAAAAACATAATAGGAAAAAAACCACAATTTAAAATACAGGTTAAAATGTGATTTAAAATGCAGCCTTATTTTAAAATTAGCCCATAGATCAAAACCATAAGGGGAGGGAAACATAAGGGTCAGACTAGGTCCAAACCAAAGGCCAAGCAGAACATCTCTGTCTTGCAGGCCCTGCAGAAAGATGTCAAGTCCCGCAGGGCCCTAGTCTCTTGTGACAGAGTGTTCCACCAAGTCGGGGCCAGTACTGAAAAGGCCCTGGTCCTAGTTGAGACCAATCTAACCACCTTGTGACTACGTGGGTCCTAGGCCCGTAACGTAACCCCTGCATAAGTGGGGGAATGCCTCTCTCTCTCTCTCTCTCTCTCTCTCTCTCTGTGTGTGTGTGTGTGCACAACACAATACTCCTGGCAACCTGTTTACTGAGCATTCATCCTGATTCATTTGCACAAAGCTTAAGGGAAGGTTATGCCCAGTCTTTAATGGGTATTTATTCTGATTTGCTTCCATGGTGATTACACATTTCCCCATTACTTGTTCATTCAACTCCCACTTTTCATTATATTTGCGCATCACTTTCCTAACAGCAAAAAAGTCTCTCTCTCTCTCTCTGTTTTTTTTTTTTTTAAGTGGACTTGTTGCACTAGGGTGATGGAGCTCTTCAATTCACTTCAACTGGACAAACTTAAATTTCCAATATGCACTTCAGTCCCTTCTGCAAACTACAGACAATTGAGAGGCAGCTGTATAGTAAGTGAACTTGGTATTGAATAACCTTTAGTGATCTCACTGTATTGTCATGGGTCTCTGTGTTTCGTTGCCTGCGTTTTTAATTCTGTTTCAAAATAAAATAAAATAAAATAAAATAATAAAATAAAATGCTATTATAAAAAACAGTACATGGTGAGTATCATGTA
Source organism: Podarcis pityusensis (assembly GCF_964106645.2). Classification (NCBI taxonomy): domain Eukaryota; kingdom Metazoa; phylum Chordata; class Lepidosauria; order Squamata; family Lacertidae; genus Podarcis; species Podarcis pityusensis. The sequence continues at coordinate 20,271,023 of NC_138033.1, forward strand.
AAAAGAAGCACCGTTGCTTCCCTCCCAGAGAGTAAGAATGCCTCTTCCAAGATGATGCTGGCTGCACCACATGTACATCATCTAAAATTTGTTTTAAATTGCTTTTAATGTTGCCTTTTAATGTTGTAACCAGCTTGGGACCTTAGGGTGAAGGGCAGGCAATTAATAACATTAACCACATTAGTAGCAAGGAAAGCATGCGTCTTGTTTCAGATATATTGCTTTTACTCACGTGCCAATTTAATCCCTAGATTAATGGATGGACAAACTAAAGCACAGATGATTAATCCAGGACCCTCCGGATGCTGTTGTACTCCAACTCCCATCAGCCCAAGCCAGTGCAGCCAGTGTGCAAAGGATGATGGGAGTTGTAGTCCAGCTACATCTAGAGAAGCTTTTGGTAACCTGGTGCTCTGCAGGCAGCGATGGCTGGGGCAGATGGGAGTTATCAGTCAAAAACATCTGGAGCACACCAAGCCAGTGAAGGTGATCTAGATCGCTCCTGAATTAATCAAATAATTAACATTTATTTAACCAGGTTGCAGCCCTAATTGCAACTCGCTGGAGTAGACTTTGAACCCCAGTCCACCCTTTCTGTTGTTCATCGAACTGCTCCCCTCCTTTCCTCTGGGGGGCTGCTCCTCATGGGGTGAGGCCAAGCCTGCACATATTATTTTTAAAGAGCCCCAGGGACTTTGGGGGTGGAATGGGTGATGCGATGGAAAGGCCTGGCCTTGGTGATTCTATCCAGAGTAACACCCTCATTAAACTAACCCAAGAGGCGGCTGGGGCTCACGCCCAGGAATGCTGGCAGCTGGGAGCGCTTGGCAAATCCCCTGGGCCATGATTAGCACGGCAGCGTTGCCAGAGCGCTTGCCAATGGTTCACAGAGGGCAGTGCTGCCTGGGAGGCTGTGGACTAATGGCAGGGTGTTCTTGCAGCAGCCGTTCCTGGCCCCACGCAGGGTGCACAATTAAAGGAAAGGCAGGATCGTCAAGCCATAGGGTGGCTGCCCAAGGCTGCCCAAGCACCTGTCCGGAGAGGCTGGAGGAGCTCCCCTTTCCTCTTTCTGCCAGGCTGCCGGGGAACCAGAGCAAACATTCAGAACTTAGGAACGTATAAAAGTGACTGACAGCAGCTCAGACCATTTAAGTCCCTCTAGGTCTGTAGTGCCTTCAAGTGACTAGTAGCAGCTCTCCAGAATTCGGATAGGGACCTCTCCAAGTCTTACCTGGAGATGCTACAGACCAGCAGTTCTCAACCTGTGGGCCCCCAGATGTTGTTGGACTACAACTCCCATCACCCCTAGCTAGCAAGGCCAGAGCTCAGGGATGATGGGAGTTGTAGTCCAACAACATCTGGGGACCCACAGGTTGAGAACTGCTGCTGCAGACAGCGGCAGAGCAACCAATTGGGTGCCTGGGGTGGCGCGCGTGCCCTGCGCCCAGGGGTGAGGTCAATCACCAGCGGGGCGGGGCCAGTCAGGGCAGGACGCTCTGCGGGGCCTCTAAGGAGTCTGCCTACCTCCCCCTACTCAGCCGCCCTACAGCTGAGGGGGAGGCAGCAAGTGGACTGTTTGGGATAGCATGGAACCTGTGGACTCCCAAGCCACAGCATCACTCCCAGGAGAGACGTGTGGCTCGGGTGCGCTGCAGGCCCTGTGGTGAGTGCTGTCTGACATTTTGTCACCCCTCTCAGTGGTGACACCTGGGGTGACCCGCCCCCACCGCACCCCCTTCCTCCGCCCCTGGCCATGGACTGGATCTGGGGCCTTATGAATGCAAAGCCTTTGCTGGTGATCAAACCTTCAGTGTGATAGGGCCTGCCCTGTGGAACTCCATGCCACTAGAAGTCCAGTGGGAGTCAACTCTATCTTTTAGATGTCTTTTGAAAACTGTACTCTTTATTAATATGCTTTTTAACATTTATTAAATCAAATTTTTTATTGTAGTAGGAGGTTCTAAAGTTATTTAATTAAAAATAAAATCTTATAATTTATGGAACAAAATTTCTACTACACTTGATTAAGGAGACCCCCCCCCCCAAGCACTGGCATGCTATCTTGTTTTTTTTTTCTGTGAAAGTGAAGCTGATGAATATTTAAATAAATAAAGCAGAATAGAAACGAAACGAAATGAAATAGAGAAGAATTACCACCCTCCCAGTCACTCTCTTTCCCAGCTATTTTGTTGTTCAGGGTCCCTAGAGGTGAAATAGGGAACATGTCAAAGAATGGGAAACTGCCTGGAAGATATAACAAATCTCTTTCTCTTTATTTTGAGAGTCCCTCTCTGTTTGGGAGATTTATTGTGTTCCTTTTTAAAAATGTAGCAGCCTGCAAGGCCAGTGCCTTACTTTCTACTGTTAAAACTTTTAGCGTTTTCAGTCCCTAATCAGCCAAAAGAGAAGAACGAAAGAAAGAACGAAAGCTACCTCTCTGATCAATGAAAGGTTTGCACAGCCCTGGGTATCTTCAAAATGTTCTGAGATTTGTATGTGCAGAGGATTACATAGAAAGGCACCCTCTTCACATCTGATTTTTATTTGTAGGGGGCGTTTAGAATTCTAAGCAAACTGTCCTTTTTAGCAGAACAGGTGCACTTGGAATCTTCCATAGATCTTTTTCTTTTATTTCTGAATATTCTCCAGAGTGACGTGCATACTCCTTTGCCATGGCGCTCAGCTCCCTTGTTTTTTGTTTTTTAAAAAAATGATATTTATTGAGAGTTTTAAGATTACAAAGAAAAACAAGGAAGAAAAGAAGAAAAAAGAACAGATAACAATTAAACAATACAAATCGATAAAAGTCAAAATCAAAAAGCAAAGGCAAAACACATAATACATCAAAATCAAAAAACAGAATTAAACAAAAAAAATAAAATAAAATTAAAAGCAGATCCAGTATTCTCAAATCCTTAACTGTCTTAACTGTCATTACCTTATTTCATCGACCTCCTCACACCTCCCTTTTTTGTATTCTAGTTGTTAATTGTCTCAGCAAATCCTTTCCATTTTTCATAATATTCTGTCATTAAATTACCTTAATCTATTTTAGCCTTATCTCACCATAAAAAACCCTAGAACTTAAAACTTAAATCTTATTTATACCAATTTCTCATAGCCATAGCATATTCTTACATAGTTCTTTTTAACATTTCTGCTAAAGACAAATAATTTCGTTCCAACATTTTTCTAATACTCATTAATTTCACAAAACATTCCTAAATAAAATTTTTAAAACTTTCTTCCAATCTTCATCCAGCGTCTCTTCCTCCTGGTCTCGGGTTTTGCCAGTCCTTTCTATCCCATCCATCTAGTTCATTAACCTGGTAACCTTAAGTCCGAGGCCCTTAAGTCTCTTCCATGTCCCTTCCGCAGATCTTCTTCATATTTATACCTGTACTTTACTTTGTCTTCTGCTCCTTTCACTCGTGGAGACTCCAGCTTGACAATATTTTTGTCCCTTCTCAACAGATCAGCCCCTTTTCCATAGTCCACACTGAGCTCCATGTGGTATTTAAAAGCATGTTTCAAAGTCCCTCCAAGGTTGAGGACCCCCACAAGTCCAAACTCCTCCCGGCCCAACGCCAGATTTGAAAATTCAAAACATCCCTGCATAGGGGGGTCTATCCAGCCCCCCATCTCCAAGCCGAACAAGACTCTATCTCTCCAAATCTGGCTTTTTCCAGGTTCATTCATCAGATCCAACAACTCATGTTCCTGCTGGGCCACAGTTCCCTCCATCTCTGCCTCCCGAGGTCCAGCCACAACCTCCTCCCTCATCTGATCTGTCAGAGCACACTCCTGAATTAATTCCTGAGTGGATTCTATGTAGATACCCACTACCTATCCAAAATTTCTGATCGCATCAGTCATCAAATCCGTCTTCTCATGTAACTGTTCCAATAAAGCACTTGTTTTACAGAAAGCACGCACCAGAGCCTCCGAGTACATTGTTGTGCAAGGTCAAAGTCTAATCCCACGATCTTAATCTATTGCAGCTGCAAAACTCCGCAGTTCAGATTAATAACAGTTTCACAAGCTCCCTCTAGGGGAAGAACTTCTATTTGTATCCATCTCTCTCTCTCTTTTTTTTTAGCAGATCTAACAACAAAGTTTCCTTTTTCAGATATTTTGTCAATATTTTGTTCCTTTTAGCTGCGAAGGAGAACAATGGAATCACTATGTTTCTCTTCTTTTAACTATCTGTCAAAAACGTTTGTCTATAGTCAATGAACTTCCCGAAAACGTCTGTCCTGACACCCCGCTTCCAGGTTCAAGACGGTGGAAAATTGCTTTTCTTTAAACTCTCTTCTGCAGGTTTAAACGGTCCAGAAAAAATCCCCCCTCTCCTCCTGCTTCCAAAGGGGGTTCAGTAATTTTAAATGATGAAAGTTGATCCTTTACAAACGATTTTCTAAACTCTAGCTTGCCATGTCTTTGCTTTAATCTTTCTACAAAAAGCGGAAGGCTGACTTCCTGTTTAGACCTTCCCGCTTCAGTGCCAAATTAAAAGGAATTTCTTAGTCCAATTTTCCGTTCTACTCACGGGTCGTTGTTTAGAGTCCAGTTGTCCAAATTTAACCTACTCACGGGTAGTTGTTTTTGTAGCCAGATTGTCACAGGAAAAAGGTAGCGCTCTCCAGTAACGGCTGTGCGGCTTCGCTCCACAGAAGAAGCAGTTGACTCTCAGCACCGCGCCGCTTGCCCCGCTTCGCTCCGGAGCCCGTAATTGGGTTCCTTTACAAATTGGGGGCGCGCGAAAGGTGCCCGCCGAGTCCCACGGTCACAGGCTTCACCCGCCTGTGATTTTTTAAAGGGTCCCCGCTTCGCCGTAGCGGAACAGACCCGATTTCTGTAGAGCTAGTCCCTCCGGATCAGAGGGAGTCCGCCATTACCGATGGCGCCACCCCGGAAGTCTTCAGCTCCCTTGTACCCCTACCCACTTCTACACTGATGATAAGCTTTCAGCAAATTAGTAATACACTTCTTGTTGTTTAGCCATTTAGTCGTGTCTGACTCTTCGTGACCCCATGGACCAGAGCATGCCAGGCACTCCTGTCTTCCACTGCCTCCCACAGTTTGGTCAAAAGTAAAACACTATGAGAAAGCAATTCCGGTGTGGTCATAGGAACCCACATCAAGGTTCTTTTTCTGGGGTGTTTTTCTTTCTGAAGCAAGCAGACATACAGTCCCTTGGGATTGCTGGCATCCCTGATTGTTGTTGTTAGAATTTATATACCGCCCTATACCCACAGGTCTCAGAGCGGTTCACAGAATAAAATCAAAATATAAAACCACAGAATACATAATCAAAATAAAAACAACAACCTAATAAGCCCCTCCCCCCATTTTTAAAGGGCTCCCCTTACAATGTGGTGCAATAGGGAAAGCCACCCTCCTCTAACTCTGGTTCCCATCAATCATATACCCGCTCTGCTTCTGCTTCTTCCTCCTCTTCCTATCCCAGTCCTAAGGGTCATCTCTGTTGGGATGTGTCCGGAGAGACGGGGACAATTGGCAGGCCCCCAGCTGGCTCCAGCCCACCAGCCGGCAGCCGGGTGCACTCTGATTCTCAGAACAGCATCAAAACTGTGAGTCAAGCCTCAGAGACCTTTAGAGACTGAGCATGCAAGCCAGCAGAGATAATAACTCTTTGCAACAGAAGTAGCGGACAGAGGCATATGTAAGCATATTTACAAGAGTTTATTCAGCATCAGGACAAAGGAAAAAACATGTCTGCTTCCCTTCGTGTCCAAGCAAACAGTATAGGCAAAAGCTATATACAACGGAAGTTCCCAGCAGACTGTGCTGGAAGTAATCAGACATGTGACATACAACAACTCCACATGCCTGTTCTAAAGTGGAAAGGAACTATATCCTAACAATCTCATCCAACCACCTGCAATGTAGGTGTGCTGGTCCCGGGGGTAAGGTACCTAGGGTGTAGCAGAGTCCACACGAAGAGGGGCAAGGTCCGAGGCAGAGAGCCGGGCGGGGAACAGGAACGCTGGAACAGGAGGCTGTGCAGGGAACAGGAGTACCGGATAGTCAGGAACAGGAAGCCGAGCAGGGAACAGGAGTACCGGATAGTCAGGAACAGGAGGCCGAGCAGGGATCAGGAACACAGGAAGGTCCGAAGCCAACAACGACGTTGCTCCCGCAACCTGGGGCCGGGCTGACTGGGCTTTTATCCTCTTCTAAGGCCAGGGGCGGTCCCGGTCCCCAGGAGCCCCGCCTCCTCTGGCCTTAAGGCGAGCACTCCTCCTGGGGGCAACCAGTTCCCTTCGCCTCTCTGCCCTAAGCCTCTGCAGATCAGGAGAGGCCGAAGGGTTACTGGGCCCTGGAGGAGGCTCACCTGTGGCCACTGAGTCATCAAGCCCCTCTGGGGCCAGAAGGGCTTCACCTGGGGCCAGCTCCTGATGCACTGCCACAGGTGCAGGCTCTTCAGCATCTAGGCCTTGCCCCAGTTCAGCCGGCCCTGGAGGCGGGGACTCCTGTGCAGGCTGGGATTCCTCTGTTTCATCCTCCGAATCGGAATCCCAGGCCATCACACCATCCCCCCTCCCAGGCCCCCCCCTCAACCGAGGGTCCGGACCCGGCTTGCCGGGGTACGTCGCATGGAACTCTCGGAGGCAGGCAGGTGCGTGGACATTGGCTGCTGGTTCCCAGGAACGGTCCTCCGGTCCGTACCCCTTCCAGTCAATGAGATACTGCAGCTTTCCCCTGCGGTATCGGGAGTCCAGGATGCGTTCCACCTCGTACTCAGGCTCTCCCCGAACCAACACTGGCTGCGGTCGGGGACGGTTCGGGTGGAACTCGTCGGGTGGGGCCACCGGACTCAAAAGGGACCTGTGGAAGACCGGGTGAACCTTCAGGGTTGCGGGTAACCGGAGACGGAATGCCACAGGAGAGATTTGGTCTACGATAGGGAACGGGCCGGTGAAGCGGGCGTCCAACTTCCGCGAAGGTCGAGAGGGGTGGAGGTGGCGAGTGGAGAGCCAAACCAGGTCACCGACGCGAAGTTCCGGCCCCACCTGGCGGTGGCGGTCGGCCTGGGCTTTGTACGCTTCCTTGGCCTGGTGCAGTTGCTCCACCAAAAGCTGTTGCTGGGACTGGAGCTCTCGAAGCCACTCCGTCACCGCCGGGACCGCGGATGCCGGCAGCACCTCTGGAAACAGCCGTGGATGATAACCATAACTGGCCTGGAACGGGGTCTGCTGGGTGGACGCATTCACCGCGTTATTGTAGGCGAACTCCGCCAATGCCAGGTGGTCGACCCAGTCATCCTGCTGGTAGCTGCAGTAACACCGGAGGTACTGCTCCAGCACCGCGTTCGCCCGTTCCGTCTGGCCATCGGTCTGTGGGTGGTAGGCTGACGAGAGGCAGACCTCCGTCCCGAGGGTCTGGTGTAGTGCTCGCCAGAACCGGGATGTGAACTGAACGCCCCGGTCGGACACCACGCGCTCAGGTAGGCCATGCAGGCGGAAGACATGCTGAAGGTACAGCTGAGCAGTTTCCTTGGCTGTGGGTACAGATGGACAGGGAGCGCAGTGCACCATCTTGGTGAAATGGTCGGAGAAAACCAGAAGGCAGGTACAGCCACGAGACGAGGGTAAGTCCACTACAAAGTCCAACGAAACCGTGTGCCAAGGGCGCGGTGGAACTGGCAATGGCTGAAGTAGGCCGGGGGGTCGCCCGGTAGGTCCCTTGGCGCGCCGGCAGACATCACAACCAGCAACGTAGCGAGCCACGTCAGCCTTCAGGCGGGGCCACCAAAACTCTCGACTGACCAGATGGGTGGTCCGATACCGTCCAAAGTGCCCCGCTGCTGGGGCATCATGGGCCATCCGGAGAACCTCCAGCCGTAGTGGCCCTGGCGGGATGTACAGACGACCGTGGTGCAGCAGAAGGCCCTGATGCAGGACCAGCCCCGGATACTGTGGGCTGGACCCTTCAGCCAGCTCCCGGAGTCGTTCCTGGGCCCAAGCGTCGACCCGCTGCTGTTCCCGCACCCGAACCTGCAGTGGCTGCGCCTCCTGGGTGGCCAGGAATGCAGCCGGAGGTAGGATCGTGGTGGGTTCTGCTTGCTGTACCGTGTCTGTGTTGTCTTCAGGTTTCCGGGACAGGGCATCCGCCTTCTGATTCTGAGAGCTAGGGATGTAGCGGATCCGGAACTGGAACCGGGAAAAGAACAACGCCCACCGGATCTGTCTTTGGTTCAGCTTGCGGGTGGTCTGGAGGTACTCCAGGTTCCGGTGGTCGGTTCTCACCTCCACCGGATGTCGTGCCCCCTCAAGATGGTGGCGCCAGACCTCAAAGGCTACCTTGATGGCCAGTAGTTCCCGCTCCCACACAGTATAGTTACGCTCCGCTGGTAGGAGCTGGCGAGAATAGAAGGCACAGGGTAAGAGTGGCGCTTCAGGACCAATCTGTTGAGACAAGACGGCACCGAGAGCCGTACTGGAAGCGTCGGTCTCCACCACAAAGGGTCGAGAGGGGTCAGGATGTTGTAAGATTGGTGCCCTCTGGAAACAGGCCTTCAACCCCTGAAACGCCTCCTCTGCCTCCTTGTCCCAGGAAAACGGCGTCTTTGGGCGCAGTAGCCGGGTCAACGGGGTGGTGCGATGAGCATAATCAGCGATGAAGGTCCGGTAGTAATTGGCGAACCCCAGGAAACGCTGCAGGTCCTTGCGGTTCCGGGGTGCCGCCCATTCTTGAACCGCTGTCACCTTCCCCGGGTCCATTTGCACCCCATCTGGAGAGAGCCGGTGACCAAGGAAGTCCACAGTCCGCTGATGGAACTCGCACTTGCTGAGCTTTGCGTACAAACGGTGCTCACGCAAGCGCTGCAGCACGGTCCGGACATGTCCCTCATGGCAAGCCGGGTCACGGGAGTAAATCAGTATGTCATCCAAATACACCACCACGTACTTGTCTAACAAGTCCTGAAACACGTGGTTGATGTAGCGTTGAAACACAGCAGGCGCGTTGCACAAACCGAAAGGCATAACCAAATATTCGAACTGCCCGTACCGGGTCCCAAACGCTGTCTTCCACTCATCCCCGGCTCGGATCCGAATCAAGTTGTAGGCCCCCCGGAGGTCCAGCTTGGTGAACACCTGTGCCCCTTGCACCCGCTCCAGCAGCTCCGAGATAAGGGGCAAGGGGTACCGGTCTGGGACGGTAATTTTGTTCAGGGCTCGGTAATCATGGCAAGGGCGGAGTTCCCCACATTTCTTCTTAACGAAAAGCACTGGTGCCGCGGTAGGCGAGGTGGAAGGCCTAATGAACCCACGCTCCAGGTTCTTGCGCAAGAAGTCCTGCAAAGCCTCGCGCTCTGGCTCTGTTAGGGAATATAAGCGACTCACTGGTAAAGGCGCTCCGGGTTGGAGGTCTATGCCGCAGTCAAAAGGCCGATGTGGCGGCAGCTGGTCTGCCCCCCGTTCCTCGAACACGTCCTGGTAGTCCTGGTACACGGCTGGGAGCGTGGGTGCTGCCTCCTCTGAGGGCGCGGCCGCCAGCGTTCCGGATTGAGCATGGGAACATGGGTCTGGGAAGTGCACGGTCCGTTTGACCCAGTCAATCTGAACGTTGTGGGCTTCCAGCCAGTCCATCCCGAGCACCAGGGGGAAGCGGGGCATAGAGGCAATGTCCAAAGTTCGCAACTCCCGGTGCTGCTGGAGACACAGGACCAGGGGCTGGGTCTCCTGAGTAACGGCACCTGAACGCAGAAGTCGTCCGTCAATCGCTTCCACCTGGACCGGTACTGGCTTGTTCCGAAGTGGCACCTGATGATGGGCGGCAAAAGCAGCGTCCATATAGGAGCGGGTTGCCCCTGAATCTACCAAAGCATGGGTGAGGATCCAGGGCCCACCTGGAGGGTATAAACGTACCGAAACCATAAGATGTTGCAAGTCCATTGGTGCGGGCCCATTCTGTAAGGTTTGGGACCCCCGGTAGCTAGGGCCATCAGCTACTGGGGTTGGCGGTTTCCCTGCGGCTGGCGTTTCTCAGGGCAGGACAGAGCGAAGTGTCCACTTCCGCCACAGTAAAGACAGAGATTTCCCTCCCGACGCCGCGCCTTCTCTGCGGGGGAAAGGCGTGGCCGCACTGCCCCGAGCTGCATAGGCTCCTCCGTTAAATCAGTTGTGACCGTGGGGCTGCCGGAAAAAGCTGGTGCCGTGAACTGGAAGTGTCGGCGACCCCGGGCCTGACGACGATCCTCCAACCGGTCGTCTATTTGTAGACTCCGTTGAATGAGAGTGTCCAGCGTGGTGGGGCGTTCCATTGTGGCCAACTGGTCCAGTACCTCGTCCGAAAGCCCTTCGAGATACTGGTCCCGCAGTGCCGAGTCATTCCAGGTCAAGTCCTGTGCCAACAGCCGAAACTCCGTGGTATATGTGGCCACCGTGGACTTGCCCTGTTTCAAACACCGAATCGCCCGGTTGGCTTGACTCTCTTTCTGGGGGTTGCCGAACGCGGCCTCCAAACGATTGCAAAACCCCGTATAGTCTGCCAGCAAGGGGGAGTCTTGCCTGAGTAGCGGCAATGCCCACTTGGCCGCCTGGTCCTTTAACAAACTAATCAAAAAGTGCACCTTGGTGCGGTCGTCAGGAAAGTTCCGGGCTCGCCCCTGAATATACAGCTTGGCCTGGGCCAGGAACATGGGAAAGCTGGCCGGGGCTCCATCAAATTTCTCAGGCAAAGCCACTGGGTACTTGCCCGGAGCCGGGGCGTCGGCCCCAGGAGCCGGTAGGGCTTCCAAGCGTTGCTGAAGTGCCACAACCGCGTCGCTGAGCTGCTGCACGGTGTGAGTCAAGGCCTGGTTCTCCTGGGCCAAAGCCACCAGTGCAGCCGCCTGTTCAGCCATGGCCTCTGGCTCTTCCCGAACGCACCCCTACGAAGGGGAAGTGCGGGTGTGGCGGGAGCAAACTGTGCTGGTCCCGGGGGTAAGGTACCTTGGGTGTAGCAGAGTCCACACGAAGAGGGGCAAGGTCCGAGGCAGAGAGCCGGGCGGGGAACAGGAACGCTGGAACAGGAGGCTGTGCAGGGAACAGGAGTACCGGATAGTCAGGAACAGGAAGCCGAGCAGGGAACAGGAGTACCGGATAGTCAGGAACAGGAGGCCGAGCAGGGATCAGGAACACAGGAAGGTCCGAAGCCAACAACGACGTTGCTCCCGCAACCTGGGGCCGGGCTGACTGGGCTTTTATCCTCTTCTAAGGCCAGGGGCGGTCCCGGTCCCCAGGAGCCCCGCCTCCTCTGGCCTTAAGGCGAGCACTCCTCCTGGGGGCAACCAGTTCCCTTCGCCTCTCTGCCCTAAGCCTCTGCAGATCAGGAGAGGCCGAAGGGTTACTGGGCCCTGGAGGAGGCTCACCTGTGGCCACTGAGTCATCAAGCCCCTCTGGGGCCAGAAGGGCTTCACATGGGGCCAGCTCCTGATGCACTGCCACAGGTGCAGGCTCTTCAGCATCTAGGCCTTGCCCCAGTTCAGCCGGCCCTGGAGGCGGGGACTCCTGTGCAGGCTGGGATTCCTCTGTTTCATCCTCCGAATCGGAATCCCAGGCCATCACAGTAGGAATCTCAACCAAAGCATCCATGACAGATGGTTACTCAACCTCTGCTTAAAAACCTCCAGTGAAGGAGAGTCTGCCACCTCCCGAGGGTGTCCCTTCCACTATCGAACAGCTGTGAGCTCATGACAGAGAGTGGAGGAGAGGACATTGCTCTGCTCATTCTTCTCCACCTCTTGGTGGCTTTTGATACAGGGTACCACGGTGTCTTTCAGGAGCAGCTCAGGGAGGCTGGGGTTGAGGGTACCATGCTTCCGTGCTTCTGCTCCTACTTCCAGGCCCAGTTCCAGGGAGTAATTACTGGGTAGCCATTGTTCAGTGCCATGGGACTTGTCCTGCTGGGTTTCATTGTGTCCACCTCCCACCATTTCACATGTATTTGAAAGCAGTGGGAGCTGTCATCAGGAGATTTGGAGGGAGGTGACAGCACAGGGACTACACCTGGATCCATTTCTCTGTTCCATCTGAATCAAGATAGGGAGTTCAGGTGCTAGGCTGGGGCCTGGAGGTGGTGATGTTGATCAATAAATTGAAGAAGAATTCTGAAAAAATAGAGGTGTTATGCATTCTAAGTTCTTGAGTCCATGGCCTGTTCTGGATGGGGTTGCACTCCCCTAGAATGAGTAGGTCCGTAGCTTAGGGGTATTCCTGGATCCAACACTATCACCGGAGTCTCAGGTGGCCTCGGTGCCTATTTCCAGCTCTAAACCACTGAGCCTATTGGGCTTGCCAATCAGAAGGTTGGCGGTTCAAAACCCCGCGATGGAGTGAGCTCCCATTGGTCTGTCCCAGCTCCTGCCAACCTAGCAGTTCGAAAGCACGCCAGTGCAAATAGATAAATAGGCACCACTGCGGCGGGAAGGTAAACGGCATTTCCGTGTGCTCTGGTTTCCGTCACGGTGTTCCCTTGCGCCAGAAGCGGTTTAGTTATGCTGGCCACATGACCCGGAAAGCTGTCTGTGGACAAACGCCGGCTCCCTCGGCCTGAAAGAAAGATGAGGGCTGCAACCCCATATCACCTTTGACTGGACTTAACCATCCAGGGGTCCTTTACCTTTATATATATATAAAAATAGCTGCTCTAAAACAGAAATGACTTGACCACTGTACACTTGGCCTGCAACTTACATGAGGTTTCAGATACAAGGGTAATGCAGATACACAAAAATCACGTATAGCCAAAATGGTACTGTCTTGGGAGCCTTCTATAAGTTGGCTGGAGAAGGAAAGAGAGAAGGAGAGCAGTCCTCCCCAAATTACGAAAGCCACCCCAGCTTCTGATTTCAACACGGAATGTCCCTATTTCCCTCACTAGTGCTGCCACCACTGAGCTCAGGGAGAAGGATGAACCAGTGCTTGTTCTGAGGAGCAGCCGCAGCGGTGGCAAGGAAGCACCCTGTTGCCTCTCCATGGCATCTCCTTGGCTGCTGCTGCCAGTCTCCTCCCTTGGGCAGCTTTTAGCAGCTGCTGGAGAGCAGGCAAGGAGGAGGAGAGGCTGCCACTACTGAGGCCCAGCCCTGTGTGACACACTGGCTCTGAGGGGCAGGCAGAGGGTAGGACCGTCATGGGCAGGAAGAAAGGGGGAGTGGAGCAGAGCGGAACACAATAAGTCTTTAAAAATTTTATTTATACTTTTCAGATATATAAATTCCACTGATTTTACATTCATTTTGACATTTTAAAACTTGACTTATTTCCCCCTCTTTCTGTGGTTCCATAATTTTTTTTTACTATCTTCTGCATATCTGAATTAACTTAACTTGCTCATTTATTTATCTCTCTCTCTCTCTCTCTCACACACACACACACACAAAGATATATAGCTGCAGGTTATTACAATAATCCTGCCAGTGTTTTTATCTGTTTACAATTTATCTGTAAATATTCAACAAATATTCATTCCCCTTCTTTTATAAAAAGTTTGTTATCTTGATTTCTTATTCTTCCGGTAAATTTCTCCATTTCTGCATATTCCGTAAGTTTTTGCATCCATCCTTCCTTTGCAGAGCACAATAAGTCTTAATTTTTTAAAATTTTAAAAAATGCTTTGTTTATTTGTATCTAGTCCTGCCCCCTTTCTCAAATTTATTTATTGGTGTGTGCTTTCTTTCTTTCTTTTTCTTTTTTGCAAATCTGACAAAAAATAAAATAAAATAAAACCGGGATTAAGGGGTTTCCTCAGGATGGCGTGTGTGTTGCGTCCTGTTGGTGAAATGGGGAACGGGACACAGAAATGAGGGGGTCGAGGAGGGTCAGCTATGGAGTGAGTGAGAAATGCCCCTGTTTTCATCTGAGGAATGTTGGAGGGCATGCTAGAACCTACACACCAAGCGAGCCTTACCCAGGAAGCAAGGCCAGAGTTCAAAAACTCCTTTTGCGCAGGGTCTACTTGGAGTTACCTGTCATGGAAAGAGCTTTTAAGCTCTCAGCCTTGCTTCTTGAGTTAGGTCTACTCAGCGCGCTAGCTGTAGGACTGAGAGTGATGCTCTTGCAAGATCTTGTGGGACAATCCAACCTGCCTGAAGATCTTGCGAGCGCACCCCCAGTGGACTTCGAAGGATGGTTGTGCTTCGGTTCACAGAATGTTTTGGAAAATGCACATGTGGTAAAGTAAAGGTAAAGGGACCCCTGACCATTAGGTCCAGTTGTGATCGACTCTGGGGTTGCGGCACTCATCTCGCTTTATTGGCCGAGGGAGCCGGTGTACAGCTTCCGGGTCATGTGGCCAGCATGACTAAACCGCTTCTGGCGAACCAGAGCAGCGCACAGAAATGCCATTTACCTTCCCGCCAGAGCGGTACCTATTTATCTACTTGCACTTTGACGTGCTTTCGAACTGCTAGGTTGGCAGGAGCAGGGACTGATCAAGGGGAGCTCACCCCGTCGCGGGGATTCGAACCGCCGACCTTCTGATCGGCAAGACCTAGGCTCTGTGGTTTAACCCACAGTGCCACCCGCGTCCCTGCACATGTGGTAGGTCTGCCTTTAAATGCAAATTTCTCCTCTCTGCTCCCCACATTGTTCCTGTTTGCTAACGCAGTTTCCTCTCAGTGGTGTTTCCACATGGAGCAGATCTCTCCCCTCTTGCTACAGATGAACCCGTCTAACTTTTCCCATCTCATAGCGAACACACTCTCCATCCCGCAGTGGCCTTGTCCATCATAGTGAAGGTTGACTGCCTCTTTAGGATGGAACAATGATCTGATCTGACTACTGCCGGATCGAATGCTAGCAGGTTCTTTCTCGCTTCCACAAATGCTGAGTGGGATTAGCTGGGCTGAATGAGGGGAAGGCCATTTGCCTCTGGGAGCCATGGGTGTCAATGAATACTAATCCTTCTAACACCATATAACCCTCCCTCCCAGAGGCATGCCTGCACTAAGCTGCCAGCACAAAATACCACTGGGCATTACTGGCATTGAGCGCTGCCTGCATTTGGGTTTCATAAGGGCTGGGAAGGACAGATGGAGGTGGCAAAGGCATGTAAGTAAATGCAGGGAAATTGTGTAACCCTCTGGAGAATAATCAGAGGTAGGATCAGAATCCAGGAACCTGCTTCTCATGAGGAACTTGACTTGCTAATGAGCGTGAAACTGGGTCAGGTATTTCCCACATCAGAGCATAGGAAGATGCCTTATACCGAGTCAGAACATCTAGCTCAGTACTCCTTTTATCAGGGGTGGCCAATATCTGGTCTGGAGGTGCCAATGTGGCCTTCTGGGACTCTCTTTCTGGCCTTCTGAACTCTCCCCAGGCCACACTCCCTTCACTGCCCCTGCTTTATGCCCCTCACTGCCCCTGCTTCATGCCCCTCACTGCCCCTGCTTCATGCCCCTCACTGCCCCTGCTTCATGCCCCTCACTGCCCCAGCTTCATGCCCCTCACTGCCCCAGCTTCATGCCCCTCACTGCCCCTGCTTCATGCCCCTCACTGCCCCAGCTTTATGCCCCTCACTGTCCCTGCTTCATGCCCCTCACTGTCCCTGCTTCATGCCCCTCACTGACCCTGCTTCATGCCCCTCACTGACCCTGCTTCATGCCCTCACTGACCCTCGTCATGCCCCTCACTGACCTGCTTTATGCACCTCACTGACCCTGCTTCATGCCCCTCACTGATCCTGCTTCATGCCCCTCTCTGACCCTGCTTCATGCCCCTCACTGACCCTGCTTCATGCCCCTCACTGACCCTGCTTCATGCCCCTCACTGCCCCTGTTTCATGCCTCTCACTGACCCTGCTTTGTGCACCTCACTGCCTCTGCTTCATGCCTCACTGATTATGCTCCACAGCCCTCACTGACCATGATTCATACCCTAAATGTTTTTGCCAGGCTGTAATGAATCCTTGAACTCTGATAATGCCTCTGGATAGAGGAGAAGGAAGACTGTGTGTGTGTGTGGTGTGTCTGTGTGTGTGTGTAAGAATGAGCCTGCTGTACAAAGGTAACATTTACATTTGTTGCTCCACCCACTTCTGCCTCTGACCCTGCCAACCACTGGCCCTCAATGACCCTGAATGGAATGTGGCCCTCAGGCTGAGAAAGGTTCCTCAGCTCTGGGCCTACACCAACCAGCAGAAACCCTCTTAGAGGTTCAGGAGTACCTTGCCCCACCTGGACATGTCAGGGATGGAATGTAGTATTTTCTTCATGCCAAACACGAGCTTTGCCACTGAGCGATGGGTAGTGCCGGCAGTTAGATGACAAGAAGTGAATTTAGAGTGTGTGAAGAGACCTTCAGAGGGGGGTGACATGGCACCTACAGACACTAGGCGACATCAAAAGGGTTATTTATTTATTTCAACCCTGCCTTTTCGGCAGGGTAATTTACAATAAAGGTGTCAAAAAACAAAACAATTGAACAAATACCATCTAATAAAAATGGCATCCGGTGATTCCAAAATGGTTTTTTCTGAGAGTGCTGTTTAATGTTTTGTGGCCATCAAGGGACATGGGTGTTGTGCAGAGGTGCCGCCGTGTGCCCAAGATTGGGGGGACCAGTGTGCGTTGTGCGTATGTGACATCATGCGGGCAATGCATGATGTATGATGCACGCACGATGTTGCATCGTCAGAAGGAGGCCGAGTGTAGCTCCTCCTGAGCATGAGAGAGGAAGCCGTGCCACGTGGCACAGCTTCCTCTCTTGCACTTTGGAGGAGCCAGCCACTGAACTGTGCTGTGCTCGGCCTCCTCAGCCCACTCCACACGGAGGGGCCCCAGCCGGCTGCTGACAGGTATTGAGGGGGCTGGAGACACCCTCTGCCTCTAGGAGGTGGTGTGCCTGGCGTTGTGTGTTTGCATGCACAAAACTCTCAGCAAACTTTAAAGGCCCAAATAATAGTCCAAATAAATAATAGTCCAAATAATAGAGATGGTGAACCTGAAAAACCATGGCTGACGGGAATCCACCAAGCTGCCACCAAGTGTTGTTGTCCAGCAGGGCTGCCTTTCTTAGAAACAGACGCCAGGCACTTCAGGTCACTCAATCAGGTGTCTTATTCCTGGGCCACTAGGCTCACACTAACTTTTACCTTCCATTCCCCTCTACAGGAAGTTCCCTCTTCAGGTACTTCCTCTTGATTCCAGGAACTAACTGTGTACACAGTGCCCTCCAGGTGTTGCCGGTTTCCAGTATGGATATAAGATGGCATTGTTTCTCATCCCACCATCTATTCATTGCACATGACACTGTTTCCATTCCACTGCGGTTCATCTTCTTCTCATGACTACATTACTCATGTTGCTGTTGGCTGTGGAGAAATCACATAATCTACATTGTCAATACATCATTTCACCCCCTTGTCTTCGCTGCAAAGGAAACAGAATGGAAACAGTGGGGGGAGCAATAGTGAATGTCATTCCAGATGCAGAATGAAGAACTGAATTTTGGCCGTGTCTGCTCCCATTGCTCTTTTCACTGGAATCCTCCAGCATCCCTAATCTCCACCTTCCATCAGTCCCATCTAGCATGGCCAATGATGGGAACTGGACTTCAGAACTGGAGAGCCACGTCTTTAACTGTGCTTGCTTTAAGAAGTCCCTTGGATAGGTATATTCCAGATTCGTGTGTTGTTGTTGTTTTAAAAACAGCCAAACTGCCTTAGTGCATTTTAATAGCATTTGTTGTGGTTATTTCATACACCTGAGAATAGCTATTGCAATGTTATCAGCACATGGCAGTCACTTTTTAAAAGAAAGAGGACCAGAGATTTATGCTCTGGGCATGAATAGATTTCTCAGTTTTGGTTTTCATAAGCCTCCCCCTTGCACCCCCGTCCTCCTCAAACAAAACAACAAAAATGGAAACTTCCACCAACTTGTAGCAACGTTAAATTTTATGAAAGTGAAGGGTGCTTTATAAATGATCCATTAATCTTCACACATATGTCACAAACCCAAAATGTTCCAGCCCTCTCTCCCCCCTCCTCTTAGGAACAAACAAGACGTGGTAGCAATCATCTGGCTAGCAATTGCATGGTCATTTTTTAAAAAAGTAAATCACAGTCACGGTCCCTAGACAGATGCATAATAGCAGCCCAGAAGCCAGGCATGAAGGCAGCAGCAGCCCTCAGTCAATAGTTCCTCCTGTCTAGGTGGCCAAGTGGCATGCTGCCTCTGAACAAGGAACATTTGAACATTTGGCCTTCAGGGCTAATAGCTCACTGATCCAAATCCTCTGAAGAAAGGTTAAAGGAGTTAGGTATGCTGGAGAAGAGTCAATGGAAGAAAAGGACAGAATAAACTCCCTGCTGGAGTAGGCTAATGACCCATCTAGTCCAGCATCCTATTCTCACAGTAGCCATACCCTCCAACATTTCTCTGATGAAAATAGGGACATCATGCCCTGGGAAGCCCAACAGCAGGGCCTGTGTACAACAACGCTCTCCTCACTTGTGATTCTGCAGCAACTGGTAAAGGTAAAGGGACCCCTGACCATTAGGTCCAGTCGTGGCCGACTCTGGGGTTGCGGCGCTCATCTCGCTTTATTGGCCGAGGGAGCCGGCGTACAGCTTCCGGGTCATGGGGCCAGCATGACTAAGCCGCTTCTGGTGAACCAGAGCAGCGCACGGAAACGCCGTTCACCTTCCCGCCTTGCACTTTGATGTACTTTCGAACTGCTAGGTGGGCAGGAGCAGGGACTGAACAACGGGAGCTCACCCCGTCACAGGGATTCAAACGCCGACCTTCTGATCGGCAAGTCCTGGGCTCTGTGGTTTAACCCACAGCGCCACCCATGTCCCTGCAACTGGTATTCAGAGGCAAATTGCCTCCAACGGTAGAGGTAGAATAGCCTTTGTGGCTAGTAGGCATTGATAATCTCCTCCTCCACGAATCTGCCTAATCCTCTTTAAAGCTGTCCAAATAGGCAGTCACAATCACTGCTTCTTGTGGGAGTGAAGTCCAGAAGCTGACCATGTGCTGTGTAAGGATGGGGGAATCTGTCAATTACAGTCTCTCTCGGTTTCTCAGTTTCCCAATATTAATTTCAGTTCTCCACATTCCTAAATCAATTTGCATTTAAAAAAAAGCCCCCACGGAAATTCATTAGCATTTTAGTGCAAATTTCTTTTAAGAGCCACATCTAATGCAATTTTTGTCCAATGCACACATTTCTGCAAAGTGATTTCCCCCAACATAATGAATTTTTGCATGCTATTTTCACCAGGATGTGCATTTTTATGCACAATTTTGTATTTGGCTGGCAGGAAAAAAGCACATCACAATTCAGATAAATGAGAGTTTCAGAGGATTGATGTGTCTTGGTTTGCATATTGTTTTGGAAAATGCAGATTTTGTCTTTAAAGGCAAACTGGATTAATTTTCTCTCCCATTCCTAGGCTTCTCTTTTCTCTGCCCTGCATCTTCCAGCATTCAGCTTCATGGGCTTTCAAGCAGGCATTTAAAAGTTGGAACAGAAGGAGCCTGCTGATTCTCTGTTGCTAGAATATGCCACAGGACTGGGTTGAAGTTGTTGCTGTCTGAAAAAGGGGAGGAGGATCTGGGGGGGGGGAGGCAGCTTTTTGCTGAGCTGTGAAGCCTGGGATTGAAGGATCTGGTGACACCCCAACAGTGTGACCATTGCATGAGTTATTTCAGCCAGGCTCAGTCCCACATTTAGGTGAGGTCTCATCCACAATGTACATTGAAGGCAGATTTGTAGCACGTTAACAGCAACGGCTTCCCCAAAGAATTATGGGAAGTGTCATTGACTTTCCCCAGAGCTAAAGTTTCCAGCACCCTTAATAAACTGCAGCTCCCAAGATTCTTTGGGAGGGAAGCAATGTGTTCTAAAGGGTCTTTCACCCCTTCTTCTTGAGATGGTAATGTACACTGCTTCCGTTATTTCAAAGGCAAACTAGACATTTAAAGCATCTCCTTCCTGAAAGAATCCAGGGAACTATAGCTTGTTAAGGGTGCTGGGAATTGTAGCTCTCCGAGGGGGCATGCTACAGTTCCCAGGATTATTTGGGGGAAGTTCTGTGCTCTAAATGTGCATCAAATTTGCTTTAAAACGATTGTGTGGATGTGACTTTAGACAGCAGTCTTGTCTGGGAGTCAGGCCCGTTGAACTCAATGGGACTTACTTTTGAGTCAACACGTATAGGATTGCACTATAAATAAGGAACAGGGGAACTCTTGGCCCTTCAGATGTTGCTGGACTACAACTCCCATCATCTTTGACCACTGGGTGGGGCTGATGGGACCTGGAGTCCAACGGTACCTGGCGGCCTGCGGCTTTTCCATCCCTGCCTTAAAGCATGAAAAAATACAGGCAATCCTGTGTGGTTATGTTCTGGACCCCCATGCATGTCAGTGAAAGCCCATGTAAAGTGTTCCATCCTACCCTGTCTTCATTCTGCCCCTGTTCTGCCCTTTTAGTGATGTTTTTGTATTACTTCTGGGTTGGGCACTGTGGGTGATTGTGCGTCAATTGCACATTGCTAGCATGTCAAGATGCAAAATATCACCAGGATTCTTTGTGGGGAGTTGTGGTCTTTAAACATGCTTTTAAAATGTGCTGCATTTGCAGGCAGTATGTTTGGCCTGTCCCGCCACCTCTGCCCATTCTCCTGGACTCCTGCCTCAGAGCTCGATCCGGAGGGCACCGCTGTGGGCTGGATAGGAACTCCTGTGGCGTTGCCTTTTCCTCACCCCCTTGCGATTTATAAACACTACGGCCTGGCTGAGAGACAAGGACCACTCCCTGCCTGCAGACTTTTTCTTTTCTTTTGCTGTGTCATAAAGCTGCCCAAGCTGCCCAGAGCTCTCATCAT
This sequence comes from Podarcis pityusensis, assembly GCF_964106645.2. Taxonomy (NCBI): domain Eukaryota; kingdom Metazoa; phylum Chordata; class Lepidosauria; order Squamata; family Lacertidae; genus Podarcis; species Podarcis pityusensis. The sequence goes on from NC_138033.1 coordinate 20,291,870, forward strand.
TCGGCAGGAGGCAGATTTATGAGGCTCCTGTTGAGCGTCGATGGCACAGGACATTTCCAAGCCTCGCTCCCTCGGGGCTTCCAAACTCTGGGCTGGATGCCTTCCCTCCTCCCACAGGCAGCGCGGTGGAGCGCAGGCTGCGGAACTGCGCTGGGGAGAGTCCCACCCAATGACTCAGTGCGGCTGGCTTGCGACCGGGGCCTGAGCTCACAAGAGCAGTCTTCTGGCACCAGAGCTGGGAGACGCAGTTTCGCGCCCTCCTGCCCAGGCAGAGGGAAGCTCCAGGGGCCCTTATGGACAGGGTCAGTCTCCTCTGGAGGAGGCAGCATGGAAGAAGGACTCTTTGGGGACACACCCTCCATTTGAACATCGCACACCTGAAAGTCGGAGGCGGTTTTAGGGTAGCACAAATCGTGTGGCTGCAGGGGGTGCTGTGCTGCAGGGGACGCCCCAACAATGTTGTAGAGTGGGGTGCGAGAGGCCTGTGTGTGTTAGTGTCACAGATGTGGGAGCCCAAAGTCTGCCGCTGTGAAAATAGAGATATGGCCATAGCATCTCTCATCTCCCAGGTCACATTCATGCCATAGATCTAAAGTGCTATGACACCACTTCAAATAGCTGTGGGAGCTGTGGCTTGTTAACCCAGCCAGATTGGCATGGTATAAATAATAAAGTTATTATTGTTGTTGTTGTTAAGGGTGCTGAGAGTTATTAATAGACCCCTATGTGGTGCTGTGGGTTAAACCACAGAGCCTAGGGCTTGTTGATCAGAAGGTCGGCGGTTCGAATCCCCACGACCGGGTGAGCTCCCATTGCTCGGTCCCTGCTCCTGCCAACCTAGATAAATAGGTACTGTTCTGGCGGGAAGGTAAACGGTGTTTCCGTGCGCCGCTCTGGTTCGCCAGAAGTTGCTTCGTCATGCTGGCCACATGACCCGGAAGCTGTATGCCAGCTCCCTTGGCCAATAAAGCGAGATGAGTGCCGTAACTCCAGAGTTGGGCACGACTGGACCTAATGGTCAGGGGTCCCTTTACCTTACCTATTTCCCTCATAGAGCTTCAATTGCCAGAGTTCCTTGTGAATTATAGCAATCGGAGGGAAGTCAGAGAGGCCGCTAACAATTTTTAACAGCTTTAAGAAACTGATGTTGCTGAACCACAACTCCCACGCTTCCTAGCCGTTGGCTATGCTTGCTGGGGCTGATGGGAGCTGTAGTTCTGCACCATCAGGCAGGCTATAGGTCCTCCATGCCTGGTCAACATTACCATATTTCACCCGTGCATTGATTCCCTACTCAACAGCACCCTGCTACTACAAATGGTTTTTAGCTCTCAGCTCTTTTGCATTTTACTGTGGTCTTGTTATGATTTTATTATATATGCATAGTTTTGATTCTTCATCCACATTGTAAGCCGCCAGGGGGGTTCTGAGTTAAATTAACCTAGAGTCGTAAACTACCGTATGAATTTGTTCCGTATCCAAGGAGGGGGCTCTTCACTAGGGACGGGGGAGAAATTTGGTTCAGCTTGCATCTTAATAGGAACCTGTCCAATATAGTTATCCTTTAAAATCTCCACTTTGCTGAATTTTGTGTGATATACTTCTGCAACCAAAGGAAACCTAGAAATAAAGTGAATATCAGGAGAAAGTACACAAAAAAGGCTTATATTAGTGACAACAATGTACAAAAATGCACTGATTTAGGGGAAATTGCCTGCAAAAATCAGGCAAAATGGCATTAAAAATGGCATACGAAGGCATATGAAAATAAACATGAATTTTCATGGGACCTTTTTTCCCTCTTTAATTGCAGGCTAATGGCAAAATGTGGCAAGCTGAACATAAAACTGGGAAAATGAGAAACACAGAGAAGCTGAAATGGATGAAATGATCCATCCCCACCATCCCCATAATGGCAATTTTGGTTATATGTTTTTCCTGTGTTAAGTTCCATTCACCGCATCCCACATCAGTTTGCAAACCGTTTTTTTGAAGTCCTCATGAAAATTCATCAGAATTTTCATGAGAATTTCTCCCAATATACACAATTTTGCATGCAATTTTGCTTAATGATAGCAATGCCCCCTTAGGGAATAAATTTGCATGTGTACTATTTTCTCTTTTATATGCATTTATATGCACACTTTACCCCAGTATAACATTTCCCATACACATTGCTTGGCAGGAGAAGCACATCGCAAGATTCAGAGAAGTGCAAATTTCAAAAAGGTGTGTGTGTGTGTGTGTGTGTGTGTGTGTGTGTGTGTTCTGTTTTGTGCATTGTTTAAGAAAGTGCAAGTTGGGTAAACTTGCCTTTAAATGCAAACAGAATTGAATTTCTCTCTGCTCCCTGTTCCCTGTTCACACACAGGTTGCATGTAGCACCGCACACTTTCCTTGCTGCCTGGCACTGAGGCTGCAGGGGCACTCTGCCAAAGGGGAGAGAGCAAGAAAGAGCACACAAGTAGCCCCCAATCCTGCCCAACAGATGGACCTGCCAACCAGAATCCAAGAGACCATGCAAATATTTGCCGTGTTCAAGGGGCAGGTTCCCATCGCTGAACCTCTAAGAGTAGCAGGCATGCTTGGCAGGCGAAGGGGAGGGGAGGAGAACGCTCTGCTGACAACCCAGATAATCCTCCTTTCCCTTTTGAAAGTCAATCAAGCAGCTGAGAGATAAGTTGTTGCTCCGTCTGACTGGCGCTCCGGCTCGGGAGAGGAGGCAGAGCAGGCTTTGCATAGATTGACTTGCTATCTCTCGCACTCGAGCCAGACCGAGGAGCGCCTGGGCCAAGACAATTGCATGTGACACTTTAGTGAAAGCAAAGAAGCAAGCCATTTATTTCTCTCCCCTCCTCGGGCAGCTAAAAGCACTTCCTCCCTTTGCATCTATGGACTGCTCCAGCGTGCCCTCTGACATCTCGCCAATGCCACCGGTTGGGAGATGAAAGTAGGGGCATATGCTGCCTGCTTCCATCCATTTACTCTGCAGGAAAGCTTTTAATAATAATAATAATAATAATAATAATAATAATAATAATTTATTATTTTTACCCCGCCCATCTGGCTGGGTTACCCCAGCCACTCTGGCCGGCTTCCACAAAGAGCAAAAATACACTAAGATGCTACATATTAAAAACTTCCCTGAACAGGGCTGCCTTAAGATGTCTTCTGAATGTCAGGTAGTTGTTTATCTCTTTGTTTATCTCTTTGGTAGGTTTCTGGATGAAACATCGGCTCTGGATCCATTCCAGTCCGGCTTCCGTGCTGGTCATGGGACTGAGACGGCTCTGGTCGCCCTAACAGATGATCTCTGCAGGCAGCTGGATCGAGGCGGGTCGGGGCTGCTGATTCTTCTAGACCTGTCAGCAGCCTTTGACATGGTCGATCACGAACTCCTGGACCACCGCCTTGCCAACGTGGGGATCCAGGGCACAGTCCTTCAATGGCTGCGCTCGTTTCTCTCTGGTCGGGGACAGAGGGTGGCGCTTGGGGGGGAATTGTCATCGCGCCACTCCTTGGTGTGCGGAGTGCCTCAGGGTGCGATACTCTCCCCAATGCTTTTTAACATCTTTATGCGCCCCCTCGCCCAGCTTGTCCGGAGTTTTGGGCTGGGTTGCCATCAGTATGCCGATGACACCAAACTCTATCTGTTGATGGATGGCCACCCTGACTCAGCCCCAGACATACTGACCAGATGTTTGGAAGCTGTGGCTGGATGGTTACGTGGAAGCCGGTTGAAGTTAAATCCTTCGAAGACAAAGGTCCTCTGGCTGGGACGGGATGATATGGGATTGGGGGGGGCAACTCCCATCTCTTGCAGGGGTGCAATTAGTGCCAGCACCGTCCATTAAGAGTTTGGGTGTAATCTTCGACACCTCCCTCTCTATGGAGGCGCAGATTACAGCTATAACAAAGGCGGCATTTTTTCATCTCTGCCAAGCTAAGCAGTTGCCCCCTTATCTCTCTCGCCCTGACCTAGCCACTGTGATCCACGCGACGGTCACCTCCAGACTGGATTATTGTAACTCGCTCTACGTGGGGCTGCCCTTGAGACTGACCCAGAAACTCCAGCAGGTGCAGAATGCAGCGGCGAGACTCCTTATGGGGTCTTCGCTGCGAGATCACATTCATCCGGTACTGTACCAGCTGCACCGGCTCCCGGTGGAGTACAGGATCAGGTTTAAGGTGCTGGTTTTAACCTTTAAAGCCCTATACGGCCTAGGACCCTCGTACCTACGGGACCGCCTCTCCTGGTATGTCCCACAGAGGAACCTACGGTCTGCAAATAAAAACATCCTGAAGGTCCCAGGCCTCAGAGAGGTTAGGCCGGTCTCAACTAGAGCCAGGGCTTTCTCGGCTGCGGCTCCAATCTGGTGGAATGCTCTGTCACAAGAGACTAGGGCCCTGCAGGACTTGACATCTTTCCGCAGGGCCTGCAAGACAGAGTTGTTCCACCAGGCCTTTGGTCAGGGCGCAGCCTGACTCCCTCCTCTGGCAACCTGCACAGAATTTTGCTTAACGGTTGCCATTAATTTGATTTTAATTAATTTTTATAATGAAATGTTTTTAGAATGTTGGATTATTTGATTGTTTGATTATTTGATTGCTGTTAGCCGCCCTGAGCCCGGCTTTGGCTGGGGAGGGCGGGATATAAATAAAATTTATTATTATTATTACTATTATTTGACATCTGATGGGAGGGCGTTCTACAGGGCGGGCGCCACTACCGAGAAGGCCCTCTGCCTGGTTCCCTGTAGCTTTGCTTCTTGCAATGAGGGAACTGCCAGAAGGCCCTCGGCGCTGGACCTCAGCGTCCGGGCAGAACGATGGAGATGCTCCTTCAGGTATACTGGGCCAAGTATACCTCCGCCGATTTAGAAACCAAGAGGCCGGTGCTTGCTTTAATTGGATTTTTATGAGGGCAGGGATGGAGGAATCTGTGGCCTGCCAGTTGTTGCTGGACTACAACTCCCATCCTCCATGGCGACCGGGGCAGATGGCATTGGAGTCCAACAACATCTGCAGGGCACCAGACCACAGATTTCCCATCAGCCTGGATAGCTCAGTTGGTCAGAGTGTGGTGCTGATAATGCCAAGGTTGCAGGTTCGATCCCTGTATGGGACAGTTGCATATTCCTGCACTGCAGAGGTTGGACTAGATGGTCCTTCTATGTCGTCCTGGTGGGGACATTATGGTTGTTTGATCAGTATCATCAGTCAAAATATATTGCTCTAGGTCAAGGGGAGTCAGTCTGGATCATATTCGCGGGTCTCTTCTTGACTGGTTTCTTTGTAAGACAATGGTGTTAGCTAGCCAGTGAAGTATTGCCACTTACACAACCAAGGAATTTGTTCTGTGGCCATAGGGAGAAATGGGGGCAATCCTCCCCTCCTGCCTCACCTAGTAGGAAGTGATGCCATCTTGCAAGGTTGAAGAACAGTAGCCATTTTTGTGTGAGTGAGAGAGTTTTGGCTCATTCTGGAAGCTGGAGACACAAATGACTCCTCACCCTCGTGCCAACCCCCCCCCCCGAGTGTGCTCAGTGGCAGAGAATGCTGGCTGTTGAGGGGTAAATGGAAAAAAAACAACAACTCAGGGGGAATGCAATGGAATATCACAGAGGTGGAAAGGGTAATTGACTGGGACAGGGAGCATGAGCACTCCACACACTGCAACATTTTGTTGCAGTCTTCACTCGTACATCCTAAATCCAGAAATTGGTCTCATTTCTGGGGAGACTGGTTCCTCTCCACCACCGAAATGGGGCTTTGTTCCGCTTCTGTCCCCCCCCCCCCAGGCTTCCTGGGATCTGCGCTGCTTCCCAGACTTTCCTGCGGTGGCCTTGAATTCCTTGCATGCGATCGCATTAAAAGGAACCCAACCATTCATTTTCTTAAATTCCAGCTAAAAAACCCTTTGCTGTTTAGGTTGCTAAGTAACACACAGCTGTGAGAGCAAGAGCAAGTCACATGCAAATCCTGCACGGGCAACAGCTTGTGCAGACCTGGTGCAGATTGTGAAATAAGATTGCTTCTTTGGAATGCTCACTTCATGCAAATGGCCTGGCTGAGATTTTTTTTCCCCCTACGATAATGCCAACTGAAATTAGCAAGGTGTCAGGATGCCATGACAGAGGCAGCTGGCTGGATCTGTCCTAATCAACGGGTCAACTGAACATCAGCTGTTGGCCGAAGCTGTTATGAGCTGCGTCCACAATTTGTAGGTCAGTTGTGCCCGGGCTGTAAATAGACTTGAAGTGCAATGGTGTAACCAATAGGGTTAGACCAGTGGACCCCAGCTGGTGGTTTGTGAACCCCAGGGGGTTTGCGTAACCCACCAGGGGTCTCTGCTTCCATTCACATAACAAAAACTACCATACACATATCATTATCATTATTATTTTTAGTAGGGGGTCCGTGGCTTGGCTTTTGAAAAATTGGGGGTCTGCAGTGCTTAGCTAATTGGGAACCTCTGGCTTAGACTATGAGTGCAGATTTTGGGGTCTACATGAAATAGTATCAATGCAACTCCAGGCCACAAACTACAAGCCATGGAAATGCCTTTTGTGTACTTGTGTTTAAAATTCTAAAGAGCAGCTGCAGGGGCCAATTCAGAATTGGAACCATGGTTGTTTTAAACCTTTTCCTCCCCTTGCACTGCCGTCCCAATAAAAATCCCCCCTCCCTGAAGCTGCTATTTGGCAGAGGCTGCAACTGGAAGCAATAGGACTTTCCCACCCATATCAAACAGAAGCAGGGCTGCAGCACGTGATGTAGGGATGAAGGGTTAAAACTGCTTGTGTGCCATGCTTCTCATTTTGATTGGGTGGGCCATATTATTATTATTATTATTAGTAGTAGTAGTAGTAGTAGTAGTATTGGTATTAGTATTACCTCGCCCCTTAACTCTAAGGTGGGCTACAACAAATAAAGCACAGCATTACTATTAAAACATAATTATTACAGGATATTAAATACAGTGGTACCTCATGTTATATACCACCCCCCTTACGAATGCTGTGGGTTACACGCTCTGCTAACCCGGAAGTAGATGCCCCTTGTTGCGACCTTTGCCCTGGGATGCGAGTGGAAGTTGTGCTCCGGCAGTGTGGCAGCAGCGAGAGGCGCCATTACAGAAAGCGCACCTCATGTTACGAGCGGTTTCCTGCTATGAACAGACCTCCGGAACAGATTAAGTGCATAACACGAGGTACCACTTCCAGTAGCACTAAGTTTGTTATTGGTATGAGCTTTCATGTGCATGCACACTTCTTCAGATATCACAAAAGCTCATACCAATAACAAACTTAGCTGGTCTCTACTGGAAGGAATTTTTTTATTTTGTTTCGACTGCGGCAGACCAATACGGCTACCTACCTATATCTAGAATGAGGTACCACTGTACAGTTTAAAACAACTTAAAATCACAAAGCTAAAGTGGGGTCTTAAAATACAGTGGAACCTCGAGTTGCAGACATAATCCGTCCCGGAGGCACGTCCGCAACTCAAAACGTTCGCATCCGGAAGTACCGAGTTTGCGCATGGGTGCGGCGTGAGCGGCGAAACCCGGAAGTAACCTGTTCTGGTACTTCTGGGTTGCCGTGGGACATAACTTGAAAAGACGTAACCTGAAGTGGACGCAACATGAGGTATGACTGTATACAGATGTCAAAACACCAGGGTAAATTGTGCATCTTCAGCATTCGCTGAGAGCTGTATAATGGTGCCAAGTGCGTTTCTGTAGGGAGGGAGTTCCATGAGCTAGGGGCCACCAGAGAGAATTTAAAGTGGGCTATTTAAAGTTTCCCAAAGAAGCCAGATGTATTTAAGCAGATGCTAATGTGCTTTCTCTTAGGGAAGCTACAGTTGCATCCCATGCTGCAGATTTTGCATGGGGTTTTGACCAGATAGCCTAGTTCCAAGGCCTCTTGCAAGTAGGGATGGGGTCTTGACAGGGACTGAGGCACTCAAGGACGCAAGGTGCCAGCCGTGGCCCCAAGCCTGGAGGTTGGGGATGGAACCGGTGAGTGTAATCTCACTTCCCTTCCATGCACTGATCATTCATGTATTTGCCATGAGCAACGAGAGACCAGGCTTGTCCACAAGCCTGTGAACTGATGTGTGAAAACATCAGATCCCCTGGGATGAGATATTTTGCTGTGGGTTTAAAGAAATGGCCTCATGATGATTCATGGCAACCTCAAAGCCTTCAGTGGTTCGTCCTTCAATTCACTGACAATTAGAAAGTTCAGGGTTATATACAGATTATATTTAAAAGAACATTGTTCACATATGAAATTTTTGACATGCTTTGATTAACTTCTGCAATGCTATATGCTACAAAGTTTATAGATAATTTAAAGGTCATACAGTATGAAGTCAACAATGAAACAAAGGGCCCATACTGAGGAAGACGAAAGTCTCAACGTATGGAGGAACTTTATTTAATATATAATATTTTCCTTGTATTTGACGTGATTTGTTTTTTCTTTTGTTCTTGTTGCGGTGAATGGATTCAATATTTAAAGTCAATAAAGATTAAATTGCAAAACAAAGTTAGTAAAACTCTCCCCCCCCCCAAAAAAAAGACAATTAGAAAGTTCAGGGCAGAGTCGCTGACAGCTAATTCGTTCAGGATCAAATACAAATAACTAATGCAGAGGGGTGTGTGGGAAAAAGACAAACCATTTAATAATTCCCCACCACCATCCCCGGGTAAGTGCTTCATGTTATTGTAGCATTTGTAAATACTCCTGAGGGAACTGGGATGTGGGGGTTGGGTGTTTTTTGGGAAAGGGGGAGGGTGGGAGCTGCATACAAAAAAGCTATAACTGAATTTTTTGCTTAGCAAACACCACACTATTTCTCCACCATCACCTAAAAGCTTAGCTCCCCTCGAAAACAATAACAAGACTGTCTTCACCATCATGATCAACAATCCATTGGGATGAAGGATTGACTACAGGGGTCAAACCTTTCTTGACCTGAGATCACAGATTTGCTTAACATTTGCTGATGCTGCTTCGTGTATGTGTGTGTGCAAATTTTGAAATAATTCTTATTTCTGAAGAATGTGCCCAGGCATTTGATGGCATGTGATAGATTCTTTGTAAATATCTGATCTCTGATGGGCTGTTTATGATCTCTGATCCTTGTGTTCTTCGTCATTGTCGATTTTGCTAATTTTATGAACTGGCCTGGTTTTAGTATTATGTGGGTAATTGTTTTTGATGCTTTGCGAAGCTTATGGGTTCTTCTATCCAACTTCAGCCATACTCAGAGCAGGTCTGCTGAAATTAATAGACATGACTAACTTAGATCTATTCATATTTTTATTTCTGCCTGGCTCAGTCTGCTCTCCTGATGCTGTTGATGGGGAATCTTGAGGTCCCTCCTGTAATCCTCTCTTAGGGTTCTTTCCCCTTCAACAAAACTTGGGCTAGGCAGGCCTTCAAACAGAGAGTAAAGGTAAAGGTACCCCTGCCCGTACGGGCCAGTCGTGTCCGACTCTAGGGTTGCGTGCTCATCTCGCTCTAGAGGCCGTGAGCCGGCGCCGTCCGAGGACACTTCCGGGTCACGTGGCCAGCGTGACGAAGCTGCAGCTGGCGAGCCAGCACCAGCGCAGCACACGGAAACGCCGTTTACCTTCCCGCTATAAAGCGGTACCTATTTATCTACTTGCACTTAAGAGTGCTTTCGAACTGCTAGGTGGGCAGGAGCTGGGACGGAACAACGGGAGCTCACCCCACTGTGGGGATTTGAACCACCGACCATACGATCGGCAAGTCCTAGGCACTGAGGTTTCACCCACAGCGCCACCCGCGTCCCTTCAAACAGAGAACTCTTTCCAAAAGAGGAGTGTTGTCTGGAAAGTAGGACACAGGGCCACAAAACAGGAGACCGTCATGGCTTCTGACTCGCCTGGACCCATACAAAGGTCTGCTCTTACTGTGGTGAGCCCCTAAACTGGATTGGTATTTGCCAGGGGATGACTCTCAGCAGAAGCAACAGGTCAAGGTGGCTCAAACACTGTATTTTTTGAGTGCCTTCTTCTCCCTGATACCTGCTCCAGGAACTGGGGGGGTGGGGAAGAGAAAGAGAAAAAATCCTTAATAGCACCAGTAACAGTTTCAGTAATTTTGGGACAAGGGGAGGTCAAAGGAGGCCTGGCCTCGCACATGAATGTCCCAGCTTCTCCAACAGTCTCAACAGATAAGAGGGCAAAGAGCTTTCCATCTCCTTGGGCCACCACTGCCCCATCCATGTTCACTGAGGAGGGTAGTCTTCACTGAGGTGGCCTAATGCATCAGTGTGTTGCTCTGAGTTCCTCACAACATATTGCCGTCCTCTCCAGCCCCTTACCCACCCATGACTTCTATTTATCTATCACCATCAAAGGTTCTGGATCAGCTCAGCTTATTCAAACTCCATGTCACCTTAAGAGTTCAAATCTGAAAACTTCCCAGTTCCCTCTGAGCATTCCAGTTTCCCAGCTCTAGGCTAACTGTGCTTGTCGTGACATCATGGCAGCCAAGCCAATGGCATAGCTGTCGACTTACAGATTTGAAAATAAGGGACCAGCAGCCTCGAAAATAAGGGATCAGCAGCCAAAATAAGGAATTTTCCCAGCACAGGTATGTTCAACTTGTGAGCCCCTCCAAGCCAAAGGCAGAAAGCCCAGCCAGCAGCCAAACAAAGCCTCAAACGGCGGTTCCCACAGCGCAGCAACCTGGGAAAGGGGATGCAGCAAGGAAAACCACCATCACCTCTCCGCTGGGAAGCGCTGAGCAAAGGCAAGTCCCCAGGCAACGCAGCCGATTTGATCGGCAAAAGGCATGCAAGCTCCACCCCCCCAGTCGTTCTTAGACTCCTTATTGGGTGAGCAACGCAGCCAAGCAACACAGTTGGAGCCTCCCTCCTCCCTGGCCGGCAGGCAGGGAGGGAGAGGAGCTACTTCCTTTGAAACTCGGGAAATTTAAGGGACATCATCAATAAGGGACAGCAGCGGGACACAGCGCTGGGATAAGGGACTTTCCCGCCAAATAAGGGACGGTTGACAGCTATGGCCAATGGTAAGCTGGAGCCCATGAGCAGCAAAACAAAGCAGGGCACCAGCTTGCTGCTGGGTTAACAGAGCCTGCAGTCCAGGAACGTGCTAATAGAATAATACAATCAAATCATGATCAGTGTTAGTAAGCTATTGCATTGCCTGGAATAAATTAGAATAAGTTGTCTTTAGCATAAAAAGGAATAGGAGAAATGATGAAGACAAAGTCTCCCTGCATCGGTATTTTGTGTGTGTTTACGGCTTTTGTAACACACCGCCTTTAATCAGAGCACAGAATGGCAGCTTCCTTTTGGCACTTTGTTCTTATCACATGCTGGCACAGAAGCTGGCACATTTTTCACAACAGTCTCTTGGAAAGATTCATTTCAACGGAATAGATTTCTGTGTTAAGTGAAAACAGTGCCATGTGAACATTCATGTGAGACACACACAGAAATGTACTGAAAACGATGCACTCGCACCTTTGTGCGATGCAGAGAGAGAGAGAGAGAGAGAGAGAGAGAGAGAGAGAGAGAGAGAGAAAGCTTCCGAGCTGAAGCCCTTTCCCCTCCCAAAACTGGACACCCTGGGATTTGGAAACATTGCTTGCTATTATGTTATAGATAAACAGCCAGAATGGAAATTAAACTGGAATGGGGACAAGGCTGCCACCGGGGTGGGAGTGACTAGTTCCCAGGCGGATATTCCAATTGCTTCCCACTGCCAGCAGGTCTCTAGTCTTTTTACTTACAGAGCTATAAGAAAAAAACAGCCAGGATCCAGTTGCCCAAAGGAGAAAAAAAATGCAATTGGGAAAACTTCAAACACATCTAGCTACATGCATTTAGTGTTTATGTTCTGATTGTCATAGAATCATAAAAAAGGTAAAGGACCCCTGACAGTTAAGTCCAGTCGTGAACGACTCTGGGGTTGCAGTGCTCATCTCGCTTTACTGGCCGAGGGAGCCGGCGTTTGTCTGCAGACAGTTTTTCCGGGTCATGTGGCCAGCATGACTAAGCTGCTTCTGGCAAAACCAGAGCAGCGCACGGAAACGCCGTTTCCCTTCCCGTCGGAGCGGTACCTATTTATCTACTTGCACTTTGATGCGCTTTCGAACTGCTAGGTTGGCAGTTGGACCGAGCAACGGGAGCTCACCCCGTTGCGGGGATTCGAACCACCGACCTTCCGATTGGCAAGCCCTAGGCTCAGTGGTTTACACCACAGCACCTGAAAGAGTTATTTCCTGTCCCCATGGAGACTTTACCCATTCCTGGTTATGGGTCTGACTGGAGGTGTCCTGCTGTGGTATGAAGAAAAGCAGAAGCTTTAAAAACTTGTATCCGCCTAGGATGGTCACAGGGCTGGCCCACGCATGAAGCAAGGTGAGGCAAGAGCCACAGGAGAAGCATGTCTGGCCTCCAAGGAATGCTTTGCCTGCTGCCACCACCGCTGTTCTGCTAATAGCAACAGCTGTGATGCACGGTGTGGAGGTCCGATGAGCTGCCTCTTCAGCGCCCATCACACTGTTTTTCTCAAAATTGCTTTTATTTTCCATCTATGCCATTTTAAATTGTGATTGGCATTAATGTTGTATTCTTTGTTTTAGATTTTATGATTTATGCGGAAATTGTTTTCCATTTGGCTGTGTACTTTTTGATGTGTTTTATTTGTTGTTTATGATTTTTGCTATGTTGGTGATTATGTAAATCTTGCCATGTTGTAAGCCGCCTTGAGCATTGTTTTAACTATGGAAAGGCGGCATACAAATAAAATGATGATGTTGATGATGATGCTACCTCCGCAGCAGCCTCTTGGCAAATAGGAGGGTGGTCTCCTCTCACCCCTAGGGGGGAAATGGCAAGGGCTGACCACTGGGTTCCCCTGGGCTCTGCACTCACTCAGTGTGATTCCCCCACAACAGCCTTCGATTCCTACTTCAAACATCAGGTCAGGTCGATTTGATTTCCTCCTTGCTTTGCAGAGTCTGTTTCATTCTGGAGCTATTTCTTCTTCCTAGTTCTTCTCCTGCTCCCTGCCTCTCAGTATTTGTTTGCATTTCCTTGCTGACAATCTATTCCAGGCACCCAGTTGGACCACTTGCAAGACACTTTTAGTTCCCTATAACTTCAGACTCCTCTTGGAGCTCCACGTCCCATTTGCCTGGTTTACATTCAGCTGCCTTGCCTCCTTCAACAAAACATCCATTTGTAGGCTCAAGCTATGGCTCTAGAATCCTGCAAAAATACAAAACTGATGCTCACAAATATTTTAACCCCCTCCCCCATGACATGTCAAATATGGCATTAAAACAATTGATGCAAATTTCTGTTGATCTATTTGAAAATCGAATTTGAACATTTAACTCAAATGTACAGAGCAAGTCTAGGCATGCCTACTCATAAGAAAGTCTCATTGAATTCAGTGGGGTTTACTCCCAGGTAAATGTGGATAGGAGTGCTGCCGTTGTCTGATTGGCAGCTCTGGTTTTGATTTTGGCATGTCTTAAATATGAAATTTCGTTAGCTGTGAAGTGTGAAATACTGTCAAATAATAAATGCCATTTTGTGTCATCTACCAAATGCTATCAGATACCAAATCCCAAATCATATTCATTATTAATTATGATGGTTGTTATCATTGTTGCTATTATTACAGAATAATAATATCATCATGAGAATCAGGATCACCAGCATACGTAACATTTGTGTGGTCAAAGAGCTGTGCATACATTATCCAGTCAAAACCCCTACAACAACCTGTAAGACAAGTCAATATCTTATCCGTGTTACAAAAGAGGGAACTGAGGCTGAGAGAAAGTGACTTCCTAGGACTACCCCGTGAGTTCATGGGGAAGGCAAAATTCAAACTGGGTACTTCCTGGTTTACAGACTCATAACCACTAGACAACACTACCTCAAAATGAAACACCATTGCAAATGGCAGTCATCAAATGCTACCACATACTCAGTACCTTTATTTGAATGATATAATTAACAAGAAGTCAATTTAAAGATGTCAGCTGTTTGGTGAATATTCAGCAAATTGTTGAATGTTCAAGAAGCGAAGACTTAGGAAATTTTTTTAATGAAAAAAGAAGTTTGTTTCAGCTCTAATTCTCCATGTCTCTTAACCCCGTCCCCCAGTTACACTCCCAAACTAAGCCCTGAGTCACCCAACAGCTGTGTTTAGAGCACAGCTGTCCAAACCTTGTGTGGAGGCAATTCCCAAACCGTGCACTGAGGCACACAAATGTGCTCATCACTATGTGACTAAGTGCTTGTCACTGTGTGACTAAGGACCTAGTTCTCCCTCCGCTGGGAGAAACCTGTTTCTCAGCTGTACCACTGCAGCCTGCAGGTGGAGAACCATATGACTGAATTCCCAATAATAGGGAACAATAATAGTAACAGCAACAAACCCCAAACACAGAAAACCAGGTGCCAATGAGAAGAGTTCTTCCCTTGATACGCTAGTTTTCTACACTCAGGTTTGACAACACAAAAAGTCCAGTCAGTCATCTAAGTTTCCACCTACAGTGTGAAATGGTTCGGCCTGAGCTTTGATATGGTCTGAATGGTCCTCGTGTTGTGTTCTGCCAGCCTAAGAGACAACAGAAACAATTGTGTGTGTGTGTGTGTGTGAGAGAGAGAGAGAGAGAGAGCAGACAAATTTGTGCTCTGTGTGCATCGCCACAAAAAAGGCCAAATATGATCAGCTTTGCATAAAATGTCAGGTGCTAATTTTATAAGGACAGGTGTGAATTTAGAAATTATTCTTAGAATGGAAATAGAAGTACATTGCTGGTGGCAACTCCAAGGTGCCCTCTTGCCATGCTTTCCTGTGGTTTAGGGGTTGGCAACACTTTTAGACCTGTGGGCAAATTTGGACTGCTGAGCAAGTGCCATGGGTGCTGCCATCTCCAGGCCCCACAAGTGTCCCTATTTCCCAGGGACACCCCTGATTTAGAGAAGCCATCCCGGTTTCTGATTTGAACCCGGAACGTCCCACTTTTCCTTAGGATGCCCTTATTTTCATTGAAGAAATGTTGGAGTTATCTGATCCCCAAGCTCTCTGAAGGCAATCTTGTATAGGGATGCTGTTTTTTTTTTAATGTTTAATGGTGTTTTTATATATGTTGCAAGCTGCCCAGAGTGACTGGGGCAACCCAGTAAGATGCATGGGGTATAAATAGTAAAATTATCAGTATGGAATGGGACATCCCCATTTTCATCGGAAAAATGTTGGAGGGAATGTCACTTCTTTCCCTGTTCTCTTAGATCAGCCTGCCATTACCACAGAGAAACAGAAAAGAGAAAGAAAATGTGCACACCTTTCATTCCCCCAAAGAATCTAAGCAATAAATAAATAAAATGCTAAGTTAGGGTTGCCATATTTCAAAAAGTAAAATTCTTGGCACTGCAAATTTGTTGAGGTTTTTTGGGGGAAACCTGTGGAAATTTTCTGTATAGCTCAAAAATGTTTCACTCAAAAACTCCTTTAGGTTTTTAACTCGAAACCTTCAGCAGTGAAAAGGTATTGCCTAAATCATTCTGGATTTAGAAAAGGCCACACTTCAGCTAGCTAGTTAAGTTTCTTACATTTATGTATGGTTCACACAGTCAAGGAAATTCCGACGCAATTTACAATAATGAAAATAAAATATAAGAAGTACATAAGAAATTCAGCACAGCAATACAAATATAAAATTCTAAAAGTGTTCACCCAGTTGGGGGGAGGGGATTACTTAAACAACGCAAGATACAAAACTCCTCCCCACAGGATGAAGACCAATTTAGAGATAACTTATGTGAGATTTCAAAGATGCAGTTTTATCAACACAGGGCCAAACAACTACATCTTTGCATTTGATGTCCTTGGTGGGTTTTTTTTGGGGGGGGGGGGAGGAATGAAAAATGCATCAACTGGAGTAGGATTTTATTTCCTCTCCTGCTGCTGTTTTAAGGCAGATCTCTTTTATGAAGCAGGCATTTACTTTTGAGGGGTGTATGTGGAATATTCCATTAATCCAAAGCAGAGTTCCTTCTTTGTTAAAGCAAATACCAGCTTCAGAAAAGTCACTGCAGCAGGAAAAGAAAGGGTTATGATCCCTTTCCATGCCTGCTCTGATGGAATTAGTTCTCAGCCTGCCTACACCCATGCCCTCACTGATGCAATTAGCATTTATTTTATTTTTTTACATGTTTTTGCATGTGCAAGGACACATTTGACATCAGCTGGAAGCTAGCCCACGCAGTCGATCCATAGTTTGGACCCTCTTTATTTCAAAGCGTTGGCCTTTTTCGCTGGGAGCCAATGCAACAGCCACTGTTATATAACCCCTGAGATCAGTGAGGATCTTGTCAGCTGTTTTGTAGATTGCAAAAACTGGGCTGAGCCAAGGTGATAACCTGCGTCTGGAAAAGGTAGAGGTGGCTGAACTGCTGAGTGCTGAAAGCATTTGGCTTAAAAAGCAGGGGATGTGCGCAGGAATACGGACAAGTAGATCTGCGCCCATTGGGATCCAGAAACCTCTGGTACCCAGCCACCTGCCTTCAAGTGAAAACTTGAACCCATGACTCTTTGACCCAGAGAAGAAAGTGGGAGCAGAGGGTAGGGATAGAAAACTTTGTCAAGTCAGTTTCTCTCAGTATCTTTTTTCCAGACTATCTATCTATCTATCTATCTATCTATCTATCTATATTATAGGCATCATGAA
This sequence comes from Podarcis pityusensis, assembly GCF_964106645.2. Lineage (NCBI taxonomy): Eukaryota > Metazoa > Chordata > Lepidosauria > Squamata > Lacertidae > Podarcis > Podarcis pityusensis. The sequence continues at coordinate 20,308,636 of NC_138033.1, forward strand.
AATTCGCCATCATTTTAATGCAAATTTCACCTAATATTCACATGTTTGCAAAGCGATTTCCTCTAAAATAACACATTTCTGTATGCTTTTTTTGCTCCTGTTTTGTTATGCATCACCCCAATCTCTGGTCCATGTGGTCACAAAGAGTCGGACATGACTAAATGACTAAGCAAGAACAACAACAACAATCTGCTCGGGAGAGATTCGGGAGTTCCTGCTCTTATCCAGGTTTGGTTTTCTTGGAAAGAAAGTCAGCGGAGACTGTGGTGTCTTTAGGATATATGGTTTAATTTACATATATACCCAACCTGAGCAGAGGATGGAGGCACTCATAGCATTAAATCCCTAACAGATCTCGCTTCCAAGGGAGCCCCAAAGTCCAGCGCAGAGCAGACATCTCTTTTTCCAGCTTTCAGCATCCAGCTTCTTCCAGCTCTCACATGTAACAACTCTGTTGTAATTTTCTTGGGTACCAGACAGGTGAGGGATGTGGGGGATAGACCTGCCTATTTGCTTCAATGGCACAGAGAACCTTTTTTTCAGATGGGCTAAAACACAGTAGCTAACCAACCAGCCAAAGGCATTCCCTTCTCAAAGGAACTGGTTTGGAAAACTTCCTCTTATACATTCCACTCCCACAGATGCAAGATCACAGCTTTTGGAACAGGACCCAGAGTTTCATCCAGCCTGACCCTAACCCCCCCATCACAACAGTATACATTTAAATGCATAATACTTTACCCTGGTAGATGCATTTCAGTGCACGTTCCTTGGTTAGAGAACGGCACTGCAAAACTTGGAGAGGCAAGCCTTTTGCAGGAGGGTTGCCATTTGCTTTGTGCACTGTGTCTGAAAGTGCGGATTAGGGTAGAATCTCCTTTAAACAGTGAACCTACTCAGATTTCTTCCCCATTCCTAGCAGAGAGTTTCACACCCTCTCTCCCTTTTTGTTTTGAGATGCAAGCTGGCTTATTAGTTACAGTCTCGGCTTCCAGGCCATAATGTCAGCTGGGCTGGGAGGAGCTGGCCGCCACTTGGACAGGGTCCCTGGCTGCCTCAGGAATGACACTTTTGCACATTAATAAGCGCGTGAGGTGATAGAAGCTTCCGCTTTGGTGAGCTGTGGGGTGTCTGTGGCAGGCTCCAGCATTCCTTCAGGGCCTTTGGAATGCGTCTCCTTCCCTCCCTCTCTCTGTCTTTCTCCTTGGACAGTTTTCAGGGAACTGAGCGTACTTTATTTGCTGACCTCTCCTCTGAGGTCAGCAGGTCTTTTGGCCCAAACCTCAGGAATGTTGGATCGCAGGGTTTTCTTTTCTCTTCAGTTGTCTTGCAAGTTAGCTCCATTCCAAAAGGCAAGGCATCCATTTAAAAATATCCTTGGATGGATTCCGGCCTTCTTCACGAGCCCAGATCCAGAACTCTATAGGGAATGCACAGCACCAGTCGTTGCAAAAAAACAGCTGTAATTTTCCATAGTGCTAAACCATTTCTCCCCTTTCTGGAACACCCCCCCCCCAAAAAAAAACACACTTCCTGCTCTCCTTCTAGATTCAGATGCTCTAAACAGGCACATCCCCTCTTCCCTCCTCCAGACTTATAACCTGTAATTAATTCTGTACCCTCGTAGGTGTGCGGGAGCCTTTTCACACAGAGCTACAATAATCAGGAAGAGACCATCCCCAAGCCACATAAAAGCCACCCCCTTTCATCATCAAAAACTGCCTCTCATGCCTCCCAAAGCAAACCACTTTTTAAAAATAGTAATCTAAGGACCCCCTGTATTTTAATCCACCCTATTTCCATTGATGTTTATACATAGGATGTGCAAATAGAGACAGGTATGAGTGCTTTCCAACATTAGCATAACCTCTGTGGCTGAATGCATACCATACATTTAAAGCGCGTGACTTCCCCCAAAGCATTCTGGGAGCTTTAGTTTGTTAAGGATGCAGGGAATTGCAGCTCTTAAAAAAACTATTTATGATTTACAGGTTTATACATTTCAATAATTTTACAGTCATTCTAACATTTCAAAACTTGACTTCCTTGCCCCTCTTTCTGCGGTTCCTCAAATTTATTTTTTAATATCTTCTGCCCAAATTATCCAAATTAACATAATTTGTTCATTTATTCATCTACTTAAAATATATACTCTTATGAAACTGCAGGTTATTACAACAATCCTGCCAATGTTCTTATCTGTTTACAATTTGTCTGTAAATATTCAATAAAACATTTCCATTCTTTTATTAAAAAAAATAGTTTGTTATCTTGATTTCTTATTTTTCCGGTAAGTTTTGCCATTTCTGCATATTCCATACATTTTTTGTATCCATTCTTCTTTTGCTGGGATTTCTACTTCTTTCCATTTTGGGGGCAAGCAACATTCTTTGCCGCTGTAGCAGCATACATGAATAAGTTTCTGTACAGATTGGGTAGTTCTGTGCCTATAATTCCCAAAAGGAATTGCAGTTCTGTGACAGGTGAACTACAGTTCCCAGGATTCTGGGGTGCAGGGTAGGGAGAGGTGAGCTTTAACCATAGGTGTGGATGGAGCCAGCAAGAAAACTCCACATCGATTGGTTGATTCGCTTACACCGTTGAGAGATGCTGTCTTTCTTCCAAAGCGGCCGAGGCAGTTTTCAAATGAAAACAGGGACTGGGGAACCCCTGGCTCTCCAGATGTTGTTCTACTACAGCTCCCATCACCCCCTGCTGGCTGAGCCTGATGGGAACTGCAGTCCAACAACATCTGGAAGGCCAAAACGATGGCCTTTAAAACGATGTCTTTCATGCATGCACTCCAAGGCAGGAAACAAAATTGGGGGTGGGGAAGAGGAATGAGGCAGCAGGTGGGAAATAAAACAAATCCAGGTAGAAGAAGAAGAAGCGTTTGGATTTGATATCCCGCTTTATCACTACCCAAAGGAGTCTCAAAGTGGCTAACATTCTCCTTTCCCTTCCTCCACCACAACAAACACTCTGTGAGGTGAGTGGGGCTGAGAGACTTCAGAGAAGTGTGACTGGCCCAAGGTCACCCAGCAGCTGCATGTGGAGGAGCGGAGACGTGAACCCGGTTTACCAGATTACGAGTCCACCGCTCTTAACCACTACACCACGATGGCTCCCGGGTACTCACAGTTGCAGAATGTCTGGCTGTCCAGGAATCTTTCTGAGCCCTACCTGACATGGGCGTAGCCAGGACTTATGTTGGGGGGGGGGGCAGGACCAAGCTAACTGCGATGTGATTGGTGAGTCAGTTAAGTATTTTTATTTATTTACTTGATGGGGGGCAGCTGCTCCCCTGCCCCCCTGGCTATGCCCATGCTACCTAGAGATGCTGGGGACTTAACTTGGAACTACTGAAGAGCACAAGGAAAAGCTTGCTGGATCAGAACAATGGCACATCTAGTTGAGCATCCTGTTTTCAGTGCGGCCAGTCAGATGTCTCTGGGAAGCCTGAAAGCAGGACCTGAGCAGAAGAGCGCTGATCTCTCCACTTGTGTTTCCCAGAAACTGGCAGAGGCATATCACCTCTGACAAAGGAGGGAAAACATAACCATTGGGGCTAGTAGCCATTGGCTTGCATCCAGCCAAATACTACTCAGAGTATCCCCTCCATCAGTGGTTTTTTCTGTGATTCTCATGGGTAGGCAGTACAGTGGTGCCTTGGTTCTCAAACTTAATCCGTTCCGGAAGTCCTTTCCAAAACCAAAACGTTCCAAAACCAAGGAGCACTTTCCCATAGAAAGTAATGCAAAATAGATTAATCCGTTCCAGACTTTTAAAAAACAACCTCTAAAACGGCCGTTTAACATGAATTTTACTCTCTAATGAGACCATTGATCCATAAAATCAAAGTGATAAACAATGTACTGCAATCACACAATCAATCAATCAGTTGCTGAACTGGATTCCACACAGTCACAAAAAAAAGAGCCACAAAAATGCAAAATAAATAGCAAATACAGACAGACCTCAGCGTAACACTGAAAACAGAAGTGTGGCACTCAAAACGGATGTGTGGCACTCAAAACGGAAGTGTAACACTCAAAACGGAGCACGTTTGGCTTCTGAAAAAATTCACAAACTGGAACACTTACTTCCAAGTTTGCAGTGTTTGGGTTCCAAGTTGTTTTGAGTACCAAGGTGTTTGAGAACTGAGGTACCACTGTACTGGGACCTTTTTCTCTAGAAGAAAAGCACTGGTTAGAAATGTGGCCCTTATTGCAACAACTTCATGGTGAGTACCAGCACCTTATTTTCTAGAAGAAAAGCACTGCCCCCCCCCCATTGACATGAATGCACCTAAATCAGCCATGCCCATTAAATTCAACAGGCTGGCTCTGAGCAGGCCTAGCCTTGCTGCTCTAACCCATTGAATTTGCATGCAAGTAGGAGTTGAGCAAATATATAAATTTCAGTTTCTCTGACTTTCTCATTTTTTGTGGTCTTGAGTTCAGTTCTTCACATTCCGGCATCATTTTGCCCCCCCCCCCTTTTATTAAGGTTCTCATGAAAAGTATCAGTTTTTCACTGAGACTTTTCCCTAATGCGCACATTTTTAAATGCAATCTTGCTTGATGTGTATGCACAGTTTTGCAGAGCAATTTCTCTGGATAGAATGCATTCATTTTCAGTAATACCTAAGCGGATGCACTTTGTGCAGCTTCCTTGGCTAGAAAACCACACTGCAAAATTTTGGGGAACTGCTTTACCTGTGGCCCTCCCCCCTTTCCTGGAAGGGGAGTAGCCAGGTGGCACTTGTGAGCTCAACTCCGTCTCTCTCCCACATCAGTGAGTAGATGGCAATACAGAAAAGCTGAAGCTCTGCATCAGGAGCTTGTGCCCCTCCTCTGCACGAGATCCAATTGACTGCACTTAAAGAACAAACAAAAAAACAAAAAAAGCCCCAGCCACGTTAAATGCCATTGCACACTTAATTTAATCTGTAGATTGGTGCTCAGTGGGGTATTATCAGATGGGTAGATTGTGTATGGGACGCAGGTAGCACTGTGGTCTAAACCACCGAACCTCTTGGGCTTGCCGATCAGGTCGGCGGTTCGAATCCCTGAGACGGGGTGAGCTCCCGTTGCTCAGTCCCAGCTCCAGCCAACCTAGCAGTTCGAAAGCACACCAGTGCAAGTAGATAAATAGGTACCACTCCGGCGGGAAGGTAAACGGCGTTTCCGTGCGCTGCTCTGGTTCACCAGAAGCGGCTTAGTGATGCTGACCACATGACCAGGAAAAACTGTCTATGGACAAACGCCGGCTCCCTTGGCCTGTAAAACGAGATGAGCGCCACAACCCCAGAGTCGTCTGCGACTGGACTTAACTGTCAGGGGTCCTTTACCTTTACCTTTTAGTTTGTGTATATTGTTAAAGGAGAGAATTAGCTGTGAGACAGCACCCTCCCACCTCCTTCAGGGCACACTGGCCGTTATCTGATGACTTTAAAAGAGACATTCCTGGAGAAGAGGGCTATCGATGGCTACTACCCATGATGGCTTTGCTCGGCCTCTACAGCTGGAGGCAGTAAGGCTTCTGAATACCAGTTGCTGGAGAATGGTTATGTAAGCTTTCAGAATATTTAGAATTAGCCAAATTGACAGATATAATAAGACAAAAACCAAAAAGTGAAGTGAAAAAGGAATGGGAGTGCCTAAATGAATACCTTAAAAGCCAAGGTTCGAGGACAGAAATCTGGCTGAGTGGAATAACCTTGTGAAGTGAAAGGATAAGAAAGAGGGATTTATATCTAGATGCTAGGATAGAGATGATAAGGAAAACAGGATGATACAATGAGAGGTAAAGGAGGTGCTGTGGGATTGGTAGAAGTCAGTGTTTGTTTTTCTTTTTAGTGTTTATATTATTAATTTGTAAGATATGGATTTGTTGTTATTTTGTATGCTGGTTTTTGTGTTTTGTGTATTGTTGATATTTTTCGTGTTGTTGTTGTTGTGCGGAAAATACTAATAAAATTTATTATTAGAATACCAGTTGCTGGAAACCGCAGGAGGGGAGAGTCCCCTTGCGCTCAGATCCTGCTTGTGGCTTTCCCACAGGCAACTTCGATAACAGGAATTCTGGACTAGATGAGCCATTGGCCTAATCCAGCAGGCTCTTCCTATGTTCGTAGCTGGGGCCTGAGAGAAACCAAAATGGACAAATCTGTCCTGCTCTAGTTCTGCCTACCCCCCCCCTTCTCCAGCAGTATAGCTAGCCACTCGGGTGCCAGGGGCGGACCAAGATGCCCATGGGGCACGGCAAACTGCCCATGGGGCAGGGCACACCACAGAGCCTCCAAGGAGTCCTCCTGCCCTCTCCCCCTCAGCTGTAGGGGAGCTGCAGGGCACCCGCGTGTCTCGGACGTGTGGTGCCCCATGTGCCCCTTCCACCTTGCTGTGGCTCTGCCCTTCTCTAGCCAAGGGAACAAGGTTATCTCTTTGTGTAAAGACCAGTGGATCACAGTTTTGAAAGCGTGCAAGACAGAGTGTGTGCGCTGTAATAATCTTAGGGTTAGTAATAATTTTAGACCTGATGCCAAGACAGTCAACTTTGGCTGTCTGCTGGCAGTGTGCCCAGGCTGCGTGCCACCATCTATGCTCAACCTGTATATATGCAGACAAAGATGAATATTACAAAACTCCAAGAAGCCCCTGGTGACCTCCATTCCATAGGGGTGACTGTGAACCCAGGCATAAGGTGCCTTCTTCATCTGGGGAAATGGTCACAATTCCGGCAGGCTCAGCAAACAACACTTCTGGGCCACAGCTCAGAAAAGCACCTCTGATCTGAGTCCCTGCCTTGCCGTTCTCCGGTAGGAATGACTTGCATGCAAAACCCTTTTAAGTTAGTGACTCTCATTGGATCAGGGCCACAGAGCTCAGATGCTGGTATATTTATCCTATATGGATGCTGTTGCCTGCCAGATTTTGCTTATATATAATACAGAGAGCGTCCTGCTTATCCGCCACTGCCATGGAGCTCTTTCTTGTGTTGTGTGCATTGGATGTTCCCCAGATGGAGTTCAAGTACTGTATGCATTTGGATATATGTATACATAATATATAATGTGTGTGTGTGAAGAGCATGCTTAATAACCATATGGGAGTTGTGCGCACTGCCTGCTTCCTCCTTCTCCTCCTCCTCTCATCTAGGTAGTGTTTATGTGTGAAAATATGTGAGCTCTCTGCTTCTCTCTGCTCAGCGACCTTCAAAGCCGTCCAGCAAAATTCGGCTTGGACACTGAGCTCAAGCAGATGGCCCATCCAGAGCATGCTGGCCACGCAAATTTGGGGTGTGTGTGTGTGTGTGTGTGTGTGTGTGTGTTTTCCACTCTTGATTCCTGCTCCTGCTCCAAAGGAGGCTCATGAAAACAACATATCCAGTGTGTGCTACTGGGAAAGGCGCCACACACCCCAGCTTGCAGAGAAAAACTGGGAGGGTTCCAAGCCTGGGAGAGGAGTCGAGGAGAGGGAGGGAAGAGAACATTACAACACATTCCAGGAGACTTTTTTCTTCTTCTTTTCCGTGGACCTTCCTTCTCCACCGCCCCTTCTTCAATCTAAATGTGAAGCACAGAGAAAGGCATTTGGAAATGTGAATGGAGAGCAGAGGAAGAAGAAGAAGAAGAAGAAGAAGAAGAAGAAGAAGAAGAAGAAGAAGAAGAAGAGGAGAACCGGTTTTCCTGCACAGAAGGCAAGCTTCGAAGCGCGCAACCCTTTTTGCCAGAGAATGGATAATGCAGCAACAGTGGATGAGGGGCACAACAAATGTAAAATAACTTCTTTGAGAGCCAGGAAGAAATCAAACCCTCTGGTTTCTGAATGAGAGCTTGCCGAGCGCCTTGGCCAATGGGCAGTATGCCAACTGCTGTGCCCTAACCCCAGCCATGAGGGAAATGAGTCTGCCTCTGTCCCTGCCTGCCCCCAGGCCTGGAAGGCAAGACCCGCTGCCACCAATGCCTGCTTCAGCTCTCCTGGCTACGCCTTTCCCCACTGGGGGCTTATGTGGCAGCAGTGGCTGGGTTTGGGCTGCTGGCCACCATTTAAAAGCCAGGCCGGGAAGCTTTCCCAGCCCAAGGACCACGTTCTCTTCTGGGCAGCTTTCTGAGGGCCACATAACAATGGTGGGTGGGGCCAAATGTGAAAGGGGGCGGGGCAACGAAGGCCAATTTTCACTTGGTACTGTAGGGTAGTTTCTAACCGCACTCACCTCCGCTGTCTATGCAGACAAACAAGAGGCATTGGTAAGAGTTGAGGGATTCATTCCAGTCAGGCAAATACACTGAGGGCACCAAGAAAGGACAGCAAGAGGCGTGGCCTGCAGAGAGGGGTGTGGCCTATGCAGAATTCCAAGGGCCAGACGGAAACACCTAGAAAGGAGCATTTGGCCCCCCTGGCCTAAGGTTCCCTACCACTGATTTCAAATTTCCCATAATGCCCTGGAGTGATGCCATTAAAATGAGGAATAAGCACATAAGGGAGAAGGGTTCCAGCTGGTTGACTAATGTGCCAAATTCTTGCTTGCAAAAGTTGCTGTTTTGTCATATAGGACGACGTTCAGAAAGGAGTTTTCCCCACCTGTATTCTGAAGTGGGACTGTCCATTCAGATATACACATGCGGGTTAACACTTTCTTTCCCTTCTCAAAGCCATGAGCTCCCCCCCCCCCACGTGGGATTTGAACCCACAACCCTAAGATTCAGAATCCTATGCTCTTCTGTCTGAGTTATGTCCCGCACCATAGTCACCTTAGGGCAATTCCATACCCTCGCTCCATTTCTGGAAAATAAGAACATTTGCTGTGTTGGATCCTTAGACCAAATCTTCTGTGTAGAAGCAGTGCAAGAAACTAACGTGCATCTTGGAGTGATGACTGGATTTGGCTGTAGGTCCTCTAGGGAGGGCCATAGCTCAGTGGTAAGAGCATGTGCTTGGCAGGCAGAAGGTCTTGGGTTCGATCCCCAGCATCGCTCTACTTTGAAAGGTCTGGGAAAAGCTTGTGCCTCAGACTTTTGAGGGCTGCTACCTTTCATTTAGAGTGGAGCAGGTATGAGGAATCTGGGGCCTTTCAGAACTACAGTTCCCATCACCCCAGACCGTTGGCCTAACTGGCTGGGGTTGATGGGAGTTGCAGTCCAGCAACATCTGGAGAGCCGCAAGTTCCCTGCCTTTGGTATACTCAGCTAGATGAGCCATAGCTTCATCTGTTCCTGTGACAACCTACTGATACCAAGGGATGAGTGATAATTGACAACCTAAGACACACAACTCTTGCTATTGCGATTACTTACATTAATATCCCACCTTTTGTCCAAGGAGCTCAAAACAATGTACCTGGTCCTCCCTTTCCCTGTTTTATTCTTGCAGCAATCTCACAGGTTAGGCTGGAATCCTAACTGTGCCAACTCCAATGGGATTAAATGGGGTTTACTCCCAGGTAAGAGGAAATAGAGTTGCAGCCTTTGTGACAAACTGAAGGTTCCCAAGTGGGAACTTCATGGCCAAGCAAGGACTTGAATCTGGGGTTTCCCATCTCTAGTCCAACACTCTAACCACTACACTACACTTTCTCTCGGGAATTTGTCCTGGGAAGCTCAGAAATATAAAATGGTAAAGCTCCTCCTAAAACTGTAGCCTAGAGGGGAAACAGGTGTGTTTCCTTGGTGTAAAAATACAAAAGAAATATCTCCATGTATGTGGAAATCTAGCAGCTAAGGAGAAGACTAGACTAGACCCCAACCTTCTCCTTGCTATCCTATTTAACAACTCAATCTGTTTCACCCTTTGGGCTGTTATCCCACCTCTATACTCTAGGGGGAGCTCTGTGAGAAGCAAGAGCCTTGCTTCAGTGACCAGCCTATTTCGGAATATGCTCTATTCTGCTACCCCAAAATGGGCTGGTGATTAGGTGAGGAGAGCCTCCCTGATTATCAAAACATACCATGAAGCAAAAATGGATACATTTCCTTACATACCTTTGATGTCGGGCTTATTTCGCCTTTCCATGATTTGATCAAAGGAAATTGTGCTGTTATTTGAATGTGTCTCCATGCCTAATTCATTTTCAGTGATGAAAGTTTTGCCATCTTGATAAAAAAGGAAAACTTGCTGGAAGAAGAAGCTGGGGGAGGAGGAGGGGGGAGGAAAAAACAGCCTTATTATTTTCCCCCTTCGTGCATAAAATGCCCATATAAATGAGGAACCAGATAAGCTTTCTTTGCATGCCTTTGGAGAGTCGCAGAAATGTAGAGGTGAGAGAAATGGAATCTGTAGATCATCCAAAATTGTGTATTTGATTGAAACAGCAGCATGTAAATCTAATAAGCAACAACATCTGGGATAGTCATCGCTAAGAACAGCAGAATAGAGGAAGCTGTCTTATACTGAATCAGACCATCATGCCATCTAATGCAGGATACTGACAAGAGATCTCCAGGGTCTCAGACAGGAGTAGTTTGCCATCATAGTCCGACCTGGAGGTGTTAGAGATTAAGCCCCCTTCCACACTATACATTTAAAATGGTATCATACCACTTTAAATGGTAATAGTTTCCCCCAAAGGATCCTGGGAACTGTAGTTTCTGAAGGGTCCTGAGAGTAGTTAGGAGGTTTCCCCTTACAATCAAGCAGTATATATCATTTTATTAAATAAATAAATATTGCCATCATACAGATACCATTCCCAGAGGGATGCGGGTGGCACTGTGATCTAAACCACTGAGCCCCTTGGGCTTGCCGATCAGAAGGTCAGCGGTTCGAAACCCCATGATGGGGTGAGCTCCCATTGCTCTGTCCCGGCTCCTGACAACCTAGCAGTTCGAAAGCATGCCAGTGCAAGTAGATGAATAGGTACCACTGCGGCAGGAAGCTAAACAGCGTTTCATGCACTCTGGTTTCTGTCACGGTGTCCCATTGTGCCAGAAGCGGTTTAGTCATGCTGGCCACATGACCCAGAAAGCTGTCTGTGGACAAACGCCAGCCGCCTCGGCCTGAAGCGGGATGAACACCGCAACCCCATAGTCGCCATTGACTGGACTTAACTGTCCAGGGGTCCTTTACCTTTTACCATTCCCAGAATTCCATGGGAAGAAAGATTGGCTATTAAACCACTCTGGAAGCTGTAGCTCTGTAAAGGGGACAGGGGGTATCCTAACAACTGCATACCCCTCAATTGTCCCATTTTAAGTGGGACATCCTGGAATCACAGAAGCCAACCAATCCTGGCTTCTTATTGGTCCAGCACTCTGGTGCGAGACAGTTGAGTTGCACCAGAGGACTGGAAGAAGTGTCTTTTGGTCTCACGTATGCACGAGAGCACAGGACCGAAAAAGGAGTGTCGCAATTTTGGTCCCAGGAATCTTGGACGGAATGCAACTGTCAGCACCCTTAATGAACTGCAGTTCCAATGACTGTCTTTTTTGTGGGGGGAGTGGGGGGAGCCGTGGCTGTTTAAAGTGGTATGATGTTGCATTCTGCAGATGGAGCTTGAATGTGCGGTCTTTTGCCTTCAGGGTATGCGCTCTAGCACTGATACAGCCAGGAACAAGCACTATGAATTGCAAATGACAACGGGAGACCTGCAAAAATTATTATTTTTTTTGAAAAATGCGGCATGTAGAGTGCTCCTGTTTAGGGTTCCAGCCAGCCATACCCTCCATTGCATACTCCATTCCATTTCCCCTCTTCTGTTTCCTGCATTCCAACAGCTGGTCAGCATTCTGTGGCCAGCCACTAACCATGTCCAGTCCTCAATGGGCTTTTTTTGCAGATCTTCATCCTCCCTACTTTGGGTTTATTCTTCTTTAAAATGATCATACATTTCTACTAACCTTGAAGCTCTCTCTCCAGCCTACTGATATCTGCTTCTAGTGCACAGGTGGGGTCAATTGGGTCACATAAGCAATGGCACTCACTGACTTAACACTGGAAATGAAGGGAATAATCACTCACCCCTAAATTCAATGGGTAAATCCATTATCCCTCTGTCTCTGCAATGATGTTATTATAGGCCTACCTTGCAGGTTTGTTGTAATGGGTTAAATTATGCAAAGTGTGCAAATCACACAGTTCCATCATTATCTACTTTGAGCAGAAAGCTAGAGTTTGCAGAGCGATAATTGCACGGAGGAAGGAAAAAGCAGTGCTGTGGATTCACCTTGAAATCAACAGGGTTGCAACCTGCTCTGTAATTACTTAGCTCTGCACACACCCCTGCCTGTTTGCTGGTTATCTTGCAGTCCCCAGGGAATAAGGTGGCAGAATGGGCTGTACCACTTCTGCTAGTGGGGATGACGTTTTTGGTTTTTTGCATGCTCCCCTGTGTGAAAAACTCTGGTCCAACACCTCTCTCTCTCTGATGATGTGCAGATATTGGTTGCTCATGCTGCCAGGGCAAAAGGACACTGTCAGCCCATGGTGCAATGCGCTTTAAGACTTTTCACATTCATTTTATGAAGATTAGTTTAGTGGGCTTGTTTAATTAATTAATAAATATATATATATATATATAAGGGAGCCCTTGGCATAGTGCCCTGCAGCAGATGGCGGCTGCCACCTTAATGACCCACAATGCCCCAGAGTGACATCATGTCAGGGGCATTGTGGGAAATAAAAAATGGTGGCTCCTAGACCCACCTCACACATTTTTAGGAATAAGTACTAAGTTGGCAGCTGCTGTTTTCTAACCTTGGGCCAGTTTGGTTTGATAGAAAGTTCTTATATTTTTCTGCCTCTGATTCCCTCTGTGATGGATTTTAAAGTTCCTTGCAACTGGAAGGTGGCAGATTCCCCCCCCCCCAAAAAAAAACCCCCATCTGAACCATTTCTAAGGTGCAAGTCTTCTTTCCCCAGAGCAGGCACTTCCATGTGATAAATTGAAGTGTTGATTAGCATCATCGCCTTGCTGCTTCACGCAGGAAAATGAGGTTCTTTTTTAAAAGCAAAAAAAACAACAAAAAAATATGTTGGTACCTCACCCAAAATGAAATTCTGGAGAGCTAGGAAGGGCGTTGTGCCACACCTTCGCGGAATGCAATTTCCCAGAATCTGAGGCTCATGACAGATCCTGTCCCCAGATGAAAATGTCTTGGGAAAAACAAAAACAAACACCGACACTGTCAGATTCACATTTGTGAGAGGTGCTATCTTCTGCTCAAAGGTCGGAACATTTCTACATTTCCCCTCTCTGACACCGGTATAGGTTTCTTGTTGAGTCGCGCTTGGCTGGGCGGTCGGCTCTAGGGAACTGCGGCCATCTTTCTCCACAGCTAATACACAACAGCAGGCCAGCCACAGGACTGTGCAGTCACTCAGATTAGGAATTTGCCCAAGTTCCTCAGAGCAATCCTGGTCACTGATAACACTGTTATCTTACTGAAGCAACTCTCACTGGGTTCAGCGGGCCGTTCTCTGAGGTAAACACAAACAGAATGGTAGCATTATTCTCTGAGATCATAGCACTGTAGAGTTGGAAGGGACCTCCAGGGTCATCGAGTTTTCTGTCCTGCAATGCAGGGATCACAGCTAAAGAAATTCTGACACTCATCCAACCTCTGTTCAGAAAGCCTCCAAGGAAGGAGAGTCTACCACCTTCCAAGGGAGTCCATTCTGTGGTCAAACCCTGTGAGGCTATCAGAAAGTTCTTCCTAATGTTTGGTCAGAATCTCCTCTCTTGTAATTTGGGTCATCCAGAAAAGCACAAATATTACTTAAAGCAGACCCATTGAACTTAACGGACCTGACTTAGTTATGGGCATTAATTCCATGAGTCTAATGGTTGGGTTAAACCACAGAGCCTAGGGCTTGCTGATCAGAAGGTCGGCGGTTCGAATCCCCATGAGGGGGTGAGCTCCCGTTGCTCTGTCCCTGCTCCTGCCAACCTAGCAGTTCAAAAGCATGTCAAAGTGCAAGTAGATAAATAAGTACCACTCTGGCAGGAAGGTAAACGCTTTTCCGTGCGCTGCTCAGGTTCACCAGAAGCAGCTTAATCATGCTGGCTACATGACCTGGAAGCTGTACACCGGCTCCCTCGGCCAATAAAGCAAGATGAGCGCCACAACCCCAGAGTCAGCTACGACTGGACCTAATGGTCAGGTGTCCCTTTACCTTTACCTTTACCTTTAATGATTGAGAACCTCAAGTCTCTGATCCAGATATGACCTTCTAGGCTTCTCTATCTCGCCCTTGAGGAGTCACTTCACGCCACTCTCCCTCACCCCAGACCATGCACTCTATTGGCCTTGTTCTGTGTGCTCGAGTGCTTTTGTCTGGCTGGGATATGTCCTGGACTGTGATCATGCCTCCAGCTTGCCTGGATGGAGGTATGTGGGCGTCTGAATTTTGCATGGCTGAAATGCAGCTTACTGTAGAAGTGTGGGAGTCATGACATCCATTGACCCGTCGCACTTTGGCTGTGGCCTGCCTGCTGCTGGCATGCAGCCCATGGCAGTTTGCCAATGAAGGCATGTGGCTCTCAGGATTAAAGGCAGCTCCCTAACCCTGGCCTAGAATATCCCCAAGAGGGCCACCCTCCTCCCCAACTATAAAGATAGCCTCCTGTGTGCACTAGCACAATCCCTGGGAATCCATGCATCCTCCTTGCTACCGCTGCACAGGCATACTGGCCAGTGTTTGGCTGTGGTGCATCACCCTTTAGCACTCACCCTCATCACTTCCCCACCAATGTCACCATCGACTCCAGGGGCAGCAAACACTGTAAATAGTCAGAGAGATGTTGAGGTCCAACATCTGGAGAGCAGCCCGTTGGCTGGCCCTGGTCAACTCACTTGGCCAGAGATCCAGCTGTGGAGGGACCACATGGGGAAGTAGCAGTGGCAACGAGGAAGAATTGAACCTCTTGATAGCCAAAGGCTCTTCCAGGAAACTGGGGCTTGGCAGCTGGCCGATGATGCCAAACCCTGATGCCAGCTCCAACAGTGGCATCTCTCTCTCTCTCTCTCTCTCTCTCTCTCTCTCTCTCTCTTCTGTCAATGTTTGGCATCGGGCTAGCAGAGGCTGCTCTGTGCCACCTGTGCAAAATCATCACACAGCCTCCAGCAGCTACTTAATATGGAATCTCTAAATGAGAGTGATTACTTTAATGGGGCTCCTCCCAAGAAAGTGGTTTAGCTGAATAACAATGGATATCAATCTCTCTGTTGCTTAACTGGGACATTAGGAACTCTCATTTTGCTTCGTTTGGCCAGTGTGTGTCCAACAAGCGCTAACTCCTAAAACTAGACTCAGAACATAGGAAGGAGCCTTCTACCAAGGCAGATCACCAGTTCCACCAAACTCAATATTCTCTTTGCTGACGGGCAGCAGCTCTCTGGACATTCAGACAGGGGAAATTCTCCAGGATACCCAAGGACTGAAACTGGGTCTTTCTGAATGTGAAAGCAGCTGCTCTTCCACATAGGCCTTTAACCTGCAGTTCTCTGGCCAAGCAGTCTGTAGAAAACTGTATATATGAGGGCACACTGTGCATAAAGGCATATATAATACTGAAAACCACACACCACAATGCGTTATATGAGGAGAGGTTGCTCGCAAAGCTGTGCATATTAGGCAAAAGCACCTGCAGGTTTTTTTTAAGTCTTCATTGGTGTCAGACCTTCAACAGGTCTGGGGGGCTGTCTGATTTCAGCTGGAAGGGGGGTCCACACAATTGGACCCACAGCACTAAACGCATGGCTCCTGGAGGATATGAGCTGTGCATCTGGGTCACAGGAGATCACTGCCAGTGACTGCCCCCAGGAACTGAGTGACTGGGCAGGGATATAAGGAACCAGGAATTAAGGTATCCTGCACCCAAGTTGCTACGGCTTTGTAAATTAATACAGGAACCTGACCCAGCAGCATGCAGGCAGCCAGGGCAACTTTTGAGAACTGGAGCTGCACTGATTGCTAAGACAGCCCCTACCTGCAGGCAGAGGCCAATTTAGGGGACTGCAACTGGTTTGCCTGCTGAGAGGGCACCGCAGGGGGTGCTGCAATGATGACAAACAATGGAAGGCGAGAGTCGGGCAGGGGTGCCAAATTTTGGCATTGCACAGGGCACTGCTGGAATTTTAAAGCCCAAAGTCTGCCACTGTTGCAGGCTCATAAACTACCAGATGCAGCAGAAAAGGAAAAAGGACTGGGGAGGGAGAGGAAAGCTAGCACTGGAACAGCTGCTCCTTCACTGGCTTGTGGGTGGGGCCAGGATGGTCTCCCTCTTGCCATGACCTTCCTGTAAATCATGGGGTGCCGCAGGGGCGGATTTGGTCTTCCAAATTTCAGCAGCACCCTGCACAGGGCCACAATTCCCTGCCTCTCACTTTCTATTCAACTCGTTTCACTATGTCATTGTTGTGGTGCTCTTTGCGGCGCCCCCTAGGCTCAGTGTCCAGTATGGCGGAAACAGTCACGCTCCCCTAAATCCGCTTCTGGGTGCAGTTCTTCCCCATGACTGATCTTCACAGCAAAATTGGTAAGGCTGAGAGATGGCAACTGGCCCAAAGCTGACCAGTGTGAGCTTTAGGGATGAGTGGAGATTTGAACCCAGTCCTAGTCTGACATTGGTCTGACCCAGGCATAGCCAGCGTGCCACTCTGTTTTTGAACTACTTCTCCCGTCATTGCTGACTGCAAGTTGTGTTTGCTAGGGCTAATGGCAGCTAGAATCCAGAAACATTTGCAGGGCACTGCATTGGCTATCCCTGTATGTAATAGGGTCTGGGGTAGATGCAGACAAGAGTGTGCTCTGGGGAAGTTGCTGGTGAGCGACTTGCAAGCCTCATACCTCTTAAGAAATATGAACCACCATTAGGAAACCAAATTGCCCCCAGCACAACATTCACATGGCTATGAAAGGAAGCACTCATCTGCCCCACCCCTACCCCTTAACCAAGCATTTGAGGGCCTGCGATTTTCGCAAAGAGAACAAATGCCGGCACGCCTCCCGTACATGCTGCAGCCTCGCCCGCTAACTGGCTGCCACCTTCTCTTCCAAGCTCCCAGAGCAAGGCTGGTAATTACACCCTTGGCCGAGATGGCAGGTGTCTGACTTAATCCCAATGGCATAGCAGGGCAGTGAGATCATCAGGGAGTGACCAGCCCAATTATAGGGGAGAGCCTGCTGTGCCATCCGGTGGAGCGTGGGCAAAGCGAGGCCACAAGGTGGGGGGGGAGAGGCAGGGAAGGGTTGGCTAGACAGAGCTATAGATGGAGAATCCCGCCTGCTTGGGTTTCTCTCAGGTCCCATCTAAGAGCTGCGGGATCAGACCAGTGGCCCAACTAGTCCAGCTGCTACAAGCAGGACCTGAGCGCAAGAGCACTCTCCTTTCCTGTGGTTTCCATCAATTGGCACTCAGAAGCATCGCTACCTCCAAATGTAGAGGCAGAGGCAATAGTCACCATGGCAAGGAGCTGTTGATTGTCCTCTCCTCCATGGGTTTGTCTGTTCTCCCTGCCTGCCCCACTTTGGTACTCCCCTTCTTTGGTTAGTCGTTTGTAAAACTTGCATTCATCTCATTAAAGGTAAAGGGTCCCCTGACCACTAGGTCCAGTCGTAACCGACTCTGGGGTTGCGGTGCTCATCTCGCTTTATTGGCCGAGGGAGCCGGCATACAGCTTCTGGGTCATGTGGCCAGCATGACTGAGCCGCTTCTGGCGAACCAGAGCAGCGCACGGAAACGCCGTTTACCTTCCCGCCGGAGCGGTACCTATTTATCTACTTGCACTTTGAGATGCTTTCAAACTGCTAGGTTGGCAGGAGCTGGGACCAAGCAACGGGAGCTCACCCCGTCGCGGGGATTTGAACCGCCGACCTTCTGATCAGCAGTCCTAGGCTCTGTGGTTTAACCCACAGCGCCACCCATGTCCCATTCCTCTCATTAGGATCTCATTAAAATCAGGGGTGGGGAACCTCCGGACCAGGGGGTAAAACTGGCCTGTAGATTTCACCCCCCTCCAAGGGACACCCCTCGTTGACCCTCCTTTGCACTCCAGACATTTTTGCCTGGCTGGAATGTGCTTGTGAACTCTGGTCATGCTTCTTGTTTGCTTGGGTGGAGAATAAAGAGGAGTGTGAGAGCATGTCCCCTTTACTCTCCTAAAAAGCCCCAAATGCAATCCTCCAAGGCGACACTCTCCACCCTTTCTTGCACATTTTCCATCTCAACAGTATCCTTTTTGACCAGAACTGTGCAGAGTATTTCAAGTGCAATCACCTTCCTGACACCTTTAATTTATTTCCCCTCAGCTGGGGTCTGAAATAAGAGGACAGTGTGGAGGGTGAGGGATGGGAACAGCCAGGGAGCACATTCAGGAGAGCATTGCCCAGTTCCCCTATGGAAGGACTCCGACTGCCACATTTTCATCTAGATACACAGCAGTCCTCCACATCCAAATCCTGGCTGCTGCTAAGATCAGAATCATAACTAGGGTTGCCTGATGTCTAGGTCTGACCTGCAAGTCTCCAGGCTTGCCCGGCCCCCTCCAGGTAGCAGGTGAAGGCCTTGAATCTCCAGGTGGGTGAGAGTGCCTTTAATTAAAAACAAGAGAAGACTGTGTGTGCAGTTTGCCAGCTTCCGTTCAGCAGGAACTGGCTGCAAATTGTAGCACAGACATTTGGCATGGTGGGGGTGCATCCCTCTCCCAATTAACCTCTGTCTCCAGGGCCAGCCCTATCTCTCAGTTTTGAGCCCTGAAATCTATGGGATGCTCCTGACCTGGTAGTGCTAATCATAACAGATGGTTGTTGGCTTCTGTACTGCCTAGGACTCCCTCTTTTCTCTTAACCTGCCACATTTGGGGTGTGTGTGTGTGTGTACACACACACACACACATATCGGTGGTGCTTAACCGCATGGGTCTAGCATGCCTTGGCTCATTTTGCTTGGCTGAACTGGAAGAGGCCTCAGCTCAGAAGGCAAGTTGGCCTTCTTCCAGCCCAGGTGCTCTGCATTCAAAAGAGCTGACACTCCCTCCGTGTCCTCAGCCCAACCTGCTCAGCAGCACACAAAGGAGCTGGAGTTGGGTTGCTGTAAACAGCTGGGATGACATGTACAAAGAATGCACCTTTCACACCTGGCGGGGCTCATCCCTCTGGCTGTGCCAAAGGAAGACCAACCTCTCACTCATCAGCCAAAGATAACTGAAACCTCTCCAACTCTAGCCTGCTCCCGTTGTAGAGCGTGGATGCCACTATCCAGGAGTGTCATGCAGATGCAGCCTGGGAGTGCTGCAAGAGTCATGTCCAACCCTGGGAAATTTGGGGGTGGAGGTATTTGGTTACGGTTACGGTTACACTGACACACACACACACACACACACCATTGAGAATCTTGGCCGAGGCTCTTATCTTGCACACGCTGGCATAGATCAGGGAAAACCTCAGGGATGCAACGAAGTCAGGTTGCAACTGACTTCCAGGTGGTGCTTCATTTTGCTCCTGGCCCCACTTGCACAGCCTAGACACCAGGGCTGAAGGCTAGGTGACATCTTTGCTTCCCGATATGATAATCTTTATTGTCATTGTCCCATACAGAACAATGAAATTGAAAATATCTACATCAGACATTCAAAACCAACAAGCCTGCTATCCCAGCCTGGTTAGCCCCCTAAAAGCTCTGATACCCCATAATTAAATACAATATACTCCCATAGAGACTACCTTACACTGCATTTAAAACCAAAATTGCATTTGGATAGAAACAGTTTCTCAGGCAGCTAGTCCTAGTCTTTATAACCCTGTACCTTCTTCCAGAAGGCAGAAGCTGAAAGAGATCATTTCCGGGGTGCGCACTATCCTGCACTATCTCTGCAGCTTTCTTATGACACCTGGAAGCGTAGATTTGATCCAAGATCCAATGATTCCCCATCCCTTTGCTGGCACCCGGGCCCATGCAGAGGCCAGAGGCAGGCGTCTTGCTCTTGGCATGACAACGTAAGTCCAGCAGACCCCCATATCCCAGCTGGCTTAGCCCTCCAAGGCCCGGGGCAAGTGTACCCGGCTGCTCACATCCTTCCATGGACCTGCTGTGCCACCATTGCGGATGAATTGTAGGAAGGCAGGCAGCTGTCTTGCACCAGGTCCATTTATAGTCCTGCAATGTCTACCATGGCTGGTAGCAGTTCTCCAGGGTCTTAGGAAGAGAAGAGCCATACCTACCACCTGCTAACTGGTTCTTTTAATTGGTGCTGCCAGGAAAAGGGGCTTTCTGCATGCAAAGCACTTGTTCTGCAACTGAACTACAGTCTCCTCCACAGTCTGGGGCTCTGTAACATCAGCAGCAGAGCAAGAGGAAGCCCCACCTCCTTGGGAACTGTAAAGTCTTTATTTCCCATGGGTGCTGTTTTTCAATGGGCTTGCCTCTGGTGGCAAGTTGCCACCAAAGGGAGTTATACCATAGGGGCTCTGCTTTGCTAGGTTTTCTTTCCTAGATAAACTGACCTGGAATCAGGTTAAAATAAAAAAAATCCTTCCAGTAGCACCTTTAAGACCAACTAAGTTAGTTCTTGGTATGAGCTTTCGTGTGCAAGCACACTTCTTCAGATACACAGGTTGGAATCAGGTTGTTTAAGTGCCAGGCTCACCCCCCACCCCCTCAACGGCATTTAGTATTATCCTACTGACAATATTTTGCTTACCTACACTGATTCTTGTTCTGCAATTTTTTTTATTATTATGGATTTTTGTGATATTTTATTAAATTATTTGTTGTTGCTTTTAAAAGCTTCTCTTTATTTACTTAATGAATGGATATGGTGCGTCTCAGGACAACACCGTCCCCAATATGACTTGGAAACACTTGTTTGAACAGCACAACATACAATAAAGTGACTTGTAGCACCTTAATGGCTAACAAATTAGTCTTCTAATTTAGTATACATGCACACATATATAGTAGATTGCAATGCAGTCTACACATAATGGTGTATTTTTCAATGCAAACAACATTAGGGCCTTCTCATTCACATACAGCTTAATTATAAACAAAAATGAGGGTATTTTAATTTTGGTTTCTCTTTTAAATTTATCATTAATCTTTAAAATTTGCCGCAATGCTGTTATTTCTGCTGCAAAAGGCTTAATACTTCTACTCCTCTGGAAACAAGAAAATAAAATGCACGATATATGTATTATGTAATAATATATATGTTTTACCTGGAAATTTGTTTTGTTAAAAAAAGGAAAGTGCCCACACTGATATATAATAATAATAATAATAATAATAATAATTTATTATTTATACCCCGCCCATCTGGCTGGGTTTCCCCAGCCACTCTGGGCGGCTTCCAAAAGAATATTAAAATACTATGATACATCAAACATTAAAAGCTTCCCTAAACAGGGCTGCCTTCAGATGTCTTCTAAAAGTCTGGTAGTTGTTGTTCTCTTTGACATCTGGTGGGAGGGCGTTCCACAGGGAGGGCGCCACTACCGAGAAGGCCCTCTGCCTGGTTCCCTGTAACTTGGCTTCTCGCAGTGAGGGAACCGCCAGAAGGCCCTCGGTGCTGGACCTCAGTGTCCGGGTAGAACGATGGAGGTGGAGACGCTCCTTCAGGTATACTGGACCGAGGCCGTATATAAGGGTGGGAACGACTGCCAGATTTGGAGGGCACACACACACACACCATTTATTCACCAGGAAGGCTTTGTTAAACAACTCTCATCAAAGGGAGGGCCTTCTGGCTAAATCGCAGTGGTGTTTTAGTTGTGATAATAATCTATATATTTGTTGTTTTGCCATAATGTGACTCTACAGGCATAATAACCGAAGATTCTAGAGTGGATTGGAGACTCAAAGCAATGGGGGCTTTGCATGCTTCTGCTCTCTCCATATGGGTTGTTGCTCCCCAAGTAGCCAGCTGTGTAGAGCAGCTTGCAAACTCTTCTTTGCCTCCATCCCCCTGAGAGGTGAGGAGGCCAAGAGAGGTTGCACAACATTCCCTTGTCCACTAGAGATTATTTCGAAAGGATTGCTTCTCCTTGCTTTTCTCTCTACAGGTAATGATGAAAACAAACAACAACGTTGCATTTTCATTTCACTCATAAGCATAAGTGGGGAGAAAAACAACAACTCATCCTTTTAATCCTCGGCGTGCACTAATGGGGTAATATTGTGATGTGAGGTAGATGCTCCAGATTAAGCAAGCCAAAGGTCACTATGCCTCATCAGAGATCTAGCAAGTCATTTTCATTGGCAGTTATTGCTTTTGTAGTGCCATCCTTTTGGATTTGATTTGCATTGAAATAAGTGCGACTTGCTTCTGGGAAATGCGAATAGGATCTGGAATTTCTGCTGAGCGAGGACCGCAAACCGGGTTCAGGGTCGGAGAAGATGAACGGGGGCTCGAGGAAGAGACATATTTTAGGTGGTGCGACTTGGGGGAGTGGGCGTAGCCTCAGCCTAGGTGCTTTATTGTTCTTTGGAAGTTTGCAAGGGGGCTGGACGAAGATCCTATAGCAAAGGGGGCGGGGCATTGCGCGAAGGCGAATGGGCGTGGCCTAGCTGGAGGCTGCCCGGCCTGTGAGCTTCGTTGCCCCGGGTTACCCGCGGGTAAATCAAGAAGCGCTGTACGTCACGCGAGGGAGGTTCCCTCCGCCCGCCAAACCCGCCTTTCCCTGCCCCTTTTAGAACGCCGGCTGGGAACGGGCCAATGGGGAGAGCTCTGGGGTTTGGGCTTGTGCCGCGTCCCTTCCAATCAGGAGGCGGCACTCGGGTCAGGTCAGTGTAACAATCTGGAATGAGAGGAAAAAAAACACACAACCCAAAACACCCGACTAACCAACCACAGGAGGGGGAGGAAGGCGGGCGGGAGGGAAGGAGCTGGGCTGGGGCTTCCCCTGAACTTGGGGGGGGGGGGGGAGAAAGCACCGCTGGGTACGTGCGGTGCGCGAAAGGTTTAATCGCATTGCTGCGGTGGGGCGCGTGGAAGATAAGGGTTCCACCGCGCCTGGTGCTTCTGAAAGAAACGCGGAAAGTGCTTGGAGAGGCGTAGAAGCGCCGAAAAGGGTTAATGAACCCTTTGGAATAAGTGGGGCGAACTAGCATGCGGAGGGGCAGCCCAGCGCTGCAGAGGTGTCTGCGAAGTCTCGGAGAGGAGAGGTGCGGACAGGCTGCCCGTGCCCAGGTAGCGAAGCGCTGAGCAGGGCCGGCCCTACCGTTAGGCGGATTGAAGTGGCTGCCTCAGCCAGCTGATGGTTTAGGGCAACCTGAAACAAACAACAACAGTACATGTACAACCAAGGTAGTGGCAGGGAAGGAAGAAGGCAGCCCCACCTGTCTTAGGGTGATCTGATAGGGCAGCAAATTGTAATAGTAATAATAATAAGTAAATAAATAATTGTAAATGTATCGCCAGGGTGGTGGGGAACGGAGAGGTGCTTGTGGGACTTTCTGCCTCGGGGACCAAACTCACCCGATCAGCCATGATTGCTATAATTTGGTTGGGGAGGATGGGGAGACACCATTTGTGCCTCTGGCGGTAAAATGCCGTGAGGAGGCCCCGAGCAGGGGAAGGGAAGCCCGGAGGAGGTTCAGAAATGCCAGCACTCCTGCTTGTGAGAAGT
This sequence comes from Podarcis pityusensis, assembly GCF_964106645.2. Lineage (NCBI taxonomy): Eukaryota > Metazoa > Chordata > Lepidosauria > Squamata > Lacertidae > Podarcis > Podarcis pityusensis. The sequence continues at coordinate 20,332,200 of NC_138033.1, forward strand.
GTGGCGCGCGCGCGAGAGAGACCTTCGGCGGGACGTGCTGCGGTGGCGGGGCAGGAGCGGGCAAGGCGAAGTCCTGAGCGGGCCTGAGCGCTGCCAAGGTGCCGTCGGTCGGTGGCGTCGCCCCCCGCCCTGCAGCCCGCGCGACGGCAGCGAAGGGGGAAGCCCGGCGCCCGCTCGTGTTGTGATCATGTGGTTTGGCTGGAGCGTCCAGACTTGTGCAGCCGGGCAGAGAGCCGACGAGACTCTGCGTGCAGCCAGCCAGGCGGGAAGGCAAGGCAAGCCCGGCTGGCGCGCTCCTCCTCCTCCTCCTCCTCCTCTCGTGTAAGGTGCTGCCCGAGGCCCCGCCCTCTTCCCCCCTCCGCTCGCCGGCCCGGCCCCTCCTCCTCCTCCTCCCTCCCCGCCCACCCCCTCCCTGAGGTGCAGCCGGCTCGCCTGGCGGGCTCTCCCTCTCTCTCACTGTGTGTGGGTCTGTGTGCGAGCGCGCGCGCGTGTGTCAGTCGCTCTTCGCTCGCGGGGCTGGGTGACGAGAGGGCAGCGAGGCAGAGAGTGGCGGCCGCCGCTGCCGCCGCCGCCGTTTCCTCCTCCTCCTCCTCCTCAGCATGTTGCCATCCCGCCGGGTCCCCAGAGAGAGGCGGCGCCCGCTCGGGGCGGCACGAGCGCAGCAGGAGAAGGAGAAGCAGCAGAAGCAGCGGCAGGAGGACGAGGTGACCGACAAGACCGAGGCGACGGCGGCGAGCAGAGGGGGCTGCCGCGCCGAGGGCAGCAGCAGCAGCAGCAGCAGGTGCTAGGTGTGTGGAAGAGCGCGAGAGAAGCGCGCGCGCGCTACCTGCCTGCCTGGCCGCCGGCTGAGCAGCCCAGCCTCTGCCTCAGGTGCGTGCCGGCGGCGTGGAGAGCGCGAGAAGAGAGGAGGGCGATCATGCCAGCGCCAGCCGCGCGTCTCCATCGCCACCTCCGGGCCCTTTAGCGCCGGGTTCCCGCTGCGCCTGGACGCTCTTCCTGGGATTAATTCGCTCCTCGCTGGAGCCCGGAGGAACTGAACTCGCCTGGACTCAAGCGAGGGGCCTTGGAGGCTCCGCATCGCCGGAGGAAGCCCTTCTCCCTCGAAAGCGCACGCCGCTCCTCCTGCGCCCGGCGCGCTCCTCCTGCTCATCTGTTGCTTGAACGGGCGGCCCCCTCCCTGCTCTGTCTCTCGCTCGCCGGGCTTGATGGAGGAAGCAGCCGCCTTCGCCGCTCCTTGCCCTTCCAGCTGAACCTCCCTTGCGCTGGACTCGAGCCTCTCTCTCTTGCCTTCCTCCCCCCCTTCCCCGCCACCGCTCCCCCGACGCACCTTCCTCCCCAAACCCTGCGAGGCAGCGTCTCCATATCCCGCCCCCCTCGCTCGTTCTCCCCCCCCCCTTCTCTCGCTCGTTCTCCCCGACCCACTTTGGTGCGATGCTGCTGCCTTGGACCTTCGCTTCCTAAAAGCGCCGTTTGCTGTTGCGATCCTTCCGTTGGAAATTTACAAAGGAGACTCTCCCCCCCCCCCCACCGGGATAAAGGAAAAAAGGGGGGAAGGAAAGAAAAGGCGGCTTCTGGGGGGGAGGGGGAGGAACATGGATGAGAAGCTGCAAGCGCATCAGGTTGACATCGACCCGGATTTTGAACCCCAGAGCCGGCCTCGCTCCTGCACCTGGCCGCTGCCTCACCCCGACTTCCCGGGAGAAGAGGACGATGGAGCCGCGGCTGCCGGCGCTGGTGGTGGTGGTGGTGGCGGCGGTGGTGGAGGAGGCGGCGGCGGCGGCTCCAAGCACCCCTTGGCCGGCGGAACGGAAGGCGCCGAGAACGCCGGAGTGGCGTCGGAGCGCGGCAAAGCCGCCCCGGCGCTGCCTTCGCTGGGCGCGGACGTTGGACAGCTCCGCAAGGCGAAGACCTCGCGGCGCAACGCCTGGGGCAACCTCTCTTACGCGGATCTCATCACCAAAGCGATCGAGAGCTCCCCGGAGAAGCGGCTCACCCTCTCGCAGATCTACGACTGGATGGTCAGATACGTCCCATATTTTAAGGATAAAGGAGACAGCAACAGTTCGGCCGGTTGGAAGGTACCCGAGCGATTCTCCACCTCCTTCACCCGCGCCTCTCGCCTCCCTCGGCAGAAACTAGAGCCCTAGTTTTCAAGAGGCGCTAGTGGAAGTTTCACTAGTGCTGAGCCTCTTTGGGTTGATGTAGTAGACTCTTAATGGGGGTCTAGTTGCCCGGTAGCAGCCTTAAACCACCCCTGTGTTGCAGGGAAGGTTAATTAAAGGGTGTTAAAATGGTGGTGTATCTTCCACCACCATCACCCACGTTTTTTGTTTGTTTTTAAACTCCCTTAGCACATTCTTACCTGGAAAGTGGTGGTTTTAACCAGAGTTAGTGATTAGGGAAGGAGTGGTGGTGAATACTTGGGAGTGAAAGTCTGTGTAGCTTTGTTTGCAGGCGCCGAAATCCTGTAGCAAGAGGGGCATAGCTGGAAGGGGAAGGAGCCGGCCAAGTTTCCTGAGGGTCTACCCGAGGCCACTCCAGCCTTTTGCAGCTTTGATCAGGAGAGCAGCTCTGGTGTCTTCTGGGATTGAGGGAAGAGAAGTTGCTCTTGCAGCCTTATCAGAGCTAGCTTGGAGAAGAGGAGCTCTTCTCTGTTGCTTATATTTGTGGAGTGGACCTGAGATATTTCCCTCTTTTTGCATTGGTGCTTGGAGAGATTATCTTGCAGTAGCTGCCTGGTCCACCTACCATATTTCCTTCACTCTTCCCCCCACCAGCCCCAGTGGCATCAACAAAGGGGCCAGGTGGACACCCTTCCTCTCCCTCCTCTTAAGTTGCAGTTAAGTTGTAGCTGCCTGTCTGGTAGTAGGACTTTGGAGGGCGGGTACAGGGTAGAAATAGTGTTGAGGTGGGTAAAAGTGGCTTTGTACTTTTCATCTGATGGCATTGATTGAGATGCCAGTTGGGGAAAGGACATGCCAGACTTTCTCCTCCAGTTTGGGTGGTGGGGTGTGTGGGGTTAGCTGCTTGTGATTTTTGTAAGGTCTCTCCCCCCCACACTCCATAGAATGCAGTGTAGATTGCTGGAGCGGTTTATAATACAAAAAAAGGCCCAGAAAACTGATTTCCTCAGCTAATTTGCCACATGCGATGCCATTGGTGGGCAGGGCCATTGGGCAAGTGTTACTGAACTCTGGATGCGTGACCATTTTGAGGTCTTGGGCTTCGTAAAACTGGAAGTGCGATCAAACTGTCTACATGTGTTAGCTGCAAACTCTGCCTGTCTTTGGCGCTCCATACATTGCCCACGTCTCCTTATTGAGTCAAAGTAAGATTTGGTGTATTTGTGTTTTTTTTAAAAAGCTTTTGTTTGCTTTTGAGGTCTTGGATGAAATGGCAAATTTTGCAGAATGTGCTGCATCGTTTGTGTGCGTGCTTTTTTGAGAATCCTAAACATCTGGTAGGCAGTCTGCCCACAAGCAAGTGTTCCCTTGAAGGAGGGCTTGAAAAGGCTCTCCTGCACATGTGGATTAACAAGCAATTAACCCTTGTGGCACTGAGTTGGTGGGGCAGAGTGGTTTTCCATTCTCGTATATCTGTTGGTCTCTCAACAGACACACGCCCCTCTGGCATTGGCTGTACTGGCTAAGCTCCCAGGCTGTTGCCTTTGGATTGTTAAATATTTCTGTCAGGAGTAATCGATTCCCCTCTTATTGTGATTTAGTGTAGAGGTGTGTTGCACTCCCTGAGCTTACAAGGAAAGTGTCTCTCTCTGTGTGTGTATGGTGTGAGAAGTCTACTTTTTCACTTCAGTGTGAGAGCCATCCTGCTATAGCCCAGCAGAAAATGGGGTGCGTCCAAAGTGATGTTGCTTGCACACACCTTGCACCCATGTTGGTGACCACACCTGGAAGGGACAGAAAAGCATAGTTAATGTGGGAACCAGAAGGGGCCGATTTAAAAGAGAGGCAGTTCCAATTGATTTGCTTTCCGCTTTCCAGCCACCCTATAATAAGCAATGTATTAATTCAGGAAAGGTCCACTCCATCATTTGGGCTGGTGTTATGAGCATTATTGAAGCTCTGTGCATCTGCACCACACCTGGATTTGACCTCCTCTGTGTTCCGTTTACTTGTGAGTAGCTGAAGAGAAGACTTGTTTTAGGCGCTCAAGCACCTTGAGACATCAGACCATAAGGAAAGCCCTGCTGGATCAGACCAAGGGTCCACCGAGTCACAGGAACATATACCAGGTGGAGGTTATTTGTTCATGGGCGATGAAATGGCTCTCCTTCTATCCACCTCCTCTCCCTTGGGGCTATTTTAGTACTGACTCTTTTATGATGCATAGGTAACCAGGTCTCATGAATAGGTTGGTACTTGCAAGAGAAGCATATGGGGAAGCCTTGGTAATTTGGGCTGTACAGCTGGATGGAGTCTGGTTGGGCGTACTTATGCTAACCCTGGTGTCCTGGTGCAGGATGGATGTATATGGTAGCAGAGGGGACAAAGTTCCACCCAAACTGACAGGAAGAGAGAACTGCATCCAAGGAACAGTCCAAGACACTTGTCTATGGAATACTCTCACTTCTTGTTCTGCTTCATGCAGTTATTTAAACAAGGTAGAATAAATCTGATGTGTGAAGAGTAGTAGCTACATCAGCCAAAGGTCATAGCTCTAGAAAGCTGGGAAAGGTGAAGGGCCATAACTCAGTGGTGGGGCACATACTTTGAATGCTAAAGGTCCCTGTATCAATCCGCTGGCACCTCCAGATAGGGCTGGGAAGGACTCCTTGTATGAAATCCTGGCTATCTACTCCCAGTTAGCATTGACAATACTGAGCTAGATCAGTGTGGATGGTCCTGACTTAGGCAGACCAATGATCTTATTTGGTATAAGGCAGCTTCGTTTGTTCCTATGAAAGTACTCCATTTTTGGAGAAGTGTTCAAAAGTGACCTGGTTGGGGTGCCAATTTCTTTGAGTTAAATGTTTTGTTTTACAACTGCTCTAGTCACAATGGTGCCAAGGTTATTGGGAAAGAGCTGTGGTTTCATAGTAAGGACTGAATGCTGAAGTTCCAAGGACCTTTTCCTGGAACCTCCAGGTCACAATGGGGGAAAATCCCTTTCTGAAACCCTGGAGAGCTGCTGCCAGTTAGTGTAGGCAGACCAGCTTTCAACCTCCAAACATTGCCTAACTCTTAACTCCTGTCAGCCCCAGCCATCATGACAAGTGGCCAGGGATGTTTGAAGGCATCTGCTCAGGTAAGGTTGGTGTAGAGAGTACTGTGAGGGAGGCTCTATGAATAGGCTTTGTTTATCGCAGCTTCCCATGTTCCACATGATACTGCATGGGAGAAGACTTTGTGATGCTTGTGCCATCATAGCTTTCAAGAGCTTTCCAGATGCATACCTTGAATTCATTCCTGAAGAAGTGTATTAGACTCTGAGGAATCAAGACATGAATACTCTGTGGGTAGAGAGATTTTCCATCCACATCAATACTATGATTCTTCTTCCAACATAGCTTCTCCCCTCTCCACCGCTGGCCTCCTGGGGAAACTGAAGCAAAGGTATGCCTGCCAACAAAAAATCAGACTGGCTGGCTGATTAGATGGTTGACAGAAGCTTGCTCATGTTTGAAGGGTAGGGAGTTAGGGGATACAGTAGAGGCTGGTCCATTAGGCCAAATGGGGTGCTGCCCCACCAACTTCAGCCTATCCTCAGTCAGCCCCCAACTGCCTTCTTAGTTCCATCCATTCCAGGGGGTGGCACTGGCTGTCACCTTCACCTTTTTTTTTTGTCTCCACATAGCCCTTGTAGAATACAGCAGAGAGGAGGATGGGGGCAAAGCTAGGATTAGTTGACTGTGGCCCCACCTTCTTTTAGCCTCTCTTCCTCCTGCCCCATCAGTTTCAAAGGTCACCAGACAATGGACCAGCTTGTTCAGAAAACCCTGGATGTTCTAGAGCAGGAATGGGGAGGGAACTCATGGTTCTCCACACTTCACTGGGCTCCATTAGCCTCGGCCAGCATGCCTAATGGTCAGGGAATCCTAATGATGGGATTTGTAGTCTATCAACATATGGAGGACCAGAAACTCTCCACCCCTAGAGCAATATTGATAAAAATGGGAATATGCTGATCGTTGAGAGACCTCTATGGGCCGTGGAAGCAGCATACTGGCCATTTAAAGGATTGATAGGACTTCATTTTCCCATTAGGTATCCCATGCTAGTTCTGCTCAAAACAGACCCATTGAAAATAATGGATGTGGCCAACTTAGGTATGTTAAATTAAATTTGTCTACGCTTGAATGTAACTGAGTAGGATACAACCCAATGGCATGAAACATCTCCTTTGTAGGAGATGAAAGTGTAGATGTATCAAATGAATAAAAATGACCAGCAAAGAAGGAAACTAATGCAACCTAGTTTGGTGTTAGCAGTTGGCAATGTTGGGCATCTGCCAAGGCTCATACCCCAGCAGCAGGGCTGGCCCCTTTTCCCGCTGCCTTTGCCATTACCAGTGGGATGGCCCCCTCTTTCTTTCCCTTCCTCACTCTCTGCCTTCACAGTATTGGCTGGTGCTGAGAGTATGAGCTGATGCCACCTCCTTTGCTCCTTCCTAGCCAGTGCTGGGTGCAGGAGTTGCCACTGGCCACTATATTCTGATTGGCCCTGGCTGGAAGGGGCAGGGGTGCAACTGGCTGTGGGAGGCAGTAGCTTGCATGCTTAGCACTCACTGATGGTGGGAAGGGAGGAGAGAGAAGCTGCAGCAATCCAGGAGGAGACGGAGATGGCAGGAGCTGCACATAGGGTGCAGGGCACAGGGGACTTGCTACCAGCCTTTTGCTGGTGATAAGTCAGACCTGGAATAATCTGTACAAATACACCAGTGTGGAGTTGTGGCTAGAGTGTTGGACCAGAACCTGAAATACTAGGGTTCAAATCCCCGCTAGGTCAAGGGGATTGATATTGGGCTAGTCACTTAGACTAACCTACCTCACAGGGTTGTTGTGAGGATAAAATGGGGAGGGGGAGAATCAGGTGTGCCACTTTTCAGAGTTGCAATAATAAATTAATCTGAAAGCGAAAGATTTCTTGCAGCTCTGTGCATTAAAGGTGGCTTCTCCTTGTGATGAGTGTGTGGCACTTGTTTTCTTGTTAGTTCTTAAGTTATCTCACTGAAAGGGAAACGATCCCCTTCCCTTTAAGGAATCTCAGAAAGGCACCTTCCTTCAATGTTAGCAAGATAATTAAGGGGATAATTAATTAGCTGGTGGGTCCTGCTCTACAGTATAAGGCAGTGAGTTTGCACTTAAGGCTGCTGAACTGTGGATACCATAACTCCTAAAGACAGCCTTTGCCAGCCTGGTGCCCTCCAGATATTTTGGTCTACACTGGCTTTGCTCGCTGGGGCTGATTGGAGTTGTAGTTTGAAAACAACTGGAGGGTACCAGGTTGGCAGACACCGCCAAAAGAGCTGGAAGTCCTTGAGGGGTGTTGGAGCATCTTTCCAATTTTTTTTTAAAAAATGCTAGTTCTGTTTCGTTTGTTGCTGTGTGGGATTATTAGTCTTGGCTACTGAAAAGAAAGTTCAGCCCTGGCTGGCTGTTAGTTTTTTGTTTTGTATGTTGTGTTCAAATAGAAAATACTCCATCCCTGATTTTCAGTTCATAATATGAAGCCCCAGATTGGAGCCTTGCACCTGCAGCCCTGGTCCCTGAACTCTGTCGTGTCCGTCTCTGTAATTTTTAATATATTTTTTTTGTTCCCAATCTACATCTCTGCAACCTGCCACTCCCTTCTCTTAGAGCTACTTTCCTTGGATTAAATTTCTCTCCCCTCGCTGTGCATTGCCAGAGTTGCAGAGAGAGGCATTCCTCATCCCTGCGGAGAACCTGATACAGGGGGCACCGCTCATCAGTCTTGCGTTCCCAATACTGTTTCGCTTTCTTAAAAGGCCCGTACGTACGAGAGGGAGTTGTTCGTAGTCTTTATGTTTGAGGTTCAGAAGCATTGCAACTGTAGAGAGTTTCATCTCTCTCCTCTCTCTCTCTGCTGGGATGGTGGGGGTGTTTCTGGCAGCGGGTCTTCATCTTTAATTGCCTCCTCCTTAGCCTAGTCTGTCACCCACAGAGAGGGCTCAGTAGCTGAGAATTCCAGATCATTTCCCCATGTTGTGGAGAGGGAAGGGAAGGGGAGTTGCTCCCCTGCCCCATGAGTCAGTCCTTTTTTAAAAGGTGGGATTAGAAGCTTAGATTTAAAACTTCCAGCTGGCCTCTCCATCCTCTCTCCTAAAGTGAACAGAGAACTTCAGCTCCTGTGCACCATTTAACAAATGCCCTAGCACAGTCATAGGCAAACTCGGTCCTCCAGATGTTTTTGGACTGGAACTCCCATCATCCCTGACCACTGGTCCTGTTAGCTAGGGATGATGGGAGTTGTAGTCCCAAAACATCTGGAGGGCCGAGTTTGCCTATGCCTGCCCTAGTATCTCCCCACTCCACACCTTGCAGTTAACACAGATTTATTGGTCCCTGGGGTATATTGTCTATGCTTTTGAAACGAATTATTTGCAGGAAAGGGAGTTCTACACAAGGCTTGGAAAGGGCCAAAAGGGGAGCATAGAGCATGAGACACTTAATCTCAGGGTTGTGGGTTTGAGCCCCACATTGGGCAAAAGATCCCTGCATTGTAGAGGGTTGGATTAGATGATCCTGGTGGTCCCTTCCAACTCTACAATTCTTTGATTCCACTTTTAAGTCATGGCTTTACTGCAAAGAATCTTGCAGACAGTCGTTTGTGAAGAGTGCTGAGAGTTGTTAGGAGACGCCTATTCTCCTCGCAGAGCTACAGTTCCCAGAGTTCCCAAGGAACAGGGATTAACTGTTAAACCACTCTGGGAATTGTAGCTCTGGGAGAGGAATAGGGGGTCTCCTAATGAGACCTTTAACAAACTACAGCCCCCAGAATTCTTTGGGAGAAGCTGTGGCATGGTACTGCTTTAAATGTGCAGTGCAGATGGGGCCCTTGGTGTGCTGACCTGTATTCGTTATAGCCTGGTTGCAACCCAGCATTGCGTCATAATTAGGTTTGAAACAAGGGCTGCTTGCAGCCCTTACACCTGTCCCTGCGTGGGAAGAATTGCTTTGTGGCTTCTGTGGGGGAGGGGGAAAAAACTGGTTAGTACAAAGTCCTGCCATAAGTGAACCAAGATGGACCAGTAGTATCAGCTGCAGGCCCGATGGGGTAGGAGATGGTAGAAGGAAACATGTACTGAAGCAGCCGCAGTATCTGTAAAGCAACCATTGGGTTTTACCAACCCCCGCCCCCCATTTCCTATAGAGACTTTATCCCATATATGAATAGTTGGGTTTGTTTATTAGTTTGATATGGAGTTCTGCAGGGAACCAGTATGGCAGGCATCCCCAAACTCAGCCCTCCAGCTGTTTTGGGACTACAATTCCCATCATCCCTGACCACTGGCCCTGTTAGCTAGGGATGATGGGAGTCGTAGTCCCAAAACAGCTGGAGGGCCGAGTTTGGGGGTGCCTGCAGTATGGTGTAATGGTTATAGTGTGGGACTAAGACTGGGAAGATGCCCTATTCAAATCCATGCCCATGCCCAGGCATGAAGCAGAATGTGGGACTTTGATCTGTTTTTATCTCGTAGAGTTGTTGTGAGAATGAGGTGGTGGTGGGGATGCGTGCCGCTATGGACTTCTTAGAGAAAAGGTGATACCAATCTGTAATCAATAATCTCTGAAGCTATACAGGTCTAGTCCTGGCCAGTAGCCCCCTCCCCTTCCTCCAAATGCCATTCTGAGCTTAATGGATAGGATAAAACATCACAAACACAAACTCCAAAGCATAGGTGAATTTATTGTTTCTGTCTACTGGGCAGTGCAGGGTGCTTCCAGACCGTTGCTGTTATCGGGATACACTGATAAATTCAGGTTATCCAGTAAGTGTTGATTTGACACCCTCACTCAACACACCTACTCCCTTTCTTCCACTTACCAAAATAGGACTTTTCTAAATAAGGAAAGTGAGGAGGAAAATGCACTGGTAAGTGTGATAGAACAATTGCTTTACAGAACATTGTCTCACCTTCTTGCGAACAAATGGACAATAAACACCTGGTGTGGTGTAGCCAACCCACAAACTTTGTGCATACAAATGCTCAATCAACAGGTCACCAGAAGGGACCAAAGGCTCTGGCAGTTTTTTTTTTTAAAGTGCCATCTCTTTCTTAATCAGAGCAATCTTGCTGAAGCAGTGAGTTTGTGGGTTGCAGCCTACACGATTTGTCCAGAGCTTGTAAACCTTGGCGTCAGCAGTCGTCCTCCTTCAGCTTTTGGCCTTCTTCTTTTGTGACTGTAAAGCTTTACTAGCAGGAAGTCCTCTCCAGTATGCAGTTCTGGGTCGCAGGCAGCCTGAGGTTTTCCACACGCCACTGTCCCCAGCTGTGGGTCTTGGCGCTGCTATGCTGCACACGTGTGCCAGTAGTGCTTGCTGTTTTCCAGTGCTGCACGGAAGGCCCCATTGACTGACAGTTCTGCTTAATTAGGGAGTTGTTATTTTATCAATTCCAAAGCGCTTGAAGTTTTATGCTCCAGCTCACGCGTTCCACTTGTTAATGGGAAACCAACACCCTCTGTCAAAGAAGCAGCGGCTCTGATGCATTTTAAGGTGCTGTTTGTGCCACTTTGACATCCAAAGTATAACAATAAAGCTATCAGCTGGTGGATGTCTGCTTGATGTAGGTCTGACAGTGCCAAAAACCTTAATCTCCAAGCCTTCCCACTTTTCTTTCTCTCTGTACTTCTTAGGGCTGCTCCTTTGTGGCATGAATATAAACTAGCTGGGTGGCCTTGGTGCTTTAAGCTGAGGAGTGTCCTGTCTAGGGCTGGGGGAGGACCCATCACTCACCTATGGTTGTGCCCAGCCTATCTCTTTACCATGGCTTATAATTACTGCTGCAACATCCTTGACTAACCAGCAGTACTTCCTCTTGCTATTGAGCAAGACAAGGCATAGGCAAACTCGGTCCTCCAGATTTTTGGGACTACAATTCCCATCATCCCTGACCACTGGTCCTGTTAGCTAGGGATCATGGGAGTTGTAGTCCCAAAACAGCTGGAGGGCTGAGTTTGCCTATGCCTGAGCAAGACCATATGGAGGGACTGTAGCTCAGCAGTAGAGCATCTGCCTTGCATGCAGAAGCTACCAAGTTTGATTCCTGGCACCTCCAATTAAAAGGCTCAGGTAGCAGTTATTGAGAAGGACTGTCTGTATGTGACTGCTAGTCTAGTGTAGACAATACTGGGCAAGACGGACAACTGTCCAACCCGATGTAAATTGACTTCTGGTGTCCCTGTGACCCTGTAATAGGAACATTCACAAGAAGCGAGTTAGCTACTTCTCTGCTGTTGGGCACCAGGTTGAAATGGGCTGTCTTTTTATCTCCTTCGTTCCTTTTGTCCCTCGCATCAGAGCAAAGGAGCATGGGCAGCCGGTAATCTGTTACTTTCAGAAAGAAAATAAGCACACAAAACCATGAATCATGGGGAACATTATGCATCATGTGGACAAAAAGAGCAGTAGCTGCTGCTGGTGCAATTCAGGGGCAATTTACTTGTGGGGAAGAAACGTACCTATGGACTGTACAAGCAACTGGGCAGCAATGCCCCCCCCCCCCATGCTAGGTATGGATGCCACAAGATAAATAACAGTTTTTGCAGAATAGAAAACTGCCCCATGACAGTTTAAAAGACACACAGTTTGGCTGTGGGTTAAGCTTTTGTGGGTTAGGCCAGCTTTCACCAATGCATACTTCTTCAAGGTTTGCAAGTATTGGGACTACTAATTCCTGTGCCTACAGCGTGTGAAGCACTACAGGAATGCCCCACCCCCCGCCAAGCCTTCTCTTGCAGTAGTCATGATTGCAATGCTACTGCAGTGTGTTGAAAGTGGACAAGCTTCTGGAAGCGCTTTTGTATGGGGCTTAAAGCCGTTCTTGCTTCATCCACTTTGTCATTTGGCCAGAAGGATAAATTCACATTACAAATACCCTTTCTCCACTTTCTCGTCTGTGTGAATAACGATCCGATGGTCACTTAAATGGTGTAAAGGAGGCTCAGCAGCGCAACCTTATTCATGTTTATTGGAAATAAGTCTTGCTGTTTCCAGTGGGGATTGCTCCTAGGTAAGTGTGCATTGGATTGCAGCCCACAGCCAATCTAGAAGCCCCACTGGTGCAATCGGATCTCAGCAGTCGGTCCTTCTGTGGGGTTTACTCTAGAGTAAAAATGCATATAATTGCAGGGAAGGAAGGGAGGCTAATGACTCATTTCGCTAGCCATTTCCTCCTCTCTGTACCCATCCCTGTTCCTTAAGAGAATAAGCAAGCTTAGAAATACCACATTGCCCATCACATAAGTAGACCAAAGACCCATCTAGTCCAGCATCTTGTTCTTACCATGGCCAACCAGGTGCCCGTGGGAATCCTGCAAGCAGAACCTTTGCACAACAGCGCTCTCCCCACTTGTGATTTTCAGCAACTGGTATTCAGAGGCATACTTCCTCCAAGAGTGGAGGTAGACCGTAGTTTTTTCCTCTATGAATTTGTTAATTCTCCTTTAAAGCCATCCAGGTTGGTAGAAATTGTGGGGGAGAATTCCATAGTTTACACCCCTGGTTCTACCCAGTTCTTTTGGGTGCTTGTCTTTTTAAACTTAAGCTTATATCTCCCATCTGTACCGCTGTGGTCTTGGCTCTCCTAACCTCCATTAGAGGAAATATCACGCAGGCGTCAGAAGGGAAGGCGGATGTACTCCTCTTTGCATACTTGAAAGCAGCGTTACGGCCTTTGTCCTCTGTCTGAAGGGTTGCTTCATCTCTCAGAAGTGTATGTAGGCTGTGTACAAAAAATCAAAGTGCATGACTTTCCCCACGGAATCCTGGGAATTGCAGTTAAAGGGTGCTAGAATTTTAGCTTGGTGAGGTGTAAACTGCAGTTCTCAGGATTCTTTGTGGGAGAATCATGTGCTTAAAATGTACAGTGTACCTGAATATATATGTTGAGTTTCATTGAGTGCCAGCTCTCGGAGCTGTACCAGCACTTGCATTGCCTCTAAGCTCCTCTTAAGGTAAGCCAGTTACTGCCATTCTTCTTAAAAGTATAGACTCTTTCAAAGCCAAAGCTCTCAATGCAGTTAACAAACATGAAGCAGTATTGTTAAGAAACAGGGACATAGGCAGCTGCCTTATGTGGAATCAGACCATCTAGCTAAGCAGTGTCTACTATACTGAGTAGAAGCAGCTCTCCAGAGTTTGAGGTAGGCGTTTTTCCCAGCCTTGTGTGGAGACACCTGGGACTGAACCTGGAACCTTTTGCATTCAGGGAAGATGCTGTATCACTGAGCTATGGCTTTCCCCCAGTCCTATCAAACCAGAGCTGGGCGAGTGCTAAAGATTCACCAGGCAATAGCACCCAAGCCTAGCTCATGCAAATGTGCTTTGAAAAGGAGTTCTGTACGCCAGCTGCTAAATCTATACATAAAGAGAGGGCAGGCAGGCAGATCTGGTATTCCCTGGGCAGGGAAAGTAAGGTTTCTTATCTACCAGTTGAAAGTCTCAGTAAGATTGCTTTCATAGCTGTTTCTCCAAGGTACAGAAGTTCAAGCTTCTGTTGATGCATATGAACTCAGTGTGCTATCAGCAGGTTTCCTATTCTTAACCTAGATCAAGGTCAACGGCACTTTGCATTGTGCCAGGAAAGTAAGTGGTAGCCAGTGCAGATATCTAAGCACAGGTTTGCGCAGCCAGCTGCAATCATGAGTCTAGCCACCTCTGGACCAGGAGATTCTTAATCTCGGGGTTGTGTGGGTTCAAAACCTACCTTGGGCAAATAGATTCCTGCCTTGCAGGGGGTGGGATTAGATGACCCTTGTGTTCCCTTCCAACTCTACAATGCTATGATGCTATGCTATGCTGTGATTCTATGAACCTGTAATTCCTGAACAGTCTTTAAGAGCATCCCCACATAGGGTGTGTTACAGTAGTCTAATCTACTTGTGTTGGTGTGTATATCACAGATGCAAAGACTCTCCCCAAGTTCAAAAGTGGCAATTAGACTGTGTGAAGGAGACTGTTGCACTCAGTGGTCTAAGGCTTTGTTCACACATGCAATTGCATTTACTTCCACAGTCGTTAGTTACCCAGTGTGTCACCCAAGGCTGAAAAAATCTTAGATGGAATTTCCATTTCTGTTAATATCACCCGAAGGGATGGGCTTATAGGGTTCAGAGGCCTCAGAAGAGAGGGCTGCTTGTATCAGCAACTCACCCACACATCGAAAGGATGTTCCTTTGCCTTCCGGCATGAGCTTGAAATGTGCATGCATATGGATAATAAATTTGTCTTTTTGCAGTGCTTGTTCCTTGCTGATAAGCCAGGGCTTCCTTGCAGCTCTTGCACACCTTGGCTGGACCTTGTTTATCAGAGAAACCCAGTACTTGCTTTATATGACCAAAGGAAGCCTGGTGTTGCTAGCACTCAGTGGGATGATGGAATGAATTCTTTCATGCACGGTGGTAGAACTTGGCAGGGAGGAAGATGGAGACAAAACTAGAATTAGTTAGCTTTCCCTGCCATTGGCTCTGACTTTACTTACTGTTTGGGCTCCCTGCCTTTTGCCCTTCCAGTCCAAATGTGCCTCAGCCACCACTGATTCTACTCCCCTCCTTTTATCCTCATGTTTGAACCTGAGTCTCCCCAGCCCTAGCCCTAACCACTAGGCCATACTAGTTCTCAGCATGTACATACATTGGGGAAAGGTTTTGACCACTGGCACTCATTCTCAAATGCAATCATTGGAGCAGGGCAATCGGGAATGTTTGGAGGCAGACAGAAAGCGGAGGAAGGGCATGAAGGATTTCAGAGCATCCATTTGCACCAGAAGTGCCTTGCTTGCATCATTTTTTTAATTGCACTCTTCCCCATTTTGGACTACAACTCCCATCAGCCCCAGCCAGCGGGGGGGGGAGGCAGTTTTACTGTACTGTACATTGCATGCTGTACTATACATTGTATAGAGCACAGTGCTGATAACACCAAGGTCATGGGTTCGATCCCCGTACAGGACAGCTGCACATTCCTTGCATTGCAGCGGGTTGGGCTAGATGATCATCAGAGGTCCCTTCCAACTCTAGAATTTTATGATACCATTATGAGAAAAAGCAAGGTAAAAACCTTCTAAATAAACTGAAGGAAGGGAGAAACTATCAGCACACCTGTCTTTTTTTGGAGGGGGGAGGGGGCATGGTGAATTGCAATAGAAACGGTATTTTTTTTTTTGTTCAGGGGACTCCTCTGCAACAGCATTTTGGGCAGGAAGATTTGGCTCGACTGGGGGAAAAAATGGCATTCTTCCTTCTTCCTCTCCTCCGTTAGGTTCTCATCCTCTTACTTTTTTTTTTTCCTTTTCACCTTTCTGGAATTGCTTTTCATGCAGTGCTAACTGCTGAAGTAACACAAACCTGCTAAATGGTCCAGCTTTATGATAGCATAAAAATGATACTACAGCAGTGAGTAGAGTTTTATTAAACCCCAGGGACCGGCTGCAAATGAACAGCTTGCTCTGCTCTTCACTTTATTTATTTATTTAATAACTGCTGGAATATAAACTACATCTGAGATTCTGTGGACTAGGAGCACTCTCAAGTCACAGCACTATCCGTCCCCACTCCCAAATGCTCTCTCTCGCTCTCTCTCTGGCTTGTTCTTTCTGAAGAAGCTCAGCACGGGTGTCGGGTCCTTAGACTGGAGAATGGCGTTCTCGGCATTTGGGATATTACTTGGAACTATTTCACACTGTCTCACGGACACACATAAGTCAGATTTCATTCGCTGACAAATCTGGGCAGGTAGAAGTGAGAAGATGCCAAGTCCTGCCTGGTTTGAACATCGGGCAGATTCTCTTCACTCTGGTGGTAGTAGTCTTCCTTTCCTCTTGTTGGCCCTTGTGAGTCTTTTACTGACAGTAAAGGTAAAGGGACCCCTGACCATTAGGTCCAGTCGCAGACAACTCTGGGGTTGCGGCGCTCATCTCACTTTACTGGCCGAGGGGGCCGGCTTACAGCTTCCGGGTCATGTGGCCAGCATGACTAAGCCGTTTCTGGCAAACCAGCGCAGCGCACGGAAACGGCGTTTACCTTCCCACTGGAGTGGTACCTATTTATCTACTTGCACTTTGACGTGCTTTTGAACTGCTAGGTTGGCAGGAGCAGGGACTGAGCAATGGGAGCTCACCCCGTCGTGGGGATTCGAACCGCTGACCTTCCGATCGGCAAGCCCTAGGCTCTGTGGTTTAACCCACAGCGCCACTCGCATCCCATTTACTGACACTAGGCTCTACTAATGATTTATAGTGAGTCTCCATTGCTTAGTGCCAGCAGGGGAGAGTGAAGAAACTCTCACACAGGGCATGGATGGTAGGGAGCGCTCAACTCCTTCACGTGTCATAAATTCCAGGAAACAAGAAGTCAGATGTCATGAAACTGGAACTGGGTTACCCACCCACCCTTTTCCAATTGGAAAAGATCTCACAAATCGTGACTGCTGAAGCTTGTGCTCAGTTGGCTTCTGAGGTGGAGCTGTTTTATTTTTTGTTTTATTTTAAAGGGGTGATTTCTCCCCAGTTTATGCATTAACTAGGGAGCTGTGTCTCACAGGACTGCAAGACTCCAGAAATCAGGGTTGGAAGAAAGGCATGAAACAGGCATCAATAATCTCATGCTGATTGGAATACAGGAAGCTCTTTATACCAAGTCAGAGCATTTGTCCATTTACACCCAGTAACATAGATGTTGACTGGCAGTGATTCTCTGGGGGTTTCACTAGGATGGCCATGTGCCCTACTTAGGGTTGGGGAAGAAATTTGTGTCAGTTTGCATTTAAAGGGGAACTTACCTAATTTGCACTTTCCGAAACTAGATGTGAACCGAAAAATAGCCCCCCCACATTTGAAACCTGCACTTCTCAGAACATTCTCCAGCCACGTGTGTGTGTGTGTGTGTGTGTGTGTGTAATATTTGTGTAAAGGGTGCATGCAAATAACAATAAAAATGCCATATATTATGCAAAATTGCTTGCAGACATGCACATTAGGGGGAAATTTCCTGATGAATTTTCCTGAGAACTTTTTTTTATTTTATTAAATGCAAACTGATGTGGAAATGTGGAGAGCTGAATTTAGGATTAGAAAAAGGAGAAACAGAGACAAACAAAAATGGACAGATTTGCTCATCTCTGGTCCTATTTTCAGAGTCAAGTCCCCTATTGGAAGGGCTTTCTGGGGACAAATCTTTTCTTTAAGGGCTGTCAGCCCAAGTCTGGTTTAAAGATAAAGAACTATAAGGAGGAAGAGCAGCAGGAGCCTTGAAGTTATTGCCCAGGTTATTGGGTCGCAGCCTTTCGCACTGTGGTGAGATGCAGGCAGTCACCTATACATTGTCTCCCCCCCCAAAAAAGAGGATGCAGATCTGCATGTTTTTTTTTTAAAAAAATATGTTGACTTGTATTTATTATTTATTTAAACAATTTTTACACATCCTCACTACAATCATCTCTAAGTGGTTTACAAAGGTACATTATAGCAAAAATAAAAATCAGTTAAAATTCTAACATCAGCCATCAAATAAAATGCCTGCTGGAATAAAAAGAAGTCTTCAGCAGGCAGAGGGAGCCTGCCTGACCTCAACAAGAAAAGAGTTCCATAAAAATTGGGCCCACGATACTAAACATATGGCTCCTGGTGGATGTGACCCGTGCATCTGAGTCATGGGGGAACCACTCACAGCACAGACTTTTGAGCACTGGAGTTATGTGCCGGCGATAGCCTGTTCCCACCAACAGTCTAGCTGCAGTGTTATATGTGCAGATTTATTTATGATTTATTTCATAAAATTTAAATACCGCTTGGTTGTAAGAGAACGTCAAAGAGATTTGCAAATTTAGACAATGTTTACTGTAAGTAGAACTGCAATTGCATCTCACCATTGCAGAGAAATCTAAGCCCTGGTGCTTGCTTAGCCAGCTGCTGTCTAGGCGCTCCCTGCTGATGGGCAACTTCAAGGCCTCTCTCATTCCCCCTTCATATATATGTATTTAATCATTAAAACTGGACTTGGACCAGGCAGCCCTAAGAGCATTCCTGCTATTGTTCACCCCTTGCAAGCAGTTAGTATTCATTATCCTCCTGTCTCTGAGCATCTTAATACAATCCATCTTCAAATGTGTGGTCCACCTCATCATTTCCTTCTCACAACAATGCTGTGATTGCTTACGCTGAGTTTGTGTGTATGTGTGCATGTGATTGGACCAAGGCCACCCAGTGAAGTTCCTGTCCAAGTGAGGATTTGAACCCAGATCTCCCCAGCTTAAAAGTGTCTAGCTGTTAAATTTCGCTGGGAGGAGCAGCTTGCTGGGTGGAGTGGAGATGCTTTGCTAGATTCTTAGTAGCTGGGTTGCTGTTGCTTGCATTCACACCATGCTACCTTGTCCCATCTTCTCCTGGTAACAACAACAACAACAACAACAACAACAACGCCACCAATCTGGCTGAGTTTCCCCAGCAACTCGGTGCAGGCTTCCAGCAAAATATAAAAACACAATAAAACATCAAACATTGCAGCTTTGTGGGCTGCACACCACTTGACTGGCATTGCATTTAAGATGCAAAAGCTGTTCCCCATGGAGGGCTTTCTGGACTTCCTTGCCAAACCTGTCACTCATCTGCAGTGAAACAGATGTCCATCTTGCTCAGTATTGTCTACACTGACTGGCAGCAGCCCTCAAGGGTTTCAGGCAAGATTCTCTCCCAGGCTGACCTGGAGATGCCGGGATTTGAACCTGGGACCTTCTGCACGCAAGGCATATTCTCTTCCACTGAGCCATGGTCCTTCCCCTCTCACTTGTGGGCCCCATCCCTTTTTATTAGCCAGTTGGTTTATGTCCCCTCTCCCTGTATACCCTGAACTTTTCTTCTGCTGTGGAAGTTACCTGCATGCTACAGCTGAGGTGAAAGGCAGTTTAGGTTATGGAAGGACACTTGGAGCCGTTTTGCCCATGTGCCGCTGAAGCTCATTTTGGACAGCATCTGTTCATTATTACGTGCAGCCTTGGCAGCTCGCCAGCAAGGAGAACTGAAAGCAAGGCACAAAGATTGCTTTCACCCACTGGAGGGGAAATGGCTGAGGGGAGGAGGGTGAGGAAGACCGAGGGTGGTGGGATTGGAAGTGGAGTGAGAGGCAAGTGGTGGGAGGGAGGGGGGAAATACCAGCATTCAATATTTATAGCTCAGCGAGGCTGTGAGTCCCCCGCCAGGATCAGAGGGACGCATTTGCCAGGTGCTCCCCAGGCACAACAGAGGCATTTATCAATCCCCCGAGAAGGGAAAACCCGGATTTCTAGAACAGTGTGTGTACGTTTCTACGAAAAAGGGAGAGGCTGCAACCGATGCCTCATCTACAGAAAAAAAAGGAGAGGGGGAAAGCATTTTGCTTCTTCTGCAAATGGGGTCTGTTGCTCACAAACAGCCAAGTGATGGGTAGTATTTTCACCAGAACAACTCTTACTCCCCACCCCATAGCTTGCAGCCCCCTGTGATTTCCCCCCATCCTTTTTGCCAGTCATCTTTTCCATGCCACAACCCACCCTGACACACTTGTGACGGATACAGGAAGACTTCATCTGTATCGGATCTGCAAATTGCACAGGGTGGGTTATCCCTTCAGGCTACCAGCCCACCCCGTGGATCAGTGTGGGAGCAGCCTTCCCCACCAGCCTTGGCTCTGAGCGGTCAAGGGGGTGTCCTATGAGGGTGAGCAGCGGCCTTTCTTAAGTCAGCTCCAGAGCTGCTTTGAGTGGGGATCCCAGCTCAGTGGTAGATAAACCCCATGCTTTGCATGGAGACAACCTCAAATCCAATCTCCAGGAGCAGGTGATGGGAAAGGCTTCTCCTGCCAGAGAACTGCTGCCAGTCAGAGTGGATGGTACTGGGCTGGCTGGACAACTAGTCTGATTAGATAAAAGGCAGCTTCCTGCATTGTGGGGGAATAATGTGTTTCCCAGTGGAGGCTGTTCCATTAGAGCAAAGGGGCACTGTGCTGCCAGCTTCAGTCTGCTCTCACCCAGCCAACAAATGCCTGCCTTCTTAACTTCCATACAGTCCAAGGGGTGGCACAGTCTTTAGAGCTTTCACGTCCTCCTCTTTGCTTTCTGTGTGATCATTGTAAAACTCAGCAGGGAGAGGAATGGGGACAAAAGTAGAATTTGTTGGCTCTGCCTGTCACTGGCTGTGGCTCTACTCACTGTTGGGCTCCCGGCCTTCTGCCCTGCCAGTTCCAACGGGCACCAGCTTGTGCCTTGTGCCGCCACTCCTTCCCCCTCCTGCCTCTCTCCCTACAACTAGGAACCAGGTTTGGAGAGGATGGAACGGTGCTGAGCATTGACTTCTTCTTCACCCCCAAGCACAGCACAATGGGTGGGGTGCATTCCTTCTGTGTCCTCGGTGCCTGTGCTCAGTTTGAGGAAAGGCAGGTAAGTACAGCCAGGTTTAGGGCAGGAGGCCCTGGTCAGGACTTGCGCTCTTAACTGAGATAATGCCTCTGTAAGAGGTGGGTAGAATGAGATGTTTAATATGCAAAGCAGGGGATTAACCCATTTCCCCCACTGTGAATGCAACTGTCATTGGAAAATAGGGAATCCCGACTCTGGATGTGAATACTATGCTGTCGACACAGAAAACAGGGTTTGTCCATATTTCCTGCTTTTGCACATCTCATAAATGTCCGAAGCAGATCTGTGCACACACAGTGCTTTGTACATTAAGAATTGGTGTGAATACAGGAATTACGACTTGCTCACTGGCTCCTCAGTTGGTGCATACTGTTAATGTATGCAAGTGAAGTAGATAATGCTTATGGGGCAGTAGCTAACCAGGGTTAATTATACCAGGTGAGGTTTAAGGCAGAGCTTTCCAAACTTTTCATGTTGGTGGTGACACTTTTTAGACATGCATCATTTCCCGACACAGTAAATCAGTTTTACTAGCAAACCGGAGGTTAAACTAAACCCTTTGCAGCCCTAGGAGGAGTGCGGGGAGCATTCGCACAACACACCTACACACTGCAGCTGACACACCAGGGTGTCGCGACACACAGTTTGGAAAGCTCTGGTTTAAGGGTATGATGCTTTGTACGTAGAACTTTCCTGTTTCCCAGTCTTCAGTATATTCCCCCACCCACCCAGCCTTGTATGGCTTGGAGTTCCCTAGAATGCCCACTTTTCCTCTTCCTCTTCCTGGGCTAGTGATTCCTATTTCATTCTGTATTAGCAACCTGAAACGTTTCCAGCACAATTCTGTATGTGTTTACTTGGAAGCAGTGGAGGCTGGTCCATTAGGGCAAATGGCTAGAGCTCCATTGGCTGGGAATTCCAAAGTGTAGGTGCTGCCACACTAAAATATCAATTTCGTGCAAGCACATTATGGGTATTATATGGAACATGTGACAGTGCCAATTCCACAGTTGCCAGCGGTTGAGTGGGCATACATGGGGTACAGCAATCTCACAGGTAAAATGGCCCCAAGTTGTTCAGTTCCTTATATACTAATAGCAACACCTTCAACTTGGCAACCACTGCAGATCTCCGAGCACCGGTATTATTTACTGAAAGGGTCTCGCTCCCATAAGAAATGACAAGAGATATGTGACCCAAACAAAAACTGTTGCATGAGGATAACATCCTAGCTCTTCCCAAGTGGGTTTGGGATAAATGAAGAGAACTGGACAACATATGGAGAACATACCACCCCATTTTAAGGGAATTTGTGTCCTGTATTCCAGAAGCAGACATTCTGTAGACCGTAATGGTGGATGTTTATTTTGGAACACCTAGCTGCATCTCATCTGGTTGTGCAGGTATTCATCTTGGCAATGTGTGTGCCTTGCTATATTTGAAATTTTGATTTTTGCCACATTAGTTTCCAAGCAGATTAGAGCCTGCCTGACTCAGGAAAGGACTGAGAGCCATGAGTAGCTCAGCTATTCTCCTGCCTCAGGAGCTCCTGTTAGTCAGTCCCTGAGGGTTGAAGTGCCGTTGTCTGTTTTTACCCGGCTGTCTTCACAGCACAGGGGGGAAGCAGCAGAGGTGGGGAGATGGATGGGTAAGGGGATTTGCCGGAGACAGCCTGGCTCCTGCTCAGAACCCTCCATTGCACAGTGGGGAAACCACCTGAGGAATCCCCAAGCTGGCTAGCTAGCTTCTGGTTGCACCCTTGAGCATTATTGGGGGGGGGGGGCATTACACCGCAATACGGCAGTAAGGAGCTTTCTTGGGACGTTAACCTCAGATTTTGTTACATGCTGCCTACGGCAGGAGCACAGAGCCATCATAGACAGAACTGAGCAGAAGCACGGAAGCTGCTTTTTAATGGTTAGGGTGGCAGTGAACACCATATATGTGGCCAACGTTTTGGAGGAGAGACAGCTTAACTTTGTCAGGGCTTCTTCACCATATTGATGGCATTTGGTCATACCGATCAGCCAAGGCTGTTGGCTTAATAAACCATAATGTGCTTGGGCTGCAGCATGCAACCCATTCTCCTCTCCCCTCCTAGTGCAAGCAGGCAAGCAAATCAGGAAGGAGATAGCTGAATGCTGTACCTGCTGCTCATGTGATGAAATCTGGGGTGGTATCGTGGCACAGAGTGCTTTCCTGCCGTTTGAAACGTAGTGCAACATTGTTATTAATTAATTACATTTACATACCAGGTTTTTGTTGTGGTTGCTGCACTACATTGTTGACTCAGGTTAAGCTTGTGGCCTACTAAGACCCCAAGATCCTTTTCAAATGCACTATGGGCGATCCAGGTGCTCCCCATCTTATACTTGTGCTTATACTTCCAGCCTGAGTTCAGAACCTTACATTTGTCCCTGTTGAAATTCACTTTGTTAGTTTTTGGCCCAGTTCTTCATTCTGTTAAGGTCATCTTGAATCCCGATTCTGTCTTCCGCGGCATTAGCTACCCCTCCCAGTTTGGTGTCATCTGCAAATTTGATGAGCATCCCTTCAATTCCTTCATCCATTTATAAAGTCTTTGAACAACAAGCCCAGGACAGAACCCCACGGCACCCCACTTGTCACTCTATCCCCCAGGATGACAAGGAAGTGAGCACTCTTTGGGTTTAGCCAGCCAGCTGCAGCTTCCTGCGTTGCTATGACAACATTAAGCAAGATGGACCAATAGTCTGATCTGGCATCAGGCAGCTTCTTACGCACCTTAGAAGGGAGTGGATGTATGGAGTGGGGGAAATGCCCAAGCTGCTTCCTTGGTCAGCCCCACAAGAGCAAGGACAGAAATGATTTCTCTGCTTCCAATGATCTGAGCTGAAAACGGGAAGGTCAGCAGGGTGGGAGGGGCGGGGCACAGATGTGGTGGTGGGGAGAGATGGAGTGGTGGGGGGAGGGCAGTGAACTTCTGAACCTAAAGTCTGGAGATCAGTTCATTACCTTAACACGAGTTAAAAATAAATGTCTCATCTCTTTAAATGAGCCTGTCTGCAATTACGGCTTGGCATGTCTGCTTCAGAGCGTCCTGAGTGCTGGCATCGCTCCAGGTGGCAGGCGGCTTCTAAGAACCCTCTCTCTCTCTCTCTCTCTCTCTCTCTATTTTTGAAAAACAAAGCAAAACAAATCAAAGGTGTCTGCTCAGCTTCTCTGTCTCCATCTCCCTCTGCTTTGCAAGCTTCCCGAGACACTGAGAGTTCTTTAAACGCTGCCTTGAGATCCCCACAGCCCTTCTAATACCACTGCTCAATACAAAAACGTTCCTTTTTTCCTCCTTAGACCCCTGGAGTGGCTCAGATTACTGCATCCCTCCAAGGGGAAAGGACTAAGGGTAGAGCACTGGCAGCCATCTTTAGCACTATTAAGACTATTCCCCTAGGGTTCCTCCAGACTGGTGAGTCCCCCCTGCCACCCCTGGTGCAATTCTGCAACATCATTGACACAATAACTGTGCTTCTGTGATGGATTGGTACTGGACTGTCCACACACCATTCCGCCTTATTGCTTTTTCTGTGGTACTTCCCCAATGTTGAGGCATTATTTTTATTTAGTTTTATTCATTTGTTAAATTTACATACCGCCCTTCATCACAAGATCTCAGGGTGGTTCACAGAATAAAAATGCAAGATAAAAACACAAGTAAATTATTGCCATCTGGAGGGGCTTTCTTGCTCTAAGGGAGACAGTGAAGCAAAACAAAACCTTGGAACATTTGCGGCATAAAAAGTTACGGGATTTCAGCAAGAAGTTACAGGGCGTGCACTGATTGGATGTCTACCCCAAAACTTCTGCAGATGCAAAACACTGATATGGAAATGGAATCTAGTATAACCACCTCAATGCCATCATGAATGTACCATGAAAAGGATATAGGCCACTGTCTTTTACCCTGAGTAGACCTGTTGGAATGAATGGCCGTAACTAGGCAAGGCCCATGGTTTTTAGTGGCTCTGCTCTTGAGCAAAAGTTACCTGAATACAATTCAGTGTCTGGAGAGGGCCCTCTAGTTTAAAGCAGCAGAGAAAATGTTCTGGTATATATCCAACCCACTTGAGAACAAGTGGATTACATTAAATAGTAATACCATGCAGCCAGCTGTGGTTTGTGTTTGAACGTAGCCAGGTTGGGGTTGTTGTTTTTTTTGTGGTGGTGGTGGGGCTTATCACCCCAGCAGTACTGTAACATGACAAGCTGCACCTGCTGAAAAATTGTCTTCTGTACAGTCATTATAAGAATGCCACAAGGGCTCTGCTGGTTCAGGGAAGAGGTCCATCTGGCCCAGCATTCTGTTCTTAACAGTGGCCAAGCTGATGCCTATGGGAACCCAAGCACCTTCTACCCATTGCATCTGGTCACATGAAAGGACAAGGGCAAGATGGAGAAGGCATGGCAGGTTGTTGTCCACCAGGGTCAACTTTAGAGAGTGGCGAGGTTGGGCATTGGCCGAGTCAAGCAGAAGGACCATTGCCCTAACAGTGCTACCATGAAATATCTGAGAAGATCAGATGCAGCCAAAACATATTCTCACATGCATGTTTTGCCTTGTTCATGATGTGGGGTGGGTGGGTGGGCTCTGATGGTGCTGTGCCTGAGGACCCCAACATCCTGGAGACAGCAGTTTTGCCCATGCATGCTGGTGGTATGTAGGCATGGGTTTAGATCTGTCTACTTTTCAGTCATAATACTCAGGGTGGCCTCTGATAGCCACTAACTTAGGTTGCCTCTAAATGAATCATATATCAAGCAATTGTCCTCTTCTTGTGTGCATGTGTTTTACAGTAATTTGGCTAGAGGTTATGCAGTAAGGCAGCTGGAGGAAGAGAGGTGTACAGAGACCAGAGAATGAACTGTAAGTGGAGGGCTGTCCTCTTTGCCACCCTTTGGACCTCCTAGGAAACTCATTAAACCAAGCATGGTGTAGCTTGGAACTGCATGTATGAGAAGCAGCTGAATGAGACATGGTTGTAGGCAGGCAGAAGAAGCTCCAGCGACCTTGGTGTCTGTCCATACAAGCAAGCCTAGTGTGAGATGCTGTTGTGATATCAGCAGGTTCCAGGAACTGCCTTTGTTGTCAGAATTTGGGGGTGATCTGTGGGTTTGTTTGGTCCTTGGGTGAGAGCCAGGGTCAATGCAGAGAGTCCTGGGCAAGAGCCAGGAGGCTAAGAGATGTTAAGTGGGGAGTTGTGTCAAAAGAAGATGGACATGCTACCTGTATATATTTATCAGTAATTTGTAGCAATGGTTTCATTGTGTATTTTTGTGACTTTAGTTTTTCATTTTCTGCACACTGCTTAGAGATATGTTTGTGTATGAAGCAGTATAGACAAGGTTTAAATAAAATAAATAAGAGATACACTGCTGCTGTCAAGCGGTTGTTACCCTGCACTATCCACTGTGGTTCTTGCTGCAAAAACTCCATTTTTGGAGTGTTGCACAGGAATGAAATTTAGCTGTTGCTAGTTAGCACAATGCACTCACTTTCTTTGCAGTGGGTTATGGAGGTGCACTCCTACTGCATGAAATACATGTACTGGCATCTAAAAGTGCCCTTAGATGGGTTTGCAGTATTACATGGACGATAAGTTTCAATGGCTACACATCATGACGGCTAAATTCTACCTCCAGGATCAAAGCCAGCATACCTCTGGGGCTTATGAGTGGGGGACTGTTGTTGTGCTCATGCCACACTTGTGGGTTTTTCAGAGGCATCTGGCTGGGAAGCAGAAAGCTGGAGTAGGTACACCTTTGGCCCAATCTTGAAATATGTCAGGCTCTAGGTAGACCACTTAATGATTTTTCTGCTGGTTGTAGCAATTGCAATGCACTGTGTAGGATGCTGCATGACCTTTAATTGCATTTTTATTGTTTCTTTTATTTCTTATGTTGTATTACAATTTCAGTTCCATAGCATTCAAATTGTAAGTGTTCTTCATGGACATTCCACAGGCCTCTGGTGTTCTGTGGACCAGGATTGGAAACCCCTGGCCTAATCCAGCAAGGCTGTTGATCAATAAATTTTTTTTGGAAAGGTGACCCAAGTGAAACCTGAAGACCCAGAAGCCAAAACAATTATTTCTAAACAATCATCAGGAATTCCTTATTTTTTAAAGAAGGGGTGACTCGTGGTTTTCAAGTACATGAAGGCACTTAAAGCCACCATGAATCATCCTGGCATTTGGTACTTTAGTAGGGTTCTTGTGCTGCCAGTGCGATTAGCGTGAGGTTGGCGCAGTGGATATGAACTGATAAGTCTGACAGATTTACCAAAGTGAGTCACTTTTGAATTGTGGGCCATTATCTTTTGCAAACGTCTTTGGAATCCTGTAGGGAACAAGCTGGAGGGGGGTGTCATTAAGATGATTATCAGTGTGGTAGCACCCAAAAGGCGTTGGGCACATCGCAGCTTGACAGGAAGCTCTGGTCTCTGCCCCCAGGAGTGGAGCGATTATCTACTTACTTGGCAAGTTTGGCAATAGGTCCCAGTGGAATGAAATGAATAAGGCTTTTCAAATCTACGAATCAAAAGTAAGCATTTAGTTGACGGAGATTATAACCTATAATGCTGCTCTTAAGAACTTTGGCAATTTTTATTTTAAATCTAGCTTCGGAATGATTCACAGGCTGTGGTTTTTACAATTTTCAGCGTTAACAATGTCTTGAAAGGTCTGTTTCTGGGTTAGATATTAAAGAATCAATTCAGGGAAAATGGAATTGCCACCTTGCTGTGGATTCTGAAGCTTTTCACTTAATGTTTCTGAAATCACTGGGGTTCATTGACTCCCTTCCCCTCTCGAGAACCTGGCCCTCATGAGATCATTTAGTAAACTAGATTAAGTGGGTGCAGTTGCTCCAGCTAGATAGCTGGGATTAAATTCACCCCGAAACACAGAATCTTTGCTAGTATCTGCTAGCAAAGTTGGCCCTACCATTTGGCAAAGTGACACAGGTGCCTTAGGTGGCAGGTGCTGTGGTAGTGGCAGCTACCACCAGTCCCCCGCCCCGTCCAGGCAGTCAGCTGTGCTGCAAGACAAACCTGTGTGTTCCCCATGGCCTGATATGCTACCTCTGATACTAGGTTACTGCCCTCAGGGGGCTCCTTCTTGTTGCAACCTCTCTTAAGTGTGCAATTGTGAGATTCAGGAGAAGGAGCAAACACCTTTCTTTTCCATCCGTCCGCCTTCTGGGCACTGGTGCAGGCTAGAGTCAAGAGTGCAGCCAGATTGGCAATGGTGGTAACAGCAAGAGGGTAGATCCATTTGGGGGTGGGGGAATCCACTGAGGGGATCTTGCCCCACCCCCTGAAAAAAGCAGTAACATTGCTTGTTATAGCAGTAACAAGAAAGGAAGGAAGGGATGTGGCTTAGTGGTAGAACATCTGCTTTGCATGCAGAAGGTTCCAGGTTCAACTGTCTGCATCTCCTGGTAGGGCTGGGAATGTCACTGGTCTGAAACACTGGAGAGCAGTAAACCCCATGTAGATACATTAAAACCAAGATCAAAGCGTTAAAAACATCCCACCCACTTCTAAAAAGGTCTTCCAACAGCGGTGCTTCTAAAGTGTGCTCTCACACACATACCGTATTTTTCCATGTATAAGACGCCCCCTATTTTGGGGGACTAAATTTAAAGAAAATTAGGGGAGATGGCCCAAAGTTGTCGAGCTTTTTAAAGAGGGAATTGCACTGGTGGCACCATCACCCCAACAGGGCCATTGCTGGGGGTTAGCAAAGTGGGCAGCCACTCCTCCCACGCCACTGCGGGAAACACCTTCCACAGCAGCATGGGGGGGGGAGAGAGTTGCGTGCCCACCAACCAGCTGGCTGGCAGCATGCAGCTTCCCCCTCCCCACTCCACTATCCGTGTAAAGGACGACCCCAGTTTTTTGACACGTTTTTTGAGTCAAAAAACCTCATCTAATACACAGAAAAATACAGTATTTTCCACTCAGTGACTGCAGCGTCAAGGGAACGTTTGCATGTGTGGAGCAGCCAAAACACCCTAGTTGGAGGTACGATGTTGCCTGACACCGCACTGTTTTTCAAAGGGGGGCGGTTCATCTGTTCAGCTGCCTGCTGTTCATTTGGGGATAAGCCACCGAGTGATGTACTTCCATGTGTGACTCAGACCTGGCCATTGTTCTATAGCATTGACTCTTATTTGGCCCGGGCACTTAATCTATAGCATGCTTAGCACAGAGGTTAATCCTGCCCTAATCCTGATACCTCATACATTAAGTTTGAACTGGCGATCAAAGGCTGCTTTGACACAGGGCTTCTTCCAGATGTCACTGCTCTGAATTAAAACATATTGTGGGAGAGATGAAGGCATGCAAATATCTCGAAGACCTCCGAGTGGTTACAGCAGCCCTGCTCTTTTCCTTACTAGCTAAGCATGCTCACCCTTCGTATATGTTTTAAGACAAAGAATCTGTTTGCAGATCACTTGGATGCTCGTTAATCTCTCTGTTTGAAAAAAGCACGACCTTTTGGAATGCTTCGTGTATTAGATGCTAAAAATTGGCTGAGAGAAGGGGGAAATGCCAAAATGTGGGAGGCACCTGTTTTTCTACCGCAATCTAACTGCTCATGGATGATGGTAACTGTAGTCCTGCAGCATATGGAAGGTCACAGGTTCCCTGCCCCTGCTATAATATTGTCTGCATGCTCACACTCCAGCCATCTCTTTTGATTCTTTGATCCCCTCCCACTTTTCTGCAAAGAAACAGTGGCGTTATGTGAATGCAAGAGAGTAGACTGCTGAAACTAGTTCGGCAAGGACCGTGTGCACGTGTGTAGATGTGAGTGAGTTCTGAGGCTGTGTGAATTCAAGGATTTGGGCTGCCTTGCCTCCTTTCCTCGGACAAAGAATGTGTGCAGAGACTCTGAGGATTAGCAAGCTTGTTAGGGTATGACAGCGTCATAAATTCCTCCCTCCCACCCCCCCCGCCTCCTTTTGAGACTGTCAAACCTACTTGAGTCCCAGAGATGTTAGCTGCTGTTTTATTGCTGCCGTTCTGGAAGCTGCTCCCTCTTCTGCTGCTTTGATTTATCTCTGCACTTTGTACTGATTGGATTAGAAGTTTAAATGCTTAAGAGTGCATAACAATATATTTTTCTTATTAATATTAAAAAATCATTATTGGTTTTTTATTTTATTTTTATAGTTCTGCTTCGAACTGAATCCCCCAGTTTGATTTATTCTCTCTCTCAGAGTGGAATTTAATGCTAATAGGAGCAATCATTGCTTTGTTTTGAATCTTTGACTGTTTGGAAAACTTTCGCTGCAAAGGGAAATTACGGCATTATTAAGAGTCCATTAAAAGAGGGTTTGCCTGGCGTTGCCAGCGATTACCTGCAAGGCAGAGGCAGAGCCAAAAAGCAAAGACAAAGAACTTGTTTTTCAGGGGCCTCGTTCCACATCCTTCATTGGCTGTAATGTAATTATCACAGCAGTTATTATAATCAAGTCTATTATATTACAGGTATTAATTGCAGGTCCCATTGGCAAAATTTCTTGTGGGACACCAGGCTAATAATGAGTGTAAATCACTGTGGAGCATGATTCTTTTGTGTTAACCTACAGATCAGGTGTCTGTGTAGCTCCTTCTGATTAAGTGAGGGCCAATAACAAGAGTCTAGTTAAAACACCCTCCCCTCCCCACGTCAACAGCCCTAAGCTCCAAACCTGATGCCTTTGCAGCATTCCAGTGGGGCGTCTGATGCAGGCTCTGGCTGATAGCTCTCCTGCGAATTGAAATGGCAAGATAGTTTATGCACACCTGTCGCCATTACGGCAGTCTACACAGGCATTTTTCCTTTATATTTTCAAATTTCACTTGGGGGGAAATCAAGGCATGTCCCCCTCAACTATTGTTTGGTCTTTGGGAGTTCTTCTTCTTCTTTGGCGATCACTCGTAGCCAAGTAAGACTGTCTTCCATAAACACGGTTTTAACAATGAGTCTGTAAGTGACTGTGGAGGCCAATTCTGGAACCACACGTCCTTCCACAGTGGGGACATTGGCTGATCACGGTGTGGATTTGCCAAGCGTGCCTTCCTCTAAGCTCGTTTCTCCCTTGTGTCCTGAGTTTGAGTGTCTTCAAAACCCATGACGCCTTTGGTAAATACCTACAACTTTGGGGATACCTACAAATTCACCTCTGTATGAGCCTTTCATTGGACAACTAGATCAGGGGGGCGTTATGCTGGTTATAGGTCCCTTGAGCAAGGCATGATAAGTGGCAGTGATGCTAGCAGGATTCTGGACAGATGTTGTTGAGCTCTACCCAGCAGAGAAAGCAGAAGGCCCCGGAACCCAAGTGGGCGGGCTTACCTGCCTTTTGAAGTCAGTGAAATAATTCACATTACTCTCCGTAAAATCATTAAGTCCAGAGTCTACAGTCATCTGACGGCAACCACTGGTCTGGTGTCTTCACTAAGTCATTGGCATTCTCAATGAATTTCTCTTCAGTTCACATTGAAAGTCGAACCTTCTCCAAAACAATATGCAAACTGAAACACAGACCATCTTTCAAAATCCTGGCTCACCAATGCAGTTCTCTGGACAGGGGAATAATGTGTGCGTAAAAATGCCTATAGTGTGAAAATCATACGACACATTGCATTTGGGACATTTGGTTTGCAGAAATGGGTACCGTTTGCAAAATTGCAGAGGAAAAATATGTTATAATAGGGAGAAATGCACACTAAAATGCTAATGAATTTTCATAAGAACTTCTCTCTCTTCAAAAAATGGCAATCTTATGTGGAAATGTGGGGAACTGAACTTTAATTTGGAATATTGATAAATGGAGAAGAACCTGAAATTGACTGATTCGCCCATCCTTATGCAAGTTGCTATCTAAAGAGAGCCCCTGAAAGACCCAGAGTCTAAAATCTAAGTGCACCACTGATCTGTGTGCCTATCTCCCGCAGCATGGGGCTGCTTCCTGCAGAGGGAGGGTCCATTTTCTCCTTGCTCCCAGCTCCTCCTCCTCTCATTTGCCAGGGAACATGCTGGTGTGCAGTTGAGCGAGGAGAAGGTAGTTTTTTCTTAATGCTGTCCTTTTCTTACTTGCTGCCTCTAGGCAGAAGGGGAAGGATGGGCAAGCAAGCAAGTAGCAACAGAGAGGAGGAAGAGGAGGAAGAGAAACAGCAGCAAAGGGTTATAGGCAACTTGGCACCCACAGTGGTCCCTTTTGGAATGTGAGCAGATGTCTGGCCATGCCAGTTATGGCTGGATAAACTCCATTTCCAATCTTTTATCACTATTGGATCATCAGGTGTTGGAAGGTGAATTACTCTCATGGCTAGTGCCTGCTAGGTCAGCTAGCAAGGTAGGGATGAAGGAATCTTGTCAGTTTCATTCAATTTTCTCATTTGTTCCAGACTTAAATTCTGTTCACCACATTTCTGCATCAGTTTGCATTAAAAAAATAATGAAAATTTGTCAGCGTTTTAGTACACATTGGTCCCGATATACACATTTTCCTCCCAAGAGATCCCCCCCCCCCAATATGCCGCAGTTTTTGGTGTTATTTCCACTAAAACATGCATTTTAATGCACTTCCCCCTCCCTCTAACATATGCATTTTGTACGTTTTCCCTTTTTGATTGGAAAATTGCAGCATACAATTTAGAGAAGTGCAAATTTCAAAGGACAGCTGTTCATGTATCATATGGGGAAGTGTGAATTTGGTAGGTTAGCAATCCAAACCAATTTTGCCCCCCACCACTAGCAGATGTAGCGGTATGGCATGCTCATTGCTCAGGACGCCATCCGCCCCATTCCCTCTCCCCTAGGTTTTCTAACCTTTCTCCACTCCCCATAGTCAGCCAGCACTTCATGCCCACTGAACATTCTCAGTCCTCATTGAGAGATTATCCCCCAATAACTTTTGTGCTTCTGCAAACCGTAGGGTTCCCCTGAGACTGCTGATGACTCCGCCTGGTGCATGGATGGTGCTGTTTTGGCTACATAAGAACTTGCATTTGGAAAATTCAGGCTGCTGTGAATATACAATGATAACGAAGGATGTGCAGCATTTCACTGCTCCTTCTGCTATATTTGCACATTTATCAATACTCTTTTGTTGGGAAAGTGTTTATTTATTTACAGTACTACGACGCGAGTCCCTGTCCTCAGGCTCACAAAGACACAGCACACGAGGAAAAGGAAATGGGAGGGAGAAGAGGGAAAGCAAACTCAAGTACATATTCAGCGGTGGTTTTGGCTGTCTTGCCCTCTGAGATCAGATCCAGGTGACAATGTCCAAGTCAGGAGGACAGGTCAGAGCTCCCTTAGAGCTCCTCTGGTCATTTCTCTTCCCACCACTAATAACCAAAGTTGTTCCTGTTGTTCTCCAGAACTGATAGTGAGCTTTCATTTCACCATTTGGGCTATTGGGAGCCTTCTTTGGCATTTCACACACTTTGGCTAATGAGAAGTGACCACCTTGCCTTGTGGATCTCCCAGCTTTGAATCCACAGCCCAGCAGCTCAGCAGGGCCATTTTCAGGTCAGGCACGACTCCTGTCTTTATTGCTTGATTGTTTGAAAGCAGACATGAAGACATTTCTGCCCAGGGTAAAAGCATTGTGATTGTTTAAAATGAATTGAGCAAATCTCATAAACTGGAGCTTAACCCCACCCCCAGCCTGCTGAGCTGTTGCCTTTTCAAAAGTGAGTAGTCATTTAGAGAAACCATAAGCTTCTGTGGATTCATAAGAAGACCTCCATGTTCATCAGGGAAGAGTAATCCAAGGCCTCTTCATATGTTAACATTAAAAATAATAATAAAATGTCAGATTATAGGACTTATTTCAGGGACCGGAAACCTTAGAACTGGGGGTCAAATGCAGTCCTCCAAACTTTTCTATCTGACCTCCGTGACACCTGGCCAAGCCACAAACCCTCCTGAGCCACACCTCTCACCTCACCTCCTTGCTTTGCACCCTCCTTAAATGCTTTTGCTTGGCTGGAATGCGTCCTTGAACTCTGATAATGCTTTTTGATTGTGTGGATTGTGTGGATAGAGAGGGGCAGATACAGGTGGCGCTGTGGTGTAAACCACTGAGCCTCTTGGGCTTGCCGATTAGAAAGTTGGCAGTTCGAATCCCTGTGACGGAATGAGCTCCTGTTGCTCTCCCCCAGCTCCTGCCAACCTAGCAGTTCGAAAGCACGCCAGTGCAAGTAGATAAATAGGTACCACTGTGGCGGAAAGGTAAATGGCATTTCCGTGTGCTCTGGTTTCCATCACGGTGTTCCATTGTGCCAGAAGCCATTTGATCATGCTGGCCACATGACCTGGAGAGTTGTCTGTGGACAAATGCAGGCTCCCTTGGCCTGAAAGCGAGATGAGGACTGCAACCTCATATCACCTTTGGATGGACTTAACCGTCCAGGGGTCCTTTACCTTATACCTTAGAGAGGGGTGCACAAGTGTGAGTAGAAACTA
Organism: Podarcis pityusensis; assembly: GCF_964106645.2. Lineage (NCBI taxonomy): Eukaryota > Metazoa > Chordata > Lepidosauria > Squamata > Lacertidae > Podarcis > Podarcis pityusensis. The sequence continues at coordinate 20,366,293 of NC_138033.1, forward strand.
CTGTTCATAGGTAAAATTCAGATTTTTTGCTCTGCCCATTTTTGCCTCTGGCCCCACTCATCCCTGGCATGTGGCCCCTGGAATATTGCCCAGAAGTGAATGTGGCCTTCATCTGACCAAAGGCCAATTCTGAACTCTTTTTAGCAGGCAAGTGAGAATTTTCTTGCACAGATAATTTTTCAAGGGCATTATATATCATAGAATCATGGACTTATAGAGTTGGAAAGGACCACAAGCCTCATCTAGTCCAATGCCCTGCAATACAGAAATGTTTTTGCCCAACGTGAGGCTCAAACCCACAAACTTGAGATTAAGAGTCTCATGCTCTATGGTCTGAGCTATCCACTTCATTTTATAATGTGTGGTTGTTTCTTGCTGGTATTTTGCTGCTGTTTTCATTCTTATTTGAATTATTATTAATAATAATATTGCTGCTGCTGTTGCATTGAGATCTTTCTGGATTTTGTTAACTGTGTGAAGCCTCTACACATAGAAGAAAGGCAGGATATCCCTCTGTGTAGGGAACACTCATTTTTATTTTATTTATAAAATTTGCATCGCACCCTTCATTCTGAAAAGGATCATAGGACAGATCACAGCATGGTATGCAATACCCATAAAAAACCCCATTAAGTTAAATTCACAGAATCACAATTCAGCTTAAAAACATCAGTGACCTCCTTACCATTGATCTGTCCCTGTTCATGAACTAGGCCCATCCTGCTGACTCAAAAAGGCTTGGCAGAAGAGGAATGTTTTCAGCTTGCGCTGAAAATCGCAAGTATATTGTAATGCATGAACTGTAGCATGGTATGCACCAGTGGTTTCAGGATCTGTAAGCCCGCACAGATGAGAAGCACAGCCTCTTCATATGTGAAGGGATGCCTTCTTCTTCCATGCAGGGATGTCAAAAGAATTCCAATGGAAACTGCAATGGGAGTGGAAATTGCCCATGTTTGCTTCTTCGTCCCATGCCCAGAAATGGACATCAAACCAGCGAATGCAATTGGTATTCATGGTTGTTTTTGTCAGTCCAAAATTATACGTAGCTGATAATGATCCACCTCCCCCATTTGCATTGAAGTGAATGGTGTGGAATAACACAGTGGTAGTGTTGTTAATTGTGCGAAATTTCACCATGACTGACAGTGAGATGAATAATGCCATTTTTGTTGGAAGCTGAACTGCAGCGGATGGAAACGGTGCTGTGTGTGACATATGTCGATTGGGACAGAAATTGATGTCTTCTTACATCCCCACTCCTGTGTGACATTGCCCCTTTCTTAAGACCATTGCTCCGGTTCCCCCCACTTTGTAGGAGTGTCTGTCAGAAAGAGAGCACCCAGACTTTAGAATGCCCTCCCCAGAGATACTTGTCTGGCACCTAGGCTCATATCTTTTCAGCTCCAACTAAAAGCCATGTTGTTCTCTGACAAGCAGTTGGTGAGTCATAGCAGAGCCAGTGTTGCATTGCAGTGAATGGGTTGGGCTAGGGTTAGCTAGATTTGGGTGCTGTAAATCATTCGGCTATGGAAGCATAGAGTGACTTTGGATCGGTTACTGTCTCTCAGCCTAACAGGATTGTTGGGAGGATGAACCAAGAAAACAGCAAAAAAAGGTACAATATGGCCTCTTGGTCACTTGTTGCCAGCCTGTTTTGCTGCTGTTGGCTCAATCACTCACTGTTGGGGATGAAATATATAAAATTAAATTAAAAAATTGTCCTGCAGCACCTTAGAGACCAACTAAGTTTGTTCTTGGTATGCGCTTTCGTGTGCATGCACACTTCTTCAGATACACTGAAACAGAAGTCACCAGACCCTTATACAGTGATATCTTGGGTTACGAACTTAATTCGTCCCGGAGGTCTGTTCTTAACCTGAAACCGTTCCTAACCTGAGGTACCACTTTAGCTAATGGGGCCTCCCGCGCCGCCTCCCGCGATTTCTGTTCTCATCCTGGGGCAAAGTTCTCAACCCGAGGGACTACTTCCGGGTTAGCGGAATTTGTAACCCGAAGTTTCTGTAACCTGAAGCGTCTGTAACCCAAGGTAACACTGTATATAGTGGGAGGGTGGGGTGGGGTTTTTCTCAGGAGGGTAGTAGGAGATGGGTGATTGACTCAGTGGGTATGGTAGACCTGTTGACGACTGTTAACAACTGCAGTTAGTCCTACAGGAAAAAGCAAGGGATAGTATGCAGATGATTAGAATATGTAATGTCAGGGATGGTGCAAGTTGTGGCCCAACAACATCTGAGTCCAGAGGAAGGCCGGCAGATCAAGTCCTATATGGAAAGTTTGAAGGAGTTGGATATGTTTAGCCTGAAGGAGATATGGTTAAGCAGAAGCAGCTCACTCAGTGGGGTGGTCGTGTGTGTGCACTGTGTTGAATTTCCCATTTTCTTGCGTTTCAGAGGGGTTTGAAAGAGAAATAGGCAAATTAATGGAGGATGGGGCTGTCAGTGCCTACTATGGTCAGAGGTAGTATCTGCCTGAATGCCCATTGCTGGGAATGACAAATGTGGGCTTCCTACGAGTGTCTGGCTGGTCACTGTGAGAGTTGGGTGCTGGGTTAGATGGTCCGTTGACCCGATCCAGTAGCCCGTTCTTATGTTATTCAGTTAAGGTTGCCTCCTTTCCAAGTTCTACAGCGTCTTGATTCAGAGATGATAATAATCCCTCGATGCAGAGGTGATAACAATCCTCCCTTCTCCGCAATGCTGGATGGAAAACAAGCTGTGCTTGCTGATTTCTGCAGACCAAACTTGTTTTAATGGCACGGGGCATTTCCTCGTTCTTCGATCAACAGCAGGAAACTTTGTGCAATGTTTTTGCATGGCAAACTTGCTGCTGAGGGTGGCAGAGGAGCAGAGCCATTGAAAAAAAAAACCCACCCCATCACACGGCAACCTTCGCACTCTCTCCATGCTTCTTTCAAATCCCTTGCTTGTGAGCAACAGCTGTGCCTCTTTGGGGAGGCAGGGTCTTTGGGGAGACGTTTGCACCTGACTCCCTCCTCCTGAAGCAGCACCTGCCTGCTCTGTAGAAAAGGGTTGGGAGACCAGCAACGTTGCCACCTGCTCCATCTCTCCAAAGGCTACCCCTGAGAGGCACAGCCTCCTCCTCCTCCTCCCTCCTTTCACCAATAAGCCTTGGCTGGCAATCATATGACCCAAGTACGGCTGTGGCGTCTTTGAACTCTGCTAATTTGCTCTCCTAATCCTCCCAGTCTCGGTAGATCTGACAGGCGCTGGGCCTTCCAGCACAGCAGGGAAGGAGAACCACAGTGTGGGGTGTTTGGATGAGGGAGGGGGGAGAAGGTGGTGGGGGGGGAGGGAGACAGACTTTGCAAGATTGTGATTTGCGAACCTTTCTTCTCTCCCTTGTGTGTGTGTGTGGATTCCTCCGGTCCCCCCTGGCCTACTCACGACCTCGTTCCTGTGCCGCTAGCAGCCAAGCCTTCCTTCGCACGCAAGGCTGCCCCAGATAGCTGGCTGGCTGGCTGGGGCTGGCGGACGGCTTGCAGTTGCAGACATGCTGCCTGGCTGCTCTTTGGCAGCTCCCTGCCTGCTTCGCCTGCCCCGGGTGTGCGAAGGAACTCTCTGGGCCCAGCTGCTGCCAAGACGGAAACGAGGCTTATGTGCTCTGTTAAAAGAGAAAGAGCGGAGGGGGGGCGGCGGCAGCGGCGGCGGCGGCCCAAAGGCCTGGGAACACACGTAACGGAGCATGCATGGGAGTAAGATGTGTGGAGCGCATGGAGTAGGCACATGAAGCTGGGGAATGCTTGGAGCTGAGTTTTCCAACGTCGCAGAAGTTGGTCTCCTTAGCAGCTCAGTTTGCGCCTGGTCAGAGTCAGGCCTTGTGTGTGTGTGTGTGTGTGTGTGTGTGTGTGGCTGCTGCCACTTGCAAGTGGAGAACTCCAGGGTGGGGTGAATTCATGTGCATCAGGGGTGTGGTGCAGGATGTGAGTGTGGTTTGGGGTTTCACATTTGCCGGATCTATAGAACTAGGAAAGGATTAGATAAATGCTTCTGTGGAGAATCACGCTGCTGTTGTAGACTGATGACAAACCACTAAGCGACATAGGCTTGATATCTTCACTCTTTCCCAGGGGTGGGTGGGGTGGTGGGTACAGGGTTGTACCCAGAGTAGTGCTAATTAACTTGTTCCATCAGCGCAAGGATTTAAGTTTGCACCATGCGACACCCCCCCTTCTCCATGTGCCCCCCTTCCCTTCCCGCCCCTGTTCTGCCCTGTTAGCGACGTTTTCAGGTCACTTCCAGGTTTGGCACTGTGCGAGTGATAGTGCATCAGTCGGAGGCGTGTCAACCAGCCATTGCCTGTAATATGGAGTTCTGTGCATATGCGAAGAGCAACATTTCCACAGATAGAATAAGGTCATGCTTGTGACCTCTGCATTCTTATATTAAATATCGCCATCTGAGCAACACCTCCACAGTGGGTATCGCAGAAGCCTCTTTGGAACCTTCTATGTTCAATGCGATGATTTGTACATACGATGGTTTCAGGGCTGTTATACATAACTCCCCTTTAAATACCATATACACCTGCAGATGCTTTGGGGCATACATACCACTTCCTGCTTACTTCCTGTAACTTTATATCACAAATGGTATAGGGACATAGAAGAATAGAGTGTACCAGATCAGGTGATTCACCACTGCTGTCTATGCTGGCAGGGAGCTGCTTTCCAGGTAATATAAGCATTTATATGCACACTTCCCACTAGTGTGTGCATTTTGGCTGGAGAAGCTACATTGCAAAATTCAGAAAAGTGCAGTTTTGTTTGTTTGTTTGTTTGTTTGTTTGTTTACTTGCGCCTTGTTTCAGAAAGTGTGAATTAGTTAGGTTCACCTTTAACTGCTGAGTGAGAAGGAGATTCTCAAGCTGGATTGTGTGCAGAGGAGGATGGCCAAGATAATGAAGGGTCTAGGAACCAAGCCTTATGAGGAACAGTTGAGGGAGCTGAGTATGTTTAGACTGGAGAAGAGAAGACTGAGAAAGGCATCTTCAAATATCTGAAGGGCTGTCAGATGGAGGATGGAGCTGTTGTTTTCTGTTGCTCCAGAGGGTGGGACCCGGACCAATGGATTAAAGTTACAAGAAAGGAAATTTGGACTAAACATCAGGAAGGACTTTTTGATAGTAAGAGCTGTTCAACAGTGGAACAGGCTACCTTCATTGGAGGTTTTAAAGCAGAGGTCAGATGGCCATCTGGCAGGGATTCTTTAGCTGTGATCCCTGCATTGCACAGGGTTGGACTAGATGACTCTTGGTGTCCCTTCCATCCCCACAATTCTATGCTTCTAAACCTCTCCGTCATCCTCACATACGAGTGAGTGACCTGTGGCCTTCCAAATGTTGCCTGACTCCAACTCCCATCATCCCCAGCCGATGGTCAGCGATGACTGGGGTTGTAACTTGGTGAAATCTGGAGGGCCATAGGTTCCCCAAACCATCCCTCCATCCTCTCCTCGTGCACTCTCCAATAAAGCCTTGCTGTCAGGAAGCAGCTTTTGGTGATGCCTCTTGGGAGAAGAACAATAACAGCCAAGCAACTCCTCTCCAGCAGGGAGTTGGGGGGGGGATGCATCATCATCAATGGCTTCCCCTAACTGCTCTCATCCATTGTTGTGCCTCCTGCGAAGTAGCTGCTCTCCACGAGTCCCCGGTGTGTGTGTGTGCTTTTTTGTTGTCTTCGTTGTCTCGCTCAGTCTCAAGTACCAGTACTTGGAGACCCTGTTAAACCCATCTCGGCTGCTTGCTGGAGCTTTTCAATCTAGCTCAGTTCCAGCTGCTCTATGGTGGCAGCGGGGGAGGCATCGCTCCCTCTGTTCCCTCCTTCCTCCCAGCCTGCCGTGGCTCAGCTGTTGGGGAGAAGAGGCGGTGGCCCCTTGAAGGCAACCCTGACTCACATCCCTCTTTTCATGCCTCATTCTGCAGACTTTTTGGGATTCGGCTCCTCTGTTGATCTAGCTCTGTGCTAATGTAGGTTTTCTTATCCTCTCTATGCTAAGAGCAAACTCATTGTCCATGGGTGGGATTTTTTACTTATTACACACACACAGCACGATTTGCCTGGGACAGGTACCTTGGTACAAATAAATAGAAATTTCCATTTATTGATAAAATATTTATACCCCATCTTTCGCCCCCCCAAGCTCCCACCCAGGTCACTCTGAAGACAAGGAAGCAATCTGTTGATAATTACCATAAGTAGAGAGAATAAACTACAAAAACAGAGGCCCCCATCTGCCCAATATATTAAATGCAGAATCATGCCACTCTAAGCTGTCATGGCTTACCTCAAAGAATTCCCTGGGAAGAGGCACTGGCTGTTAAAACACTCTGGGAATTGTAGCTCTGTGAAGGGAATAGGTATGTCCTAACAGCATCCTTAGCAAACTACAGTTCCCAGGATTATCTGGGGAGACTATGATGGTTTAAAGTGGCATGGTACTGCTTTAAAGGTACAGTGTAGATGTGGCCAGAGAATCAGCAACTTATCATAAAATCACGGGGTTGGGACGAGAGCAAAATTAAACCAAACATATTCAAGAGTGAAAAAGGGGTAAATATGCTGGAATATCAACATAAAAGGTGGTCAACTTCATCTCCTGGGGAAGGACGCTCCATGGCCTGGATGCCATGATGTCAGCGTGTTGTGGATAATTGAAACAAGAGACGGCTTGTAGTTCTCCCCCTCCCACAACAATCTTGTGAAGTAGCATAGGCAGAGTGAGAGTGTGTGGCCGAAGATCACACAGGGAGATTCATGGCTTGGTACGGGTTCAAACCCTGCTCTCCCAGGTCCTAGTCCAACACGCTAACCGCTATATTACTGTAGGTTCTTCTTCACATGCAGATTTAATCCACTGATCAACGAAGTGCGGTTCATACAGTTGATGAGCCAATATATAATAACAGGAATAATAGCAACGTTGGATACTGGGCCTAGGAAGATATCAGCTCTCCAGCAGGCAACCAGAACCACATTCACACTATGCATTTAAAGCACCATGATAAGACTTTAAGCAACTAAGGCTTCCCCCAAAGAGTTCTGGGAGCTATAATTTGTTAAGGGTTCTGAGAGTTGTTAGGGGACCCCATTCCCCTCCCAGAGCTCCTATTCCCAGAGTTCCCTGTGAAGTAGGATTGGTTGTTAACCACTCTGCAAAGTGTAGCTCTGGGAGGGGAATGGCGGTGTGTGTCTCTCTCTCTCTCTAAGCAACACTCAGTGCCCTTAACAAATGACAGCTCCCATAATCCTTTGGGTGAAGCAATGGCTGTTTAAAGTGGTATCATAGCGCTTTAAGTGTGTGGTGTGACCAAGAAAACCTCTCTCTGTTTTCCCCGCCTCCCCAGAAACCTGCACGGGAGCAGAAGCGAAATGCAGGCAAGGCAAGGCATGATCTTAAGCGATCATCAGCTCAGTGTGCCGCAGGAGAGCCAGCCAGCTCCAGGCGCAGTTGCTCCCTCTTCTCAGTAAGGAACCCGTTCATTGTTCAGCCATCGTGTCCTCTGATTATTAATCAGCGCACACGCTGCATGCAATATGGTGGCAGCTGCCAGCCCACAGACTCCGAGCACAAAAGAGGGTGTGATTGCAAATAGCACCTAAGGCTAAGGGAGGCGATGGCAATGGCTTGGCAGCGGGGGCGCTGCAGCGGGGAGGGAGAGAGATGAGAGAGATTTCCAGGCAAAACTTGGGTAAGGAAAGCACAGGGATGCCAAGGGAGCGACGTGGGAGCATCCCTTGCTCTCTGCCTTCCTAAGGAGACGAGGAAGGCGGATGGAGAGGGGGAAAGGCTTGCGGGAACCCCAATGCCAGGGCAGCTCAGAAAGCTAAAGGCAGCCTGTCCAAAGTGTTGGTTTGGTAGCACAGCAACAGGGAAGAGGGCTATTAACGTAAGGCGGTTATTTTGTCTTAAGCCCTCCATTATCTTATTGGTTTCTGAGATGATGCTGGGAGAAACTGCTAGATAATGAGGCTGAGATGAGCTGGAATGAGGGATGTTGCCTCTCTCACATACAAGGACACAGTCTCATGATCACTGGCTGCCTTTGGCAGGGGCTTTCAGCAGCTCTTGGGCAGCATTTGAGGGGGTTTGTGCTGATGATTTTTTGTTTTGTTTTTAAAGAAAACACCCATCATTAACAGGCCCAACTCCTGGCCAAGGCTTTGCAAGCAGGCTGACGGACCAGATGCTTGCACAAGCAGCTCAGTCCTAGGTATGGCTCCTTTGTGGTGCCAGACAGAAGCAGTTGCTTCTTCTTAACAAGAGTGCTTTTGCAGCTCTCCAGTTCAGAGTTTCTGTACCATTTGGGTTTCTCTAAACAGAATGAATAGGGCTGAAGTTTTTTGTGCAGGGGAGGGAATATGTTTTCGTACCACTAGGAGATCATCCCTTGACATATACCTTGGGGCAACCTTTCAAAAACAAGAGCCAATTCTTCAGACTTCATCTGGAGTTGTAATGCTTCAGATGGAGACTGGGCCTTCTTGTGCGTTGGAGAACCCAACTGCTTGAGTCAAGCTTTGCAGACTTGAGCACTACTTTGCATTGAAATCAGTGGTGGTTTGTGGGCTTCCCAAATACATCCGATTGTGCGCTATTGGAATAACAGGATAGTGGACTAAATGGATCCTCAGTCTGATGTTTAGGGCCTTATTTTGTTCCCTGGGCTTGCTGTGATGTGGCTTCTCATTGTGAATTATACTAATGAAGTATACTATATTAGTTGGATATAACCCTGTATTTATGGCTTGCTGTCCTGGTGGAAGTTCCTAAAGCAGCATACATCATAAATCACAGAACCATAATATGATCAGTAAAAGAAATCATAATCAGTAAAACTCCACTCTGGCCACTCTGGGAAATGGATCAGTATTCTTCAACCTCGAGTCTCCAAATGTTGCTATTCTACAACTTCCATCAGCCTCAGGCAGCTTAGTCAATGGTTGTGGGTGATGGGAGTTGTAGTCCATCTGGGGACCCAAGGTTGAAGAACACATAGGGGTGGGTGCTTTTAAAGGTGAAGCTACCAGATTTGCACTTCCCAAATCAATATGCGAACTGAAACTTGACCATTGTGTGTGTATATATATATATATATATATATATATATATATATATGAATTTTGCAGTGCCATTTTCCAGTCGAGTAACGTGTACAAAAATGCATACGTTAGGGCAAAGAGTGCATAGAAATGTATATATTGGTGAAAAATAGCATGTTTAAAAGCACTGTAGTAAGGGAAATTGCTTTGCAAAAATATGAACCTTTTTATTAACATTTTATTAAATATTTATAAAATAAAGTGATGAAAAAACAAATAAAAAAGAGGGAGAAAAAAGTGGTGAAAAAATACAATAAGAAAGAATGATGCAGTATAATATAGTAAACACGTACCTTAAGGCAAAATTGCATAGGGGGGAAAAGGGTTTGTAGAAATTTGCAGTGAAATGCTTATGAATTTTCGTGAGGATTTTATTTTTCTGGCGGGGGGAGGATGCAAATCACTTCAGAAATGCAGAAGAATGAATCAGGGGGGGGGGGGGAGAGTTGAAACAATGACAACAGAAATTGACGGATCCACCTGCCCGTGACCTGCACATTGCTTTCCCTTTGAAAATTGGCCTCCCTTTCACTCGGGCAGGCCTGGCTTTAAGCAAATTAGTGTGCTGTCCTCACTTTTGGCCTCAAGGGCCAGAGCCAGGCACGGAGGATGCAAGCAAGCCCCATTCTCCGGCCTCTGTGTGCTCAGCAGCTTGTCCTCAGAACACCCCTTGCGAAGAGCAGCCATATGGCTGAGTTTCCCACCACCCTCTTCACAGCCAGCCAGGCAGCTCTGGAATTCCAGCAATAGGATCTGCTCAGCATTGCTCTTGGCTCCACTAATCTTTTTCCTTTTCCCCCCTTGAAAATGAAAAAAAAAATCCATCCTGTAGTCTGAGTGTACGAGCCAAGGAAGAGGTTGTATGGGAGGCTGCATGCCAAGCCCCGAGCCAGCTGTTAAGAGTTTCAGATTTATGTCAGGCAGAGGGGCTGCCGGTGGTGGCAGCAGGTTAATTTTGAACACGAGGTCACCGCTCGTGCTTGCATGTGCAGATTCCTCTTTCCTGACTCTGGGAAATACCAGCGCGAGCTGGAGAGTCCCATCCTGATTTAGCAACAGACCTCTGCTCCTTCTTGGCACTCTCTGCGCCCCTGACGTCTCAAAGCATTTTGCAGGCTTTAATAGGATGATGCTGAACAGCCATGCGTGTTCGGCTGCCTGTTCTACAGATGGGAAACAGAGGCTCGGCGAGATGGGAGGTCCTGGTTGTTAAACAAGTTAGGCCAGTACCTGCACGTGCCTCGATACATGCACAACAGCTGCGGCCGTGATATATGTGCATGCAATTTCCCGTAAGCTCATGCGCGCCAGCAGCATGCAGAGATTGTCTCGTGGGTGCAATGAGTTTTCAATTGCCTGGAGGGAGGGGAGGGAGGAAGAGGCTGGAGAGGAGGAGGAGGAGGAGGAGGAGGAGGAGGAGGAGGTGCAGGTGCAATTTTGAGTCGTTTTTTGTCTTGCGTGCTTTAAAGGAGAGATGGGAGTGCCTCTCTTACTGGCTGGACAAAGCAGCAGCAGGGAAAAGTGTATACTTGGGTATAAATAAAAATTCAGCATCAATAAATGCAAATTATGGGATCAGTATAATTTAGCCATAGTTGGGGAAGTGATGGTGATTCAGCAGGTTGAATTTCTGATACAGGGAGATTATCCTGAACTGAACCCTCTTTTGATTGTTTCTGCTCAATTTACTTTCCCTTCCAGAATGAAAGAGCCAATGTGATACAATGTTTAAGGTGTTGAACCTGGGTGACTTTGTTTTTTTTAAAAAATGATATTTATTAAAATTTCCAATAAAAAGAACACATCAATAAAAAATTAAACATAAAAACATAAAAGAGAAATACACAATTCAAAAATACACAATACATAATCCAAAAAAACAAAACAAAAGACAAAAGACAAAAAAGAAAACAGTTAAAAACAATACCACCTTTTCATCTCCATTTTTAAATTTACTTATTTTCTGGACCTCCTCATACCTCCCTCTTTTGTATTCCAGTTCAAATTGTTTGTCCAGCAATTTCTTTCCCTCTTTTTTAATCCCAATCTTTAATCTTAATATAATATAACATTAAAATTTTACCTCTTAAAAACCAAATTTCCATTTCCTTAAACTTTTTAAATCCTGATCCTTAATCTTAATCTATATATAACTTTAAATCCTGTGCAGCTGGAAGCTACTTATTTTCAATCCAACATCACTCTAACATTCTTTAATTTTGCAATGTTTCTGCAGATAGTCTTTGAATTTCTTCCAATCTTCCTCCACCGACTCTTCTCCCTGGTCACGGATTCTGCCAGTCATTTCCGCCAATTCCATATAGTCCATCAGTTTCATCTGCCATTCCTCCAGTGTGGGAAGCTCTTGTGTCTTCCAATACTTTGCGATGAGTATTCTTGCTGCTGAACCTGGGTGACTTTGAACCACTCACCCTCTCTTAGCCTAACGTACCTCACAGGGCTGTTGTGAGCATGAAATGGGGAGGAGAGCCGGGCACATCACTTTGGACTCCTGGGAAGAAAAGGTGCTATATAAATGCAATAAATAAAAATGATTTGACGCAATAGAAATCATTATCACCATTGTTTTGCGCAACCTAGCGAGGGTTTAATTGGGATGCACAATCTTTAATGGATTTTAATGGGAAATGCCACGATGTGATGAAAATCCAAATGTGCATAAGAGAGAACATTCAGTTTTGCTAACCTGGCTCTTGCCCCAACCACTATCACTGTTTGGGACTTTTGCTCTGCAGTAAAGGAGCCACAAATTCAAATCCAGGTGTGCTCTGTAAGTCGCTCTCTGAGTAAGTTAATGGTCCCTAACAAACTGCTTGCAAAGGGATCGCTTTGGATCCAGACTCATCTTTGCAGGAGGAAGGCTGTGGCTGTCGGCTCTTGCGATTGCTGGGAGGAACTGAATAATTGATGCAGTCATTACTCCGGCAAAATGTCCTTCCCCTCTTCTGTCTGCAAAAAAAAGAACAAAAAGCCAACAACAACAACAACGAAAAACCTCGCCTGAGTTTTGTCAGAGCTCCAGGACTGAAGGAAAGGATAGATCCAGAGTTGGCCTGTAGTGCTTTTGTCAACCCAGGCAGGAAGTGGGTGAGAATAGTCCAGATCTGAATTTTGTGCACATTTTAAATCTTGGAGTGTATATTCTGGCGTTGATGTTTAGACAAGCAATATTCTGTGCAATAAGATCCAGGCACATTTTATGTGACCTGCATAAATTAGAGACATCATATATTTATTTAATCTGCATAATGCATTCTAGTTTCTGGGGAAAGGACCAAAGCTTAGTGGTAGACCAGGAGTCTTCTTCTTCTTCTTTGGCGATCACTCGTAGCTTAGTAAGATTGTCTTCCATGAACATGGTTTTGAACAGTGAATCTGTAAGTGACTGTGGAGGCCAATTCTGGATCCACACGTCCTTCCACAGTGGGGACGTTGGTTTCCGGGCGGGAGTAGATCACGGTGAGTGTTTGCCAAGCATGCCTTCCTCTTAGCGTGTTTCTCCCTTTCGTCCTGAGTTCGAGTGTCTCCAAAGCCACCTTTGGTAAAGGCTATTTACCAGTTGGAGCTCTCGCAGGCCAGTGCTTCCCCGTTGTCGGTGTTTATACTACATTAGAACAGGAGTACTTAATCCCTGGCATCCCCAGGTAGGGTTGGGACAGACTCCTGCCTGAAACCTTGGAGAGCTGCTGGCAGTCAGTGTAGACAATACTGAGCTACTGTAAGTGGACCTATGATATGACTCAGTATAAAGCAGCTTCCTCAATTAATACCCTCCAACATTTCTCCAATGAAAATAGGGACGTCCTAAGGAAAAGTGGGACATTCCAGGATCAAATCAGAAACCAGGATGGCTTCTGTAAATCTGGGGCTGTCTCTGGAAAATGGGGACAACTGGAAGGTCTGTATATTCCTAGTTAAAGGAAGCAGCATTGGTTATATGGAGTTGCATCCTTTAATTACTGGGATTACTGCTCTGCCTCCCTCCTTCCAGTTTGTGAGATTACCCACAGAGTTATCATTTTATAGGCTAGCAACTTTCTTTCTTTCTTTCTTTCTTTCTTTCTTTCTTTCTTTCTTTCTTTCTTTCTTTCTTTCTAATGTGATAGGATCATAATTTCTGAATCCAGTACCCAAGACCATGAATGCTGCAGCAGTTGCACAAAACAAATTGGCCACATTTAAATCTCAGAATTGCAAAAGTTTAATCACTAAAGTACCACACTCCCCCCCCCCAAATCATTTAAGATTTCTATGTAGCATATACTTAAGCTTGTTTTATCAAAAGCACTTCTCCCTGAGTTCAGTGGGATTCACTCCCAGGTGCACTACCTTTTTTTGTCATCTAGCAGGCAAATATCTCAGTCTTTGCTCTTTAGCATAATTCAAGCCATTATTCAGCCAATGATGTAATGCTGGGTCTTTTGGCCGACTGTGGCATAGAAGAACAGCCCTACACTTGGAAGAGTAAGGATGGCATTCAACTAACTTTTACTCAGAGTAGATAAACTGAAGATAGTAAAATGACTATGCTAGGTCCATTCATTTCAGTAGGCCTACTCTGAGTAAAATTTAGTTAAATTTCACCCAGTGTGCTTTACATGCAAAGCATAGCAGGTGACAGGAAAGCCTCTTTAGGGATGGGCAAATCTGTCAGATTTGGTTTCTTTCCATTTCTCATTTTTTGAAACTCACATTTCCACATCAGTTTGCATTTTTAATAAACCAACCAACCAACAAACAAATAAATAATTCTGGAAATACACCAGCATTTTGGTGCTAATTTCTCCTAATGTACACATGTTGTATGCAATTTTGCCAAATATTTTTGCACAGCAATTTCTCCTAAAATAATGCATTTTCACAAGTATATGCATTTTTAAAATATATATAAAAAATGAACATGAAACTCCTATTGTTCTAGGTGCATTTTTGACAGGGAATTTCATTAGCACAAGCATTTACTGAGTTCTGGGTGCAGTACTGTGCCTAAGAGTTCGGATTAAAACTCTGAAGGAAGGAAACAAGGACCTTTTCCTGCCTCCCCACTTCCAGCTGCTCTCTGAAGACTAGAGAAGAGACCCCCTTGAGAATATTAGGGGGGTGGGCAGGAGAAGGACTAGACCATGTGAAAAATGAACATAATACTTGAGCTGCAGTTCATTCATTTTCAGCTCCGTATTCTTATGAAAAAGCATGCCTAGACATTCCTTTGTCGCGCCCATAACCTAGGCTTAAGGTGCCATTTAGCTCCTTAGCTTTCACATCTCGGTTTCAAACACTGTTTACTCCCACTATATGCATTTTTGTACTCGTTTCTTGGGTGGAGAACTGCATTGCAGAATCTGGAGAAGTGTGGGTGGCTGTGTTCTAGTTCTTGCGTGTTTCGTCTTTAAATGTGAACCAACAGTTGGCTTGCTTTTTTAATGGAAAGAGATGTCACCAAAATGGGAAAGAACATCCCAGGGTCAGCCTCCAGCATCTCCTAGGCAGGGCTGGAAAGTACTCCTGCCTGAGACTTTGGAGAGCTGCTGTCTGAGTAGACAACAGTGAGCCAGATGAACCAACAACCAAACTCGGGATAAGGGAGCTTCTTATTGGGAAGGGCTACATCTCAATGGTTGAACATGTGCATTGCAAGCAAAAAGGCCTGAGTTCAATCCCCAGCATTTCCACATAGGGCTGGGAAAAGGTCTACCTGAAATAATAATAAGAATAATAAGAATAAGAATAAATTTATACCCCACCATTTTCCCTGATAGGACTCAAGGCAGTTTACAGATAAAAGCAAGAACCGCTGTAAACATAGAATAATCCATCATTACAATACAACTCCACGGGACGCGGGTGGTGCTGTGGGTTAAACCTGAGAGCCTAGGGCAGGGCTTGCCGATCAGAAGGTCGGCGGTTCAAATCCCCGCCACGGGGTGAGCTCCCGTTGCTTGGTCCCAGCTCCTGCCAACCTAGCAGTTCAAAAGCATGTCAAAGTGCAAGTAGATAAATAGATCCTGCTCCGGCGGGAAGGTCAACGGCGTTTCTGTGCGCTGCTCTGGTTCGCCAGAAGCGGCTTAGTCATGCTGGCCACATGACCCGGAAGCTGTACGCCGGCTCCCTCGGCCAATAAAGCGAGATGAGCGCCGCAACCCCAGAGTCGGCCACGACTGGACCTAATGGTCGGGGGTCCCTTTACCTTTACCTACAATACAATTAAACATAGTTAGAATTGAAACTATATGCATATTAAAAATCTGTTTAAAACATACCAATAATTGCAATAAGAATAGCATGCCACCAGCCCATTAATTGAAAGCAGTCAATTCCCAGAAGCCTGTTGGAACAAGAAAACCTTCACTTGCCAGCAGAAAGGCAGCAAGGAGGGAGCCAGTCTAGCATCTCTAGTTGTCTTCACACCTGAGACCTAACTTTAACCCGGTTGTGCATTTTGGGGACCCATTCATTGTTTTCTTTACCATCTATTCGTATGGTGGCAGTGCTGCTGTTGCGACCTACCATGATCTGTCGTTGGGTCCCAACCATCCAGTTGAAGACCTAGACTATACTGAGCTAGTTGGACCAATGTCCTGACTCAGGAAATTTCCTTCCATGTCCCCAGCCACATTTCCCCAAAGAAATAGCAGCATTTTAATTAATGTTTTATTTTATAGTTTTAACTGAACTATCTATATCTTTGTAAACCACTTTGGGATTATTGTAGTTAAGCAGCGCCTAAATTCTTTAAATAAAAAATGAGTAAAACATTTAAATAAAAAAACCACTGCTGACTTTGTTTCTCAGTTGCATAGATTTTATAGAACCAGATTTGTTTCGAAGGCCCGCGGTCCAATATCTTCTTACCTGGGAGCTCGTCCCTCTTATCTAAATGGGACTTAGTTCTGGGTGTGATATAACAGATTGCACCATATATGGTACAATCGGATCTTTGGAGAGATTAAATAGAATAGCAACAGCATGAACTTTTCTGTGGAGTCGTCTCTCACTTCTGCTTGGACGCCAGTGTAGGACAGGTGATTCCCGAGCAAATAAACATAGCCCAGAGGAGACAGAGGAACCCCTTCAGCAAAGGATAGGACTGAATGGATGCTGAACAGATGCACGGAAATAAGTGTGTGGGTTGTATCCAGTGTTAGCAATTCTCAGAACAGACCCATTGCAATTAATCTTATATGGCTAACCTAGGTCTATTTATTTCATCAGGTCAACTCTGAGTAAAACTTACTTCCAACAACCCTGCGGCACAAATTATCACGCGTCTCTCTTTCCATCTGTGAAATGTTGGAGGCTGTTCTGAAGCAACAACAGCCATGGCAATTTGTGTGCATATGTATTAAGTGCCTGCTCTCTCTGTGTGTATGTGTGTTGCACATCAGAAGGTGGGAGTGAGGCACAGTTGCTGTTGTCTCTTAGCCAAAAAGCTGACTCCACCTCCCCTTCCCACACACCCCTGTGCGCAGGAACTTTAGGGCTGCCTGCTCCGCGCGAGGGGTTAACAGGAATAAAGCCCCTGCAAAATTTTGACTTCAGAGCTGCAGGCCAAAAGTACATTTGTAACCTCAAGTGGCCGCCTTGAAGACGCTCCAGATCCGTCTAGGAGCCGTCTGCAGCTAAAAACCCTTTGATCCACTCATTCTCCTCTGGGGAGCAGGCTGCAGTAATGGTGCTAATGCCCCATGGCGACAGGGGTTTAGCTGCTAGACGGATGTAGGCAAGAACCTTCCCCTCCCTCACTCCAGGAAAGAGGAAAAAAGAAAAAGAAGGCACAGTGAACAGGAGGGGGCCTTTGTGACAAAGAAATGATGCCTCGGGCCTTAACTCTTGAAGTGCTGGATGCTTGGCTTAGAATAAATCTCTGGAGTGCTACTGGATCTGGAGAAATGGAAAGTGATGAATTATTTCCGGACTCTTAAAAACTAAAGGAGTGGGGTGGGTGGGTGGGAAAGAGTGTCATTCCTTCTACAGGAGAAAAACTGCTTCCTAGTTTGTATTCTACTGGGTCACTGCAAAATGGAAATATTCTGGGTTGGCGGAGTTAAGAGAGTCCTCGACACAATCATGATTGGAAGGGGTGCAGGAATCACAATGTGAATTAATGTTGGGGGCCTCAATGGCTGGGAAGGGCAAAGATTCATCTGTGTGGGCAGTGTGGGGTGTGTGTGTGCGCATGCATATACATGCAATGTACCCCAGTTCTGGAACTGTGATATGGGGGTATTCTAAGGTTAGGTTGGCACCTGACCAGTTATACCTTCCCTATGCTTTCCTCCCTTTCTGCATTTGTTTCTGAATACAGCTGTCCACAAAGTTACATTTCAATTGATGGGTAATGCAATAACTTCTAGATTTGCACAGTGCAGCCAGGGCTTCTCAAATGCAGCCGCAGAGGACTTTGTGATGCAGCCATGGAAGCAGAAATGGGAGGACTCTGGCAGCAGAGAGGTGGAGCAAAGAGGAGAGAGATGTCCCATCCCGCAATATTTGAAACTGCAGATGTGTGCCTTGGTTGGAACGTTTGTGTGAGAGAGTGTTCTCTATGACCAGGCTGAGGCTCTGGAATACCCTCACTTTGGGTACCACTTGGTCCCCTCTGCCTAATAGTCTTCCATCGCTGCTTGTGGGCAGTGGGCATGGAATCTTGCTTCCTATTTGGGGCATTCAGAGCTACACAAGGTGAACTTGTTAGGGAGATGTTTCCTAGAAAGTAACAGATGCTTCCCCCAGGCAGCAAGCTGTTGCCGCATACAGCCCTGAGCACCAGAAGCTCCTCTTGCCTCATGCTGACGGCCAAGGCAACTGGGTTTTTGGGGGAGAGGGGGGTTGACGGAGAGGCAGAAGCCACGGGCTGCAGCTAATGTTCGAAAAAGGGGGTGGTGGGGTTCAAAGTCTTCCTGCATCCTCTCAACGATGTCTGCATGTTTCCAGAGAGTGGATGTGCAGCTATGACTTTTCAAGCAGCAGCGAGGGAAATGCACTCTGCTTATAGGCTCGGAGGCATTTTCGTTTAGTGCCAAGATCTGAAAGGGCGCCAGCTCAAATGAAAGCTTTAGAAACAGAGAGGAGTCCAAGTAGGGCTGGGAAAAGACCTCTCGCCTAAAACCCTGGAGAGCTACTACCAATAGGGGACGGAGGACAAATTCTATTCAGTTTGCATTTAAAGGGCTAATTCACACTTTCTGGAACAGCCCTTGAACCTCAGAAATTCACACTTCTCTGAATTTTCCAGAGCAGTTCAGTTTAGCCAAATGCCAGGGTGAAGCGTGCATTGAACGGGTATACTAATGGAAATATCATAGATAAATAAATGCATTACATTAGGGAAAGGGTTTTGCGTGTGTTTATGCAAAATTGTGTACGTTGGGTAAAATGGCATACAAAAAGGTGCATATTAGGAGATTACCTGCTCTGGGATCCCAAAGCTAATTCTCCCCTGGTCTCCTCGCTGGCCCACATAGGGCTAATTTAGCCAGCTAGCCCTGGTGATCATCTAATGTTTATTTTCCCCCTAAATTGATTTTTGAATTCTGAATTTATTGTTATTCACGTTTTATACTGTATTTTATGCTGTTTTTTGTTGCATCAATTAAGTGTTTTAAATTTGTTGTTAGCCACCCTGAGCCCAGTTTTCTGAACTGGGAAGGGCGGGGTACAAATAAAAATTTATTATTATTATTATTAATTAGGACAAAAACGCTGATGAATTTTCACGAGGGCTTTTTTAAAAAAATCAAAAAAAAAAAAATCACAAATTCATATGGAAATGTGGAGCTTTAAACTTAAGACTGGAAAAATGAGAAGTGCAGCAAGCAAAATTGGCAAGATGGACCAGCTTTGCACGGTAATCTAGCAGGTGGTGGGAACGATTCTCTGCCTGAGACCCTGGAGAGCCCTTAGTGTCAACTAGGGCAGAGAGCACACTGTGCTTGATGGACAGGCAGCCTGACCTGACACCAGGCAGCTTCCTGAGCGCTGAGTGACAGCTTTGGCTGCTCTCCCTGTACGCAAGGAGGAGAGAGAGGCCAGTCCTGCCGGGTGCAGCAGCAGCAGCACACTGGGAGTGGAGTTTAGCACATTGTGTCCTGGCCTGGATTGGGAGCTGCTTCTGTTTGGAACATTCCGCCGCAGAGCCTGGAGGAAGCTGGCTCCTTGGTAGACCGGCTCTGACCCCGGCTGGGAGAGGCTCCTCGGCCCCCGGGGGGAGGGGCGTGGGCTCCGCTCGCTTGCCATGCCTAATCGTCTGCATAATGAGCTCCATTCAAGCCGGTCAGGCCCCCCCTGAGGCTGGAGGAGGCCAAGGGTTTTGTCAGTTCTAGGTCAGCATAGAGGAGGAGGAGGAGGCGGTGGCGGTGGCGGCGGCAGGCGTTAGGTCAGATTGCAGGCAGTGAGCCCGGTGTTGTTGCCCGGGCATCAGTGGATGTCCGACTGTAGGCGACTCTTGTCTGGGCCAGAGTGGCTTTTAATTAAAATGAGAAAGAATAATAGTCAGGTGTCACTAAGGTGTCCACGACACACCTAGCTTGGTGCAGAAAATGGCATTGCCTTTTTTTTTTTTTTTTTTGCAGGGTGGGGAACCTGCTCTTTTTATTTATTTATCTTTTTATTTTCCTTGATTTGTTAACAAAACAAAACAAAAGACAACAAAAAGCAAGCAAGCAAGCAACAATTCAAAAATTTAAACAATCAAGCATTACAATCTCAAAGAACAAAGAGGACTGCTGTATAGCTCAGTTGGTTAGAGCATGGTGCTGATAACGCCAAAGTTGCAAGTTTGATCCCTGTGTGGGACAGCTGCATATTGCTGCATTACTGGGGGTTGGACTAGATGATCCTCAGGGTCTCTCCCAACTCTATGATTTTATGATACAACACAGCTCCAAAGGGGATAATATAGTATTAACTCATACAAAGATTCCCTTTACAAATAATAAACATTTGCAAAAATACAAGTGTCCCCCCCACTGTGAATTCCATTACAGTGGTACCTTGGGTTAAGAACTTAATTCATTCTGGAGGTCCGTTCTTAACCTGAAACTGTTCTTAACCTGAGGTACCACTTTAGCTAATGGGGCCTCCTGCTGCTGCCGTGCCGCTAGAGCACGATTTCTGTTCTCATCCTGAAGCAAAGTTCTTAACCCGAGGTACTATTTCTGGGTTCGCAGAGTCTGTAACTTGAAGCGTCTGTAACCTGAAGTGTCCGTAACCCGAGGTACCACTGTATTATGAAGAATAAAGATTCCATATAGTCTTAAATGAGCCAAACATTTGCAGATACTTCTTTAGCAGAATTAACTCTGAAGTTCCTTCCAGATTTGGTTGGTAGTTTGTAAGAACTGGAAGTTTCTTCTTGGAAATGGGGTGTTATCTATTTCACTTATTTCACACACAGAGGAAAAAACTTCTGGCTATTGAACAACAATTTAAGGAGCTTGCTGATGATACTAAATAGTTCAGGGTCATTAAACAAAAGGACATATCCAAACTGAGTGAATGGATGGTAAAAGGTCAAATGCAATGCAATGTAAGCTAATGGAAAGTGATACCTGTTGGAGTTCCTGCTTGCAGGTTTCCCAACATCTGGTTGGCCACTGTGATAACATGCTGGGCTAGATGGGCCATTGGTCTGATCCAGAAGGCTGTTCCTATGAGAAATAGAGCTTTTGACTTCTTCCTTCAGACCTTGTATATAGCAGGGAGACATTCAACAAAACACGCAGGAATGCCTGCTTACCTGCAATGCATTGCAGGGAACTTGGACTTGGGATTCCTCCAGACTCTACCATTCTATGATTCTATTCCTGGTCCAACCAGAATGAAAACCTTAATGTTCAAGCCTTTTCTTTTCTATGCAATTCACCATTGCTCGCCTATTTTCTACCTGTCTTCACCTTTTCTACCTCCAATGCATGTGAGTGCTGCAAAATAGGAATTCTCACAACTGGATCACATGCGAGTCCATGTGTTGCTAACCCTATGGATGGGCTCTTCCACATCTGCAGCCTGTGGATGAGTTGTGGATGAGTAGACGGGCTGTTGCCACAGCCGAGCACCCCAGTTTTTCAGCGCCGCATAACCAGCCAACGACTCAGAAAGCACTCCAGATGATGTAACTTTTGCCATTACCACTAAGCTTCTGAGCCTTTGCTGCTCGGCTCCTCTGGGGCCCTGTTAGATTGTGCCTCCGTTAAGACAATCTCAGTGGGGCTGCCTCCAGAGGAAGCAACCGCAGCAGCAGCAGCAGCAGCAGCAGTTACAGGTCCGCTTCCTTTACCTTGCAGGACCTTCCTACAGGCGCTCTCTTGCTAACCCAGCCCAAAGGGACCATTTTAGCAGCTGCTCTTGGAATGCCAGAGGCTGCTCCAGTGTCACGTGGGCTTGAATCTGAGCTGTCGTTCCCCGGGGATCCATTTCTGTGATGTTACTCAGCTGGTTCCGGAGCTGCCCACAGCAACGCCAGCTCCATGTGACCCAATTGTCAGGCTGCCATCTCACCACTCCTGGCTTTAGCCGTGCTTTTCTCTGTGCCCAGTTTGGAAACCTCCCTGTCGAGGTCACTTAGCTGCGGCATCTGCAGGCGGAAGCCAGTCCCACCATTGCACACCCACAGACACAGCTGGTTGGCCACACTGGCAGTTGTGGACAGTGTGTGTGTGTGTGTGTGATGCTCAAGCCCATGTTGTCATATTTCTGGGCACAAGCTCCACATCCCCTCCCAGCTGGTGCTGCTGAAGGAAATGAAAAAGGAATCTGCCCTTCTTCCATGGAGCTGCAAGCTCTGTCTCACAGAAGCGTAGGAAGCTGCCCTTTCCTGAGTCAGACCCTTGGCCCATTCAGCTCAGTACTGTCCACACTGACTGGCAGTGTCTCTCCAGAGTTCCAGACAGGGAACCTTCTGAGCCCTCCCTGAGATGCCTGTGATTTGTGCTGGGGCCTTTTCCACACAAAGTAGATGCTCTACCCCTGAGCTAAAACCCTACTTCCCTTTGGGACCCAAGGAGACATGGATCTTGGAATTGGAAGGTGCCAGCCAAAAAGTGCCATACAGTGGTGGTTTGGTGTAGTGGTTAGAGTGTCAGACCAGGACCTGGGAGACCCGGGTTCAAATATCCACTCGGCCATGAAGCTCACTGGGCAACCTTGGGCCAGTTACAACCTCTCAGCCTAACCTACCTCGCAGGGTGGTTCTGAGGATATAAAAGGGGGAGGAAGACAACTATGTATGTCACCTTGAGCTCCTTGGAGGAAAGACAGGAGAAAAATGCAATAAATGTGTGAATAAATAAGTAAGTAGAGAAGGGGCTTTCTGCTTTCACAGTCATAGTTGCCATGTATCTTGGGTGAGGGTCAGGTCTGAGATGGTTGCAAAGGAGCGTACAGCTTAGAAGTCGAGCCGTGCTTTTCCTTCAGCAATGGCTGGATGTTCTTTTTTGCCTTCAAAGCCAATAGTCCCCTGATCCCACTGTGTCTGAAAGACCAGCGAGCTCCTGTAGACCGCAGAAGTGCTGCTGTGTGATGTTGAGCTCTGTTCCCCAACCCAGTACTACAAATCTATGCTATAATGCATATGCCCCTTTAATGTCACCTGAGTCAACTTTGAACCACTGTGCAACCCTAGCATCTCCCAGTGATGGATAAGTTGTCCGGGTGATAAGTTGTGTGTAGGAAACAGGATGAGGAGACATCAACCTGCTCTCCCTGCTACGAGGAATCCTTATGAGCTGCAGTCTGGCTGCCATTGCTTTCCCCAGAAGAAGATGGCTCATGCAAGGTTAAAAACAAAGAGAGACAATATCACGTTGAACATCAGCTCTTCCCTAACCTGCCAGGACCTTATCTCAGGGTTCTGTGTTTCCCTGGCAACAGTAGAAGGCATCCCTAACACCTAAAGCAGAGAATTTCCCTGCTTGGTTTTAAGGTGGTTGCAATGTCACCAGCCGTTTCCTGGGTAACGCAGAATCCGGAAGCCGAGTCCTGGCAGGTAGGGAGGGTGGGGAGGAGCTGGATTTGGCACCCTATTATATGCATATGTATGGTTTGCTTTGTACAAGGAAAAGGTGCCACTGTATGATTTAATAATTATATGAATTGATTGTGCAGTCACCCTGCTAAGGTCACTGCCTGTCTCTCTCCATCATACCATCCCACAGCACACAGTTAAGGCTGCTGCAGTTGGAAGTTTCCAGGGCTAGGTGTGTGTGTGTGTGTGTGTGTGTGTGTGTAGAAAGGTGTGGGCCCCTGTGGCAATGTGAGCTGTAAGCAGGTGGAGCATAATCAGGGAACTTTTATCATTTCCGTCTTGAAACCAAAGACCTCAGAAGACCTCAGATGACACCATCAGCCTAACAGGCTGGAGAAAACTGGTTGGCTAGCTCCTCCCTATAGTGTATCTTCCCATAAGTTAGGTCAGTTGCAAGCCAGTGTGGTATTGGGTGGTTGGAGTGTTGTTGCTATATTATTATTATTATTATTATTATTATTATTATTATTATATTCAGTTTCTTATCCAACCTTCACCAAAAGGCCCCAGGCATTTTTTTGCAGCAATTTAAAAATAAAATATTTTAAAAAGTTTAAAACACACCAAAATATATACATCTCAGATGTCAAACGCCAGGGTAAAGAGGTCTGTCTTCAGCATATAATGGAAACTGCATAATGAAGGTTCCAAGTGCAGGTATTTGGGGAGGGAATTCCACCACATAGGACCAAAACCAAGGATATATTACATGCATGTATGGATTTTTTAAATGTAAGTTACATATTATACAATATTGCTTATCAAATGATTAGAGAAGTATTTTTAAAGTATAAATTGCATAGTGAAAACAACACAATTGAATATAAATCATTAGTGGTTGCCAATATTCACATACATTTATTTTATTTCTATTTATTTATTTATTTCAATTGATTGCGTGATTGCATTTATAGCCCACCATTTCCTCTAAGGAGCTCAAAGTGGTGTACATGGTTCTCCCCCTCCTATTTAATCCCCACAACAACCTTGTGAGGTAGGTTGGTGAGAGGCTACCCATTCATGGCTGAGTGAGGATTTGAACCCTGGTCTCCAAGGTCCTAATCAGACACTCTAACCACCACACTAGCTTTTTGCTTTTTCCATTTAATGCAGATAAAACATGAAATATTATTATGAAATATTAAATTAAAACCAAATGATATTTCAGAGCAGGGGAAACTGCTTTTATATTCTTTCTCTTCCTCCACTTCTTATAGACCTCTTCCTGACACTTCAATGCATGTGTTCATTTACTATAGCTGGTTTTGAATTGTCTATTTTAAATAGCAGCTGTGGTAGGGGTTGGCCATGGTGGTAGTGAGATTGGGAATGTTGCTGCAAAAGTCATAATGCCACTATACAAACCTATGGTGAGACTAAACTTGGAACGCTGTGTGTGTTTCTGTTGCCTATTGTAGAGTTGGAAAGGGTTCAGAAAAGATCATCCGAACCGATCAAGGGGATGGAATGACTTTCCACTATGTGGAAAGGTTACTCTATTTGAATTTTTTTTTTTTTTTTAGTTTAGAGAAGAGGCAAGTAAGAGGTGACATGATAGAGATGTGAAAATTTTTGCATGGTGTGTAGAAAGTGGAGGTTTTTCTCCCTTTCTCTTAATGCTAGAATTCGAGCCCATCCAATGAATCTGAACATTCAGGACAGACAAAAAAAAAAAAAAAAAAAAAAGCCTTCTTCATGCAGTGCATAGCCAAACTACAGAACTTGCTCCCGCAATATGTACTGATGGACACACCACCTTAAAGGTAAAGGTAAAGGGACCCCTGAACATTAGGTCCAGTCGTGGTCGACTCTGGGGTTGCGGCGCTCATCTCGCTTTATTGGCCGAGGGAGCCGGCGTACAGCTTCCGGGTCATGTGGCCAACATGACTAAGCTGCTTCTGGCGAACCAGAGCAGCGCACGGAAACACCGTTTACCTTCCTGCCGGAGTGGTACCTATTTATCTACTTGCACTTTGACGTGCTTTCGAACTGCTAGGTTGGCAGGAGCAGGGACTGAGCAACAGGAGCTCACCCCGTCGCTGGGATTCAAACTGCCAACCTTCTGATTTGCCAGTCCTAGGCTCTGTGGTTTAACTCACAGCGCCACCCGCGTCCCTACACACCACCTTAAATGGCTTTAAAAAGAGGGAAGATGGGCTGAAGGGAGGGACCCAAAGCATATTCATATTGGACGTTGTTTCCTGCTGATTTCCATGCCTGTGTAGTCTTACTAGTGTTGGAAGGTCAGCAGGAGGGTTTGTAATGTAATGGCTAAATCTATTAGTGTCAGCCAAGGTGGGTGGGGTGGAAGTAGGTGTTGCTTAGCAAACAGGCAAAACGGCATGATGTTTGCTGAGGTAACACTTGCTCTGCTTGACTGTGTAGTTTTGAGGGAATTTGCCCTATGTGTATTTGGTGGAATGTCTTCCTTCTGTAAGTACAAGGCCTGGAGAAAAGGCCCCTCTCTC
This sequence comes from Podarcis pityusensis, assembly GCF_964106645.2. Taxonomy (NCBI): domain Eukaryota; kingdom Metazoa; phylum Chordata; class Lepidosauria; order Squamata; family Lacertidae; genus Podarcis; species Podarcis pityusensis. Next base: position 20,391,947 of record NC_138033.1, read on the forward strand.
TCTCCTTCTCCTCCTCCTCCTCCAAATACACACTATTTTTGTTCCGTTTCCTCAGTGAAATGTGATTAGGATTTCTCTTCGTTCTGGACTCTGTCTGCGTTATTTAAGTGACTTTGCTAACAATTAGGAACCACGGAGATGATCACAGCAGTGTCCCCCGATTCTGCTTCCTTTTTAGCCCTGCAATGTGTGCCCAGCTATATAACCCAGCAGCCACTTCACTTGCATAACAAGTGAGGCCCTGTTGCTTAATACCTGGGCTGCATATGTCTTGTCTCCAACAAAAGATCTGGAAATAATTCCTCCTGCTTTGACGGAAGCCCCTTTCCCTCCTTCCTTTGGCTTTGATGCTCCATAGGCAAGAAGAGAAGCGCCCTGCTGGTTAGCAGCGTTTATGCCTATTTTGTTGCGTAAGTAGATTTGCTGGTCATTTTGAAGAGTTTAGCCTATGCCCTAGCTAGGTCTGAGTCATGATTACGACTTCTCCTAATACAGTCTTTCTCTCTCAAATGCGCCCGGTGCGCGCGCACACACACACATACACACGCAGATCAGAGCTGAAATCCTTCTTATCCAGGCTGATGGGGATGGAACATTCCTTGCCACGGGGCAAGCAAGCCACTCAAATGCAGGTCAAGGAGCTTGAAATCCAGCCTATGATCAGGCTAAGGGAAATTAATTCCTCAGACAGCTGTATTTAGTTGCTCCAGCTTTGCACAGCTGCCTGGCTGCTGGGGACGGAGGTGAGACTGAAGCACAGCTTTGGGGGAATGTCTGGTGATGGCTCATCGCCGTCCATGCTTTGCTGTGCTACAAGGGGCTTTCCTGAATTCCACCCCTAAGGAAGGCAGCTAGTCATTGGCCATGCTCCAGACTCCTTTCGGCTTAGTCTAGACCAGCCTGGACTTCCCTCCCTCCATAGGCTGCGTCGGATGAAGGCAACACACAGACAGTGGGGATGTAGGTGGCAGAAAAGGAGATGGCAGTCATCACACCCATAACTCATTTTTTTTTGGTATTGATTTACCAATCTGGGCTAGACAGAGGTGGTAAGGATCCTGAGGTGGCTGGGAAGACCGTACTGTTCCAGACTGCAGGTGTGGGTGTCATATTTTCCAGTCCTCCCCTGCATCAAATTTCTCTGCAAGTAAAAAAGCCAAAACAAAACTAGCTCATCAGAAAGGAAAGTTCTATCTTCTATGCAGGCTAGCTTTCAACTTGCATGGAGGCTGGGGTTTTTTTCTTTCTCCCTATTTTTTTTTTTTATATAGCAGGGGCTTTTAAAAATGGCCTCCTCCAACCTGAAGTCTGAAGTGATGCAATTTATTCACGACTCCACCACCACATTCCCACTCCACCTCATTCTGCTGTGAGTTCCAGCAGAATTTTATACTGGAAGTGCCCAAATGATGGTGAGTGTGATTCTAAGCTCTCCCCCCCCCCCATCTTTTAGTCTTCTCTATCTGTGAACCACTTCCCTCCTGTTCATCCTAGTTCTACAGTCCTGTAGTCCCTCCCCTCAATCTCTCTGCTCTTTCCTGGGCTGGCCCTACCATGTGGCAGAGTGAGGCAGCTGCCTTAGGCTGCAGCTGCTGAAGGCAGGGAGTAGACAGAGCTGTGTGCCATGTGGCCTGTTGTGCATTCCTTAACCCAGCCTGTGCCCTCAGGGGCTGCAGAGGACTCTGTCCTACTGTCAAAGTAAGATTCAGAGACAAAATGGCCCATCTTCCCATTCCAGTCTGTTTGGCTTTTGTACGAGTGTCATTTTGTCATGTGCCCCAGAAAGCAAAATATCTTGGGCTGGCCCTGTCATTCATATCCAAACATTCTGCATATTAAGTCTTGACAAGAGTGTTTGCAAAGTGATTGGCATTATTAGAAAATCCCTCGTGTTTTCACAGTTCTAGGAGGAGCATCCTTATAGGCTCCTGCTAAGAAGCAGCCTGGTAATTTTATCATTACCACAGTGTAAGTCTTGGCCTTTTTTTTGGGTGGTGAGAATCCACTCACTACACAATTGCCTTATATTGAGTCAGGCTATTGTAGGGCCAGCTCTACCCTGAGGCAGGTGGATGCTTCAGGCGGCAAACCTTGAGGAGCAGGCCATGGGCAGTTTGCTGATCTCAGGTGCAGTGGAGGAGGGCTGTCTTGTCGCCAGTATCAAAATAAGATTCTGCTGCCAGCCTGGTTGGCTTCTGTGCATGGGATGGAGTAGGCACCATTTTTTAATTCACCACAGGCAGCGACATGTCTTGTTGCCTCATAAAAAGAGCTTGCTGGATCAGGCCAGTGGCCTATCCAGTCCAGCACCCTGTTTTTTCAGTGACCAGCAGGACCTGAGTACAAGAGCGCTCTCCCTTCCTGCCATTTCCAGCGACTGGGATTCAGAAGCACTCCTGCCTTCAACTGTGGAGGCATCGGGGTTCAAAGCCACGCATAGCCTTACCCTTCATGAATTTGTCTAATCCTCTTCCACGGCCATCCAAGTTAGTGGCCATCACTGTTCCCTGTGGGGGTTCATTCCATAGTTTAACTGTGCACTGTGTGAAATAGTATTGTCCTCTGTCTGTCTCAAATATCCCAACGCTCAGCTTGGTTGGATGTTTCTTGAGTTCTAGTCTAAGAAAAAGTGGCCTGCCCATGGGTCATGTGCTGGGCCCGGGGGTAAACCCGAGCAACACAGTCCAGGTCTGGTCCCGAATCCAAGGGTTCTGTGAAGGGTCAGTCCGACAGGGGCAAGGCAGGAAACCAGGCTAGGTCAGGCACAGGGTCACAGGCAGGTTCTAGCAAACAACAATGTTGCTCCCACAACCCGGGGCGGGGTCCGACAGCCTTTTATCTCTGCCGGGGTAACGGCTGGTCCTGATCCCCCGGTGACTCACCTCCCTGTCTCGCCCGAAGGCGAGCACTCCTCCTGCGAGTACTTAGGTCTCTCCTTCTCTCAGACCTAAGCCTCTGCAGCTCGGGAGACGTTGGTGGGTTACTAGACCAAGAGGCCGCCTCAGCCTCTCCTGACCCAACTGGTAGTGGAGCAGCTGTGAGTGATTGCCCAGCTGAAGGCAACGAGGTAATCCCCGCATCTGGAGCCAGGGTAGGCTCAGGCCCCTGACTCGGCCCAGCTGATGCTTGTTGCAGGGGAACCTGTACAGACTGGGGCTCTTCAGAATCAGGCCCCAGACTTGGTTCCGATGCCACCTGAAGCAGAGGATCCGGTGCGGACTGAGACTCCTCCAGTTCTGAGTCCGAGCCTGAGTCCCAGACCATCACAGGTCACTTTGTTCACCTTTCCACCTATTTGTTCAGTCCCCAAGCACACTTTGGGCAGAGGCTCTCATGAATATCTCTCCTTCACCCCAGATACTTTATACTCTCCACTGCCCCACTGAAGAGCTGCCTTCATAGGGTGTGAGCTTGGGAGATGTCTCTTCAGGCTAGCAGGAAATAGTGGGGGGGGGGGGAAGCCTCTCCCCGCTTTCTCCCCCTCTCTCTTGGAATGTACCAGGATATTTGCCAGGCTGTGGGCTGAGCCTGTGACTCAGAGTGTGCTGCCCTCCCTTGTTTGTGCCTCGATTTCCCAGGAAAGCCAGGACGGGTGTGTGTATGACAGAACAGATCTCACAGCCAAGGATGTGGCAGGCCTCCCTCGCTTAGCTCATGTGGCAGCTACTTGCACTTAGAGCACTCTGAGGGCACATACATATAAATTACTGCCCCTCCCCGGCAAAGAAGGAAAGAAAGGGGGCGGCGGCGGCGGGGAGGAACAGTGGCACAACACTGCTTGTGGGTGTGTATCACTGTTCCTATTGATTTGCAAAAAAGCAATGTTTGAAGGGCCTGATGTTGGCATTCAGCCTGTGGCATACTCTGGTAGTTGGCAGGACCTGAGTGCCCTGGATACTGGCTACGGGTGTCCTGCAGTTCTGGCTGAGCTGCCATTGGGGAAAGGCTGCAATTTAAATGCAAACTGAACTAAGCTTCTCCTCCATCCCTACATGTGTTTATAACCAGAGAACTGGAGCAATTTCAGAAAACTAAGGGGGGGGGAGAGAGAGGGAGAGAAAGAGAGAGAGAGAGAGAGAGACTTTATGTGGATAAGTGCTAACAATGACATTGTGTGGCTCATGTGTCTTTGGCCTGTGGGGCTACATGCCTTCGGAATGCAGTGTTCTCAAGAGGGCACAATGCCACCACACGTCTGGGCTCATCACAGCTCTATGCTTGGCTCCTTCTTCCTTTGTCTTGGCAGCCTGGAGAAGAGCCTGTCAGTGGGTCAGGCCCAAACAGCCCAGGAAGTGATGACAAGGCAGCCTTAAAGGGACGGCAGCCTAAGTGCCAGACAGGGAGAGCAGTTGCTATCAACCATGGTGACATGTCCCTGCATGTACACTCTCCCAACTGGGGATGGGCAGTCTCAGCCATGACTTCACTTGTCACAGGAACAAGGCTGTAACCACGGGGGATCTATGGAGTTATTCCAGACTCCCACCTCCATGGATTTTCAGGCTTTTTTATTTTTTAAAAAGTTATCATTCTACTTATATTCTGCTTACTGTATAAGGAAAAATGTGTAGAGTGTTCTGCTCAGCTGCTCACCAAGAAGACGTTCAGTTCATTTTGGCTACCTGTACAGTGGTACCTCAGGTTAAGAACTTAGTTCATTCCAGAGGTCCGTTCTTAACCTGAAATTGTTCTTAACCTGAGGTACCACTTTAGCTAATGGGGCCTCCCACTGCTGCTGCGCCACCGCAACACAATTTCTGTTCTCATCCTGAAGCAAAGTTCTTAACCCAAGGTACTATTTCTAGGTTAGCAGAGTCTGTAACCCAAAGCGTATGTAACCTGAAGTGTCTGTAACCCAAGGTACCACTGTATATGTATGCTTTGGCTGCCACCTTCACCCCATCCCCACAACTTTCCTCGCTATGGGCTTCCCATACACAGCCTGGGATGTCTCAGATACCCACCGTGAGTTGCTTGCTGGACACTTTGAGGACAAAGTCATTTGTCTCCATAGTGAGGTAGATGCCACAGCTGAAACAGTCCCAGGTGAGGTTTCCAATGCCCTATCAAGTCTTGTTTTCTGGGATCAGTTCCAGTATTAACAGCCAGTTGACACTGACAAGAGTGCTTGTGAGCATGTCTTCAACAACTTTCCCTCTGGATTCTTGCACTTCATGGCTGATTAAAGCTAGCTGTGGGTGGGTGGGTGTGACTGGATGCATTCAGGGCATGGTCAATGTGTCTTCGTGTGATGGGTGGTGCTGGCCCTCCTGAACCCCCCCCCACCTTAGACACACTGGTACATTACAACTACCACCCTGTTGCAAATGCCTTCTTTTTGGGCAGGGTACTTGAGTGGGTCATGCAGCTGTAGGCATTCTTAGAGGAAAGTGGTTTTCTAGATCTATTCCAATCTAGGTTCAGACCTGGGTTGGGGACTGAATCCACCTTGGCTGCCATGATGGATTACCTCTATCAGGAAAGCGACACGGGGAATGCAACCTTGTTGCTCTTATTAGATTTCTCATCAGCTTTTGTTACCATTGACCATGGTCTCCTTCTGGACTGGGAGGATGGGTATGGAGGGTACTGTTCTGCAGTGGTCCCAGTCCTATCTCCAAGGACAGTTCCAGGAAGTAGCACTGAATAAGTGCTTCTTGGCTTCCTGGAGCTTGAGCTTCAGGGTGCCGCAGGGCACTATACTGCCTCTGATGCTATTTAACATCCCCATGAAATTCTTAGGAGCAGTCATTAAAAGTTCTGGAGCAAGCGTTGTCCACCTACTATTATGCAACTACAAATGGAAGTCTGTCACAGTGAAAGGGGGACTTGCAAGCATTCAGGGTGTGTGTGTGTGTTTTTAACAAAAAGGAAGGAAAGAAAAAATGTGCCAGAGGGCAAAGTCTCTGATTGCAATAGCCCAGAGAAGATAATATTTCTGCTTTTTCCAGGGAAGCTCCAACTTGGGGCAGCTTCTACCATTCAGAAGAAGTGTAGAAATGAAATGGGAAAATTGCATAGCTACTGCTTCCAGCCTTGTGTGCTGGATTCTGTAATGAGCCCAATACCCTTTTAAGTAACTGAACTGTTGCTGGAAAAGTCACATCTATGGCACATTCTGTTGTAAGGTTTCCAAACATGTAACAGCACCACCTGTTGGTGCATTTTCTGCGCTCTCTCTCTCTCTTTCCAGATTTAAGGGCCAGATTTAAGAAGAGGTATGACCCAGGCAACCATGTAGGGTGCCGGACTTTGTGGGGGGAGGAGAGACTCAACTGCCGAGTCAGATATTCACTTAGCAGTGGAAAGAAATAGCACAAATTGTTCATCTTCCCTTAGAAAGCTCACAACAGTAGCCTCTGTGGCCAGATTTGCATAAAGGTTCAGAGAACGAGGTTCCTATTTTCACGTTTGGTGGGAGTGTACCATAGTCCATGCCTTTTGGGGAAAAGTTTTTAATCTGAGCTCCAAAACAATCTATCCCTCCTAATTCAGCACTTGCCTTATTATCGTTAGATTTGACTCCACCCTTAAATCTAAAGAATTAATTTCCTGCCTGTTCATAGCAGTTAGACTAGTTGTTGTCAAACGATGGTAGGAAATATCTAATATAGCAATAGAGACTTGGGTTAATAACATCTGGAGCGTTGCTCTATCAGAACGCCTCACATACAACTGGTGTCTAATCAAAGGCATCCCCCAAAAATATACCTTTGGCATGATCTGGTCTCCCTCTTTTTCTTTTATTGAAGAAGAACAGGATATTCTTGCCTCTGGCTACAACTGGCATGCAGCCCTTGGGCTGAAAAAGATCCCCTCCCCAACCTGGTGTGTTTACTTAATCAATTTTTAAAAAATTAAAAAGGACTGTCAAATATACCTTTGTGCAGGGCTGGCTGGAACCCCAAGCTAGGGTTCTCATTCTTCTCAGGAGGTGTAGATACACACCACAACATTTTGTTGGAGCTACCACCTTTTTTAAAAAAATGCATTGCTTTCCCACTCTGCGCTGACCCAAAGGAATGCAATAGGGCAGTTAGGATAGGTGGCCGGGTGCTTTGCTGCTCTGTGTGCTTGAGCTTTGCATGCCATCGTAGTATCGGAGGGCTTGGCGCACGTGCAGAGCGGAGGGCCTATGCCATGTGTACAGGCAGCGGCATCCCCTCTGCAGGCCCTCAGGAGACGTTCATGACCTTCTGTGTGGCCTAGTGCCTAGTTTCCAGGGGGGTGGGGTGGGGGCTGGAAACGCTCCAGCTGCGCTGAAGATCATGGAATGGAAAATAAAAGCTGGCCCATCCTCAAAAGGATTTGGTCCGCGTTAGCGTCCAATGACTGGCTGCTCCCCAAAGTTCCTTTGGACCGGAATTCTGCTGGAACAGACTCCCGGGGGAATGGCTGTGAACCTTCTCTTTGTGAGCAAACAGCTTTCTCTGCAGGACTGTGGTATTTCTGTCTCTGCCTCCAGCACGCTTAGAGGAAGAAGGAGCGGAGAAGAGAATGTATTTAGAGATGCAAGGGTTTTTGTTTTTTAAAAAAATTAAAAAAGCATTATTTTTTTAAAGCCTACCCTTCAGATCTCTGTTTACCATTATGGAGGCCAATGTAACAGTACAAGTTGAGGCCGCTTGTTCCCAAGTGGACAAATGGAGTCAGTTTGAACAGCTTCACAGGATGTCTAACGGTCAAAAGCTCCTAGAAAAATATACCTCCGTATTAAATATCTATTATCATGACTTAGCTAAGGGCAGGGTCCTCCCCTTGCCTCCTTTCCTTTTTTATCCTTGTCCAATCTGCAAAGATTCTGGACTGCTGTTGTCTCAATGCAGCGTTCCCCAACTTGGCACACCCTCCGGAAATTTTGGCCAGCAACTCTCATCGCCCCCTGCCGGCCCAGCCATGTTGGCTTGAGATGTGGTTAAACTGCAACTCCCATAATCCCTGGGCATTGGCCATCAGGACTGATGGAAGTTCTGGTCCAAAACACCTGGAGGACACCAGATTGGGGAAAGCTGTCTTAATGGGCATTCTGATTTCGAGTCCTAGAAACCAGGGAACAGGAAACCTTTCAGAGTCTGATCTAAGCGTAGGGCAAGACCTATTCCCACTGAATATTTATCCTGTTGGTTGATGCATTCCAGAGCATTTTTTGGACCAGTTTCCTGCAACCTGCCATTGTGTTAAATTTCACAGCTTTTAAGAAGCTATAGATGCTCAGCTTTAGAAAGAAAAAAAAACGCTCTGTTGTCCTCTTGTGGTCAAGCCACAACGAGAGAAAAAGCAATGATGGAAAACTGAGGGCAGACTGAACCCTCCTTGAATCCTGTGTTCCTCCTTTTGCATTGGAGGGAGATACCCACACATAATCTCTTTGAGTCCTGATTTGTACCATAAACTGAATTTCAAAAAGGGAGGGCTCAAGGGACTTTCCAAAATGTTACATTTCCATGCAAGTGATGGTTTTTTTAAAGCACAATGTATGGATTCCCCCCCCCCAAAACAGTTCATTTTTCTGCGCAGTTCTTCGACACAGTTATTGCACTTTTGCAATTTTGAAATACTACCATTGAATATAATGCACATTGTGTGTTCCTCTGTGTGTGTGTGTGTGTGTGTAATCATTCCTCTGTTTTTCTGAGAATGCTCCCCTCCCCTCAAATGTTTGGAGTTTCCAAAGGTGAAATTCCTCTAACATTTAGGAACTTTAAAATCTTGGAAATATTATACGGTGGAACTTATGCTCTGCATGGCCACATGTGGCTTGAGAAGAAATCTGTTAAAAACCAATTATCTCCACAAAATTGGAGGCCTGCACACTCTGAGCTTCTGGAACATTATAAATAATCCCATGGATCTGTTTGCCCTGCTCATCCTGGCATTTTGAATTTCACCGAATATTAACTGCAGAAGATCTGTTAAGTGTGCCAGATTTCGTCTTCCTGTATGATGATGAGATATAATGTGGCCTATATAGGGACAGTGAATTGGCTGGCAAATTCTGTGGAGCAAGTTTCTTGAACCAGAAAGTCAGGTGAGCAGGAGGAGCCAATCAAGTTCTATTTCCTGCTAGATAACCACCAGATTGTGATGCAGTCTCTTGCATCAGGTGGAGTTATTAAGATTCCACACGAAGACATATCTGACAGTCCATTTTTAAAATTTAATAATTAAAAATGGATTAATTAATTGATTAAGCCTTTCAGCCCTATTTAAAATGCCCCATCCTAGCCACCAAAGATCAATGTTCAAACACCACCCCTTTACACACAGTTGAAGGCTCTCTTCTCTGTAGGTTTGTCAGACTTCCAGGTCTGACCTAAAGTCTCCAGGTTTGCTTCACCCCTCCAGTTGTCATGTGGAGGGCTTGAATCCCCAGGGGGCAAGAGTGCCAACGATGAGGATGATAGGTTGTTGCATATAGCTTGCAAGCTTCAGCCCAGCAGGAGCTGACTGCAAATTATAGCACAGACACTCGGGGGCAGGAGTGTTGCCCACCTCCTCTCCCCTCTTCCAATTAACCTCCATCTCCAGGGCCTGCTCCTGTGACATTACCAGGGGCTGCCTCTAGGTGTCAGGTTTGAGCCCTGAAATATAGTTTGGGGTGTTCCTGACATTGTAACGCTACTTCTCTGCTTCAGTTCTACTTTAAATGGATGCTTCCTGCTTCCCAAAAGGGACTTAATCTGCAAATGGGTCATTCACAATTGTGTCGATGGCAACAGGTGTTGTGTCCCCCCCCCCCCCTTACTAAACCTCCCCTCTAAAGGGTAAATCCAGATTAAATGAGGAAGAATTACAGGCTGGTATTTTGATGCCAGGGACATTGTGTGGATGCTGCAAAAACAAAACCTAACTTGCATGCCTGAAGAGCACTGATCCCACAATAAACACTGGCCCAGAAGCACTGCCTGTGGCTGACGGTCAGGCGCTGATTAATGAAGCAGGTTACAACTTCTTTTTATTTACTAGCAAATTTATATGCAGCTTCTTTCACGTGTGATGCAATTCCTTTTTTTTTTTTGCAATCCTCAAGAGGCCACTTTAGACACAACAGTGACTGAGTGATTTGACAGGGATAGCTATTGATTTATTTATTCATTTGCTTATTATTTTCTTAACATTTATACCTCACCTTTCATCCAAGGAGCTTGAGGTGGTGTACATAGTTCCCCCTCCCTATTTTATCCTCACAACAACCTTGTGAGTTTAGTTTAGACTGACAGATAGCGGCTGGCCCAAGGCCGCCCAGTGAGCTGAGAGGAGATTCGAACCCTGGTCTCCCAGGTTGTAGTGTAGCACTCTGATCATTGCGGCACACAGTCCTTATTCTCTACAACAGGAGCTTAAGGCTGCTTTAGACATTCCACATTTTGTGTGGAAGGCACTTGGTAGCTTACCTACAGTGCTGTTCACGCCAGCCTCTCCTTAGCAAGAGAACTACTTTCTACCCACTGTTTTGTGTCAAGGGACCTACAACTCCCCTTCCAGGCTGTGTGGCTTTGTCGCTCCTGCACCTATATGTTCAACTTCCTAGCCACCAAGGATTGTGGAAAAGGGGGCGTGCCAGAGAGGGAGGGCCCGAGCCCCTCATGGGAAAGGGTGCATGGCTGAGTTAATGAAGGGATGCTGTAAGGACTCTAGGTGAAGGAAATTGAGCCCTGGGGAGAGAATACTGTAATTTCATGCAAAAATTACACGTTAGCTCGGTGAGATGTTCTGCACCGCTTCTGGTGACCAGCACAGGGGGGTAATTAGAACTCTGCCTATTAGAGAGCCGAGGGCTTCTCCGACTCCTCTGGGGGAAATTCAGCCCCCAAAGGAAACCGTTTCAACTCAAGAGTGATCATGTGGCACTGGTGGTAATTGCTATTCTGGAATGAGGACTTCAACATGATCCAAAACAGGGCAGCTCGCTGCAGGATCTTGTGGGCCTGCTACAGCTGTGTTTCATTGCACTGATATTCCAGTTCTTCCCTTTTGCTCTAGTAAGCTCCAGGCGGCAGCGTAGCATACATGGAGTTTTGAGGAGTTTCTCATCCAGGCACCAGCTAGATCTTGAATGGCTTTGCTTCAGTAAGGTGGCTTCATCAGGTGCCTTCAAAATGTAACCTGAGCTCAGCAAAAAGCAAAACAACATCAACAAACAAACATACTGCCAATGGGAGGCCTTCAGAACATACATATAACAGGTAAAACACTTGAGAGACCTGCTGTTATTTTTGCTTTTATTTTGATGCTGGTTTTATAATTGTCCTGTCTATGTCTGCTTTAAGGGACGCGGGTGGCGCTGTGTGTTAAACCAAACAGCCTAGGACTTGCTGATCAGAAGGTCGGCGGTTTGAATCCCCGCAATGGGGTGAGCTCCCGTTGCTCGGTCCCTGCTCCTGCCAACCTAGCAGTTCAAAAGCACGTCAAAGTGCAAGTAGATAAATAAGTACCACTCCGGCAGGAAAGTAAATGGTGTTTCCATGCGCTGCTCTGGTTCGCCAGAAGCGGCTTAGCCATGCTGGCCACATGACCCGGAAGCTGTACGGCTCCCTTGGCCAGTAAAGCGAGATGAGTGCCGCAACCCCAGAGTCCGCCACGACTGGACCTAATGGTCAGGGGTCCCTTTACCTTTACCTTATGTCTGCTTTAAACGGCTAGTCAGATGCACTACATCTCTGTTTCAATATCTGAAGTTTTATTTCTAAATTTACAGCTATCCAGAAACACCTGCAGTTACCCATGCACACACACATTTTATGCATACATCTGACCTTTTCATGTCTATCACATTTATACTCCACATTTCCTCCTAGGAGCTCAAGGCAGCATCTAGGGTTCCTCTTCTTTGCCATGTTATCCTCCCAGCAGCCTTGTGAGGCAGGCTAGGCCAGAGACCGTGACTGGCCCAAGATCACATCCTCCAGATTCATGGCTGATCAGGTCTCCTAGGTCCTACCACTGAACCACAATAGCTCTCTTTGGCAATGCACAGGCGACCAAAGTTGCAGGGCCAAAGTCCACCCTATACAGTCATACCTCAGGTTGAATATGCTTCAGGTTGAGCGTTTTCAGGTTACGCTCCGCGGCGACCCAGAAGTAACAGAACATGTTACTTCTGGGTTTCGCCGCTCACGCATGTGCAGATGCTCAAAATGACGTCATGCACATGCGCAGACATGGTAAATCATGACCCGCGCACATGCAGACGTGGGTTGCATTCACTTCAAGATGTGAATGGGGCTCCGGAATGGATCCCGTTTGCATCCAGAGGTACCACTGTAGTGGCATGGGTTGAAGGACCCACTGGAAAGTTTAAGAGCTGGGCAGTTGTGAACAAGAGAGCCATCTCTCAAAACTGACACCAGCTCTGTACCTGCTTTGGTTCCTCTCTTTGCAATAATTAAAAAACAAACACTTTGTTTTATGATGTATCATTCGGAAGATAGGAAACTGTTTTATCTGACTATGTATCCATCTCATCCAGTTTTGCTTGCTTTGATGCATCGTGGTCTCTCCAAGATCCTGGGTTGAGACAGGTCCATCCTGTCACCTGCTAGCCGTTCTTTTTTCACCGGGACCTTTTGCCTGCGCATCATGCACTCAGCCACTGAGCTAAGCACTCCTCGTGCTAACTCGTGAGTCTTGCTTATTTCGCCCTCTCTGCAAAAACATATTTAATTCCTATGCTCCTTCTGATTGTGGGACTCTTCTGTACACTTATTTTGCAGCCGTCTTTTTTTAACCATGCTAAATTTGTGCACAGCTAGACATCTGCCTTTCTCAGACACTACTAACTTTGCTGGGGTGTGCAAAATTGAAAAGAAGAAGGAGAAGAAGGGGGGGGGCTTGAAAAGATAGCTCTGTGGGATCGCAAAATAGGCGGGTGCTAGCAGAACAGAAGATAACAAAGTCAAGACGACTGGAGAGCGTGTGGGCATACGCAAATCAGATTTAAACGATTAAAAAAGCACTTGCAAATGTGGGGGAGGAAGGGTGGGACAATGTCCAGAATGACGGGAGTTGTGAAATGTTTTGCAACAGCTAAGGGACTCTGCAGGAAAAAGAGAGAGAAAAGTAACTATATTAGGAGGCAGTTGGTTTAGCTCTGAAAAAAGCCCCCAAGAAAAACACAAAGAAACCAGGACAAGTTACAGATATCAGGAGGGGAGTCATACAAGTTGCTAGAAATACTTAGAGCTTGATTTATTCCTGAACAAAATTTGGGCAAAATGCTGTGCAGAGCTTTGCTAGATCCAGGAAAGCTTGAGCTGCCTCCCCCAAAATACATTCATGGAAACCGCAATGAACTGCTATCTCACTTTCATAGAAAGCGGCCTTACACACAGGCCTATCTAGCTTAGTATTGCCCACACTGACTGGCAGTGGTTCTCCAGAGTCCCAGGTAGAGGTCTTTCCGAGCCCTGCCTGGAAATGTTGCGGATTTAATGCAGGAGATTCTGCAAGCAGAGCATGTGCTCTGCCACTGGGCTATAGCACTTTTCTAACTGGCCATATATAAGAACCAAGCTTTTAGTGTTGGCTTGGAAGAAGGATATGAGGCATCTCAGGCTTAAATGTCTTCCACAGGGACAGGCACAACGTAGATTGGGCTCTACTGGCAGGTTTCTGGATGATTTTAAGTAGATCAACAAAGGTTTCTAACTACCAACTGTTTACCTATACCAGTACAGTGGTACCTCGGGTTAAGTACTTAATTCGTTCCGGAGGTCCGTACTTAACCTGAAATTGTTCTTAACCTGAAGCACCACTTTAGCTAATGGGGCCTCCTGCTGCTGCGCCGCCGCCGGAGCATGATTTCTGTTCTCATCCTGAAGCAAAGTTCTTAACCTGAAGCACTATTTCTGGGTTAGCGGAGTCTGTAACCTGAAGCGTATGTAACCCGAAGTACAGCTGTACCAGCAAAAGAGCTTCACCTTCATCCTAAACCGGGCTATTGGATTCCTTCATCTGTAGCAACTTGAATGTAGATGTGTGTTTATATGTGTAGCTCATCTCTATACATGGTTCAGCACAGTAGGACATTTGTTCCACCCCCCTGAACCCCACTTTGCTCTGGCTCCCCTTCCCATAAGAAACTATTTTGCACTTGGCTCTGGTCAGTAGACCTCATCCTGCTAGCAAAACAACAGCAGCAAAGTAAATCCTGCCAGACTGATATCTGCCCACACTTGGTCAAAGCCATTGTCCTAAAACTGGGAACTCGAATATTGTGTCCTGGGCTAATTCAAGGCAGGTTGCGCTGTGGACACAACCACCCTTTTCTTCTTAGAGTTTCCTTAGAAGAGAAAGGACAGAGGTGGTATATCTCTGAATAGAAGTTGCTGGGAATACCAAGTGGGAGATCGCTGTGGCACTCAGGTCCTGCTTACACTGTGAGAACCCATTGCTGGGCCTTTGGGCTGATGTAGCAGGGCTGTTACGTTCTTAATGCAGGACGTTGGGGCGTATGGAAAGAGGTGAGTTGAAAACAGGTCAGCAAAGAGAGGCAGAAGCAGCAAAGTGCCTATAGCAAAATGTGGCAGCTGGGGGAGAGGGGCGAGTCCTTGTCTGAAAGCTACTGCTTCGCGAAACTGGAAAAGCTGCTGGATTATTTTTTTAGTCCTCTCCCTCCAAAATGTAGGGTACCCTGAAAACTTTGGGCAGATCATGGGGCCTCCTTCCTCAGGTTTTGCTGTCTGTTACATTACTTCCAACCATTCATCTGCTGGTGAGGGCTTGGAGCGCGGATGTCCGTTGCCATGGTGCTAATGCACTGTCCACAGGGAAACACCTGGCCTTCCTCCTTGCCCCCCCCTCCCCACGGGTGTTGCTGTTAACTCCTTCGTCGCAGCGCTCTGGGAGACTTCATCCTTGTCATGGTGACTGCCGGGAGGATTTCTCTGCCTCTCACTGCTCCGGTTGCCCAAAGAGCCCAGGGGGGAAAACAGAGGCAGAGCACGTTTGCCAATTAAAATACTGCAGCCTCACAGAAGTCGGCCGCCGAGGCCCCTTGAATGTCGGAGCTCCTGCAAGATGAGAGAGGAAAGTGGAGCGCTCTCCAGAGGAGTGGAGGAAGCCATCGGTTCTGATGCTTCCCAGCAGCTAGAGGGAGGCAGGCCAGGACATCCTCGGTGCTGTTTCCTGGACCTCAGCATCTCCAGGGATGAGTCTGCTGCATCAGGCCAGTGGCCCATCTAGTCCAGCATCCTGCTCTTGCAGTGGCCAACCGGATGCCTGTGGTAAACCTGCAAGCAAAATCTGAGCACAAGAGCCCTCTTTCCTCCTGTGGCTTCCAG
Organism: Podarcis pityusensis; assembly: GCF_964106645.2. Taxonomy (NCBI): domain Eukaryota; kingdom Metazoa; phylum Chordata; class Lepidosauria; order Squamata; family Lacertidae; genus Podarcis; species Podarcis pityusensis. The sequence continues at coordinate 20,407,228 of NC_138033.1, forward strand.
CAACTGGTATTCAGAAGTATCACTGCCTCGGAGTCATTGTGGCTAGTAGCCATTGGTAAATAAATAATAAATAAATATTTTTTCATTTATACCCCGCCCTTCCCAGTTCAGAAAACCGGGCTCAGGGCAGCTAACAACAAATTTAAAACACTTAATTGATGCAACAAAAAACAGCATAAAATACAGTATAAAAGGTGAATAACAATAAATTCAGAATTCAAAAATCAATTTAGGGGGGAAATCCATCCAATAAACATTAGATGATCACCAGGGCTAGCTGGCTAAATTAGTCCTCTTTGGGCCAGCGAGGAGACCAGGGGAGAATTAGCTGTGGGATCCCAGAGCAGGTAATCTTCATAAAAAGGGGAGGGGGAGGGAAGGAAGGAAGGAAGGGGAATAAAAGATCAGGCTAAGTTCAAATTGAAAGCCAGGCAGAATAGCTCTGTCTTACAGGCCCTGCGGAAGGAAGTTAAATCCTGCAGGGCCCTGGTCTCATGGGACAGAGCATTCCACCAGGTCGGAGCCATCACTGAGAAGGCCCTGGCCCTGATGGTAGGCTTACCCTGCATGAATTTCTGCAGTCCTCTTTGAGACCATCTAAGCTTCTGCCTCTTGTGAGAGCAGGTTCCATTGTTTAACTAGGCCCTGCAGGAAGCACTTCCTTTCGTCTGGCCTGAGTCTCCCAACATTCAGCTTTGTAGGAAGTCCACGAGTTCTAGTGTTCCGAGAGACGGGAAAAAGCTTTTCTCTAGCTGCTTTCTTCACGCGGTGCATAATTGTGCACGCACTTCTGTAGTGTCACCTCTTTACCTTTTCTCTCGGCTACAAATTCCCAAATATGACAGCCTTTCCTCACAGCACTTACTTGTTGCTGTGCAGTGAAAACCTGGATGCAGATGTGACTGTAAGGAGGATGGGTAATCATAATGGGCTCTACCGAAAGACAGCCTTCAACCAAAGGGACCCTCTTGGTTTGTGGGCGGCAGGAACATGGGATATTCAGCCGGGTTGTGCATTATACTCTGTGTCAAACTGAATAATAATAATAATAATAATAATAATAATAATAATGACATATACTGTGCAATTAAAAAAAACAGCAATCCAGGTAAACTAAGCAGGTTGATGCCTTTTGCACACAGTATTTATTTTTTCACATTTTCCCCTTTAGCAGAGCCAGTGTGGTAAGAGAGCCAGTGTGGTGTAGTGGTTAAGAGCAGTGGACTCGTAATCTGGTGAACCGGGTTCGCGTCTCCGCTCCTCCACATGCAGCTGCTGGGTGACCCTGGGCTAGTCACACTTCTTTGAAGTCTCTCAACCCCACTCACCTCACAGAGTGTTTGTTGTGGGGGAGGAAGGGAAAGGAGAATGTTAGCTGCTTGGAGACTCCTTCGGGTAGTGATAAAGCGGGATATCAAATCCAAACTCCAAACTCTTCTAGCAGTTGGGGCAAAGAATGAGGCAGAATGTTGAAGTTCATTCCAAGGCTGTTGTGAGCACTGGGTGTGCTTGGGCCATTGACTGCACTCCAAAGGAATGCACCACAACTGCTGAGTGTGTGTTGTGTGGGTTGCACACACATGACTCCGAGATGAGCCGCGGCAATGGCCCTTGAAGTCTGAGCAGCTAAAGCTGAGCTGAAACCTCTCAAGCTATTCCCCCCCCCCCGCAGCTGCTGCGACTGAAAATGCCCACTTCTTCTCTGTTATGCAGCATGACCCGCAAACGTTTCTGCTGCTTTTCGCCCATGCTGTGTAGGTCCCTGCACTGGGAAGCCCCTGCCTTCTTCTGGGGCACATTAACTACTGACACTGTTGGCCAATTTGTATTTCACTTGGTCTGCAGCCAAAAGAATTGGCTGTTCATTTCAGATCCGTATGGCTCACTGGTTCCTGGACCTCACTGGCCCCTTGGAAATTGCCGTGTCGCCATTCTGTGATGACAGCAGCAGCCGTGGGTGGCAAAACTCTCTTGTCAGGGTCTAAGCTAGCGCTGGGGAACCTTTTCCAGCGCCATAGTCCTTATAGCCATCTGGCTTTTCTGATGGAAGGGACCTTTGTAGCAAAAAGGTCTCAGGTTCGAAATCTGGCATCTCCAGGTAAAAGGATCAGGTAAGGTCGTGATTGTTAAGACTCTTTCCCACCTAAGATGCTGGTGAACCACTTGCCAGACAGAGCAGATCAAGGATCCTGAACTGTTTTGATCTTTGGAGAGGTGGGGGGGGGGGGGGCATTTGGAAGTCCGTGAAACAGCAGCAGATACCACAAAATACCCATTTCACAGGAGGAAAAACTAGCGGTGCTCAAACCCCAAACTTCACAACCTTCCAAACAAACGGCACAAAGGGGTGTGTGTCTTATTTTTAGAAGGGGAGGAGCCCATAGGGCCTTGATGGGTTCTAAGGGGGTTGGGTGTCTAAGAACACCATGATGCCCCCGAATGCCATATTGGGCTAGATGGATTATGGGTCTGACTCAGGGCAAGGCAGCTTCCTGTCTTCCTATGACTCAACTGCAGTGGTGTTCACCACAGAAGGAAGGCTGAGAGAACTCCCACTTAGGGCTGAAATAGCCAAGGCAGTGTCATGTAATTAGGAACTGGGCAAATGGCTTTCAAAAACTAAATTGCAGGCATGGCTGCCTGGCTCTCGACTGAGGGTCTTGAATGCAAGGGGGGGGGGACGTTTTCAGGGAGCTTTAACCCTTTGCCTCCTGCTGCAGTCCTAAACCTGATCCGGCCTCCTGTTCCACCCCCCCCCCAGCTGCATGCAAATAGTAGGATAGGCAGGGAGAATCCACATCAGGACTGCAGTGGGGTGGCAAAGAGATAAAACCTCTATGCTGCACCAGGGTCTTAATCCTCAAGGCCCTCCCATGCCTGCTACTTACATTTTGAAAAGCCATCCGTGCAGTTATGAATTGGGTGGGTGCTGTTGCATATGCTTTGGTCCTTACTAAGTTCAAGAGGGTTAGCCATGCGAGCCTGTTAGAGCCGCTTAAAAGCAAGGGCTGGATCCACAATCGGTCATACTTAGAGTCGAACTATTGAAATCAGAGGAACTTAATGACTATGGCAGCTCCCTACATTCCTAAAATACACAATTAAAATGTTTTATTTGAAAGAACAAAGGACCACCTGTGAGATTAATCAGCCTCGGGTAACCAGGCATTCTCCAGATGTTCTGGACTGGACAATTCCCATCAGCCTCAGCCGGTACAGTCATATCTCGGGTTACAGATGCTTCAGGTTGCGTTTTTTTTTGGGTTACGGACCCCCAAAACACGGAAGTACCGGAACAGGTTACTTCCGGGTTTCTGCGGTCACACATGCGCAGAAGCGCTAAATCACGCTTTGCGTATGCACAGAAGTGCTGAATCGCAACTCGTGCATGCGCAGACGCACTGCTGCGGGTTGCAAACACTGCGGCTTGCGAACATGCATTCTGCATGGATCACGTTCGCAACCCGAGTGTCTACTTTATAGTCCAAAACATCTGGAGGGTGCCAGGTTGCCGAAGGCTGAGATGGCTATCCTTAGAAGGCCAGCTCCGCTCTCTTCTAGTGGTTCCACCCGTAAGTCTGAGCATCAGTGGGACCACCAGAGCCTCTTATTGGGGTGGGATTCCCCCCTGCTTTGCCCACCGCCTGCCCCCTCTGCCCCATCTTCCCACCGGGGCTTTCAAGCCCTTGCGCCCTGGAAGCCCCCCTTTCCAGAGCTGCATTCTGCATCTCGGCTGGGAGAGCCCTGCCGGCAGCCAAGTTAAAAATAGCTACAAGGAGGCTGCACTCAAGCATCTAATCAGCCGCCAGTCAATTGCCTGCCCGTCTGAAGAGCAGCTCATCAGAGGCAGCACTGGCGGCAGCGGCAGCAGTTGCTAATCAACAGTTAACCCAGGGTTGCTCACAAGATCCCAGCACAACTGGAAGGCTGAGGGGGCCCTGGCTGGGAGGATCAAGCTGCAAGGCACACCCAAGGAGATGGGACCAGGCCTGATTCAATCTATGTCCAGCTAGGGTGGGGTAGGGGTGCAACTTCAGCTTTTGGTTTGCATTGCAATGGGAAGCCACCTAGTTTGCACTCTTTGAACTGGTATGCAAACCGAAGCACAGCTAACCTTCAAAATTCACCCTTCTCCGAATTTTCCGATGCAGTTCTCCAACCAACAAATGTGCAAAAGAAAAGAAAATAGCATATGTTCATGTGGATAAAAATGGATGTGTTAGTGAAAAGAAGACCCTGAAACACTTTCTGTTGCTTCCATAAACGTGTGTGAGAATCAGCTCTGCGTACAGGTTATTAGGAGAAAATTGCGCTAAAATGCTGGCAAATGTTCAACAGGATTATGATTATTTTTTAATGGCAAATTGCTCACAAAATGTGGAGAGCTGAATTTAACATTGGATAAAAAAGATGTGAAATTGAGAGAAACTGAAATTGACAGATTTGTCCATCCCTGGCGTAGGAGGACTCTAGTTTGGCCTGTGGGAATGGACTGTAGCTTAGTGGGAACACATCTACCATACAGGAACAAGGTCTTAACCCACTCACCAAGGAAAGGGACTACTGTTAACAGCAACATAAGCTCAAGCCCCGAGCAATAGCAAGAGGTTTCTGTGCCAAGGGAGCCTGCTGGTGGCATTACTCTGAATTGGCACTTCCTCATCACAGGGACTGGGGCCAAACCAGCTTTCCCCAGGCTCAGTCACTGGTAGAATGCAACAAATCCTTGCCCACATACTCCCCTCCCCACCAAAGGCATCATCCTTGTAACACATGCATATTGTCACAGAGCCAACCTTTCTCTCTTCCCCTATTGCATTCATGCACACATATGCACACACACAATGCTCAAAACAACCCTTTCTGGCAATCCTCTTTGCTTGCAGTGCTGTATTTCAAAGCTATTGTCATCCTATAAGTTCCACACATTCATCCACCTTCCCTGAATGTTGTCTTATCTTAGGGTGTCTGTATTTGGGTTCTCATATGAATATCAGTCAATCCAACAAATGCTCATGTTGCTGTTTCCCCCTTCACTTATGTTGGAAGCAGCAGTCAGGAACCAAGCAGGCCTTGCTTCTGTGCATCTAAAAGGGGAGAAATACAAGTAATGGATGTACAGGCATATTGCATAATTGACACAGTGTGTGTGTGTGTGTGTGTGTGTGTGTGTGTGTTCCTTCCACTCAGGTGTCGTAGTTGGTACGGGGGAGATGGGAATGCTGTGCCCCTGCAGACACTGTCAGACTACAACTCCCATCATCACTGATCATTGGGCCCTGCTAACTGGGACTGATGGAAGTTGGAATCCAGCAGCTTCCCGACACCCAGATTTGAGTGTCAACTGTGGAGACCTGGGTTCAAATCTCTACTGAACCATAAAGCTCACTGGGTGACCATACTGTCTGGGGCCGAGCTGAGTTTTCCAAAACATCTAGAAGGGACCACGTTACCAAAGGCTGATTTAACACATTTATGTCTCTTTAAAAAAAACAAACAGATTTTAATGGTGCGTTTTAGGAACATAGGAAGCTACCGTAGACATGACTAAATGAAGTTCCAATGATTTCAGTAGTTCTGCTCTAGGAATGACTGATCCAGCCTGTTGTTTTGATTTGGTCTAATGTGACTAAGTCTCTGGAGTTAAGTGAAAGTAAGAGGCAAAATATATGCAATGGCATTCCCGTGTCTGAGTGGCTTTTTAAAAGTAAGTAGCAGGCAGAGGGGGCCATGAATATTAAGACCCTGAAGCATATATATATGTGTGTAAGGTAGGGCCTCAACTCTTTGCCACTTTCCCTCAGCTGAAACTACCTCACAGGGTTCTCATGAAAGGAAGAAAAAAGAGGAAGCATGTACAGTGGTACCTTGGGTTACATACACTTCAGGTTACATACGCTTCAGGTTACAGACTCCGTTACAGACCCAGAAATAGTGCTTCAGGTTAAGAACTTTGCTTCAGGATGAGAACAGAAATTGTGCTCTGGTGGTGCAGCGGCAGCAGGAGGCCCCATTAGCAAAAGTGGTGCTTCAGGTTAAGAACAGTTTCAGGTTACGAATTCCCGAACGAATTAAGTACTTAACCAAGGTACCACTGTATGCTCCTTAGAGGAGGGTTGGATACAAATGTAATAAGTAATAAAATAAATGCAGCTTGAGATGTTGGAATTGCAAGGGGGAAGCCTCCCCAACCAAAGCCTCTTCTGGGGTTCAGGTTTCATTTTATGATACTACAAATACACTTGTGTGTATTTATATGGCAGGCTCTGATGACCTTGGGGGAAAGAGTTCGGCCTCTTCTGGAAATCCCCAAAGAGGAATACTGCTATCCCCCCCCCCCGTCAAATCTATCTGTGCTGGCAAGGTGAGGCAATGGGGGCTGAAACAACAGAGAAATCATCAGATCACATCAGGAAATCTCCCAGAGTGAATTGGGACCAGGCCCGCTTTGATCAAAGGAATGTGGGTTCCTGATTGAATAGCAATATTCTGGACTCTTCATTCAAGCTTTTGGCAATCAGGTTCAAAACACCCCCCTCCCCGCCCCTAGCAATGTTTATTTCAGTTGCTACGATGGTAGCACTGATTTGTCAAGCAGCTAGCTGCTGTTAAGAACCCCTGAAAGGGGAGTACCGCTTCTCTTCCATCTTGGCTGCAGGATTTGTTTTAGCCAACCAGGAATTCCCTTGGCATCACATGGCAGTTCACCTAAGCTGAATACGCAGAGGCTGCTAGGATTTGTTGTTGTTGTTGTTGAGTCGTTTAGTCATGTCTGACTCTTCGTGACCCCATGGACCAGAGCACGCCAGGCACTCCTGTCTTCCACTGCCTCTCGCAGTTTGGTCAAACTCATGCTGGTAGCTTCGAGAACACTATCCAACACTGTCCACTGCTAGGATAAGGTGGAAAATTCACACCCATATTGCTTGTCATAAGAAGAGTCCTGCCAAGTCAGACCAATGTGCCATGTAGTCCTGCCTCCCATAGAATCACCAGATGGTAGAGTTGGAAGGGATGCCAAGGGTCATCTAGTCCAACCCCCGGCAATTCAGAAATCTCAGCTAAAGCATCCATGACAGATGGCCATCCAACCTCTGCTTAAAAACCTCAGAGGAAGGAGATGTCTCCGAGAAGCCTACCAGCGGGGCATAAAGAAAACAGCCTCTCCATTCCTCTCCAGCCTCTCCATACTGGAATCCAGCGGCATGTTCTTTCTGAATATCGAGGTTCTAATCAAACATCATGGCTGATAGTCACTGAAATACCTACCCTCCATGGGCTTGCTGTTCCCTGTTTAAACCTGTGGCTGCCAGCATATCTTGATCTTGTGGCAGTGAGTTCCATAGATGCGTTTTTGTTCTTGCCCTGGAACTACTGCCAATAAGTTCCATTGGGCTGACCACGAGTCCCTATTCTATGGGAAAGCGAAGAGAGATTCGTAATAGCACCACCACATTTTCTCGAGTTAGTGGTATAACAGTCAGAAGGTTTTTAAAAGGGGACTATGTTGACTTCAAGAACTTGAGAGCTCTCTCCTCTCCTCCCCTTCCCTCCTCCTGCCCTATTCTTTCATCGGGATGCATTGCCTACCCAAAGCGATTCGCCACTCAAGTTGTTTTAAATTACCACCCCCTTGTTGCATGCTGGATTTCCAGAGCTGTGCCCTGACAGTGGGGAGAGAATGTGCTGGACAGGGGTAGGCGGCTTGTGCGGTCAACTTTGCGTCAGCTGCTTATCCCGTCAGTTTGAAAATAGTTTTCATGGCTTGTGGTCAGGAGGAGGAGGAGGAATAAGCAGGTTTGGATGGGAAACAACCCACTACAGTGCTAAGTCTGAAGGAGAGGGAGCAAGGAAGGGGGCTGCTCCTTTCACAGATAAATGTCTCAAGCTTTGCCCCAAAGACTACAATCAGGGGTTCAGCTGGTACAGGCCACCAGAGCATGCAGTCGTGTGGAGAGAACAGAAAATGGCCTGGCAGAAAGCAGGAGGAGCTTGACTCTATTTGATTATTAAAAGTATGCATGTTCCGCTTTTCTGCCTCAATAAGAGGTAGCTTGCAACACAAACACACACACACACACACACACACACACACACACACACACACATATATATATATATATTACAAACAAAAAAGGCTCAGAGAAAGCAAAAGGCTGCGTAGATAATAGAAGCACAACAATACCAAGGGTGTAAATAATAATGAGTGCGCAGGCAGCAAGCAAAACAAAAATTAAAAATAGAACTCAAACATCTGATGGGCCGAAGGACCGTTGGAACAAAAAGAAAAGGGGGGGGGGAGTATTCAGCCTAGATCAAAATGTTGCCAGACAGATTGTCCGTGACAGCATGTTTCAATCCTTGGGCATGGCATCCGTACCAAATATGTTTGGGAACTTACTTGCCCCCTCCCACCCACCCTGGTTCGCTGTGACCATGAGCGAGCAATGCTTTGATCTTAAGTTCTTGCGCCTAAAACATGGACGTACAAGGTCTTTTGGATGGGACAGAGACGCCATCTTTGTGGTTTGCATGTCTGTCCCATTCACAAGTTAAGAGGTGTGTTGGTATGTAGGGGAGGCTCTTGATCTTTTAACCAGGTGGAAGGGGCAGCTCATCAAACTGAAGAGGGCTTATAGAATCACAGAATTGTAGAGCTGGAAGGTTCCCCGAGGGCCATCTAGTCCAACCCCCTGCAACACAGGAATCCTGCCCACAGCTGTCCCTGGGTGGGCTTGAACCAACAACCTTCTAGTTAACAGCCAGACGCACTGACCCATCGTGCCACAGGAGTTTCAGATAGAGGATTTGTGAAGTAGGAGACATGGCCCTCCTGAACTGAGCTAGATAAACGGCAACTCCTCTGTAGGAAGGGCTGTGGCTCAGGGGTAGATCTTGCATGCTAGGTTCAAATCCCTGGCATTTCCGGGTAAGGCTAGGAATGTCCCCTGCCTGAAATCCTGGAGAGCTGCTGCCAGTCAGTGTAGACCAGCCTTTCTCAAGATATTGTTGAACTACAACTCCCATCACCCCTAGCTAGCAAGGCCAGAGCTCAGGGATGATGGGAGTTGTAGTCCAACAACATCTGGGGACCCGCAAATTGAGAACCACTGGTGTAGACAGTCCTGAGCTAGATGGACCCAATGGTTTGACTCCATATAAGCCAGGTTCCCGAACGACAATCTGAATTTGATATAGGGTGGCTTCTTATGTTCCTATAAGTCGGGCGATCCATCTTCCCTGCAAGCCGCATCCTGGGCTGGGGAGAAGGTGAGAGAGAGAGAGAAGCAAATTGGTGGCATCCGTGATCTACCCTCTCCTACCTTCATCCAAGCTGGATGCTTTTTAGCCTCTTCTAGGCAAAGGTTGCCTGTCATGCGCTGGCAGTCTCCTGCTCATTAAGCGCACTAATGAGATGCGGGCCAAGTTCCCGACTGGCAGGGGCGGGGGGGGGGGAGGGAGGGGTTGAAGCACACAGCGGGCCCAGGAATGCATGACAAGCTGAAAGGAGCTCTGGCCAAGCTGCCACTGACACACACACTGGACTGCTTGCAGGGGAGACGCCAGGCTGTGTGCATGTCAGCCACCTGCAATAGAGAACTCGGTGACTGATGCGCTCTGTCATGCCCCTAATGGGCATTTGGTTCAATTATCAACCCGTCAGGTCGCTTCTGAATCAGGCGAGGCACTGACCCGGATGCGCTTGCTTCCACCAAACAGCTACAAAGAGAGAAGGAGGGGGGGGGATCCTCCTGGTGTGCAGGTGCTAATGCATGACTTGGGGTTTAAAGTATTGGAGCATCCGGTGGTGGAGCGCCGCTTCAGAAAATGGCTGGGTCAGAGGAAGTTGCTGCCACTTAGCACCGCTTGGGACTGTCTAGCACAAGACGTGCTCCATTGTGTGTTTCCTCTTAGGGGCCGAGTTGAAACACGAATGTGCGAAACGTTTGTTCAAAATATTTGCCAAGTAATGGAACACTGGCTCCTCGTTTCAGTAAAAACATGTGGAGTCAATGGTGTGAAAATGTTACGCCCGTTCAGAGTGAAGGCCAGAAGCGTTGGCTCTGATTTGGCTTTGGGGTGAGATCAAACAGAGGGTGCGTTTTGTGAAAATATCCACACACCGCCACAGCTGTATTTGGGGGCGCTGCTGCTACTGTATGGAATAGAATAAAGCTGTTCTCTCATTCATTGAAGGGAAGAAGCATTCCCTCGCTCTCACCTGGCTTTGTGATGCTGCCATGCAGCCAAATCGAACTGGCTACATGGGGGTTGTGATATCATCGTGCTGGCTGCGGGAACGATCATGTTGCAAACAGAAAGAGCCTGGAAGTATCTATTTCCCACCCTGTGCCAAAACAGCTGCCAAGTCAGGCAGTGAAGAGGAGTAAAACAGTACAAAAAAAGGGGGGGGAGGAGGATAAGGGTGAAATGGCTGCGCTACTATTTAAAAGAAGATTCTGGGGGACTACTGAGTCACCCTTGATTTTCTTCTTTTCTGCATGGAAAATGCTTGCTCTCTCTCCCCCTCCCCCCGAAAACAATCAGTTTAGCCCTCCTTGCTGTCAGACTCGGAGGGAGATGCAGGGAGAGCAGCAATGGAACAGCAGGTGTGCAATGGGCAGGAGGTGCAGCGCAGGGGTATGGAAAGGAGGCGTCCAAGTCTCTGGCCCCTTCTCCCTCCCTGATGCTTCTGCTGTAATGGATTACGCAGGAACGCTTGGCCCAGGCTGTGCCGCTGTGAGCAAAGATTATCACAGCAAGAGCAGCATTTCTGGGGAGTTAGAGAATTAATTAAGGATGAAAGGACAGATTTATCAGCCCAGGACTGAATAGCTTAAATGCTGCAGCAATCCTCTGGCTCCACTCCGCCCCCCCCCCCCCACTCTCTGGCTGCTCTTTGGCACAGAGATAGATATATACCTTTCGGGCAGTGCAAGGATGTAGGCCTAAAGCTAACAGTTCAGATCCCCAATTTTCCCAAGGTAGCAGTTAAGGTGGCCTCTTATGCATTGCTGCCCCACAAAAGGGAATGCAAACCCCTCCCTTGGGGGGGGGAAAGGAAGACGCCGATTTGCATTGAATTTGCATATGTTAATGTATACGTATAGATGCAAATTCAGAAATAATTACTATAATTTGAATAGAAATGCAATGCATCTCGTCATAGTGAGGAAGTCTGTCACTGTGGAATTGATTGGCAGTCTAGCCAGCACAGATAAAAGGGAATAATTCCGCTCAGCACACCATGAATGTGTAGAATTTGCCTCCTCAAAAAGGCAGCGGTGGTGACTGGTTTCAAGAGACGATTGTTACGGAAGAAAGGTTTATCAGTGGTTATTAGACATGATAGCTAAACAGAACCTTCATGTTCAGAAAATCCCAATAGCTCAGTCGGTAGAGCATGAGGCTCTTAATCTCAGGGACGTGGGTTCAAGCCCCACGTTGGGTGAAAGATTCCTGCATTGCTGGGGGTTGGACTAGATGACCCTCATGGTCCCTTCCAACTCTACAGTTCTATGATTCTATATGAGAGACAGTATACTTCTAGTTGCATGATACTGAGGACAGTGTACAGAGGAAATTGGTCGCTTTCATCCTGCCCTGTGTAAAATTCCCATTGATACAACTGGATGGACTGCAGATGAATGTTCATTTGATTTGCCTTAAAGGATTTTTATGTCTAGCGGCATGTAGCTATGGACTGAATTGGGATTGGCTGCATTTGGAAGTCACAGTAAACTGTGGTTTATCATGGTGTAATGAGTCTTAGTAAGTGTTGGGCTCACATGCTTCATCCCACCTCTGACCTTTTCAGGCTCGTCCACCAGGATTCCAAAAGCTCCTGCTTCTGATTTCAGTTAACCACAGTTCAGTGTTACGTCCAGACCTTACACTGTGGCTAATCTGAACTATGGTTGCTGGAACAAGCCAGCTTCATATTCTATGTTTTGAACTTGTTTCAAGCAAGCCATTGCTAAGGTTGATCACAGTTTGTCAGGCTGTGATTAATCAAAAATGAAAACAGAAGCTTTGAAGTTTATTGGAAGCAGTTTTGCCAGACAAGAGGGAAGGAGGGACATTGGAATATTTGCACAAGCAAGAAGATTTTGCAGTTTTGCTGACATAACTTTTAAAAAAGAGAAAGTTAATGCAACTTCACTTTTGATTTGCGTGGGTTAAGATTCCGAGGGAAGTTCTAAGTTAATGTAAAATTCATGCTCATCTTCACTATCTAATACGTACTTAACTCTTAGCAATAGCTAGCCGAGTCGTTCGAAGCTCCGAATTAACTGATTTGTGCATTCAAGTCAATGAAGTGTTTGCACTGACTTTCAAAATTGGCAAGTCACAAGACGCTAATTGCAAAGTCATGAATTGCAAATTATGACATCACTTATTCACAGGTTCATACATTATTCTTGAAGATTGCAAAATAAATATAAAACAAACGCCAAATTTGAAATTGGTCGAAGAGTTCCCAAAGAGCGCAAATAGAAATCTGCTGGTCAGGGAGTAGGAGAGGTGCGGCAGGGACTGATCCTGGGAGCTAAGTCCAGCCCTCCCCCCAAGGAACTGTAATGGGGGCAATGGCAAACAGGCCCCAAATCAGCATTTCAGAAAGAATGAGGCTCACTGCACCACCTTTTCTTTATTCTCAAGTAAATGTGTTTAGCATAAAGGCAACAGAGTGAAACCCCATTTAATTCTTGTGGACAGGATGGTGCTGTATCATTTAAGGGAATTAATGCAGAAGTGTACATGTACAGTGTGTGTGTAAATGTGTGTGCGTACAGCAGGTGTACATGAACCAGGGTGGCCATGTGGCGAACTTCTCAGAGGACACAGTTCTCTATTTGAAGGAACCCCTGGTCTGATCCAAGTCCCAGTTGTTACAGATCTATAAGAAGGGCTCTTGGTGTTGCCATCCAACAGTTCCTGGGCAGCAGACTGAGCAGGCACCCAGGCAACCTGTTCACAATCTATTTCCTCCACTATTGTGAGAAAGCGTTGCATGTCTGTTGAAATCATAGCAATTATTTCTAAATTTGCATCGATGCAGGCAAATCAACACATTTCATGCAGATATGTGCCCCAGTTTGTCCTCTTTCATGCGAATCATTTCCTTTTGCTGTTGTTGTTGATCCACAAGTGGTCTGAACCTCTCTTCTGGTGTTGTTGATGCTCCATCTTGTTCCAGGGTACCATTTCTCTCATGTTTTTCTAGTTCCTGTCTGTCTAGAATGTCAGAGTGAGGCCCTAGCCCTCCCAGGCACATATGAATTCACCAGTCTTTACACTATTTGGTTCCTCTGCTTCAGGGATGGGGAACATCAGGCCTGGAAGCCATATGCTACCCTTTCTGTCTCTCTGTCTGGCCCCCAGGACTCTCTCAAGGCTACATCTCCTCACAAAGTATTGCCCTAACCACCCCTGCTTTGCACCTTCCTTGAGTGCTTTTGCCTGGCTAGAATGTGTCATTGGATTCTGATAATGCTTCTTTCTTGGAAGGCTGGCTGGCTGGCAGATCCTCCAAGTGTCCCTATTTTCCAGGGACGTCCCTGATTTTCTGAACCTGTCCCGGTTTCTGATTTGATCCTGAAATGTCCCATTTTTCCTTAAGATGTCCCTATTTTCAATAGAGAAATGTTGGAGGGTATGGAGTTATCCAGCCCATGAGCTGTCTGAAGGCAGTCCTGTATAGGGTAGTTTTTAAAAAAATGTTTAATGTTTTATTATGTTTTTATATATGTTAGAAGCTGCCCAGAGTGGCTGAGGCCACCCAGTAAGATGTGTGGGGTATAAATAGTAAAATTATCTCTATGGCATTAGACATCCCTATTTTTATCGGAGAAATGTTGGAGGGTATGGGAGGGCAGATGGGGATGTGTGAATATGTATCAAAACTGACCTACTGTACAAAGGAAGAATTCACATTATTGCTCTGTCCAGTTTTGCCACTGGATAAGGGGTGGTCCCCAATTGGTCCCCAGAAAGTTGCCCAGAAGAGAATGTGGCCCTCAGGGTGAACAGATTTCGCACCCGGCTCTGCTGTCTTGGAAGTGAGCTTTAAACCTAATGCACATCTTGAGCTGGTCTAGATGTGCATCCCTGGCTATTGCCTCCAGCATCTTCCATCGTGTGTGTGTGTGTGTGTGTGTGTGCCTGTGGTAAGATAAACAAACAGCAATTAACCCTGCAGCAGCACACATTATTAGCCAACCATCGAGGGCTTGACTTGGTTTTGCAACGTGGAGTCTCATTAGCAGCCTGTCACCATTTGCTCTTGTTAGCCAGCACAACGATACTAGGATTGTCCTCAGCTGCAGGCTTTGCTAAGTGAGTGGCCAGCATTCTGGACAGCGTTCTGAATTCACCCGTTGTGAGTGTGGCTGTGAGATCCACCCCTTTGGCAACTGCTTTTGGAATCACGGGCCCCTTTGATGCCTCTCTGGGAACTGAAAGGTATTTCCTGGTCGGGGTGCGCTGAGATCTTCATCTACCAGCCCCACAGGGTTGTGTCCAAATCAGTGCCAGCAGAGATCATCTGGTGCAGCTGTGCTTCTGTTTCCTCTCCATCCTTGCAGGCCCCCAAAATCTTCTCCAGAGGGCTTGCCAATCTTCCAGAGCCGGTTTCAAGGGAGGGGGCCTGCAGGAGAGAGGCGAGAAGTGTTCCATTCTGCTAGCACAATGCCCCTTGGGCTAGCCAAACTAGAGCATTGGCTACTATCCACAGTGCTGCTGCTAGTCTCCAACAATGCTGCTTGCTCAGAAGCTGGCTGGAGGTGAAGGGTTAGGCCAAAGGATGACCATTAGCCAAACCCTGTCAACTCACAAGGGATTTCAGGTGTGGTACCAAGTTCTCCAAGCAGGCTTTGGCCAATTAGGAGAAGCAAACCAGATCTCAGGGCCAGTGTCAGCATCTGACATCCTTAGGTAGCTGGTGTTGTTGTTGTTTAGTCGTTTAGTCGTGTCCGACTCTTCGTGACCCCATGGACCAGAGCACGCCAGGCACTTCTGTCTTCCACTGCCTCTCGCAGTTTGGTCAAGCTCATGTTGGTAGCTTCGAGAACACTGTCCAACCATCTCATCCTCTGTTGTCCCCTTCTCCTTGTGCCCTCAATCTTTCCCAGCTGGTGATACTTGAACCAAATCACAGCTATTCTTCAAAACTGGGAGGTTTCCAAATTTTGCTGGGGTGTTCTCCAGCCACATTGTGTACAGAAATGCACATACTGCAGTTAAAAATCTGCATGGAAATGCAATATGCCAGTAAAAGCAAAAGACAAAAATGTATCATAGTAGGGGAAATTGCTTTGCCAAAATGTTTGTATTAGGCAGAATGGCATACAAACATGTGTATTAGGATAAATTCACACTAAAATGGTGCTAAATTGTCATGAGGGCTTTTTTTTTTTTAAAAAAACAACCCTCACAAACTATGCAGGAAGGTGGAGAAGTGAAATTAAAATTGGGGGGGGGGGAGGAAGAGAAGTTAAGGGAAACCAAAATACAGTGGTACCTCAGGTTACAGACGCTTCAGCTTATAGATGTTTCAGGTTACAGACTCCACTAACCCAGAAATAGTACCTCGGGTTAAGAACTTTGCTTCAGGATGAGAACAGAAATCGTGTGGCGGCAGCGGGAGGCCCCATTAGCTAAAGTGGTACCTCAGGTTAAGAACAGTTTCAGGTTAAGAACGGACCTCCAGAACGAATTAAGTTCTTATCCTGAGGTACCACTGTAGGCAGCTTCACCCATCTCTAGACTGGGTCAGGTAGAGCTGCTCTTGCTGGGTCTCTAGCAACAGCATAGTATGCCAGGACTAGCCCTTTGCACAGATGTTATTGTCAGAGAGTTGAGAATTACAAAGCAGTTCAGCTGGCCTTTCTTAGGTCCTCCTATCCTTGCACTCTCCCTTTCGCCAAGTGAGAGAAAGTTCAGGGCAGCCCTTACACGGGCTTTGTTTTCTTTGGAGAAAAGAACACTCACTTAGCAAGGTCTTTGTAGCAATCTCTTTATGTATTAGTGTACTGATTGACTGGATAAGAGTGCACAGAATCTCCCTGTTGTTTTGTTCATTCCCTTGCCGAACAGGTTTTGGATTAATTCCACCAAAATGTCTTGTGGACATCTTCTGAATGGATAGTTTGCCCGTCACTTCCCACCCCAGCATAAGAGTGCGTGGCTCCCCTTAGTTGACCGAATTGCTATGACTCCTGGTGCAAGCCTACAGTAGCTTATTATTGTTCCCCACTGAAAGTGCCACATTTGCTATTGCACATTGTGCTGGGTTATTGCATATTATTGTTCACTGCTGAAAGTGCCACCACATTCATTTCTACGTAGTGCTTATCTCTGCTTGCCCTTGAAAGTTCTGCAACATTTGTTATTGCACATGTGCTGAGCGATTGCTCATTATTGTCGCCCCTGAAAGTGACACATTTGATATTGTACATAGTGAAACACTAGTAGCTATTGCTTGTGTTCTTCTCCTCTGACAAACATGTTATTTCGCATGATGCCATTTAACAGCCCATGTGATCTTCCCTTCCCACTTCTGGAGCCTGACTCTAAGCTTTTTTAAAAAATAAATTAAAAAAATTGAGTTACTCTGTTTGGTTCCAAATGTGTTCACAATAACTGGGAAGCCTGTTTTCCTACCTTGTTTGCAGTTTGTGAGATTTGGGAGAGCTTTTATAGTTGTTTATAGTTGCACTTTTTTTTCCTGTGTAATTTTTCCTGTGACTTTAGAAACTTTGTGCCAAGAGAGATCCAATATAAGGAGGGAAGAGAAGGCAGATGCTCCAAAAGGGATAAGGGAAGCAAAATGCAATGATAAAACAATAAGATAGAATAACATTTTTAATATTATTTTTTTGCGCACAAAATGACTATTCCAGCACGAGATGAAATAAACTCATAACAGGAATGGCTGAACATCAAACTTTGCTACATTTGAATGCACTTTCCATAAAGTGCAGCTTTGTTGAGATACCAGCTTGGACATTAGGATAGCATACACTGTCTTGAGCTAAATGTGTAAACCAGCGTTTCTCAACCTCGGCCCTCCAGATGTTTCAGGCCTACAACTCCCATGATCCCTAGCTAGCAGGACCAGTGGTCAGGGATGATGGGAATTGTAGTCTCAAAACATCTGGAGGGCTGAGGTTGAGGAAGCCTGGTAAACTAAGATGGATACATTAATAATTATTGCATTGTTTACTACCCACATTAAAGTGAGGTAGTGGGTGTTTCTTTTTTCTTCCTTTTTTCCTTCATCTACCCCCCCCTTTAAAAATAACTTTGCAATGGAAATATATATATATGTATAGAGAGAGAGAGAGGCCTCAAGCCTTGCAGATTCACATTGGGCACATTTATGCCTCTGTGACATGCACAGGCAAACTCGCCCGGGCATCCCTGACAACTCCCCAGTGCTCTCTCCCCTCCCAGCAGGAAAAGAAAACCTAGAGAGTTAAACTTCCACTATCCTGGCTGGCGGAGAGAAAGGCGTGCTGTTCCAGCCTGGGGGCCCCTCAGTCTAGACCAACAGCTGCTTCCCACCAGTTCATCTCGGGACAAGCACGTGATGCTGAAGAGCCGCAAGCCTGCTGTGTGCGGCTGCCAGACTCACGCAGTGTGTGTGTGTATGTGTGTGTGTGTGTGTAGGATGGGATGGAGGAGCTGTCTGCTTGGGGTGGCTTCTTCTCCTGCTTGGAAGATGCAGGAAATGGGGAGAGGAAGAGCCTCCTGCACTGGAGAGACCAGCTTGCTCTCTCGCCTCCTTTTCCTCCCTTGTTTGCTCTGCACCCCTCCAGCTGCAGAGATTGACAAGGGTGGGTGTCAACATCTTCTGCAGCCAGCTAGACCTAGGTGCAAGTTGGGGGCAGATTTGTTGTGGTTCTTCCGCAGCGGGCTCCATTTCTCGGAGCCTTACCGGTAGACAGGATTTGAGCATAATCGAAGCCCACATGGCTGCTGTTGCCCTATGGGGCGCAGGCAGCTCAGAGGTGTCAAAGTTGTGCCTCTGTTGTGCGGCACAGCATCATTCTAGCAGTGAATGTGTTGAATTTTGCATCTTTTCCAGGCCAAGGGCCACATTCGCTTGAGGACAGCATTCCAGGGGCCACATGCTAGTGGTAGCAATACGTGGCTCCTGTCTTTGTGCAATAGGCTACAATCCGCCTGTGCAAAATTCAGAGACACCCCTCTCCTTCCCTGCAGGCAAGCATCATCCCATCAAAGTGCACATTCCAGCCAGGCAAAAGCATGGAGCAGGGCCAGGCAGGGGTGCGGCCTGGGGACGGGGGCGTAGCCAAGCGAGGGGCCAGGTTACGAGGCCTTGGGGGCCGCATGGGGCTCCTAGGCCTGAGGTTCATTACCTCCGCCTTAGGGCTATTACCTTTGAGAGTTGCACAGAAGGGAGCCTCACGCCAGCAATTGGCTGTGCCCACCACCAAGCTGCAGTGACAGAAAAAGAGGTGCACCAGTTGGGGGGGTGCCTTTTAAAAAGTGCACTGAGTATTCTCAGGTTCTGGATGCAGCAGATCCGATTTGTGTAGCCTGCACAGCTGGGTCCTTGCTTGGAATGTTGCATGTCAAGTGGTGTGTGTGTGTGTGTGTGTGTGTGTGTGTGTGTGTTGAGGACACCTCCCACGCTCCTGGCTGGGTGCTTATACTATACCACATTGCCAGAAGCATGAAGCTGCCGCAGAGATGCACGAGCATCTCCTCCTCTCCGCCCGCCCCCCCCCACCGCCGCCTCCTTCTCCCATCTTGTGCCAATCCTGCCTGCAGAGCCCGCTGACCTGATTGCTTTGCCTACCAGTGGTCAAAAGGACACCGGGAAAAGCGGCATCAAGGGCAGGCTGTTCCAGATGCAAATTGATAGTCAAGTCACTCATCAGAACAATGCCTCCTCCCCTCCTCCGCTTAATCCTTTTACAATGGGACTAATTGCTAATCAGACTGATTTCACACTGGCTGTTTTCCCTCGACAGTGAGCCTCCTTGGAGGAAAGCTCTTGGAGAGGGAGGGGGAGGGTGGGCTGCAGTCACCCTGGCACGCAGCTCCCCTGGCGACAACGGGCACGGCAGCATCCTGCACGTCTGGAGAGATTACTCTCTCTTCAGCCTGTGCCTGTATGTGGCTTGCAGGGGAGCGGCAATTGCCCTTCACCCAGGGATCAGCAGCCTCCTTGCCTTGCTGCAAGGGGCGCTGCCGTCATCATAGGGCATGTGACACATGGCGTATCCTGTCGACACTGAAAACGGGCATGTCCAGGCAAATCCAGGCGCCCCCCCCACCTCTGTTGCTGCCCACTTTTTACAAACGCAGCATTCTGGCTCCATGCAAATATTATTATTTTTTTGCACATGCAAATTTGCTCAGCGAAGAATTGTTATGTCTCATGGAGAGCCTTGGCAGTGTCATTTCAGTTGTTACAAGGGAGTACGTCGGCTTGGCAGAGCTGCTGTCAAAGGGGTGAGCCAAGTGGGCGGCAGGTGCCATCTCTCTCCCTGGTGACTCCCTCCTCCTTGGGAGGTGCGGGTGGCAGAGAGAGCTTATCGCCTGCAAGGGCACAACTGTTCCTCCGGTGCTCGCCTTCCTCTCCGTTGCAGAGCCCTGTGTGTTACATGGGGGTACACTCATTGGCGTACAGATGTAGAGGACTCTGTACTTTAGAGCACACACACTTCTGTGTGCAGGGCTTTTTGTGGCACATTGGGACACACATACAGCTATCAATGCATGTGCACAAGGCTATGTCACACACGCGCATACATCAATGTGCTTCTTTATGTCCCACCTCGAATCTCTCTCTTTCACACTCACTCAAGCAGAGCTTTCACTCTGATCCTTTTTTTTTTATCTTTTCTTATCTACCTTACTGAAAGGGTGATATTCATGCTCTCCTTTTGTCCATTGGGCATTAAAATGGTCAAGGAACATACTATTGTACTGCTTCTATTATAAAGACATTCGTTCCTCGTATATTATAACTATTTTGACTAAATTCCCAGGCAGATCTGGTATTTTTTACACTCCTTCCTTTTGTCAGATCCCACTAACAAAATCACCACTGAAGTGGCAAAAACCAGTGCATCAGTATGCAGTACTAGGAACCAGAACATCCTAAGTGTGATTGTGTGACACCACACACACACACCCACACACACAGCTCTTTGCCATGCTGCTCATCTATGCTGCCAATCCCAAGTCGTCCTGTGCTGGCCTATACACTGCAAAGTTGCATCTGTTGAATTGTAATTTCGTGGCTGATCTGTGGTTGCAACAATAAAGACGGATTGATTGATTGACACACACTCATTAAGGTGGCTTCTCACAGACTTTGGGACTCTCTTCCTAGAGCAGCTAAACTTGCTCCCTCTTTGTCGTCCTTGCACTGGCAGGGGAAGACTGCTTTATTCCAACAGGCTTTGGGGAACTGATTGTTTTTAAGGAAGTTTTCAATAGTGTTACACTTTTTTCCCCTTCTAGATTTGTTTACCAGATTTTATAGATTTGTTTTATATCGTTTTAATTCTATTGGAGTTCAGTTAATTTTTCACTATTATCTTCTACATGTTTTTAGCTTTTGGTGTTTTATCCATGTTCGTTTAAATTTTTCATTAGCCACCTTGAGTCCCAGTTCTAGGGGACAGGCGGTATATAAATAATAATAGATAATAATAATCAGTGTACACGTGCCGGGCTGTGTGTTGTGCACTGGAACACATAACCACACCCATCAATGTGTGTGTGTGTTTGCACAAGCTGCACTTAAAGTCCAATTTGGAGCCAATTTTTCTTTTTCCAAACTGGGGAAATGCATGATACGGAATGGTAGAGGGATATGCCCTGATTAAAAGCACATCATTTTCTTCTCAAGGGTGGCGGCTGCGCGGAAGAAAAAGCTTTGCAAAAGGGGAAGGCATAGTTTTGGAAGGCAAAAGCAAAGGCAAAGCTTTGCAAAAGGGGAAGGCATAGTTGCAGAGGAGAGGACAGCCTTGTCCTTGTGCATTGTTGTTTGTCTTAATAGGCAAGCCGATCACTCCCACATTTGAGTGGTCCTGCGGAAGTGTGTTTTGCCTCTGGAGCATTAAAAAGAGTCAGAAACACACCCGTGACAGTGGCGAAATAAAGGTTGCAAGATGGCGTGGAGATGCTGAGAGGGAGAACTGAGTCACTAGCCACCTGTCATGCCGCAGGTGGTTGCCCATTCATATTCCACATAAGCACTCAAGCCTCAAGTGGCTTTTGCAATCTGGTGAGCTCCCAGGTTCTTAGTGGCCAAACACGGCAGTTTGATGATTGGAAAATATACTATCTCTCTCCCAAGGAAGCATTGCCTTGAGGTCGGGATGGGAGAGAACATAGATATAGTTCATACTTACAGGTGAACCTAGGTGTCATCCACACTTCCTTTTGTCCTTTTGGCTGCTTTACCCTGGGAAAAAACTCTCTTTAGCACACAGTTGGAGCAAACAGCAGTTTGGGTTTTCTCTGGATTGATGTTTGCTCCAATTTAGCACTAAAGAGTGGGTTTTCCCTGGGAAAGGAGTGGGGCAAGGGAAAAACCACTCGGAACTGTGCTTTCTAGGCAAGTGGAAGTGTAGATGAGCCCCTACTTAATTCACACTTTACAAAACAAGCTCAGTTGCATAGACATACCCTCCAACATTTCTCCAATGAAAATAGGGACGGCCCATTCTATAATGATAATTTCACTATTTATACCTCACAGATCTTACTGGGTTGACCCAGCCACTCTGGGCAGCTTCCAACATATATAAAAACATAATAAAACATTAAAAAAACTTCCCTATACAGGATTTCCTTCAGATGGCTCAGGGGTCAGATAACTCCATACCAGGGGTCAGCAGCCTTTTTCAGCCATGGGCCTGTCCACCATCCCTCAGACCATGTGGTGGGCCGGACTATATTTTGGAGGGGGAAAAAATGAACAAATTCCTATGCCCCACAAATAACCCAGAGATGCGTTTTAAATAAAAGCACACATTCTACTCATGTAAAAACACGCTGATTCCTAAACCATCTGCAGGCTGGATTTAGAAGGCGATTGGGCCGGATCTGGCCTCTGGGCCTTAGGTTGCCTACCCCTGCTCCATGCCCTCCAAAATTTCTCTATCACAAACTAAAAATATTGGAAAACTGAGAAGGCAAAAGAAACCAAATTTGTAAATTTTGCCCATCCCTACCCTGGGCCAAGGTTGTGACTCAATGGGATATTTGGCAAAAGGAATGTTGCATGGTGTTCAGCACTACTGTGGGCAAGATTGCTGCTAATTGTTGGTTTAGGAGATTCAAGGGAACCAGAGTCCGTAGGAGCCACTAGAACGTGCACCTGCTTGAATTCAATGAACAAAAAGCAGCCCAGACCCGCTGCTACCCTCACTAACTGCATGCAACAGCCCGGTCTGCCCAACGGCAAGAAGGCTCCCAAAGGTCCCAACTTTGTAGCATTGGTGTAGCATCCTTGGGCTGCACCCTGAAGACAC
Organism: Podarcis pityusensis; assembly: GCF_964106645.2. Lineage (NCBI taxonomy): Eukaryota > Metazoa > Chordata > Lepidosauria > Squamata > Lacertidae > Podarcis > Podarcis pityusensis. The sequence continues at coordinate 20,429,754 of NC_138033.1, forward strand.
ATGGAGAATCTTTTGACACTCTCAGTGTGGTTGGCTTGGGGTCCAAGTGGCATCTTCTGGCCATTCCTCTGACCAAACTGCATGCAACCATTGCTTCTGCATCTCCTGGCTGGCTGGCTAGCTGCTTCTAATGGAGAAGGACACTGAAAGCAAGAAAAGACGGGAACCATCAAACCATTTTGTGTTGCCTCACTAGCGGTTGACAGTTCTCCCGTGGTTACCAGACATTGTTGGACTCCAACACCCATCAGCCTCAGGCAGCATGTCAATGGCAGATGGGGTCAGCTGAGGGCAGACTGCGGCTAGTGGGGACCGTGCCCCTCCTGCCCTAATGGACCAGTCTTGCCAGGACCGCATCCTGGTGCCACTGCCAAGAAAAGAGGCCACCACTTCCAGAGCAGGCCTTTTTAGCCTTGCAAGAGCAATTCTTTGAGAGCGAAGTCTTGCTTTGATCCTGACTTCTTCCTGTTTGCTTTTAGCTGCATTTCAGTTTTGGCTCCTTTTATTCAAAGTGCTTGTTTGGCTCCAGAGATTGTGTGTCCCGGAGAAGTGGTGATAGATACGTTGGGGCTGTGTTGGGCCTTTCTGTTTAGCATTACTGGCTACAGTATGAGCATGGCTGTGAGGGGAACTATGGCTCTTTCTTTCCTCAGCAGAGCTGGATTTTGACCAGTTATGCTGCAGGGTCCTTTTCAGGCATGGAGGGCTTCTTTGCAAAAAAAGTTCCAAAACAAAGCCGAAATGAATTTTATTTAAAACTCAAGCAAATTCTGAAACACTGTAAAAACTTGAATTTATATCCTCCCATGTGTTGGTTTTGTTTTTGTTCTTTTGCCAATCCCAGTTGTACATGCTGCTGTGTTATGATTGTTTAAAATGACAGCAGCAGCAACAAAAAGTAAAGCGCTTAATTTAGCAAGACCCTTAAATTTATGAAAGCGTTTTTTTAAAGCATCCCTTCAATTTCAAATGTCAAAAGCCCAGCCTGCAAACGCCCAACATTTTAAAAAGTCAAAATTCAATTATTTTGCTGCTTTAAAACACACACACACACCTCATCTATAATATCATCTACGCTCCAGCACAGAGGTGCTGGACCATGTCTGCTGCAAGCTTGCCATTTGAGTGTGTGTCCCAATTTGACTTTATCCAGTTTCCCTCCTGCTCCATTTTCCTCTCTGCATGGGAACAGAGGAAGCTGCTTTCAACCGAGACAGGGCTCTTCCACACTTAACTTTTGCCCCATGCTTTCTAGGCACAGGTTTGCACTTTATAGCACTGTGTCTGAGTGCTCCCCACACCCCTTGCTGGCGATTTCCCCATGAAAACCCGCTCTTTAAAGCTGAATCAGAACAAATAGCAATTTGGATTTCATGCAGATTTCTGCTTGCTCCAATTCAGCTGGAAAGAGTGGGTTTTCACAGAGAAAGCACGGGGTGAGGGGCAGGGCGGGTGGAATTCAGTCTGGATGAGCCTTCAGACTATTGGTCCATCTAACATAGTCTGCGCTGACTGGCAGCTGCTGTCCAGCATTTCAAGCAGGGAACATATTCAGCCCTATGCGGAGACTCCAGGGATTGAACCTGGTACTTTCTTTAAGCCAGTGCTCTACCACTGAGCTACGACCCTTCCCCATGTTCTTTCTCACACAGCTGCCCTCTTCTATGGCTAAGTAGCATCACAGAGCAATGAACTATTCAGAGGAGAAGGTCACATTGCCTCCTGGTGCGTGATTGAAAAGCTCTGAGCGGTTTCTCGGGAATTGGAAGTAGTCCGCACCAAACTTGAAAACCGCAGGAGATTTCCTTTTCATTGCTCCGTGCACGGCTGCTGCTTCACATCCCGCAAAGTTCATGGGAGTGAGGCTGGTCATTGGTCCCTGTGTTTGTCTGCGTGGCAGCTAACAGCAAGCGGCAAACTGCTAGAGGGTGCTGTGGGAGCTAAGTGTGGGTGCTTATTCTGAAAGAGAGTCTCTCTCTCTCTCTCTTCCCAGAGTCGCTATATGGCTCCCAAGCAGGAACCCGCCAACAAAGCCCACACAAATAAAAAATAATTGTGTCATGCCATTGGGAATGCAAAGTCCCCAGGGGGTAAGTGCATCTCCAAGTGCTGCCTTTAAGGGCCGGAACATCGGGTCTCTTGGTACCAGGGATGCAGTGCAAAGCGCAAATTAGCTCCTTCCCTTCCACTAATTAAGCCTGCTGTCCTAGTCACTCCCACCTCTGCACTCGCTCTTCTGGTCCAGCCACCAGTGCCTACGCAGTCCTTCATGGAGCCGGCACTGGCTCCTCAGCTCTGCTGAACCGAGCCTTAATTACTGCTGCCGCCTTGTTTTAATGAAGCTCCTTCGCAGAGCAAGACTGCAGCCTCCATCCCATTCGGCGCTGATGAATGCAGGGCAGGAATCTTCCCTCGCCCACAGAAGCATCGTCCGTGGAATTGGGGGCAGGAGGTGTTGGAGGTGTGTGGGGTGTGTGTGTGTGTGTGTGTGCAGTTCTCCTTTCCTGCATCTCTCCCAGGAGCCTGGGCAGCTGTTCTCCACGCCTGCCGGTGCCAAAGTAAGCAGGGTGAATTTTTGTATGTGTGCAGAACCTTTTGAAAGGGTGAAATGTCTAATATACAAGGCTTGTCTAAAAAAGGCAAAAATATGTGGGCTTAGGAGCTTGAGCCAGGCCAGGGGAGGCATTTTGATTGACGGCTCCCTCCTGACTCTGGCTGTGAGGGGATTTCAGGGCAGGGAAGGTTCCAGGTGGCCTCACCGTTACCTTTCCATGTCTGCACTCCTGTCCTTACTTGCCCCTCTCTCCCGGCACTGGCCTCTTGCCTCACCTGCTCAGACAGGCCCCCAAGGCAGGAGCTAAAAATCGTGTTCACATGACTAAAAGCAATAAAATGAAACAGAACCCAGAGTTTCTGTAACTGGCGAAAGTAGGCAGGGACAGAAAAGTACAGAGCATCACATGAACATGGTGAAGCACATGCAGAATATTTATCACACAAACATGGTCCACAAAGCATTGAGGACCCGTTCCACATTATGAGCTGGTTCAGTTTATAATATTTTGGTTTATTAAGCCAAGATATGCACTGGGCATTTGTTTGAACATTAAGACCCTTCCCATCATTCCTTACATTGCATAAGTCACAATTAAATTAGGAAGCCTCTAATTAACCATAGTTTCTTGATTAATCCGAACCATGAAATTGTAGTTACCCGTTTTGGATCAAGCCTGGGAAGAAGTGATAAACTGAGCCTCTTCCAGAGAGGGGGGAGCAAGGCTCTACTTGCTGAGCTATGGAATATGTTGTTTCAGCAGAGAGCTGGAGCCATCTGAGGCCTTATGTAGGCTGGCAAGGCCTATACTATAGCTGGCCCCAACAACCTGTGGAGTTGGCTGTGCTAACTTAAAATACCCTTTTCTGGGTGTTTCAGGCACAAACGTCTGCCCTGTGGAGGAAATAAGGATGCTATCTGTGGCCTGGCCTTCAAGTCTGAGGAAGGGGGAAGAACTACATCCATATGCCAGCAGGTCACAGGGGGTGGGGAGCTGAGTCCCTTCCCCCTGTGTGGAACAGCCTGTTATTCCTGTTCCCTTACATCTTCCTCAGGGTAGTGCGAGAGCCTGACTTTGGAGACCATGACACACGGGTGTGGACTGAGCAGCAAGTGTTTAATTAGAAGCTTCCTGGTTTAACTGCTGCTTGGACCAAAGGGAGGAGAGAATGAGGTTTCATATATGAGCAAAAGGTTTGTGCATATCTCAGCTTAATAAACCAATATATGGTTGTCTGAATGCAGGCTATGCAAGTACCAGTAAAATACACACACCATATGATCCATTTTCCTGAGTGCATCCCAACAACACTACCGGTTAGAAAGAAAGAAAGAAAGAAAGAAAGAAAGAGCTCCCCAAATGTGTTCTTGGGTTGAAGGTGGGTCCTGGATCAGGAAAGGGCAAAGGCTACTGCTTTAGCACATGCAGATTTGATGCAAATCTCCTGTCCCTTTTTTGTGATGTGTAAGTGGCCACCTCAAATGGAGCAGCAGTTAACCTTATGTCAGACTGAAGGAACTCATTTGTACAGATTTGGCCACCTTGGCTATTGCCATGCGCTGTTGCAGCCGGCTGCTGGCAACCCTTGAACTTCCTCCAGCTGTGGCACTGTGGGTTGGTATCCTGCGATGCTGAGAAGTATTGCTCATGTTACAGAGACAGGGATACCCACCCATTAAGCTACGCTTCCCCCTCCCCCGTAAGTTCTTGTGGTGAACACTGTTAACATGAGGGGGATACACGGGCGGCTATTTTTATTTTATTTTATTTTATTTCTGGCTCACATGTGTGCACATGGAATGATTCAGAGTGGCTTATGGCTAGTATGAAACATAATAATGCAAAATATTCAATCAATAAAACAGGCAATAAAAACCACCAAGCTAAAACAATAAAATATTAATTGATAATAATGGAGTGATTAGTAGAAGCCAGCACAGATTTGTGGAGAATAAATCCTGCCAGACTAATCTTATCTTTCTTTCTCACTCTCACTCTTCCCCCCACCCCTTTTCTAAATTGGGTTACTAGCTTAGGGGTTGTGAAAATGCTGTGGATGTAATTTATCTTGATTTCAGCAAAGCATCTGACAAAGTTCTCCATGATATTTTGCTTCACGGACTGGTTTAACATAATCTAGATGATGATGTCTTCAGGTGGCTGGGCAACTGGGTTAAATGGGTTGCTGTGAGTTTCTGTCCTGGGCCCAGTACTCTGCAGCATTTTTATCATGACTTAAATGAAAAGCTAGAAGGAATTCTTAGCAAATCTGCAGCTGACATCCAGTTGGGAGGGTAGCTAGCACCACAACAGGAATACAGTTCAAAGTGGCCTCGATATAATGGAAAAGTGGGGTTGGGGCAAAATGCAATTCAACAGAGACAAATGCAAAGTTGGCAGGAAAATATGCATATGTTCAGGATAAAAAAAATCTCTAGATGCTAGTCAATCACAAAGTGAACATAAGTCAGCAGCATGCTCCTGCTGCAAAGGAAACTAAGGCAATTTTAAGCTGGGCATTGCTCTTTAAAAAGGATATAGGGATACGCTTGTCTTGCGCTTTCAAGGCATGGGTCCAAGCGGTTTTCTGTGTGCCCTGCTGCTTTCTCTGGGAAAACTCGGTCTTTAGCGCTGAATCGGAGCAAACTTCAATCTGCGGAAAACCTGGATGACGCTTGCTCTGATTCAGCGCTGAAGAGCAGGTTTTCCTGGAGGAAAGCGGCGGAACAAGCAAAGGTCTGGATGAGCCCATAGTCAAACAAGAATGTGTTCAGAGGCAGGAAACAAAGATGGGTGAGGTCATTTGAGAGATGGAAGGAACTGGGGATTTTTAGGCAAAAGAAGAAGAGATCAAGGTAGTTTCCAGTCAACCTGTTCCTTGAGCGTTCATCCCGATTTGTTTGCAGGGAGAGTAGAGGACATGGCATAAAAGCAAGTGTTACTCTGTACTGCATTTCCCTGCCACTTTCCTTGTTGCAAAAAGTCTCAGCTGATGCGTCTGCTTTCATCTCCCTGGGTAAAGGGGACCTGTTGTGATATGTCTTTTTCTGCACCTGAACTGCACCTAATTTTGCTGCCTCACACTCCAGTCCAGGAAATGAACAATCCCATCTCCCTCCACAACACATAAAACATGCCGGTTGTGATGTTGAAGCCCACTGCCTCCTCCTTTCTTCTTTCCCGAGGCACTCCCCACCCAAAGCATCTCAACTAGGAACAGAGGAGAAGGCATTATGTTCATTCATATATATATATATATATATATATATATATATATATATATATTGTGTGTGTATCTTCATAAAATGTTATCCCAAGGCAGTTTACAGCACGATTTTAAAAAACACACAAACAACAATTACAACAATCAAACCTTTCATTTATTTACATTATTAAAATGCCACCCTGTAACACACGTTTCCTGAAAAGCATGTAAATATACAATATACCCAGTGCTTTTTTTCTATTAAAAAAAATGTTTAGGGGTACTCTCATTTTCCTACTGATATTGAAATGCTGCCCCTCAATGAGGCCAAACTTAGATTCACAAAATGTTTAGGGGTATGCGTCCCCCTGTATCCCCCCAGATAAAAGCACTGAATATATCTTTTTTTAAAAAAATTAATAAATAAATAAATCAGCAAACCAATAAAATGGCCAAGTGGAAAAATTTCCTAGCAAACTATTGCTTAAAACACGAAACTTTAAAATGCCAAATGGGGACAAGCATTTAACTTGGTGCCTAAACAATCCCCAAAAGTGGGCAGCAGGTATGATCTTTTGGGGGGTAGGGAAGGTGTCCTACAAAAAACAACAAGTCCCTTCATTGCTGTCCCCAACCTTCTGATCTCTGATAGGAGATTTTCTCCAAGGAGGGCCTTGGTGGGAGATTTTATCATCCATAAGAGCTTAACAAGAGCTCTGTTGGGTCAGGCCAATGGCCCATCTGGTACATTCTTATTCAGTGCCAGATTTACATATAAGCTAAACAAGCTATAGCTCTCTTGGGGCCCCCAAAAAAATTTAAAGGGGGGAAAATGGATGTACATTTCCAAAATATAAGATAAAAAACACATAAAATAAAACCTACATACAGCAACAGTGTTTTGTGTTGTGTAGGCTCCTATGATGTAAGTAATGGGCCCCACCTGCTAGCCTGCTCCCTAAAATATCACTGGTTTGCTCCTTTCTATATATAGGGTGCCTACATTCTGCATGGACTGGTTGCATGGCAGCATGGGCAAATGGCTTTAGATACCTATTGGTCCACAAATTACCATATAGCATATATTCAACACAAAAAACAGTGACCATTTGTTGTTGACAAAGGACAGCTGGAAATATAAAGGGCCCCATTAGCTTCAGTAGCTTAGGGCTGCATCAAACCTAAATCCAGCCCTGCTTATAGTGGCCAACCGGATGCATATGGAAAGCCTCAAAGCAGGACCTGAGTGCAAGATCAGCTCTGCCCATTCGTGATCCTCAGCAACTGGTATTCAGAGTGGAGGCAGAGCACAGCCGTCATGGTTTGCAGCTGTCACAAGCCCTCGCTTCCATGCAGGCAATGTGATGCAGGAGCAGGCAGCCCTACATCAGCTACAACAGCAGCAAGAATACTCATTGCAAAGTATTGGAAGACACAAGATCTACCCACTTTGGAAGAATGGCAGATGAAGGTGATGGACTATATGGAATTGGCAGAAATGACTGGCAGAATCCGAGACCAGGGAGAAGAGTCGGTGGAAGAAGATTGGAAGAAATTCAAAGACTATCTACAGAAATATTGTAAAATTAATGAATGATAGAATGATGTTGGATAGTAATTAAGTGGTTTCCAGCTGTAATGCTCTAAGAGAATATGAAAAAAGGGTTATAAATGGGTTAAAATCTAATGGTAAGGATTTGCTGAACCAATAAATTGAAGTGGAATACAAAAAAGGGAGGTATGAGGAGGTCCGGGAAACAAGCTAAAGGAAAATAAGTAATGGAAAATATGTGTGATTTTAACTGTTTTTATTTTGTATTTTTCTTTTGTTTTTCATATTTACTGTAATATTTCAAAAAATCTCAATAAATCTCTTATTAAAAAAAAAAAAAAAGGAGCAGGCAGCCCTTAATGCACCCATGTCCCAAGCAAGGGCTTCACCTTTCTTGCTTGGAATAAGAGTAGACTACAAGTCTCAGGCACCCTGGTGGGAAAAGATGCTCTGCCCACCAGTTCCTGCTGGCCATCTGGGATCTCTCCTCTGTGGCAAATGGCGTCTTTTCCCAATGGGGTTCCTGGGATTTGCAGTTACAGCCTGAGTCCCCAGTGGGGGAAAAAGATTCTCTCCACTGCTTTTCCCTAAGGTAAATAGTTTTGCCTTAGGGGAGGTGAAGGGAGAGGAAACAGGGATAGAGATCATGGACACTCACAGATTTTCCAAGGGTTTGACTGGAACTCTAGCAAAGCCCCAAACATTTTGGGGGGCAGGTGGGACGATGGTTGCTCTCCAGAAGCAGTCCTAGCCTGGGTGCTTGTTCTCCTGGAAGGTGTGTTCTCCCTGGTGAGGGTGGGGGGCATCTAGACAGTGTTTCCCAACTTTGTGCCTTCCAGATGTTTCAGACTGCATTCCCTCCAGATGTTCCAAACTGTATTCCCTCCTCCCTTGACCAGCAACCATGCTGGCTGATGCTCATGCAAGTGGTCATCCAAGAACATCTAGAGGGCACCAGGTTGATGTAGTGCAGGGATGAGGAACCTCCTGATGTTTCTGGACTACAACTCCTCTCATGCTGTCTGGGGCTGGTGGGAATTGTAGTTCATCAACATCACAAAGGTTACAAGTTCCCCATCCCTGGTCCTAGTGGAAGCTAAATTTGATATAGAAGCCTTTTGGTGGTGTCAGCAGGAAAGTGGGAAGTAGCTGGTCCACCCCCCCTAAAAAAAACCTTTTCATCTTGCCTTTCCATTCATCACATCATGTAGGATGGCTCGGAGCAATTAAGTTCTGCAATATTGTTATGAAACAATAGTGTCGAGATTGAATGCAAGAGAGATGGGCGCAGCAGATGAAACACAAAAGGAAATGGGGTCAGATTGGTACTAAAGTGTGCAAAAAAACCAAATCTTCTGTTCACTTTAGGATTAATCAGAAACAGAAAGGTAGGCTGTGTTCTGCAGTGTGGCTTGCAGATTCAGTGAAGGGAGGGGCACGTAGCTCCCTCCTCTGCTTAATCCGAGCACTTCCTCAGTGTTGAAGGCAAAGGCAAAAACTGCCCAGATTGATGAGGGCACCAAGCACAACTTGTCTGGCAAGTCATCCCGCACCTCCTCCTAAACTTTCCCTAGGCACCCCTCGGAAGGGCTGGCTCACTGTCAGATCCAGCCGCAGTTCTGAGTCCCTGTACAGCCCCCCTGTCTGCTGTCTGGGTGCACTGTCACAGCCATAATGCTTCCGTGTAGGGTTCTCGGCGTCTCACATTCCTTTCCGAAGAGGCAGTGGAGGTGCAGTGGGAGGGAAGAGGGTGATTCTTTGTGCAACTAACTGCCTCTGGCAGGTCCCCTCATGCATGAATCGCAGAGACATGGCAGCCTCTTCTGGCTGGGGGAAAGAGTAGCTGTAGCAATGTTCTTAGGTGGGTTTTTTGTTTTTTTAAGGGCCATTTTGTGCAGCTATGGGAGTGCCTGTTCCAAGCATTGGTGGAGAACAAGCACTCAGTGTGACCTGTCTGGGCTGGCACAGTCACCAGCCTCTTTCTCAATCTATCTCACACTGCTAGTGTTGCCAATTCTCCAGGTCTGACTTTAAGTTTCCAAGTTTGCCTGGTCCCTAACAGGTGGCAGACAGAGGGTCTGAAGCTCCAGGTGGGCAAAAGTGCCTAACAACAACAGTGCATGCAGCTTGCAAGCTTCAGCCTGGCAAGAGCTGGCTGCAACTTATAACATTGACACTTGTGGGAGGGGTCTGCTCTCCTCCTCTCCTCTTTCCCAATTAACCTCCATCTCCAGGAACCCCCTAGGTCTCATGTTTGGGCCCTGAAGTTTCAGGGTTTGGGATGCTCCTGACCTGGCAACCATACTAACAGCAGGTTCCTTAGTTAAGAAGATGGGACAGGGCAGCATTTTGAGCTTGAAAACATGCTGGAGAGCAGTGGTGAGTGGTCGTCGAAGGGGAAAGCAAGCACAAATTCTCTGAGCAGCCATCTGCTGGCAACGTTTTGCTACCTCTCTGCATTGTGGTCCATTTTTCTCTCCCTGCTGCTGCTTTGGCATTCCTGTGTTTCTTATGCTGTAGCACTTAGGGGTTAAAAAAGAAAAGAAAGTAAGTTGTATGCTTATGCCACAATAAATCACTTGGCTTTTAAGGTGCCGCAAGTGTTCGTGTTTGCTGAAAAAGGCTTAACACTAAGATAGTTACCCCTCTGGAAATTGTAAAGGGAGTATTTCATACAACCTATTACCTTATTTTATCATCTTCAATTAGTGAGAAAGTGTTTAAGGTTCCGGGATTGTTGCTGATGTTGTTTTCTTTAAAGGCTTCCCCTTAAAGCTGAATTTTCACAGTGAAAACTGAATTCTGCAATTTTGAGATTCTAATTTTCAGCTCAGTGGCTGCTTCTGTTTGGAACCGTGGAGCACCTCTGTCTAGTGCATCACCCTCCAATGACATACCTGGGAGTTAGGGCACTGCGACAGTGGGAATGGGGTGGGCCAGATTCTTTGGTGGTGATTTCTTTTCCAGTATCAGGGATCACATCTAACACGCATCACAACCTCTAATAAAGCCACCCAGCCCTTTCTTTGTGGTGGCAGTGGGGTTGGAAACTTCATTGTTCCCACTAGGGAATAACAAAAGCAGTCCTGGTTAAAGTATGGCGTTTCGGAGCAGCTTTTGAACCCGAGATAGCAGATTCTACAAAGTGAAGCAAACGTGGCATGCAAATGTAGCTATTGGACTCCCATCCTCCCTGAGTGACCATTGGCCATGCTGGCAGGGGCTGATGGGAGTTGGAGTCCAAAGACTTTGGCAGGACCACAGGTCTGCAATAAGAGAATTGCAACCTGGGGATCTAATCCTGATTGGCTGGAGCCAGAGGCTGTATGCATGCAGCAAGGTGGCAAATGGCATCAGGAAAAGACTATAGGCCAGTGTTAGGCCATGCAAAAGGTCCTGAGTTCAGTGCCAGGATCAGGTAGCAGGGGTTGCAAAACAAAACAAAAAAACTACCTCTCCAGGCCTGAGATTCTGCAGTCTCGGCCAGTCATTTTTGCACTAAGATGGACCAATACTCAGACCTGATTAAAAACAACTTCCTCTGTATGGTGCAGTGCTCTTCCTGGGTGCCCCAAAAGGAACATGATGCTCCTTTGTGGCTGGCAAGAGCACCCAGGTGAGGACATTTGAGGATGTGCAGGGGGAATCAGTGCCTGAAAGAAACCCTTCGATTCCCTAGCCGGGATTCTGTATTTTTCCTTCCCTCTGTCTCTTTCCAGGTGAGCCTGCTGGTTCTGAGCTGCAGGATGGAAGGGGTTAACAGCCAGACCCTACCTGCCACTGCATTTTAAAGATGCTGAGATGAAAGCCCATAATTTATTCTCCCCACACACGAAGGAGCAATTAGTTCTAAACACGGCTTAATCAGTCAGCGCGAGATTGATTTCTGTAGACTTGGATTTGGTGGCTGCTGGCAAGGTGCCAGCCTGCGAGCAATCTCCAAATAAATGAAGTGCAGAGAAGTAAGCCATTACATAATATGATATATGGGGCCTGTAACTTGCTTGCCTGCTCATTAGTATGCCTCTGGACAGAGGCATGGCACCAACTCTCTGCAGACTCCTCAGACGTCCTCTCATCAGGCAATATTGGAAATGTGCTCCCATCCCCACGTCTGATGCAGGTGCTTGTGTGATAGATTCAGCCCTGGCCCCAGCAGATCACCTCCTTTGCTCCAGACTAAAGGAACAGTCAGCTCACCTCTCCTTACAAAACCAGCCTCTGCTGAGGCTGGAATCCGTCAGTCTGGGAGTTCCACAGAGAGCTAAATCAGGCACCAATTATGCTCATTTCTCCAATTCCTGTTGTCCTCCTATTTTGGCCTCTGGATGATTTCCCTCTGCATATTCTCCAGCTGCACTACATGAGCACATGATTTGGCATGCAGAGAAGCCCAGTTTTTGTTTGGAAGCATGCATGTTTCTAGTCCTTAAGGAGGTAAAGATGAAAGTGTGCGAGGAGGAACAACTGCTGCAATCGCAGAATCCAGGGTGAGACTGAAGTTATTTCAGGAGTCAGGGACCGAGGCTCCAAAATTGTTCATAGTTCCTTGCCTGCTGCTGCAATTAGGGGAAACTGAATAAATTATGCAAACTAAGCAGATGCATGTAAATTATTTTGCATAATTCATAAAGGCTCCAGATTTGGAATGTATGTTCAAAGTACAGGGTATACACAGTGTTTCCTATCTCTTATTTGATGTGAAGCATTCCCATTTTGCAGATTTAGGAAACTGAGGCAAGAAGTGTGTTTCATACCAAAGACACCTGATAAGTTGGGGGTGTAACTACTCACATTTGTGCCCCACCTTTTCTAAAAGAAGGGCAGGGCAGGAAATAAGGACTATTTCATTTTATCTTCATATCAACCCTTTGAGATTGATTAATCTGAGAGATAGAGATGGATTATTTCATCATAAGGGTCTGCCTGGACAGATTTGGGGAGCTGTAGTTTATTGAGGTTGCTGCGAGATGTTAGGACTCATGACCCCTATTCCCCTCCCAGAGCTACAATTCCCACAGCTCCCTGTTAAGAGGGATTGATGTAAACCACTTTGAGAACTGTAGCTTGGGGAGGTGGTGATGTAATAACTCAGCACCCTTAACAAACTACACTTCCCAGAATTCTTTGGCAGAAGCTGTGACTGCTTAAAATGGCTTCATAGTGCTTAGGCATGAATGTGGCCTAAGTTGGACACAATCCAAAATATACAATAATTCAACGATTGTTTTTATTTTTAGTGGAACCAAGGTGTTTGTGTGTGTTTGCTTCTCTTTGAGGTCAAGGAGCAAGATAAGGAATTAGACAAAATCCATGAGGATAAGCTTGGTGGTCAAGATTTTCAGGAAAAAACCCCTCCTGGTCCTTCCCCCCCTCAAATCTTGTTGCCCAGTTGCTTGAAGAAGGCGAGTGAACTGGTGGCAGAGAGCAAGGAGCACCAGCCATGGGGCTAGGATGTTCCAGGAATTGGCAGCGGGCCTCCTACTGGTCACCAGCCTCAGCAGGTGCCAATATTTGATGCTGGCACCATCCACCGCCCTATGCATTACCTCATATCAGCACGACTGAGGTCTCTCCCATCTCCTTGCTGCTTGCACCAGAGGCTGAATCCAATTGCCACCCATCCCCTTTGGACCACAACACGCACGCAGTCCGCGGCAGCGGCGCTTTGCCTCTCGCTATTGTCCGCCAGGCTAATCAGCTGTGCAGAGCCCCACTGAGAATTCCATGGGAAAATTCCTTTGGATGGAAGCAGAGGAATAATCCACAGGTCACAGGCGAGAGTTTCTCAGCGTCCCACGCTTGCCATGGATCAAATTCCCTGCTGGCTCTCTTTGCCCGCCAGGCATTAGAATCAAAGGCATCGCTGGGAGCTGAAAGAGCAGAGAGAGCCACCTCCCGCCCACCCCCCCTCTCCTGCCGCAACTCCATTTGCCGTGTTTAAGCTTGCTTTTTTGGATGGTGTTGAAAAAATAAAAGGGGGGGGAATGAATCCAATGGCAAAGAGCCCTTGGCATAGCTGCAGCTCCAGCTGCTGCAAGGGTCTTTGTCTGCCATGGGAATGGGGGATCTGGAGAGGCCTTTCCGTCACAGAGCCGCTGAATGGGGCACTCAAGGATCTCTCGGGGTGCCAACTTGCCCAAGCGTCTGGGCAGGCACGGATGTCATGTTTGAGTGAAGCAGAAAAGTGGCCATTTCTCCAGGAGAAGCAGAACTGGGAAAGGGTAGCCGGGCTGTTTCCAGCAATCTCCAGTCTTCAGGGACTGTTAAATAATGATGCCCGACTCCTACCTGGAGCGGGAAGTTCCTTGTACTTAGGGCACATCTAGAGTTGCCACCTTTGTTCTGGCAAAATTCAGGACAGGGTGGGGCAGGGCAGTTGGGGGACGATTCCTCCCCCCCATCTGAATTTCTACATCTGTCTGTGCTTGGCTACGCAAAGCTTAAATACATGACCTTTCACACACCCTTTCAAACACATTCATTTGTAGAGGATCCCTAACTTGGCAGAGAGAGAGACAGAGAGAGAAGACCTGAAATACAGGCCAAAACTGTATCAATACAGGATGTAGCATTTTACATTGAAATACGGGACAATCCTGTATTTTACAGAACAGGTGGCAAGCCTATCATCCATACCATACATTTAAAGCACTATGGTACCACTTCGAACAGTCGTGGCTTCCCCGCCCCTCAAGAATTCTAGGAACTGTAGTTTGTTAAAGGTGTTGAGAGTTGCTGGGAGACCCCTGGTTTCTTCACAGAACTACAGTTCCCACAATTCCCTGGGAAGAGGGTTTGGTTGTTAAACCAACCTTGAATATCGTAGCTCTGGGCAGGGAACGGCGTGTGTGTGTGTGTGTCTCTTGGTACCCTTAACAAACTACAGCTCCCAGGATTCTTTGGGTGGGGAAGCTCTGTCTTTTTAAAGTGCTATCACAGGGCTTTAAATGCATGGCATGAATCTTGCCTTAGGCTTGTTCACACATGGCACTGAACAAGCGGTGCTTACTCATGTGCAAGTGAAAGGGTGCACACTTGCTAGTTTGCACAGCTCAAATGTTGCGCTCACTGGGTTGTAGCCAGTGCTACTCCTACTCAAAGAAGACCCACTGAAGTTAATAAATGTGGCTAACATAGGTTCATTCATTTAAGCTGGTCTACTGTGAGTAGAACTTAATTGGATACAATCCAGTGACCATGCTTTTTACATAAATAACTTGTTTGTGCAGCTCAACTAATTGTGTACACAGGCACACTGACTGCACACTTGTTGAATGTAATGTATGAACACCCCAAGTGTCAGCAGGAGTGGGGGTGGACTACAGACACATAATTTGGTATTTAGAAGCAGTTGCATTAGGAATAGTTTGTGGCGCCATAATCAGCTAAGGGCAGAAGAAGACACAAAGGTCCATCTAGCCCATCATTCTGTTTTCTACAGTAGCCAATCGGATGTTTCTGGGAGGCAACAGCCCTCTTTGATTGGTTGTACCAAGGAAGAGGTGCCCTGCCTCTATCAAGGTACCATAGACCCCTTGATAGATGTAACTACCCCCCCCCCCAGCATGTTTTCACACACCCCTTTTCAAGCTGGTTACATCAGTAGTCTCTCTCTCTCTCTCTCTCTCTCTCTCTCTCTCTCTCTCTCTGCAATGAATTCTATATAATATGATGTGTGGGAAGAAATTATTTTGCCCATCCTGAATCTACAGTAGAAAAGAGTGCTTTAGACGGTGTATAGAATTAGGACTTTTCTCTTGGGGTGGGAGAGAGAACATTTTCCCCACTCACCTACTGCAGGAACACAGAATGGGTCTGTTGAAGTCTTGTGTGGTTACTTCCCTATGATTTAATGCTGAACCTTAATGCACCTGGGTCTGGGGTCACGAAAATACCTGACCCCCATTTTAAAAAATCAAGAATTTTAAAGGAGACTCCCCTTTATAATCCCCTGATTTCACAATTGCACTGTCTGAGTCTTGAAATCTGTGTGGCGATAAGAATGCTGCCAAATCAGAAGTTTATGCTTATTGTATGGTTGGCAACCGCTTCAGGGCTTTTTATTACTATTATTATTTAAAGGACATTTAACAAAGTATATGATTTCTGCCAAAGAAGCCTGAGAACTATAGTTTATTAAGGGTACTGGGAACTGAGCTCTATGTGTGGGGAACTACAGTTCCCAAGTTGTTGGGGGAAAGCCATGTGCTTTCAGTTTGCTTTCAATGTATGCTGTGGATGTGACCGAAGAATACATTCAGGGACTACTGTATTTCTATTGGGACTACAGTGCACAGAGAAGGGAGTGTTAACTCCCTAGCAGTTAGCCATTCTTTTTTTGCGGGGGCAGCAGGGGGAAAAGCTTCCATTGTCATCAGTGGGAGCTTCCCTTCTCTACCCTAAGGCTGGTTGCCACACTAGCGGCAGCCCTTCACTGCAATTGGGGCGGAGAATGAAAGGGTTAAACCTCTCCTCCCTATGTGCTGTGGTCCTGATTATAATCACCCCACACAGACATGACTAGTATTAAATTTTAAAATCTGCTAATGTGGTTGCTAATCACACAAGAGACACAACATCTAGTCTGAGCCTCAAACCTTGTGCGCTGGTGATTTTTTTAAATGGGGAGAGGGGTGGAGAGCAGCAAGTTGTAAACCCTGAAGGCAGGTGGAGGGGACCATTTTCAACCTGAGGGCCACAATCCTTCTCGACAACTTTCCGAAGGCCACGTGCCAGAGGCAAAAGTGGGCAGGGCATTGAACATAATCTTTCACCTGTGCATAGAAGGCTACAAGGACGCAGGTGGCGCTGTGGTCTAAACCACTGAGCATCTTGGGCTTGCCAATCAGAAGGTCGGTGGTTCGAATCTCCACGACAGAGTGAGCTCTTGTTGCTCTGTCCTAGCTCCTGCCAGCCTAGCAATTCGAAAGCATGCCAGTGCAAGTAGATAAATAGTATCGCTGCGGCGGGAAGGTAAACGGTGTTTCCGTGCACTCTGGTTTCCATCACGGTGTTCTGTTGCGCCGGAAGCCGTGTAGTCATGCTGGCCACATGACCCGGAAAACTGTCTGTGGACAAACGCCAGCCTGAACCGCTTGGCCTGAAAGTGAGATGAGCACCACAACCCCATAGTTGCCTTTGACTGGACTGAACTGTCCAGGGGTCCTATACCTTTTTTCTTTTACCTTTACTCACATTCACACGCACACCCAGACATGGTTCACGAACATTTTCCAGCCAGGCAAAAATGTTGGGGTGCAAACCAGGACCAGTGAAGAGTATGGCCTGGAGAGAGGGGGGAATTACTGGGGAGAGTTCCATGGGTCAGACAGAGAGGTCCAGAGAGTCCCTTGGCTTAAGGTCTTAAGACTACAAAGATGCTGCTTATGAGCATCCTGTAGGCATCTGGTTGGCCACTGTGAAAACCAGATGCTGGACTAGATGGGCCACTGGCCTGATCCAGCAGGCTGTTCTGATGTTCTTCTGATAACTTTGAAGGTGTAGAGGCATTGGCTGCTGACACTGGTGGCCTTGTGTACAGTGGGCTTGGGCTGCTTCTCTGGCTGGTATTGATGGGGGTCTTCTTCTTTTGTCTCCCACTCTGTCTGCAGAACTCGATCCGGCACAACCTGTCTCTGCACACCCGCTTCATCCGCGTGCAGAATGAGGGCACGGGCAAGAGCTCCTGGTGGATGCTGAACCCTGAAGGGGGCAAAACCGGCAAGACGCCCCGCAGGCGAGCTGTCTCCATGGACAACAACAGCAAGTTCCTGCGGATCAAGGGCAAAGCCAGCAAGAAAAAGCAGCTGCAGGCAGCCCAGGAGCGTGGAGAGGAGAGCCCAGTCAGCCAGCAGGCCAAGTGGTCGGAGAGCCCCAACTCCCACGCGAGCGAGGAGTATGACGCTTGGGCCGACTTCCGGACGCGGGCCAACTCCTCGGCCAGCAACTTGAGTGGGCGCCTCTCCCCCATCATGGCCAACCACGAGCCGGACGAACTGGAAGAGGATGACGGGACTCCGTCCTCCCCGCTGATGTACCCCAGCCCGTCCAGCACCATGTCCCCCTCCTTGAATGCCCGCTGCTCCGTGGAGATGCCCCGGCTGACCGATCTCACCGGCACCATCAACCTGAACGAGAGCCTTGGTGAGAGCCTCCTGGAAGACCTGCAGGACAACTACAGCATGAGCCCTGCCCAGCCGCTGCCCGCCGGGGGCCTCCGGCAGAGGAACTCCAGCTTCAGCTTCAACTCCAAGTGCTCTGCTGTGGGCGCTGGGGGAGGAGGAGGTGGCAGTGGTGGTGGAGGAGGAGGAGGAGGAGGAGGGAACACCTACTGCGGGACCATCTACAGCCAGCCGGCAATGAGCCTTATGCGCCGCCTGCCCATGCAGACCATCCAGGAGAACAAGCAGGCCACCTTTGCTCCCATGAACTCCTACCGCAATGCCTCCTTGCAGGACCTGCTCTCCTCCATCTCCTACGCCCACAAAGAGGGCGAGGCGCACATGCCGCAAGCCAGCAGCATGGGGCCACCCCGCGGCCACAGACAAAACCCCCTTGTGTGTGGCGGCGGGGGTGGTGGCGGCGGAGAGATAGGTCTTGTCCCCTACCCTCCCCACTCGTCGTCCCTCATGAAGAGCAACTCGTTGTACCACCCGTCACCAGCCAGCCACCACCACCACCACCCGATCAGCAACAGTGCCTTACCCTCTCCTATCAGCCTTATGAGCCTGCCCAATGACTCTTGCAGCATGGTGGCCATGCCCCATCACGGGCACATCCATTCCTACATCAACAACCAAGGGGCGCACATGAGTCTGCTAGACTCCTTGCAGGGACCCTACCCAGAAGCCATGCACACCCCTGTTTTGGGCCAGGACAGATTCCCAGCAGACTTGGACTTGGACATGTTCAACGGTAGCTTGGAGTGCGACGTGGAGTCCATCATCCTCAACGACTTTATGGACAGCGACGAGATGGACTTCAACTTTGACTCAGCTCTTCCGCCGCAAAACGGCCTCAACATGGCCACTTTGCCCAGCGCCCCGCAGCCCACCAATCAGAGCTGGGTGCCAGGGTGAGACCTGCTTCAGACAACTCTGACCCACCAGTCAGCAGGATGAGAGGGTGGGGTGTGTGTGGAAACAAACTTTCTCCCCCGCCCTACTCCGCCTTTCTTATTTTCTTTGCCTTCATTTGTTCAGCCAGGCTAGAGCCATCTGTTTAAACTTGACGACAACACTAAACACACACACACACACACACATACAAATACACAATGTAGGGTAAAATGTTTTGAAAGGTACTGGCGACTACTCGCTTGTGCCAGGTGTATCGTGCAGTAAGTCAGATCTGTCTTTGATGTGTGCAATAGGCACAAGTTAGCCATGGCATTGCAGAGCTGCTGCCCGCCCACCCCCTTCCCTCCCCCCTTCCCTCCCCCCTCCCTTCCTGGGCACCTGCACTATTGCACAGAAAGAGGGAACTAGTGATTTGTGGCTAGAAGAGTCATCTGGGTCTCCACGGTGGCCTAGGTAGCCTCAGTGAATTGACAGCTCTGGCTTTTCATTCACCCCTTTCCTAATTGTTTTCAGTACCACTCAAATCTAATTGGACACCCTAGCTCCATTTCCTGGCCCTTGCCCATCTGTGACACTCCTTTGGCAAAGGCCAGTAGCTTAGGATCCCCTTACTTTTATTATGGTGGGGGACGGGGCTCTGCGCGGTCTTGATAGATAGCAGCACCAAGAGCTGCAGGGGAGAAGTTTGCAGCACTAAAGGCAGTTGTAACATCAGTTTGCTCTGCTACCATCCCTGCCCAGCTGTTCCTACCTCCAATCACACTCATGGCATGGCTGGTGCAGAAGGGAGGGGCTCCCCCCAACCGTTGTAGATCCAGCAACTGACATTGTGGTTTCCATAGCCCACTGTGCAAAGGGAAGCTGATCTGAGCAACGCCAGCTTTTTCACACATACCCCAACCCCGTGTTTGCAACAAGAAACAACAGGCAGTTGGGGCATGAAATGTGTGTGCGTACAGCACAAGCAGAGGCATGTGTGCCAGCATGGGCCTGCTTCAGTGCGCAAGCAACGCACAACATTTTGCACACATGAGTGGCACTTACTGCTACGTTAAGAGCCAGCCACAGGTTTGGCATGGCGACTGCTGTTGCTGCTGGCCTGGGAAACGGCCAGGGTAAGCAGGGAGGCAGGGATGGGGAACAGTGGCAACTATTTATTCTGGCGGTATGCACCCTCTGGCCTGCGAAGGCTCACCATCGCCAATGCTACCCTTGCTAGGTATGCGCGGGACCTTGTAGCCTGTAAAGCGAGGAGGGCAGCTATAGCAGGTAAAGATTCAGGAAGTGGGGAGGAAGGTGCAATAAACCGAGATACACACAGACACAGGGGTGGAGAAGGAGGGCTATTGGCAAAAAACTGGAATTTGACCAGGCCAAGATCATCTAGGCTAGGAGAGGTGATGTGGCTTCCCATGAAAGCTGTAGTCCGAAGGCTGAAAATGAAGGAGCCCAAGACACCTCGAAGTAACTAGTTTTCTACTTAGGCAGCCCATAGCAGGTTAGTGGTGGACAGATGTTAGTGATGATTAGGGAAAACAGGTGCTGGGTGAAGCTAGAGTTTCTCCCCAGTGCGGAGCTCTTAAAAGTACTGGAGTGCCATACAAAGTTCTGCTGGACAGCCATAGGTTCTGTCTATATCAGTATACTTTTTTTGCACAAAGTCAGGACCTATCAATTGGGCCATCTGAAACGTTCACCCTGTAACAATAAGGGTAGGTGTCAGTAGCCTGCAGAGTTTGGAAATGTGATCAGTTTCTGATAGCACCTCTAGTTGTAGCTAGGCAGGGCTTGGATGTTACATTATTTGAGGGCTTCCTGTTCTCTGTGATATGAAACATATCAAATTGCCTTATACAGAGTGTTGGGTCCATCGAACTCCATGTTCTCTACACTGGCTGGCAGAGGCTCTTGTGGGTTTCATTGAGAGGTCTTCCTATCTGAAGATGCCTGGGGTAGAACCTAGGACCTTCTGCACAAAAAACATGGGCCTGGATACAGAGCTCTAGTGAGATTTCTGCCTCTCTCTCTCATGGGACCGCTTGATGAGATGTGTGTGTTTTGGGAGCAGGGAAGTGTGGAGCATGTACTTCCTCACTTCCTCTCCCACAACCCTGACTCCCTGTCTTTATGATGTCACTTCCAAAGCTGCTCCTTGACACCCCCTTGCTTGTGTATTAAAAGGAGGCTGGGCCTGTCCAGGGATGCAAAAACTCCATGAACAAGAGATTCAATGAACACGGCAAATTAAGAAAACTAGCACAGCTGTGCTTATTTTGAACCACTTGTTCCTCTTCTTTGAATAATGGCAAGGAAGACAATGAGCAGTGCTTCCCCCCACCCCCCCGAAATATAGGTGATGGAACTCAACATGAAGTTGTTACAGTAAGTCACCGGCCCATGAGCTAAACCCCCTAGAAACATCTCCTTTGCATCAGCCAGAGCTGGGCTCCAAAATCCATATTAAGCCTGGCTAATAACAGGAAAGGGCTTGAGGGGAGGGAGGAAAGTGACAGACAAGGGAAGGTCCCATACTCCTTGCCAGGAGCTGCTTTGTCCTACTAGATCAGATGCTTTGTCCATCAAGCCTTGTTCGTCTAGTCTGACTGTCAGCAGTTCCCAGGGTCTCACTCAGATAGTGGTCTTCCCAGTGACCTGCTGTGTTATAACTAGGGATCCTGGGGATTGGACCCAGGAACTGCAAAACATATGCTCTGCCACTGAGCTGTCAGCCACACTGGAATCATAAAGCACAGGAAGCGGCCCTTCCTCATTGCCTGCTCCTTGATCTTTTGAATTGGAAGATTCCAGGGGATCTTCTGCAGGCAAAAAGCTGTGTGCTGCCGCTAAGGGACGATTCCCTCCTCTTGTGCTCACCAAATCAGCTCCCTGCCCATCTTCCAATGTGATTGGGGCACACCTGGATTAAAACGCACAGTGATCATGTAGTCTTTTCAGCCATTGTCCCCTTAGGTGTGCTTAGATGCCTCCCTTAAAAACCAGAGGGACCTTAAGACTGTTTCAGTGTGCCTGGGTCTTGCCCACCACATCCATTCAACCAATAATTACAAATCTACTTTTATGTTTGAGATTGCGAATCACGGCTTCGTCCCGTGGAACCTAAACAAAACTTGAGAAATGAAAACCATCAGCACTGTGATTAAAAAGGGGGAAGTTTTATGATTTGGTCCCTCTGAAGGAGCAGGGGAGTGTCATGTGCAGAACAGAGCCTTCTGGGTACATAGCTCAGGTGGAGTCTTTAAAAGTGCATCTATCTGTTCTGGCTGTGTACGAAGGGCTGGGTTTTGTTTTTAAGCAACAAGGAAGCCTTGTCACTGCTTCAGGCAGCAGCTCAGTGTCCCTGGCCATGCTCCTGGAACATGCGCCTCCGTGTGATGCTATGTGACGAGGTGGCTTCATTCTCAGGGGGATCTCCTGGAGAAATTTGATTCAGCCCGCATTTAAAGATGAATCCACCCAATTCGTACTTTCCAAAACAATACACAAACTTAAAAACAGCCATCTTTCAAAATCTGCACATGCCTGAATTTTGAAAGACAGTTCTCCAGCCAAATAATGTGTGTAAAAAAAAAATGCACATACAAGAGTAGAGTGTGCATTGAAGTGCATATGTTAAAATAACACTCAAAACGCACTTTGCAAAAATGTGTATATTAGGCAAAAACACATACAAACATGGGTATATTAGGAGAAATTTGCACTAAAATGTTGATGTATTTTCAGGAGGACCTTTTTTTTAAAAAAAAAAAAAATGAAATGATATTAATACCTGGAGAATTTAAGGTTGGGTAAATTAGAAACTGGGAGAAACCAAAACTGTCAGATTCTTCCATCCTGACTGCTTCCTTCTTTTCTGTTGTGCAAAAGAAGAAAAAAGCCCTCAGCTTCCTTGTATTTAAGCTGGAGATGAGATGATCTTTAAAAGAAATTTGTCCACCTCCAAAAATAATTGAATACCTCCCTCCCTGCTACTTCCACAGATGGTGGGAATAATATTCAGCTTCTGGCGGTGGGGGGGGGGGGACATTTAGCCCAGCTCTGCTTTTGAGCTGGCTGCTTGCACACTCTGATGTGCTGGAGGAAGCAGATCTGTATCTGGGACCACCAGATGCAACTGCACAGCCCATTGCCCGTGACTTGAACTAGAGGGGAGGGAGCAGGATGCTACGTAGACCATAATATTACAATGCAGAAAGAAACATGTTTCTAACGGAAATTTTTTCAGAGGCTGAATTCCCTCTAATGAAAATGACATAATTTCACAGAGCGTGTGGAAAGAGATCTTTTATTTCATAGTGCTCCCATGCCATAGTGCTCCGCCCTCGGTTGTTTTGCACGGGGCGTGACATTCCCACCCAGATTTCCCCCATGGCCCTCCGTATTCATAGGCAGGAATGGGCATAACTTAAGTGTCTGTTTAGTATGGAACGGAAAGGTGCTCTCTGCCAAGGTAAACATTATGAATAGAGAAGTGAGGTTGGCCTCCAGGCAGATTATCTTAAGGATAGCCTCGGCTCTTGCTTTCGGTTCATGTCACAGCACAGTTTCTGGACAACGAGAAAAAGAAAAAAGTGCATCCACTTTCCTCTCCCCCTTCCTCGGCTTGCCACCACACCACAGCTATTTATTTTACCCCACCATTATTCTGCTTCTCCCCTACCCCACCCCCCCTGTGATTTGCACCTGGACCAGGTCCCAAAAGCCTATCAGGATTTGGGCAACATATCTTGCTACAGCTCATAAGAAGGGGAGGGTTTCCCTCCCAATTTTGCCCATGAGACTGGCAGGATATGTGTTGGAGTAGCCTGCATTCCTCTTTGCTCTGGGTTTCTATCAGCCCCAGGCTAAAAATAATAATAATTAAATAACTTAAGATGGGCTCACAGGCTATAAATGTTTACATTGCTGGATCATGTACTGAATTTAATATATTTTGACTCTGTAGGATTCTTTTTGTTTGTTTGTAACCATTATTGCAATGATGCTCTTTTTTTTTTACTACTATAATTATTTTGGTCCAGCTCCTGAGATCATTTTAATAATTTCAGCCTCAGTTTCCCAAATGGATTGGACGAGAACACTAATCATAAGCGGAGCAGCGAGTACGGTGCCAGCAGTCTGGCGTACACAGAAGCGGCAGGCTGTCAAGTATTTGTTGCTTGTGGAGCAAGGGTGTGTGAGTGAGTCTGTTCCCTAAGGATTAGGAACCCTACTGCCTCCATTTAATCTTCTGTGAATGCGCATGCGCACACATGCACACCCTTGATCTCGAAGTGATGGAGAGAAAGGAAGGAGAACCTGGAAGGAAGAGAGACGTGGGAAATGCCTGCTCTCACGCTGTACAACCCAAAACCTGTACAGTGCAAATCAAATCATGTCCCCCAGTGTTAATGCAAGGAGACTGAGAGATGAAAAAGGCCCCCCTCCCAGTGCACCCCAAGCTGTGACCCCAATTTTGTGGAGGGCAGGAGGAGAGGCTAGCCCCCCTCATATGCTACCTGGCCACACAGCAGGCTCAACCAGAGAGACCCCTCCCCCAGCAGCAGGAAGCGCCCCTCTTTGCTCAGCGATCTTTGTGGTGTGTTAACCGTGAGGTCATCGTGTGTGCAATGGAGTCATATTTGCTAAGCGTCGTGTTTTACCGTCTTTTTTTGTGGAAGTGCAGTGCAGCGCTGAGGGGCTGGGGAGTCGAGCGAGGGCTGGGCAGGGGCGGGCCGAGGAGCCGATCGCAGCCGCTTAGGAAGGCAGTGGCCTTGGAGGGATGGTGGTGATGAGCAGGGAGACGAAGGAGAGCAACTGAGGTGGCAGAAAACAAAACTGAAATCATGGGAGTGTGTGGGATAGTTCACTGGTTGCCTTGGAAATTGAGATTTATTTATTTACTGCCACCCACCCACCTGGGCTTCTATGGGGATACTCAGCCTGTAGCCCTGACTTGAGGGTCAGCGGCCAAGCTAGCCAACAGAAGCAGCTTTGACCATCCCAATGGTACATCAGTTGATCTGGCCTCTGCAGGCTTTCCTTGTCCCCTTCCCATTAAGTCACTGAAACCCGTGAATGCGGCTGACAATCCTGAGACCACCCACATCTCGCCTGCCTGCCTTGGAATAGCTTCATGAAGCAAGTGCCAAGCAGAGGAGACGTCTTGTGTGCCACATGGCCGAGAATGCATGTGGCATGGCCCATGTCCTTGTAGCTTCAGGCACTGTGGCACCCATCAGCCATAACAGGGAAGCAAGGCGTGCCCTCACTTTTCCATTAACACTTGGTGCTCCAGTGACTTAGGATTTCTGGTCATCCCCAGAGTGAACACACTGGTGCTGATGCACGTGACTAAGTTAGGTCTGTTGACTTTGGTAGCTCTACTCTGAGCAGGGCTTGGTTGGACACAATCCTCAGCTAAAACGTCAAACAATTCTGCTGGAAACAATTCATTAAACCGAGCCTACATTTGGGGGTGCTCCTCCCTCTGTTTTCTTTTAATTCGCCTTCTTTTTGGGTGGGAGGAAGGACAAATTGTGCTCAAAACTGAAAGATGATTATGCTTTCCACTGTTGTACTCGTGTCACCAATCCGCTGCTGATTCAGAAAGGCCAAAATGCCACTGGCCCGCATGGGTGTGATTCCATCTCCCCAGGGAAGACAAACTTCTGTGCTGATGTGAGTAAGGAGCGTTCCGTGATGACTCTTACTCCTTTCCAACTTCCTGAAAACTCTTTGCCCAACTCCTTGTGTAATACAGCCAGTGCTTAGCCAAGGTTCAACTAAGGAAATTATGAAGTAATTTTTTTTAAAAAAAGAAAAGGGTGCTACAGGGCATGTGCAAAATCCTTCTCCCTCATATAACCCAGTATCATGGAATAGGAGCAGAACTTCCAAGCCAAGCAAGGCCAGCTGGATCCTCAGAAAATCCTCTCTTTTTTTAGACTGAAAGCAGAGCTGCTTTGTGTGAATGAACAGGAGTGGACCTTGCTATACGGTCGTGTAGTCACGGTGTTTTGTGGATCCTGAGATCAGGTTGTGTGACTCCAACATTTCCAAGTACAAAGCTGCCCTTGGCTCAACCCACCATATCAGGGTCTGTGGGGTGCTTGTATTTTAAAAATAAACAATTACACTGTAAGGAGCAATTGGCTGCAGGCAGGGGGTTCCTTCCAGCAGCACCTCACTTTCAGCAATCATGACAGTGCATTCAGCAGGCAGGTGAGTCATGCAGACCTCTGAACCAAGCACAGTTGTAGTGCATCAGCAATGCCCTGTGCTTTGCAACTGTGCCCTCATTTCCAGACCTGCGCAGGAGAGCTGATTCGCGTGATCTGCCGGAAGTTCGCGCAGGGTGAGGCTGCACACCAGGTCTGTGGTGTTCAGGTCTCATTGAAACACTAGCTCCACAGAAAGGGCCGGTGCGGGGGGGGGGGGGTGGCACTATGCCAGGAAGTTCTGCATAAAGGTTGGGCCAAACCAAACATCTCAATGAAAAAGGAAAAAAGAAAAATGGTGTCTTTCCCCCCCTCCTCGTATTTATAACTGTACAGATTCAAGGGGGGCTTAGGGTTTTCAACAGGCTGTTTATCTCTCACCACACATATATTGTACGCAATGTAACCTTCTTGATTGTGCTATTCTAGTTTTTGTGTATGTGGCAATGTAAAGAACTGTGTATAGTGCATTGTACAGCATATTTTCATGAATAAAATTGTTTTAAATATGAGTAAAAGGGGCGTGTGTTGTGTTAATGTGGGTCACAGGAGCCATAAAAACCCACAGAAGACAGAAATGTGGGCATTTCTAAAAATAGAAAAATACAGGTGAGGTTTAGGGTTGGATCTAGATTGGGTGTGTGGAGCAGGGCTCAAACGTTGTGACCTGGGGATGGGGATGATTTAGGAAAAATCATAAGGGCCAGATATTATTATTATTATTATTATTATTATTATTATTATTATTATTATTAGTACCCCGCCCATCTGGCTGGGTTTCCCCAGCCACTCTGGGCAGCTTCCATAGAAACCAAAAAACACTAAAATATCACACATTAAAAACTTCCCTGAACAGGGCTGCCTTAAGATGTCTTCTGAATGTCAGGTAGTTGTTTATCGTTTTGACATCTGATGGGAGGGCGTTCCACAGGGCGGGCGCCACTACCGAGAAGGCCCTCTGCCTGGTCCCCTGTAGCTTTGCTTCTCGCAATGAGGGAACCACCAGAAGGCCCTCGGCGCTGGGCCTCAGCATCTGAGCAGAACGATGGGGGTGGAGACGCTCCTTCAGGTATACTGGGCCGAGGCCGTTTAGGGCTTTAAAGGTCAACACCAGCACTTTGAATTGTGCTCGGAAACGTACTGGGAGCCAATGTAGGTCTTTCAAGACCGGTGTTATGTGGTCTCGGCGGCCGCCCCCAGTCACCAGTTTAGCTGCCGCATTCTGGATTAGTTGTAGTTTCCGAGTCACCTTCAAAGGTAGCCCCACGTAGAGCGCATTGCAGTAGTCCAAGCGGGAGATAACTAGAGCATGCACCACTCTGGCGAGACAGTCCGTGGGCAGATAGGGTCTCAGCCTGCGTACCAGGTGGAGTTGGTAGACAGCTGCCCTGGATACAGAATTGACCTGCGCCTCCATGGACAGCTGTGAGTCCAAAATGACTCCCAGGCTGCGCACCTGGTCCTTCAGAGGCACAGTTACCCTATTCAGGACCAGGGAGTCCTCCACACCAGCCTGCCCCCTGTCCCCCAAAAACAGTACTTCTGTCTTGTCAGGATTCAACTTCAATCCATTAGCCGCCATCCAGATAAAGAGGCTTGCAGACCCTCCAAATGTCCCTATTTTCCAGGGACATCCTTGATTTAGAGAAGCCATCCCAGTTTCTGAATGTCCCACTTTTCCTTAGGATGTCCCTATTTTCATTGGAGAAATGTTGGAGTGTATGGAGTTAACTGGCCCCTGAGCCGTCTGAAGGCAATCTTGTACAGGGAATGTTTTATTGTGTCTTTATATACAGTCGTACCTTGGCTTTCGAACAGAATGTGTTCCGGAAGTCCGTTCGACTTCCGAAATGTTCAGAAACCAAGGTGTGGCTTCCGATTGGCTGCAGGCTTCCGGGTTTGCGGCATTCGAGTTCCAAGTTGTTCATGAACTAAGCTGTTGAAAAACTGAGGTATGACTGTATGTTGGAAGCCGCTCAGAGTGGCTGGGGCAACCCAGCAAGATGTGTGGGGTATAAATAGTAAAATTATGATTATGGAATGGGTCGTCCCAATTTTCATCAGAGAAATGTTTGACAGTATGGGCTTGGAGAACTGCATTTGGCCCCCGGGCAATGGTGGCTGGTCCCTACCAACCCATCTAAGGCCTAAAGTCCCCCACTCTTGCACATAATGAAGTTGCTGTTACTACATTTTGCTCCGATAAGTACATGTGCTCTCTCACCGCAATGTTCTCTCAGCCCAATATATTTTTGCACAAGAGATGTTTGCAGCTGGCCTGCAGGGGCTTCCTCAATGGTGAGCTGGGATCCCTCCTCCTGCCCACTTCCCTGATCAGTTGGCAACTTTAGCAACCTCAGCTCCTCACCTTCTGGTAGAAGAAAACCCAGGCGTTATCTAATAAGCAAATACTCTAGAAAACTAATTTCAAGGTGTGAGTACAGAATAGGCACGATACAGTCTTATCCAGCCACAGTGTTGCAGCTCATTTTGAGCATTTAAATTAAAAAGAAGGAGGAAAAGTAAGAAACAGAACCAGAGCAAATGACTCATTGTAGATCTGGATGTCTGTACCTGAAAATTCAGTAGGAGAGTAGTAATGAAAACAGGGAAACAAAAATAGACAAAAAAGTTCTATATATAGGCAAATGAATGCAGCAAAGGCAAAAGCTAACAGTGATCAGTTTACAGATTAAGGGAAATGAAAAATGAAAGCAAAGGGAGAACAGGCAAAAGTGCATATGCAAAGCACAGCAAGATTATTATTATTTAAAAAAAACCCACACAAACGTTGCAAAGGGAACAAAGGTATTGCAGACAAAGGGGAAAACACACACACCATGAAAATAAACTCTAAATATACTGTATAGAGAACATCCGCCTCGACATTTCCATTGATGGGATACAGGCTGAGGGGTTAGTGTGCATCTGTGCGCACATGCGCAGGTGGAGTGATGCTCTTTCTACTCTGAACTACTCTTTCTACTCTTTTTCTACTCTACTCTTTCTACTCTTTCTTTCTACTTCTTTCTCTTTCTGGGGTGATGCTCTTTCTACTCTTTCAAGTTTCCATTTTCCCCTCTGCTTCCCCTAGGCAGTTTTTTTAAAGATAGGAGGGCATAATGTAAATGCTTCTTACACTGCTTCTTTTTGTGGGATGTCCCCTGTGGGGAAGAGAGCTTAGCCCAGAAGAGAAAACCCCTTTGGCTCTGCCTCGTACTCTAGAAGAGGCATGTTTGTGTGGACGTGTCTTTTTTTTGCTCCTAAGGCACAATCAAGAAGCTCAGCTCATGAGAATGAGAGAGGACACATCTGCACCATATATTTAAAGCACTCTTGTACCACTTTTAACAGCCAAGGAGAATCCTGGAAACTGTGGTGTGTTAAGGGTGCTGGGAAATGTAGGTATGTGAGGTCAGCACCCCTAAACAACCACAGTTCTGAGGATTCTCCAGGAATGTTTAAGTTGTGTGAGAGTGTTTAAAACGTAGGGGAGGGAAGGACAATGGGTCTTGCCTTGAGCTTATTGGAGGAAGGACAGGAGAAAAAATATTATATTCTCTCTCTCCCCCCCCCCCAACACACACACACACACACACACACACACACACACACACAAGTTCCAGGCCTGACTGAATGACAGAGGGGATGGATTTGACAGCGTTTCAAGCAACACCTTCCAGGAACCTCATGGGGAGGGAGTTCAGAAGGCTTGGAGGCCAACTTTTGCTGTGTCCTGAGCCTTGAAACTGCTCGAAAAAGCTCTTGGCCAAAGAGGGGGCGGAGGCCGAGTTGCAGGGCCTGTTGTGTTGACTCGGAAGACCTTAACGGGGCATGTTTCTGTCATAAATTCTTCCATTTGCAGGAATCTTGGAAGCGTTTGAAAGCGTTTTCCCTCAATGTTATTAATTAAGGCAAAAGAATCCCCATATGGAAAGAGAAACAGTCAAGTTATATTTTTGCTAAATACGCAGCACCATATGGTAACATACAGAAAATTGGCCACATCGGCGGCTCTGGCTATATTTTACCATATGGTCCTGTGCGCTTTATAATTTCTTTGTTGTTTTTTCCTTCTCCCCAAAGAGGGCATTGTCTTATGGGGTTGGAAATGAACAGCTTGCCCCAGGGGAGGAGAGGGAAGTGGCAGGGCCCGGCTCGTGCTTCAAAACGAGGCTGGGAAGGGATCCAATCTCTGCTTCTCCGAGGGATTGGCAGTGCTTGGGTGGAAACGCCAGGCGTGGGGGCCCTTTCTTTGACAGCGCAGAGACACGAGTGCCATGGGGCACCCAGCTAGAGGGGTGTAGAAAGGACTCCCTCTTTTAAACAGGAGGTGCCGGGCAAGACATTTTGCCGCCTGAGGCAAAGGACAAAACGGCGTGCACACACACACACACACACACACACTTATTCCACATAGAGTGGCAAATCCCGCTTCAGCCCTACCAATGAGGCACTGCCCTGCTCCTGATGGAGATCAACAGGGTGATTACAAAGGTGGAGGTCAAGGTGAGTGGCACGCAGCTCTCTTCTCCAACAGGGGAATCAGGAGAAATTGCTGAGGGGCGCCACCGCCTCTTCATCAACTGCATAGGGAGTCTCCAAATTTAGGGGGAATTAAAGGAGGCACAAGGAGTTCATAATCCAAATTAAGTCAAGGTATGAACAGGCTCACAGATACTTGCAGAGCAAAGAGGGCAAGCGTTTACATGAGCCTCTCAGATCCCATACATTAAAAACAACAACTACCACACCACTTTAATCAGTCGTGGCTCCCTACCCTGGATCCTGGGAACTATAATTTGTTCAGGGTGCTGGGAATGGTTAGGGGATTCCCTTCACAGAGCAACAGTGGTTTAACAGTCAATCCCTCTTTCCAGGGAACTCTGGAAATTGTAGGTCAGTGAGGGGAATAAGGGTCTCCTAACAACCCACAGCTACGCAGGTGGCGCTGTGGGTTAAACCACAGAGCCTAGGGCTTGCCGATCAGAAGGTCGGCGGTTCAAATCCCCACGATGGGGTGAGCTCCCGTTACTCAGTCCCTGCTCCTGCCAACCTAGCAGTTTGAAAGCACATCAAAGTGCAAGTAGATAAATAGGTACCACTCCTGTGGGAAGGTAAACAGTGTTTCCATGCGCTACTCTGGTTTCACCAGAAGCAGCTTAGTCATGCTGGCCACTTGACCCGGAAGCTGTATGCCGGCTCCCTCAGCCAGTAAAGCGAGCGCTGCAACCCCAGAGTTGTCTGCGACTGGACCTAATGGTCAGGGGTCCCTTTATCTTTAACAACCCACAGCAGTCTTAACAAATTACAGTTCCTGGGATTTTTTAATTTTTAATTTTAGGTAGCCCTGACTGCTTAAAGCGATATGATACTGAGAGACTGCACCTGCTGACTCCCAAGATGAGCATCAGAGCAAAGGGTGACTCCCCTCAACCAGAAAACTTTATGACCTAAGAACTAGGCCTGGCTTTGCTTTTTATTTCCTTCTTCCCAATACTTTTTCCTTTCACATCATGCATTGCAGGGGATTGGACTAGATGCCCCTTGTGGTCCCTTCCAACACTACCATTCTATGTATTTTAGATGGCATGCCTGAGGCCAGAGACTTATTACTAGTTGTAGGAAGCTATTCTGGGAGTCTTTTTCATCTGAGGAGCAGGGTGCAAATGCTTAAATTATGATGCTGGGCCCATTATAACAGTGCAGGCCCCGGAACTTGTGTATCAGTAGTATTATTTTTGTTACTCTTGTTATTATTAATAATAGTCTGCCTTTCAAGAAATGTGAAGGCAGTTCACAAACAATTAAAAGCCAACAGCAAAAAAAAAATAACAAGAAGAAGACCAATGATAAATAAATAGCTACCTGTAACCAACTAAAGTACATAGTAAAACAGCCACAGTAAAACACCCATC
The DNA here is from genome assembly GCF_964106645.2 of Podarcis pityusensis. Lineage (NCBI taxonomy): Eukaryota > Metazoa > Chordata > Lepidosauria > Squamata > Lacertidae > Podarcis > Podarcis pityusensis. The sequence goes on from NC_138033.1 coordinate 20,461,282, forward strand.
ACTGAAATATAAGATAAACCAATTAAAACAATGTGGAGGGGACATCTCTAAAAATGCAAGAGTATCCCTACCGCTGGATCAGAGCAACTATCCATTTATTTGTTCATAAATAATATTTATATACTGCTAGCTCATATAGAAAACATCTAAGTGTTGTGCAGAAATTAAGAAATCACGATAAATGTGAGAAAAATTGGTAAGCTGAAAATGTTGTAAGGGACAGGCCAGTGCTTCAGCAGATCTCAGTAATCAAGCTGAGATATATACGGCTCAGTCAGTGCTTAGGGTATTCAGGAGTCGAGTTGTTAAGATGAAATACAGAGACTTTGAACCAAGCCCAGTAGCCTGTGGGCAGCCAGTGTAGAGGCTTCCATAACTGTGTTCCATGCTGTCAGCCATTGGCCAGTGTGGTGTAGTGGTTACAGTATTGGACTAGAACCTGGGAGACCAGGGTTCAAATCCCCACTTGGCCAAGAAGCTCACTGGGTGACCTTGGGCCACTCACGGCCACTCAGCCTAGCCTAGCCTACCTCGCGGGGTCGTAGTGGGAATTAATTGAGGAGGGGGAGAACCATGGATGCCAACCTTGAGTCCTTGGAGGAAAAGGTGAGATATAAATGCAATAAATAAGGGAATTTGCCTTCTGTCCACTGCATCTGGTCCAGTGTTCTGTCTTCACAGTGGCTCACCAGATGCTCACAAACAGGACATGAGTGAAATGGCTTCTTCTTCCTCCTCCTTCTCCTCCTCCTCACTAGATGAGTCAGGCAGCGTATGTCCCACCCTATACTAATTGTCAGACTTTTTAGCAAATTCTAAAACCCTCCAGCAACTTCTCCTTCTGATTATTTTGCCAATGATCTCCTGTTCTGAAACGGTATCTGTCCCCCCCCTCGCCCCCCCTCAGTTTTCAGCAGCTGAAATCTCAATTCCAGATGGCGGAACATGTTAAAAATAACAAATCTCCAAGAGCCACAAAACCTGCTGAAATTAACGAACCTCCTTGTGTTAAGCACTGAACAGTTTCCAGATAAAGAAGGGCAAATTCTCAAGTCGCTTTCCCCACCCGTATTGCCTCTCTCCACCTTCGTGGAAAAGACACAGCAGAAGAATATATGGATAGGCAGGCTGGATTAGGCCAATGGTCCATCTAGTCTGCCATCTTGTTTTCACAATGGCTGACCAGGTGCCTCTGGAAGCCCAGCAAGCAGGATTCAAGCACAAGAGCATTTTCCTGTGGTTTCCAGCAACTGCTATTCAGAAGCATGACTGCCTCTGAGCATAGCCATCATGCCTAGAAGCCACCAATGTCCCTCTCCTCCATGAATCTGTCCAATCCAATGTTAGAAATGGAGATATGTAAGCTAAGATGTAAATGGCACCTTAAGCCTAGGTTATGGGTGCAACAACAGAATGTCTAGGCGTGCTGTTTTATAACAAGAATGCAAAGCTGAAAATGAAGGAACTGCAGCTCAAATATTATGTTCATTTTTCACATGGCCTAATCCTTCCCCTGCCCACCCCCCCCCCAATATTCTTAAGAGGGTCTCTTCTTCAGTCTTCAGTGAGTAGCTGGAAGTGGGGAGGCAGAAAGAGGCCCTCCTTTCCTTCCACTCTGCCATTTCAATCTGAAATCTTAGGCACAGCATTGTGCCCAGAGCTCAGAATCAGCTCGCGCTAATGAAATTCCCTGTCGCAAAATGCGCCTAGAACAATGGGAGTTTCGAACACTAGTCCAGTCCTCTTTTAAAGCCATCCAAGTTGGTGTTCTAGTATTATGAGAGAAGGTGAACAACTCTTCTCTGCCCACTTTCTCCATGGCAGGCATGATTTCACAAACTTCCATCCTGTCACCTCTGACTCCCCTTTTCTCTCATCTCTGAAGTCACAAATGCTGCCACCTATCCTCATAAAGGGAGTTGCTAGATCCCAGCCTGGCTGTTTTTCAACATGGCATCTGGGTCCCGATCCATAAAATGGCTTTGGGTGTGCCCCCACTTGAGCCTTGTGCGTCTTGCTACTTTGATCAGCAGGTGCCCTTGGGGACCCCATGAATGGTATGGATGCATCTAAGGATGGTCAAATTTTCCCCCACTTTCTCCCCATTTTAAGTCCAGTTCTCCACATTTCCACATCAGTTTGCTTCTTCTTTTTTTAAAGAGACCATAAGAAATTTCATCCATGTTTACATTTGTCAGCAGGTTCAGAGGATGATGATCAGGATGGTGGCAGAGTGGTGCCTGGTGGAAGGCAGGAGGCCAACAGTAGGGGGAGCCAGAGCCAATGACAGGCAGAGCAAACTAATTCCCATTTTGTCACCATCCTCCTTCCTACAGAGTTCTACAAAGGCAAGCCTATGAATGCCACTTGCTGGGATCCACAGGTGGGAAAAGTGCTGAAGCATTCAGATTCTGCTCAGTGGCTTCCTTCCAATGTGGATGGCCTCTGTGAGGTGGAATACTGGACTAGACAGCTATTGTGTTCTTAAGGGACAGTATCTTGTTGAAGATGGCCATCTGTCATGGATGCTTTCGTGGGAATGTTCAGGGAGGCAGGAGAAGATATATATCCTTCCTAACTTGCACTAGCAACTTCCTTTACTTAGCAGAGTTTCACATTCCCCTTTTAAACACATAGCGGATAGCTGGTTGCAGGCTTGCGTAAACCTTTTACTATTAAGTTCCTGGTAAGTTCCCTTATACCCCTCTTAAAAGAATAAACACACCACGATCTTGTATAAAGTATAGAAAAGAAGTTTACTCACATTCAGTTCACAGTTGGATCCCTGAAGGCAGACTTAGTTACGAAGTATATACATGTGGAGCTATCCCATATGGGGATAATCTCAGTGTCCTCTGTTGACTGAGAGCCAACAGAGCATCTCTAGCTAGAAAGCTGCTCCAATGACAGAGGAAGTCAAAGAGAGAGTATGTGGGCAGCATGCCTTGTCCTTTGGTTACCTGGACAGGTAAGGTCACGCCCACCTCTAGTCACATGCAAAGGAAGTATGTCCCAGCCTAGGAGGAAACAGGAAGTTCCAACTGGCTGGACCAAACATCCCCTTGCATGTTCTGTCTAGGAAAACAAGGAATGTTGTACTTGACTGCTACTCATGCATCACATCCCACAGCTTGAGTTGAGTTTCCTGCATTTCAGAGGCTTGGACTAGAGGACCCTCAGGGTCCCTTCCAACTCTAGGATTCCATGAAGCACATAGGAAGTTGCTTTATACTGAGTTGGACCCATTGGCCCATCTAGCTCCGTCTATGCTGATTGGCAACATCTCTCCAGGGTTTCAGGAAGGGGACATACCCATCCCTATCTGGAGATACTGGGGATTGAACCTGCGGCCTCCTGCATTCAGGGCAGAGGCTTTCCAGCTGAGCCACAACCCTTCCCTTGCTGAAGTGCACACAACTCACAGGTCTTTGGCGCTGGGGTCCACTGTTCCCCTGGGACTGAGAGAACCCGCCTTGTCCCTGCCCAAGTAGCGGAGGCACTGCTGATCTTCCACCTCCTCCTGCCCTTTGCTTCTTCCAGAGAGAGGCAAGGCACCCCTGAGCTGAAGAGCTGTCATTAAAGCTGGAGAGCCATGGAAGCAAGAGGCAGCACTTAGAAGTCGCTGGCAGCCTTGAGTTATGAGGCTTTGCTTTATTCGCGGGGCAGGGGGAAATGCTTATCTCCCCAACAGTCCATTATGTTTCATTTGGAGATTCGGTGCAATCAAGGCTTTGGCAATGGGGAATGCATCCTTCTCTCTCTCTCTCTCTCTCTCTCTCTCTCTCTCTCTCTCTCTCAATCCCTCCCCTCCCCTCCTCTCCTTATCCAAGTTTATCTCCCTATTTCATTACTGCAAGTTGAACTTGCCTGGGTACATCAGCCATGATGAAGTGGATTGCTCGAGTTCTCTGCTGTCCTAGCAGAAAAGAAAAAAGTGGCTGGGTGTGGGGGGGGGAGAGAAAGGAGAGAGAGGCAGCTGGAGGTTCCTGCTATTTTCAGAGACCTTGGCTGCATGATTTATTCATAAAAAGGCCATTATTTATGCCAAAGAAAGAAGACAGAATGGGTTAGCTTTTTAAGTGCTTATAATGCATTATATGGTACCGTCGTCTGCCAGACATCATTTATAATTGTAGAATCCCTTCACCTCCTTTTCTCCCCCCCCCCACAACCCGCCAACTCCTGATTTCTTTTTCTTTTTTTTTTCTGGTGTGCTTCTCCTTCATATCAGCATGGAAGGTGATAGCAAACTCAGTTAATTAGCAGAAGTTGACAGATGTAGCAAGGAGAGGTAAGGTGAAATATCATTGAAGGAGCTGCTGCTCAGGCACCTAAGTGTGGAGAAAGGCTTCTTCCTGCCCGCCTTGATCTCTCCGGTGCACTGAACTGAAGAAGAAGAAGAAGGAGAAGAAGGAGGAGGAGGAGGGGGTGATGGGGGAAGGCTCAGGAAGGCATTAGCATCATTTGACACACGTCTCCATCCAGAGCTGTGATGGAATTTCCGAATTCTAGCCTCTCCCTCCTCATCCATCTCCAAGTGGTCTCCCAAGTTTTTCAGATAATGAGATCCAGTGGGGTGGGGTGGTTAAGAGAGTTGGAGTAGGACCTCGAAGGCAGGGGTTCAGCTTCCTACTTGACCATTGGGATCACGGGGTGACCTTGGGGAAACCCAGTGCATCTCAGCCTAACAGGGTTGTTGTGAGGGTGAAAAGAGGAAGGGGAAACCTGCCTGCAGCTCATTGTACCTTATTGTCCCTTTCACCTTTGAGTGTGTGTATATATATGTGTGTGTGTGTGTGTGTGTGTGTGTGTGTACATACATACATACATACATTCATACACAGTGCTTTTTCTGGTGGTCCACAGGGGTCTTCATACCCCTAAACATTTTGTGAATCTAACAGGAGAAGAAACTATTTTTTTTTAAAAAAAATAGTTTCTTCTCTAGCACGGTGAACCGTCAATTCCGTTGCTACCCCGATGGTGGCCTCATTTCCTGTCACAGTGTTCCTGTCAATGGTGATTTTCTTGAGTCAAAATGAGAGTACCCCTAATTTTTTTTGAAGAAAAAACCACTACACAGATACAAACACTTTAAACTGATTTTAATATTTTTAAGTATTTTTATGTTACAGTGACCTGCCCTGGGACCATATGATGACAGGTGGGCAAGAAATCCAATAACAATACAATAAAAAATAAATATCTTGCTTTAACTCTAGTTTAATTGCTTTTAAACTCTTATCTTTTATATGTTTTTAGCTTCTTGTATTTCAGCTGTGCGTTAATTTATGGTAGCTGCCTTTGAGTCCCATTCTGGGACAAAGGTGAGATATAAATAAGAAGAAGAAGAAAAAGAAATAAGTAAGAACACAAGTGCTCTGCCTGATCAGATCATGGGGACTGTATCCAACCTGATGTCCAAAAACTTCACTGATAGGACTTTTAAGGACCTGACTAACACATAGGTTCCTTCATTTTAATGGGTTGGTTGGTGGATCAATTTAATTTACATGCTGCTTTCCCACACTGAGCTGTGCCTAAAACAGCTTACAGCAAACTTCCAAAACATCAAAATAGAGAACATTGGATATACAAATATACAAAATTTACGGAGTGTCAGTAAATTCAAAATAGCAAAAATCAAAAATCTAATTTAGCAAACAGAGAGAATATTCAAGATGGCAAAAAAGAATCTCAATCTAGGCTTATGTACATAAATACCAAGGCAAAACCAAAAGTTAACCAACAAAACTGCTGCACTCCAACGATCCTGGCTTAAATACATTTCAGAGGAGAGAGGTAGGTGACATGCAGCTGGCTCCCATATCCTTACTCCAGAGGAGGCTGACAACACCTAATGGCGACAGAGAGAGAGCAATGATGGTAAGTCTCTTCCCCAGCTTCCTGGAAGTACCAAAAGCTGCGGCATTTTTGCTCTGAGTAGCAGAACTTCACCGGAGACCAATCTGTAGAGCCAATTCAGCATGCTATTCTAACTGTGGGGAATCAGATATTCCTGGAGAATTGCGAATACATCGTGAGGTTAATTGATTCCTGGCATCAAATGCACTGGTCTGATCCCCTTTTAAAAATCACCTAAGCCAGTGGCTGCCACCACATCATGTGACAGAGAGCTCTGAAAGTTAATTCTGCATTGTGTGAGAAGGTAGGTTTCTTTGGCCAGAATCTATTGCCAATCAGTTTCATTGGGTGACACTAAGACTCTAAGACAGAAGAAAAAATCTCAGAACTTTCTCAGAACTATTCATCATTTTGAACATCTGTCGTGTTTCACCACTTAACCTTTTCTTAAATTTTTATTTTATTTTATTCATTTTCACATCTAACATTTGTCACCATACACAAATCACAATCATTTTACAAACAGGATTCTCAGAATTCCCAAACTTCCCTCCACCCCTCTGTGGTTTCCCCAGATATTCTTTTCAAACTGCATTGTATCATAATCTCCATATTTTCTTAATTTTTATCACAATTTTTATCACAATTTAATCTCAATTTTTATCACAATTCTCGCTTCATTGCAAGAGTTTTTAAAATTCTGCCAACGTTTTCAGTTGTTTGCAGTGTTCTTTCAAGTGACTTAAATTTCCCCATTCTTTATTAAATTTATTGTCCTCTTGATCTCTGATCTTCCTGGTCATTTTTGCCAATTCTGCATAGTCCATCATCTTTATCAGCCATTCTCCTTTTGTAGGTAAATTGTCCTCCCTCCATCTTTGGGCAAGAAGCATCCGCACAGCTGTTGTAGCCAATTTACTTGTCCTTTACTCAGTTGACAAGCTCCAGATACTTTAGCCCAGAAGCAGAGCAGATCTACTGGTCAGGAGAAGGACCAAAGCTTGGGGGCAGAAAGCATGGTTTGCATGACAAAGGTCCTCAGGTGGATCCCCAGCCTCTCTGAGTAAATCTGGGAAAGACTCCTGCCTGAAGCCCTGGAGAGCCACTGGTAGCCAGTGTAGATCAGGGAAGAGGAACCTAGAACAAATGAGAAATGGAGAGAAACTGAAATGGAGAGATTCCCTAACCCCCTTTCCAGAGCAGTAGTGCTTATCTAGCTGTTTTGTTTTTTTTAAGTGCACCAAAAATGCTCCTACTCTTAGCAGAAATTACCTGCCATTTGCATGAACATGTTGCTTTTTGCAATGTCCTCAGCTGCCATCCCACGCTCATTTTCCTCGGAGTAAGCCCCATCAAAAGAATGGAACTTGCTTCTGAATAGAGATGGGAAAACCTGTCAAATTCACTTTCTCTCAGTTGCTCATTTCCCCATCTTAAGTTCTTCACATTTCCACATTCGTTTGCAATTTTTTTAAAAATTAAGTCATTAAAATGCATTAGAATGTTAGTGCAAATTTCTCCCAATATACACATCTTTGTGTTTCTCCAATATACACAGTTTTGCAAAGCAAGTTTTCCCGAATACAATGCATTTTTGTACACATGCCTTTTTAGCCACACTTTAGCGTTTTTGTACACGACTTTGCTGGAGAACCTAAATGCAAAATTCAGAGAAGTATGAATTTTGAAGGATGGCTATATTTCAGTCTTCTTCCTCGTGCAAATTTGGTAGGTTTGCCTTTAAATGTGAACGGAATCAAATTCCTCTCTCATACCTACTTCTGAGTAAACATACAAAGGACTGCGCAGTTATTTCATTTTGTGAATACTGAGTGCTTCCAATCTCCAGTGCAAAAATGTATTATACCCCGAATTAGGGATGCTATCTCTTTAATGGCCTTTCGCTGTATTGTCAAGGCCTTCCTTTTCAGGATGGCTTTTGGTTAAGTGTTTGAATTCCACTGGAAGCTGTTTTAATTGCTTTACTGGGCGCCTTCTGATTATTATTTTAACCTCTTGCGCACTGAATCTTGATAGTTTATTTATTTATTTAAATGTTTCTAAACAGCCCTTCATTTAATGGGTTCCCAGTTGGCGTGGAAATATATACTCCCCATACGAAATGCAAATGAAACCAAAACAATGTACTTCACAACCGAGAAGGCAACAAAAGCTAGAGAAACTAGAATGAGATGTGAGCAGCAATCCCATAAGCACTTACCTGTGAGTAGGTCTTATGGAACTCAGTGAGGCTTACTTCTGAGTAGATGGGATTAGGATTGCACTGAGATGAAACATAGCCCTTTAAAATGTTTTCTTCCCCCTCAAAAAATCTTCACTTGGGGCCCAAAAGACTGTGGACTGGACCCAGACTTAGACATAGCAATTGAAATCAACAGGACTACAAAGCACTTCTTCTTCTTTTTTTTTATAATGTTTATTACTTTTATAGATTACAAAAAGGGCAGAAAAAAACAGAAAAAAAGACAAAGGAGGAAAACAAAAAGCAAAAAAAGCAATACAGTACAATATATAAACAATACAAAACACAACCTAAACTCAAAACTAAACACATTAAACTAAACTAAACAAACCCCACTCCCTAACCTTAACCCTAAATAAAACAAAACAAAAACAATTTAAAAACATACATCATCCCTTTTCCGTACTCTATCTTTCATTCCCTTGTTTCCTCGACCTCCTCTCACCTCCCTTTTTGTATTCCACTTCTTTTAATTGTTTCAGCAAATCCTTTCCATCTTTCTCCATTTTCTATCATATTGTAAATAACATATTTTTTAACCTTATTTTCCATTAAAACTAAAATACTTATATATGCTTAACTCCTTATAACATTTCTGCTAAGCCCATAAAAAATCATTCCACCATTTTTCTATCACTCATTAGTTTTACCATATGTCTATATATAAACTTTAAATTTTCCAATCTTCTTCCACCATCTCCTCTCCCTGGTTTCGGATTCTGCCAGTCCTATCCGTCAACTCCATAAAGTCCACCAACCTGGTGATCTTATGTCCGAGGCTCTTAACTCTTTTCCAAGTCCCTTCTTCAGGTCTTCTTCATTTTCTTTAATGCTAAAGAGCAAATCTCGGGGAAACTCCAACCTGCCAATCCTTTTCTTCCTTCTGAACAGATCAGCCAAATTTCCATAGTTAAAGCTACAGTCCATAAAGTATTTCAGGGCATATTTCAAGATTCCTCCAAATCCAAAGGCCCCCAAAACTTCAATCTCCTCCAGGCCCGAGTCCATGTCCCAAAAGTCAGTTAATCCCTGCATAGAGGGATTTTTCCAACTTTCCTTCTTTAGTCCAAGCCTCAAAATCTGACTTTTCCTAGATTCAATCATAAAAGGCCTCAACTTATAGCCCTCAATTTGCTTCTGTAAAGCCACGGATCCCACTTGAATTACTTTATGTTCAACAACAGCAGCTTTCTCCTTCTCCTCCTTCTCCTCCACCATTTGTCCTGCCAAATCCTGAATTATTTCTGTGTTGGTGTTCGCTTTTTGACTCAAATTAGTCACTTTCTGTTCCAAATTATCAACTTTAAAAGTCATGTCATCCATCTTCTTGTGAAGCTGTCCCAGCGAACAGCTTATCTTACATAAAACAGTCACAATGGCCTCTCCTGTCAACATTTTTAAATGGTCCAAGGTCGCTCTCTGGTTCTCAGAATCCTTATCTGCAGCTGGAAATCCCCCAGTTACAGTCCTGTAACAGTTTCAAAAGCTCCCTCTAGAGGGAAACAGTCTCCACTTGTATCAGTTCTTTCAGGCACAACTCAAGCATTAAAGATAAATTTTCAGTTACTTTTCCTCTTTTGTAAACGCAGAGGAGGACAATGGAAACAGTATCTTACTCTTATTTAGCTAGCTGTCAAATCCGTTCTGTCAATGCACTCTCGCCAAACATCATCTGGCAGCCCGTTCCCAGGTTCAGAGCAGTGGTAATTTGATTTTTCACTCTCTTCTGCAGGCTCACTAGGTCCAAAATTTCCCCCTCTTCTCCTGCTTCGAAGGGGGGTTTTGTATTTTAAACCGATGGAAATTTAATCCTTTGCCAAAAGCTTTCAAAGACTTTAACTTGTAACGTCTTTGCTTCAGTCTATTTACAAAAATGGAAGGCGGACTTCCTGTTTATGACCTTCCCGCTTCAGTGCCAAATTAAGATATTTAAAAATCCAATTTTCCGTTCTACTCACGGGTAGTTGTTTAAAATCCAATTGTCCACAGGAAAAAGTCAGCGCTCTCCGGCAACAGCAATGCGGCTTCACTCCGTGAAAGAAGCAGTCGATTCAAAGCACCGCGCCACTCACCCCACGTCGCTCCGGATCCCCAAAACAGCGTTTCCCCACGAGTAGGGGAGGCGCAAAAGGTGCCAGCCGAATCCCAGGTTCACAAGCTTCTCCCGTTTGTGATTTCAATGGGTCTCCACCTTCGCCGTGGCGGTCAGACCCTGTTTTTCACGGAGCAAGTTCCTCCCGAACGGAGGAGCTCCGCCATTGCCGGAGGCGCCAACCCGGAAGTCCCAACAGGACTACAAAGCACTTCTTTGCACTTGAGAGCTCACAAATGGACACAGTGATCATGACACACACCCCTAGCAAAATACAACAGTTTCAGAACTCCGCGTATGCTTCAAGTATTGTTGGATTTTGCTCCCCAATAAAGCAGTAGACACTACTGTGTCATCCAAAGTAAGCAGAGTTGGCAAGTACCATGCCAGTACAGTGGTACCTCGGAAGTCGAACGGAATCCATTCCAGCAGTCCGTTCGACTTCCAAAATGTTCAGAAACCAAGGGGCGGCTTCTGATTGGCTGCAGGAAGCTCCTGCAGCCAATCAGAAGCCATGAAAGACCCATCGGACGTTCGGGTTCCAAAGAACATTTGCAAACCGGAACACTCACTTCTGGGTTTGCGGTGTTTGGGAGCCAAAACGTCCGAGTACCAAGGCATTCGGGATCCAAGGCACGACTATAATCAATATGGAATTGTATTTTTTCCCTCTTTTTTGAGTTATTATGTGCTTGGCCAAATATTAAGAGGGGACATTGGGGCACACCTGTGAATACAACCACAGGCAGAGTAATAAAAAGATTGGGACAGGAGTTTATCTCATCTGACAAAGTTAAGAAAAGAGGAGTTGTGATATATGCAAAGGAGAGACTATCACCGAAATTAATTTTTAAAGATGACCAAGGAAGATTTTTGGCAATTGAAATTCAAGTTCAAGGAGAGAAATTCTTGATAGTAGGAATTTATGCACCGAATGAGGGGAAATCTGAATTCTTTAAAAAGTTGCACGAGACTTTACTGGACTATTTGGATTACAATTTGATTTTGATGGGGGACATGAATGGAGTAGTATCTACAAACATGGATAAGGCACAAAGACAGGTAGTTACCAAGGATGGTAGACTACCGAAAACATTTTTTGAGATGACAGACAATATAGACTTAGTGGATATCTGGAGAGTAAAGAATCCCTTGGGAAGAGAGGGAACCTTCTTTTCTGAAGCCAAGATGACATGGACTAGAATTGACCAAATATGGATAACTAGAGGAATGGCACCAAAGATAAAGAAGGTAGAAATCTGCCCAAAAACCTGCTCCGACCATAACGCTGTAAGGATGGAGATGAAACAAATATCAACCGGATCCTTCAGATGGAGGATGAATGACACCTTATTTAGAGATGAAGAAGTATATAAAAAGGCCCAAAAAACTTTGAGAGACTATTTTGAAATAAATATGAACACCAATGTAGAAAAAAGAGTAATCTGGGACGCAAGCAAAGCGGTCATGAGAGGGTTTCTGATACAACAGAATGCAATAAAGAAGAGAAGTCAGAATGAGAAGAAAGATAAAATTTTGGAGAAAATAAAAGAAAGTGAGAAGAAATTGAGAGCAAAACCAAAGTCGCAGGAGATTCTGAGAGAAATAAAATTATATCAAGTACAATACATGAAAATGATGAATCAGGAAATAGAATGGAAAATTAAACAAATGAGACAAAAAACATTTGAATCAACTAATAAATATGGGCAGAACAGAACTGGTGATGACAAAGGGGGAATGTCAGATGGCTGGAAACTGATCTCACATCTGGTACCTGTGTAATCCAAGAAGGTTCCAGTTGCCCTATCAAGAAGGAGAGAGAGCCGGACACTGGAGCAGCAGCGTGGTTAACTCTGTGCTTCTTGGACATGGGTGTGTGTGTGCATCTCCTACCCCCAAAATACAGGGGGAACAAAAGGGTTTTGCCTCCCAGAGCTGGTGCCCCTGACAGAGTTGCTTTGTATGTGTGTGAACAGATTGAAGGAACTGAAAACTGCAGCATACTGGGCATGCAGCTTCTGTACAAAACTGTGTACAAAGCGTGCAGTGATGCGGACAAAATTTGGAAATACTAATAATAAATAAGCCTGAGCAATGAAGGATTTGTTGGAAAGGAAATGTTTAACCCCAAACATCCGGGGAGAAATTCAGGTGAGGAAAAATTATTCCTAACCATGCAAGTGTCCCTAGAGTTTGGAGGCTGCCCTAAACCCAGGAGAGATGTGCTCTGACAGTAAGCCACCTCTGTTCCCTTTTAATATGGCCTCTCTTCTTCTCCCCTCTGTTCCATGAGTGCTTGCTCTTCTAAGGCATAGTGAGCATGTAAGAGACGCCATGAGGAATCCTCTGCAAGGAAATGTGGTTCCCAGGAGGTCTCCCATCTGAAAAATTGACCAGACCCAGATCTGCATGGCTTCAGCAAGGTGGTGGGCATGTTAGGGGATGCTAATATGGTGCCCTCTTTCTAGTGTGGTGTAGTGGTTAAGAGCAGTGGACTCGTAATCTGGGTTCAATTCCCCGCTCCTTCACATGCAGCTGCTGGGTGACCTTGGGATGGTCACACTTCTCTGAAGTCTCTCAGCCTCACTCACCTCACAGAGTGTTTGTTGTGGGGGAGGAAGGGAAAGGAGATTGTTAGCCCTTTGAGACTCCTTAGGGACTCTAAAGCGGGATATCAAGTCCAAACTCTTCTTCTTGTTGTTGTTGAAATCCAGCTCCCATCAGCCCTAGCCTGCATGCCCAATGGTCAGGAGTAGTGGGAATTGTGGTCCAACAATATCTGGAGGGCACCACATCAGCTACCCCTGCTTCAGGTCACACCCTGGTGATGCTGGCATTGACTAGAGGAACATCAGAATGAGCCGTCACTGTACTTGATGCATAAGAGGCAACCGCAAATTGTAGGTGAGATTTCACAGGATCTTAGAGTTGGAAGGGACCCAATGGTCATCTAGCCCAATGCCCTGCAATGCGGGACTCTCAGCCAAAGCCTCCATGACAGGTGTACACTGGCCAGCTGCTGTGTAAAGCCCATCTCATATCAGCAACCCCCAAACCCCTGGGGCAAAACCAGGGCTGTCTCTAAGATCTTCCCCCATTCAACAGCTAAAGAGGTGATCAGCTGATTCTTTGATCCTAAGATAAAGAAATAGCAATGTTGAACATGGAAAGTGGTGCAATGCAATCAGCCAGGAGAAGAGAAATCAAAGGCACAACTTGCACGCGCACACACACACACACACACACAAATATAAACACACGCATGCACGTGCGCACACAGAGTGCAAACACATTTTCAAGCCAATTAAATTCCCTCTGTAGAAAGCTCTTTCACCCACACTCCCCAGGATCCTAGGGTATCTGTTTCGTTGGCACTTGGTGTATGAATAATTAAAAACTCAACATATGTTAAAAATGCAAACAGTATATGATACTGGTGGGGGGATTGCATGATTACAGAGTTTTCTTGCAAAAAAAGGAAGGAAGGAAAGGGAAACGGGGGGGGGATAATAATTTTCCAAAAAAACCCCCACAAAAAGCTGTTCAGCTGAGAAATCTGTGAGCCGATGCTAACCTCAAAAGGCTGGCGTTGTGCAGCAGCTTCCCAAACCGGCCACACAGGAGTTAAAGCCATTTGGCAGAGACTAACCCATTAGGCCTAATAATTATGAAATTATAGAGGTACTCAGGTGACTGTTAATTTCACACATACTGTTCGGCTCGGTGGCTAATGAGGGCCTGAAGAACTCAAGTGCCTCATCTTTCTTGTTGAATGGTGACCTGCAATTAATGAGCTTCTGCAAGAAAAGGCAGTATTTTGCACTTGGGGCTAATAAGATGGCTTTTGTGAGGCAGCATTGTGATACCGGGAGCTTTAGAATGAAGATTAAGAACTTTCTCCCCTTTATTTATTTATGAGCGGCACAGAGTCCCAGGGACCGCACATGGAGAGAAGCAGCCCCGGTGTGTGTGAGTCTTGGAGCAAACTCGAGAGCTCGCTTGCTCCAAGGCAGAGGCAAGAAAGAACCTCTGTCTCCTAGGCTGAGGAGGGAGCCAGCAGGAAATCGCAGGGAAACAATCTCTCTCTCTCTCTCTCTCTCTCTCTCTCTCTCTCTCTCTCTCTCTCCATCAGGCAGGGATCTGGGGTGAGGTGGGGAGGGAAAGAGAGAAAAGGTTGAGGAGAAAAAGCAAGGGAATTGTTCATCTGTGACTAATCAGCTTCTCGTGCCCATAATGCCAGGTCTGTGCTGATGGCAATGGTATGGATGTTGACATGTGGAGTGGATGAGCAGGATCGTGCCTGCAGGATCCCTCAAACTTTCCTTTCCATGCTTTAGGCACAGTGTGCATGACCTATACCCTCAACATGCTCTGTACCCACCATCTGCTCCTTACAAATATTTGGGGGTACGGATCACACCAGCAGAGCCGTTGTGTGTCTAACTTGTGCCCACATTGGCTCTGGGCTGAGAAGTCAGGGCTGGCGTCAGCACCCAGCATCCATGGGCAGTTGCCAAGGCCTAAGGCTCTTGCCAGGCACCATAGGAGGATAGGGAGTTTCCTTACAATGAACCAAAACATCCCATCTTGTGGTCAGTGTTGCCTACCCTGGATGGCAGTGGCTCTCCAAGGTTTCAGGCGGGGAACATTCTGAGATCTACCAGGAGATGCCAGGGACTGAACCTGAGAATTATGGGAATTTGAATTTTCCACAACATCCCAGAGCATCAGCCTGAGATAGCATCACTTGGGTTGTGTGATGGGAAACCTAAAACAGCACCCATCTGGTGTCGATTGGAGAAATGCTGCCACCACAAAATAGAATGGGGCATGTGCACAGGAGGATGGTCAAGGCCAACAGAAGCCCTGAGAAGTGTTGAGATTTCCATTCCACCTTAAGGAGCAGACATGGAACTGTTGCGTGTCGCATGTCTGTTTACATTCCAGCACAGTCTGCTGGGAACTTCCCTTGCGTGTATAGCTTTTGTTTTTCTCTGTCTCTCTGAGAAGATGGAGAGAGAGACGACATGTTTCTTTGTCCTGATATATGATTAATAAATCCGTAGTTGTAGTATGCTTCCACAAGCCTCACGCCTATTCTGTGTGCACAGTTCGCTCTGCTGAAATAGTGTGCCCTGGCTTTGAGGCCCGGGTCGCTGATTTACATCGGACCAGAGGCCGATGGGTCTTCACAGCGGGACGACTGGCAGGAGACGGTCCAGCTGGAGGTCAGGCACCAGAGGCAATCTTCTTCCACCATCCATGGTTTTTTGTTTTTTTTTAAAAATAAATTTCCCGACAATTCTTGTCTGCACACATAATCTGGGTTGATTTTAGCTCTTTGCATCCAGTGCGTAGGCGTAGGTTGACTATTCTAATCCAGAATTTCATAATTCCGTAGGACTTAATGTGTGTCTCTTGTTTGCACCCGTTAGTCAGGGGTGCTGATCTGCCTACCCACCACCCTGGGGCAGCGGAAGAGAGAGGGGTGGGGGTGGGCAGAGGAAGAGAAAAGGAGAGCTCTGTTTGCTAACAGAAAAGGAGAAGTGTCATATCAGAACGTCTCGGTGAGTTAATGTGCAGTGAGGGGCACTCGCAGCCTGTCACAAGCTGGCATGCAGCCTCCCATGCGCATCCTTCTGTTGCTCGGCCTTTTTATATTTAAAGTCAATCATGCGGCATTGCAGGAGGCTTCCTTCAGAAATGATGGGAAGGAGGAGAAGGCGGTGCAATATACCTGACAAAGCTGCTGAGGCTCTCTACACACTGCAAATTGGTGATGGCCTTGGACATCCAGGAGGCAGGGAACCATAGAAACGTAGATTTGGAAGGGATCCCAAGGGTCATCTGGTCCAACCCCCTGCAATGCAGGGATCTCAGCTAAAGCATCCATGACAGATGGCCATCCAACCTCTGCTTAAAAAACCTCCAAGGAAGGAGACTCCACCGCCGCCTGAGGGAGACCGTTCCATTTGCCCTAATGAACCTGCCTCCACTGCCTCTAGTGGGACGCCGGTGGCACTGTGATCTAAATCACAGAGCCTAGGGCTTCCCAATCGGAAGGCTGGTGGTTTGAATCCCCACAACGGGGTGAGCTCCCTTTGTTTGGTCCCAGTTCCTGCCAACCTAGCAGTTCGAAAGCACGTCAAAGTGCAAGTAGATAAATAGGTACCACTCTGGCAGGAAGGTAAACGGCATTTCCGTGCGCTGCTCTGGTTAACCAGAAGCGGCTTAGTCATGCTGGCCACATGACCTGGAAGCTGTCTGCAGACAAACGCCGGCTCCCTTGGCCAGTAAAGCAAGATGAGCTCCGCAACCCTAGAGTCATCTGCGACTGGACTTAATGGTCAGGGGTCCCTTTACCTTTTACCATTGCCTCTGCCTCCTGGTTGTTTGCCCCTAGACTTACTGATCACCAAGAGCATGCATTTCCTGAATTTGACTTAAATTCCCGACACCAGTTAGATCTGGGGACCCAGAGGTCCCCCACTTCTGCCTATCCCAAAGGGAATATGCCTACCTAGATTTGGGCTGGGAGTTTAGAGACGAAGACTGGGGTAGAAGCCCTGCTGCCCATCAAAGCCATGCTTGTGGAGCCTTCCCGGAAGTACCAAGAACCCGTGTCCACCAAGGCTACTGGCTCCACTGTCCAGGACTGTTCATCACTTTTGCCGGGGGTCCCAAGAAAATCCACCATAGCTGAAGAAACACATCAATTTCCCCATTATCACAGACATGTATAGAGATGCACAAGATTCCTTTGGAATTGCAGCGGAACTTTGCATATACATATCTCAAGGCAGAAAGAGATGATTTAGCAGAGTCAGGAGACTCTAAGATGTTTTAACTTTTTTTCTTCTTCTAGAGAAGGAAAGATTGACTTGTCTGGCAGCCAGGAAGGAGCGAAGGAAGCAGCAGGAACCAAACAAAAGGCTGAGCAGTGAAAAAGGCATGCTAGCAGCTACCAATTCACACCTGTTAACTGCTGAGTGCTACTCCGGGAGTGCCATTTAAATGAACTTTCCCCCAAGCAGGTGTGCCGTTTATCCATTGTTTAGAGCCACCGAAATGCAGCCTTCACATCTCTCCTTGGCAACTTTCCCGAGGAAGTGGACGTGTCGAGTTTCAACAGCCATAGAACTGGGAAAAGGCTTTTTCCTAGAAACATTTGCAGGCACAGATGTGTGAGACAGGTAAGCCACATAGTAGTCTTCTACAACCTTGGGTCTGCAGATGTTGTTGGACTACAACCACCATCATCCACAGCCAGCTGAGCCAAAGGTCAAGGATGATAGGAGTTGTAGTCCAACAACATCCTGGCATCCAGGTTTGATTAATGCTGCTCTATACCACAGCAAGAAGGCAGCCAAAGAAACAACTAGGCAGGACCAGCCCACGTTTCAGAGGTCCCTGGCAAAGGGGACTCACTTCCCCATATGTGGGCTTCCTCTTTCCTTGGTTTTACCTGGTGGCAGCTGCAGGGGTCAAAACTGCTTTGATCAGTGCAGGTGGCTTGATCTGGGAGCATGTGCTTTGCTCTGGCTGTACTTTAGGGCACTGTAGGAAATTCCAATAGTGGCTTCCTGGTCAGAGTCTGGTGCTGGCCAGAGTCTAGGATTGGCATTAAGGCCAGGCCCTGCCAGAATTTCAGGACCCAGGCAGCTGTCCAAGCGTACATTGTGCTAACTCCTGTTCTTTGTGGTTCCTCTCTGAAAGTGCCACTTTCAATGAGGGATCAGCGCTCAACATGACTTTAGAAATTACTCGAGATCATCACAGGTCAGGAATGTGGCATGACAGCAATGAAAAATAGGGAAAGGTTAGAAGGAGGTATCATTCTGGAAAAGAACACACAAGAGAATACTGTTTTAGTGAGTGTCCTGAACATGTCAGTACCAAGCAAATGTGCTTATAAGTAAATAGCATGTGTTTTATGACTCTGGCTATAGAATACAATTTCTTAACTTCCCACAGGGGTTTCCTGTCTACTCCCAGATGCAGTATAAACTCCTTGTCCTTGGGGATGTGGGAAAAATTCAATCTACTTTGCATTTGAAAGTGAATTTACCAAATCTGTACTCTCCAAAACAGCATGCAAACTGCAAAACAGCCGTCCTTTGAAAGCCCCACTTCTCTGAATTTTTCACTGCAGCTCTAAAGCCAAGTAAGGGTGTACCTCTGGTTACGAATGCTTTAGGTTACGAGCTCCGCTCACCCGGAAGTAGCTGCTCCTGGTTGCGAACTTTGCCCCAGGATACGAACGGAAACCGTGCACCAGAGGCACGCATGCAGTGGGAGGCCCCATTAGTGAAAGGGGGGGATATGTACCTGCCAGGAGAAATTTGCAATTAAATGCTGCTAAATGTTCAGAAGGCTTTTTAAAAACAACAACAACACTAAAAAAGATTTTGGAAATTGGAAGAATGGAGCTTAAACCCGGAAAACTGAAACCGAAATTTGACAGATCCACCCATCCCTACTTGTCCTTATTTTCAAATCTCTCCCTTGTCTTGCCCACTCCAACCTATTTTTTAAAGAAAGTATTTTACGGTATTGCTTCTATTTTGCAAAACACCTGGTTGCTTCATGTAGGGAAGATAGTCTTTCATTGGTTTAGTAATAAGAGTAAATAAATATACAACGGTTTCATGTACAACTCTCTGCGCCGGGGTCTATTTTTCATTCAATAGTAACTGCCCGCCCCCCCCCCCAGCTCCAGTGTTTCATTTTCGTCAGGCAAACCCTAGACAATGGGTAGACTGGAGTTTGCCTCGATCCACATTCATCACTCTGGACAATCCCTTTGCCCTCCCACACTTATCTGCAGCCTTTAACATTTATAACCACTTCCCATTCATTTCCAAATTGCCACACACGTCGCAGGCTTCTGTTGCGAAGGGTGACGGTGTTGTGGGGATTGCCTTGCCAACTATTCCCAGATATCCTAGGCCTAGGGAATGTGGGCGGCATGGGGGGGAGGGGAGGGGAATGGCTGCTCTCGGATCGGGGCCCCTTTGCAGCTGGGAGGCACACGTGGGAAGGAATAGGGAATTGAAAAGAGCCAGGGGGCCTCTGCATGCCCCCTGTGTCCTATAGCAGAACACATGGTGCCTATTAGGAAGCTTTCAGGAGAAGTTTGATCGATGAGGAAAGGCAGCCTAACTGACTATCAAAGCATGCATACTATGTGTGAACCAGACACCAATTAGTGATGCCTTTTTAAAGGCTGCCTTGTTAAGGAGGGGAGAGGAGGGGCGAGAGAAAGAATGAAATTGGCCAGGAAACACGGAGCTATTTAACCTTAATTAGAAGGAAGGTGTGGGTTTTGTGAAAAAGCCATATCTGAAAAGGATTTCTCTCTCTCTCTGCCTCCCCCTTTCCCCCTTTCTTCCCTGGGTATAAAGAGATCCTGCCTGCTTGTTATAGACTTGTTATACTTTATAAGGATGGGCAGGAGGCTAACTCGTCGAAAATGCCTTTTATGCCCCTTGAATGTGTGGCTTCCTTATTACAGCCCGCCACTCTGCCAGGGATGGCGGCTGGAGAGGAGAGGAGCGAGTTGCGCTGCCAACTGGCTATAAATTTCATGAACATCATAAATGTAAGTGCTTTCTGGAGAGCTATACAGATTGCACATAAAAGTCCCCCTTCTGTCCCTGTAAAACGGAAAAGAGGGCTTTCTTGGCAAATTAAAAATTGTGGATGGTATTCAACGCCAGGCAAAGGGAAGTTGGGGGGGAGCAGCGCCCCCTCTCAACAGATTTTGTGCCGCAAGGGGAGGGGGCTCCTGGTGGCCTTGCCATTCCAAAACCATAGTCCCTGACGCAGGAGAATCCAACTGTGCCACATGCCAGGCTCCAGGATGGTGGCAAAGTGTCCAGATTACTGCGGATGCTCCCACATTACCTCCCCAGAGAGATTAGATTGGATCCCTGTTTGTTATCCTTCCACTGGCAGGCTAAGACTTATCCTGTTCAGACAGGTCTTTGGAAACCAAGAAACAGATGATGCTGGTCACTGGGCAAAATGTATGTCAACTGCTGGTCCTAAATGTGTTTTGATGTGTTTCCACTATACCTTTAACCAGTTTATTTGTATTTTGGAAGGATGCTGCCTTCAATCCCAATTTGGGAGAAAGGCGGAATGTAGACACATTTGATGATGATCACGATGCTTTGCATGGAGAAGGTCTCTGGTTCATTCTCAGGCAGCTTGCTAAATTCTTCTTTCATGCGAGGGGCCATAGCTCCGTGGTACAGCACATACTTTCCATGCACAAGGTAGTCCTCAGCATCTCCAGTCAGGGTTACGAAAAAAGATTCCTGCCTGAAACCCCGGAGAACCATGACCTACCAATGTAGATTGGAGGTGTGGAACCAATGGCCTTCTGGATGTCATTGAGACTCCAGCTTCCATCAGTCCCATCCAACATGGCCAATGGTGGCTATTGTGGTCCAACAGTCTTGGAAGCACCACAGATTCCTATGCCCCACTGTGCTAGATGGACAAGTGCTTTAACTTTGTATGAGAAAGTTTCATATATTCACGTGTGGGTATCTGATTCCACAAATGCTCAATGCCTTTACTCTTGCATATCAGTATAGTGGTACCTCAGGTTAAGTACTTAATTCGTTCCGGAGGTCTGTTCTTAACCTGAAACTGTTCTTAACCTGAAGCACCACTTTAGCTAATGGGGCCTCCTGCTGCCACCTAACTGCCGGAGCCCGATTTCTGTTCTTATCCTGAAGCAAAGTTCTTAACCTGAAGCACTATATCTGGGTTAGCAGAGTCTGTAACCTGAAGCATATGTAACCTGAAGCGTATGTAACCCGAGGTACCACTGTAATCCTAGATAGATAGATATAGATGATAGATAGATAGATAGATAGATAGATAGATAGATAGATAGATGATAGATAGATGATAGATAGATGATAGATAGATATAGATAGATATAGATAGATGATAGATAGATAGATAGATAGATAGATAGATAGATATAGATAGATAGATAAAAGATGATAGAAATAGATAGATGATATAGATAGATAGATAGATAGATAGATGATAGATAGGAAGGAAGGAAGGAAGGAAGGAAGGAAGGAAGGAAGGAAGGAAGGAAGGAAGGAAAGGGAAGCCATCCCATGGGTGACATGGTTGGAAATGTTAGGAATTTAGCGCTTTGGAAAAACTGGCCTTCAGTCTGACCTTTTGCAGAGCAGAGTTCTGAGGGATTCTTGCAAAGGAAGGGATTTCAGGGTAGCAGAACATGCATGCTTCAGGAGCTGATTAGCCCTTCTCTGACTGCACACCATCAGGGCAGCCTCGTGGGCTCCTCTTGGCCTTTAAGCCTTAAGAAAAGATCCCAAAAGAAACACACATGAGTCATCATTGTTATGAATACCTTTTTCTTCCATAATGGAGTTCAAGGCAGTGTACCTGGTGTCTGCAGAAAAGAGAGGAACCAATCAGCTCGTTTCCATTCTGCATCACTTTCACATTTTAATTCCGATTCTTTACCTGCATTTATATCTCGTCTTTCCTCCAAGAAGCTGAAGGCAGAGTACATAGCTCTCCTCCCACCCATTTTGTCACCAAAGGTAACTTAGGAGGAGAGTGTGTGACTGGACCGAGATCAGATGAACAGATACAGTGAAAGCGATGAAGGTCCTGTGTGAGTGCCTGGAGGTGGTTGGAGGATGGATGGCGGCTAATGGATTGAGGTTGAATCCTGACAAGGCAGAAGTACTGTTTTTGGGGGACAGGGGGCAGGCTGGTGTGGAGGACTCCCTGGTCCTGAATGGGGTAACTGTGCCTCTGAAGGACCAGGTGCACAGCCTGGGAGTCATTTTGGACTCACAGTTGTCCATGGAGATGCAGGTTAATTCAGTGTCCAGGACAGCTGTCTACCAGCTCCATCTGGTACGCAGGCTGAGACCCTACCTGCCCGCAGACTGTCTCACCAGAGTAGTGCATGCTCTAGTTATCTCCCGCTTGGACTACTGCAATGAGCTCTTTGTGGGGCTACCTTTGAAGGTGATTCAGAAACTCAATTAATCCAGAATACGGCAGCTAGATTGGTGACTGGGAGTGGCCACTGAGACCACATAACACCAGTTTTGAAGGACCTGCATTGGCTACCAGTATGTTTCCAAGGACAATTCAAAGTGTTGGTGCTGACCTTTAAAGCCCTAAATGACCACGGCCCAGTATACCTGAAGTAGTGTCTTCACCCCCATCGTTCAGCCCGGACATTGAGATCCAGCACTGAGGGCCTTCTGGCGGTTCCCTTGGTGCGAAAAGCAAAGATACAGGGAACCAGGCAGAGGGCCTTCTCGGTAGTGGCGCCCGCCCTGTGGAACGCCCTCCCATCAGATGTCAAAGAAATAACTATTTGATGTTTAGAAGACATCTGAAGGCAGTCCTGTTTAGGAAAGTTTTTAATGTCTGATGTTTTAATGTATTTTTAATGTTTTGTTGGAAGCTGCCCAGAGTGGCTGGGGAAACCCAGCCAGATGGGTGGGGTAGAAATAATAAATTATTATAATATTATTATGCAAGAATAAAGAACAACAACAACCTGGACCTTTCTCCATGCAAAAGATGTGATCTGTCACCTGCCTAACCCCTTGGCTCGTCAATAAGGTTCACACCATAAAATAAGGCACACCATACATTTAAAGTGCATGGTTTGCCCCAAAGAATCTGGGAGCTGTAGTTAACCCTCTCACAGAACTACAACCCCTAGAATCCTTAACAAACTATAGTTTGCCCTGTAATATCTTGATGAAGTGAGTTACTTATTTATGTTGAAGATTGTGATAAATGGGTGGTTCAGCATGCCGCCTCCCACACCTTCCAGGCTAGTAATGCACACCACTGCTAGAAAGCACTCATAGAAACCACACAGGCCTCCCTAGCAGAATGTGACACATCAGCAGCAAAGCAGCATTAGCGAGAATGTCAGGGCACATCCATTGTAGGAGACTGAAACCGCCACGGTCTGCTCATGCCGGTAGCCCCTGGGCAGCTTGCTAAGAACAATTGATGCCGGATGCTGGAGACCCAATAGATCTGCGTCTCTGACAAGTGGCCTGACACGCTGACCCCTCTCTCACAAAGGCTGACAGCCCTGGGATCTCGCTCTCCATCTCCGCTCGCCTTGACAGCTCAGGATGGATGTAATTGCCCTTGCCATGCTTGTTAGGATCTCTGCCTCCACCTGTTAGTACTCATTCAAGCCCATTCACTCAAACCACTTGTGGCTGGGCTTTGTTGATACAAGCACATTTGGCTGCCGCGAGAGCTTGAAAGAGACGAGGCCTTGGGAAAGCCTCTCCAGGGACGGTGATGCAAACCAGGTTCCCCTGCCCAATGCTGATTGACTGCAATAGAACAACAACGGTAGCAACAAAAGAACCATTTTTTCCGGAACTGGCTCCACATTCAGAAAGAAACCAGCTGGGTCAGGCCAAAGGTTTATGTTGTCTGGCTTCCTGCCTTCCACAGTGGCCAATCACAGATGCTCCCACGAGCAAGGCAGGAGGGCAAGAGCTGGTGCCACATGGAACCGATAGTATATGCCTTGCTAGAAGCCACAGGAGGGGAGAATGCCCTTGTGCTGGGATCCTGTTTGTGGGTTATACATCTGGGCAGCCACTGTGAGAAAAGGATGCTCAAGGGACTATGTTAACTTTCTGTTTCATCATCCCAGCCATGTTGGAATCCCTTGCAGATGACTTCAGCACCAGGAGACAGTCAGGTCTTGTGTCCTCAGCAGTGACCAGAGGAGGAATGACCACTGGGAGTAGTGCAGAGAGAAGAAACACCATGGTGCATCTGCAGCAGCACAACCAGACTCCTTCATCTGCCCCAGCTGCAGCAAAACATGTCTCTCCCATATCAGTCTCCACAGTGACAGCAAGTGCTGCAACCTTCCAACAGTTTGATTTCAACCCCAAAAGGTGCACCTCTCCATTGTCTCCCTAGGTAGACTGATGCCAACAATTCAGTTCCATTCATAAGAAAGGACGCAGCTCATTGGCAGAGCATCTCTTTCGCATACAGAACCCCCCAGGTTCAATCCTTGACATCTCTAGGTAGCACTGGGAATAGCACCATTCTGAAATCCCTGAGTGCTCCTGCCAATCAGTGCAGACCATATGTGCTAGATGGACCAATGGCTTGACATGGTATAAGACAGGTCCCTATGTTCATCAGATGACCATGGATCCCAGTATTATGAATGGAAAACTTATCTTCATCCACTTTCTACAGACCATGCATAATTCTAGCAAACGTGTATCCTGACTCCGCTTAGACCTTCAAGAAATCACTACCAGTAGTCGTTCTTCTGTTCTTTTCTTTGAGGTGGTCTTTCACGTCCTAAGGCATCAGCAGTGTCAGGAAGCCTGGACTAACACCGCGTGTCGAGACTGATTTTTATCATTTTCTTGTATTCTGGACCAGGATGCTCCTTCCGAGCCATTTACAACCTGACAGGTAGATATTATGCATTTCCTGAATTAGATATTTGCCCAACAGACCATAACCACAGTGACAGGGCTCCCAGAGCTACTCAGGCAGATGGAAAGAGTCCAAACAAGCTCAATCTGCATGCAGAGGGCCACAGGGTTGTTGTTTTTTAAAAAAATCTGGGATATTTTATAGTTTGGGAAAGGAAGAAGGTGAAGGAAAGCAAGAATACCGATGCTGCTAATTGGGAAGACGAGTGCTTTTCCCATGAGAGGAGATCCCCTTATTAGCGATTTACCTATAGGGTAAATGATAGCCATAAGCCATTACATAACCTCTTGGCTAGGAGGATCTCATTAAACAGGCGAGTTGAGGATTTTTACTGCCAGGTAAATGCTGCACATTCAAAAGCCTTGCATTCTTTTCCCACACACATTATCCTGACCCACTTTCAATTTAGGGAATCATATTCTGACAGCTGCAATTCCTTTTGCCATTCCAGCCAGTTCTATAAACCATTAGCAAGCGAGGCTCCGCATGACACCCTGGCTGCCTCATCGCAGTTACTGCTCTGACCCACTGTGCAGGGTTTGGGGGACTGCCGTCTCCAGGATCCTGAACCTTAACACATCAGTTCCAGCAACAATGGCACATACACCTACTTCCAGTTCCATGACTGGTCTAATACATTATGGCGTCTGGCTGTCATGGGGTGGCTGGACACAGAGGAATGGTGGGAGGAAACAGCTGGGGAACCGCCAATAGAAGAAGGCTCAGAGCCCAGAGCCCAGGGATTGGTGGAGGGACAATGATGAGTGGTCAGAGGGAGAAGACTGGGAGGAACAAGTGTCAGAAGCTGAGGAGCTAACAGGGCTTGGTGAGCTGGAGGAGTCTGGGGCAGAGAGAAGTCCAGAATCAGAGGCAGTAGCTGAAGCAGAAGAGGCCATAAGAGGCAGAGATGAGTCAGGTTGATGAAGAGGCATTGATGTCTCCTCCTCCTGCTGCGACAAGCCCCCCTCCCCCCAGTCTCCCGGAACCATGAGAGGCATGAAAAGAGCAGAGGAGAAGTTAGCTTCACACAAGCACAGTCTCTGATTGTTTGGGGAAATCCCCAGAGAGGAGGGGAATTAGGCAGCTGTGAGGAAGTGGGGACCTTCAGTCTCAGCAACTGCTTCATGGAGGCAACACCTATCAGAGAGATGAGTTGCTGTACTCATTAGGCCTGGCACTCCACTGCTATTGTAGTAAGGAGTTAGCCCCAACTTGCTCAGTGGGATTTACTGCTGGCTCGCTCCTGTCACTGACATGAAGAAGCCAATGGGACAGGCAGTTAAATCTTTATTGCTGATTTATTTATTTCATAAATAAAGACAATGAGCCCCAAAAAGAGGAAGCAGGAGGGGCGTTGAAACTATGCGTTGACATTGAGCATGTTCTGGACAGCAGACTGAGCAGGTACACAGGCTATCTTGTCACAGTCACAGTATGGCATTTTTATCTGAATCAGATATGTGGAACCTTCCTTGATCCAAGAGCTGCATTCCACTCTGGACATTTTCTGGGGGCCACACAACAGTGGTGGGTGTGACCAGGAGGAGAGCAATGAATGCACATGTTACCTTTGTGCCACAGACCAGTTTCTACTGCACACCTCCCCCCTTTCCTCCAAGCAAGCAAGAGATGTGATCAAAGTTACGTAACTGCCAGAGAAAGCACAAGGAAGATGTGAAGCAAGGCCACTGAGGGGCATGGCCTGGTCAGAGGGGTGTGGCCAGAGGTGACTGCTGCTCATTGGTGGTGTGGAAGGCAGAGAGGCTAATGGCAGGTGGAGCCAGAGCCAATGAGCTCCATCCTCCTCCCTGCTGAGTTCTACAAGGGCAACATCGAGGCCAGTGAGGAGGAAGCAGACAGTTGGTTCCACCCCCTTAACTGGATGGAAGTAAGAAGGTAGGCAGATGGGAGCTAGTCCAAGTGTGTCCCGTTTGCCCTTCTAGGGCAGCCCCCACTGGGTGTGCTTGGCGAGAGTATGTGGCCTGAGGAACACCCCACAGCCCAGACAGAGAAGCCTGGATGGAGTGGGGTTGCCAGGTCAGGAGCATCCCAGACCCCAAGATTTCAGGGCCCAAACCTGAAACCTGGGGGAGGGGCAGTACCTGGTGATGTCACAGTCTGGGTCTTGGAGACGGAGGTTAATTGGGAGAGGGGAGTGTAGGATGGCAGACCTCCCAACCAGAGTGTCTATGCAGCCTGTTCCTGCTGGCCTGAAGAATGCATGCACATTGTTATTATTATTCAAGCCCTTCACCTGCTACCTGGAAGGGGCCATATTCACTGTTTCTAAATTTGCATCTTGACATATAAAGTGGTGCATGCATATTTTATGCAAGTCTGTGTCCACTTGTGTGTGTGTGTGTGTCTGTGATGCAATTCCGTCTCTAGCCTCGCTGGCTCTGAGCACCGCGCACCACTCCTGTAACATTATCTGCCGACAGTTCCTGCCCATGGATGATTTCCCCCCTTCCCTCTTGGGTTGCTGAGTAGCCAGCAGAGACTCCGGTACCTGCAGTGGTGGAAGCTGAGCAAGCCTCCTCTCTCTTTCCCTCTTTCCTCCCTCCCTCCTCTCCTTCCCCTCTTGCAAAGAGCTCAACTCTTTCTTTGTGCCTTAAACAGCAATTAAGAATAAAAGGGGAGCTGCCTTCACTCCGTCTGAGGCCTGTCTCTTCCGAGCCGAGCCGCTCTGATTTCCATCTCATGCATATCTTATTTAACATTCTGGATACTGTTTTGAGTGCCCCAATATTTTAAAATAAATTGCTGCATGTAAAAGGCTTAATGTCACATTCTGTTATTGTGACTGTTAAAAGAAAAGTGAAATCTTCAATGGGGCTAGTGGAGCAGAAGCGATCAAACAGTGGGAGGTCCTATTAATGTGTATTGCGTTTCATTATTCTGGCGCAGCGTGTCAAGTCTCGCCTCATCAGAACGCACGCAACAGATCAGAGCGTTAACTCCTTGCAAGCAAATGGAGGCTGGGGGCGGGCGGGGGAGAGAAGCTTCCCAAACTTCTGAGTTTTCTCCCCCCCCCCCCAAAAAATGTTATTGGCTTCCTGAGCCCCTCCCTTTCTCTCGTCGTTGTTACATTCCTGCTGTTAAAGAGAAAGCACATAGCGAGAAGCACCTGACTTAAATCACTGCACGCGGGGAACAACTTTTGTGAGTGCAAAGGAGACTTCACCTACCTCTCGTCTCTCCTCCATGCACCCAACTGCCGCCCCAAATCTGCTCTGGAGGATTGGGGGAGATTCCAGAGCAGATGGGGGGGGGGAGAAGAGTGGGGGGGCAGGAGAGGGAGGGAGGTCGTTTTCCGCTCAGAGAAGTCATTCCACAAGCATCGTTATTTAGTTGTATACAACACACTGTTTTGTGTGTCTCTGTGGGTGCACATCAACCTCTGAGCAGTGAGAGGCACCAGTCTCTCAGTGGAGACTGTGGTGTCTTTAGGATGTATGGTTTTCTTGACACATTTATACAACCGGAGCCTAGGATGGAGGGGCTCAGAGTGTTCACACCTTGCTTCCCCATAAGGTTTTCTGAAGAAGCCTCAATTTCCAGCTTAGGCTTAGCAAAGAACAATACATGTCTCCGTTTCCAGCTTCTAGCCTCCAGTTTTTTATGTGAAAACATGGATTCAATATTTTTTTTGCCACAACCAAGACAGTGGCAGGATTGGGTAATACCATTGCCCAATCTTACTGATGGGCTCCGAAAGTATGCCATTTCTTCCTACTCACCCTGTGTGCGTCCCCCACATCAAATGTTCAAATACAGCCTATACATGCATAGGTACAGAGTATATGGCTGGGAAATAAACAAGAACTGGCAGCAGGATCCTACTTCTGCATGTTGGATTTTATGTTCATGGGCTGTACTTGTAAGTTGCATTGTGCCTTGTGTTCATGGTATTACAGATGGGGCAAGCATGGTGTATGGGTGAAGTTTAAAGATGGATCAATTTCTGGTTGGTGCCCGTATGAAAATATATATTTAAATTTCTATTTTGTACATAATCTGAAAAACAACAACTATATCTACAAAAAAATATTCATATACCACTGTTTCATAAAAATATATCGTAGTAGTTTGTTGCCCTAAAAACATAAAACCATACATTAAAACCATAAAAAGTTTTTTTAAAAAAATGACATTAATTAACCATTGTGGAAAGATGCATTCTTAACTGCCTGGTGGAACAGAAAAATTTCCAGCTGACACTAAACTTCTAATAGATTCTGCTAGGTTTCCAGAAGTGATTTTGTTGTGTGAAAGAGCAGACAAAATGTGAAAATTATCAGGTAAGGAATTGTCAGGAAAATTGAATAAAGTGCTGTCTGAAGGCAAGGTACAGCTCCCCCATCCAGTTTCTGGAAACCACAGGAGGGGAGACGGCTCTTGAGCTCAAGTCCTGTTTGTGGGCTTCCCACAGGCATTTGGGTGGGAACGGGATGCTGGATGGATTGGCCTGATCCAACAGACTAGTGCTGTAGTCTGTAGAGCATGAGACACTTAACCTGGGTTTAAGTCCCATGTCGAGCAAACAGATTCCTGCATTGCAGGTGGTTGGGCTAGATGACCCTCGTGGTCCCTTCCAACTCTACAAGTCCATGATTCTATTCTTACATTCCTATGGAATTTGCTCCCGACGGAGGTATGAATCACCACCAATGTGAGGTGCTGAAATCCCAAGGGAGCAGAAAAGGGGTGTTATTGGTCCAGAGATGGAAAGAGGGCAAAGTCCCAACCAGAGAAGAATGGCAGATTAAGTTGATGGATTATGCCGAAATTGGAAGAATCAGAAATCAGGAAGACCAAAGTTTTAATAAGGAATGGGGAACATTTTTTTTTATGGGTGCATTCATTTTATTGAATTTATTTTTAATTTACCTTAAAAGCCATTGTAAACAGTTAAAA
Organism: Podarcis pityusensis; assembly: GCF_964106645.2. NCBI lineage: Eukaryota > Metazoa > Chordata > Lepidosauria > Squamata > Lacertidae > Podarcis > Podarcis pityusensis. Next base: position 20,490,948 of record NC_138033.1, read on the forward strand.
TCATTAGTAGGATTTGAATAACAATTGTGGTTTAATGGTGAATTTTGGATATAATGCAGATGCAAAAGATTTGGGTTGTTATAGAAGATGCAGGGGGAAATGATTAACAATAGGACCCACAAAAGGGGAGGAGGGAAGTCCAGGAGATTCTTTGGAATCTTGTTTTTATGTTATATGTTGTATGTTTGTGATTGAAAAATTTTAATTTGAAAACACACACACACACACACACACACACACACACACACACACACATTGACCATCAATGTGAATAGTTTAAAAGAGAACTAGGCAACTATCACTATTTTCTACCTCCACAGTTGGAGCCAATATGCCTTTGAATACCAGCTATTGGGAATTGCAAATGGAGTGAGTTTCTGTAGCATTAGGTCCTGCTTCCTGGCTTCCCATCAGCATCTGGGGTTGGCCACTGTGAGAACAGGCTGCTGAACTAGATGAGCCATTGGCCTGATCCAGCAGGCTGTTCTTACGTCATGTTCTAATGCAGGCAAGCAAGAGGCATGGTCACTGTTCAGCGACACATCCCAGTCAGTCCAAAGCATTTGAGGAGGGCATGGATTAGGACTGATGAAGGTATGGACTCCAGAGAGGGGATGTGGTCCAGGGAGCCCTGAGAGCTGGATGGAGAGAGGCCATATTTGGCTCACAGCCAGCAGTTCCCCACTACTGTGACTCCATTTAGGTTCTTTATTTTCACTGTTCCTCCTTCAACCCAGCCACTTCTCAGTTATTCAGCCACTCCTTGCAAAATCCTGATCATTTGGACTCCTTAGGCAGCAGTGAGGGAGAGGGAGAGAGAACATATGTCCAGATTTCCCCATGTTGCAGAAATCGCAAATGAAGGCAACATGGGATGACATGCGGGGATGAATAATTTTGTACTCTGAATATTCTGAGCATGCTTGCTAGAGGCAGCTGCAAATACTGGCAACAGCAGCGCTAAGTTGTGCACAAAGTCCAATTATTTTATTTGGAAGGGAGGAACCATAGCAAGACTCTTTGACTGGGGGGGGATGCCACATTTATTGGGCACAGTTGAGAAAATCAAAGAGCTCTCGGGAAAACGCTTTAATGCACTTGCCCGCACCTCAACACACCCATCCATTAAAGCCTACATCAACATCCTCAGAGATGAATGTACGCTCTGCAGGATATAGTTGCTAGGGATAGCTGCTCTGACTGCTAAGGGGCCAATCCAAAAGTCCAGAGTGATGATGGAGAGGAGGGAGGGCTGGGGATGAGCATCTGACACATTACACTTGCTCCCAGTCTTGCCCCAAAGGCTCTTGTGTGCCCCACAAGCTACTAGGGAACCAGTTTTCTCTCTCACTTGAGGATATCTGAAGGCTTTCCAAAGAAGATGCAGGTGGAAGACAAATAGCAAAGGAAAGTCCTTCACGCAGTACATAGTTAAACCATGAAATCTGTTTCCACGAGAGGTAGTGATGGTCACCAGCTTGGAAGGCTTTAAAAGAGGATTAGACAACCTGGCCATATTTTTTTTGCATGTGGAATGAGGAGAGGCCCCATCTTTACCTCAAACAGTGCTGTTTGCACAGTCGAGAGGGCAAAAAGGCAGGTGGGCTATCCAGTGCCAACACAACATCTCCCATGGTGTCAGACTGATGCCATGATCATTTTCAAAGTAAAAGAGATTGTAGAATCCCACCCTCTTTTCCCATAAATGGGAAAAGAGGAAGCTGTTAGTTGATGTTAGGAGAAAAGGAAGCTTTCATATATTGAGTCAGACCATTGGCCACATCTAAGCCAGTATTGTCTGCAGTGACTGGCAGTGCCTGTCTAGGATTTCAGATAGTGGACATTCACAGCTTCACTTGGAGATGCTGGGGGGTCAACCCAGGACCTTGTGTAAGCAAAGCAGATGCTCTACAGCCCTTCCCCAAATAACCTCCCCCACAGGAGGATGCTATTTTTTTGAGTGCATAATTTAAAGCTTAGGAAGAGGAGAGCTATTTTGCAATCATTTCAAATTCCTGATGGGCAGCGCTGTCATTGCCAGTCAAGTAAAGTGGCATGGCTAAGCTGGAGTCGGTTTATGCTGAAACCTGTAGTCATCTCTCTCTGTGTGTTCTGTGATTGAAATTAACATGCAATCCTATACATGTCTACTGAGAAGAAAGCCCCAATGCTGTCAGTGGGGCTTACTCTCAGGAAAGCGTGTATAGGATTTCAGCCCAAGAGAGCAAATATCAATAGAAATGGGAACAAGCAATTGGCAGACAGAGACTGGAGATATATTAAGTAATTATATCAATGTCAAAATGTTCAATAGCAGCAATCTGTTTAAAGGGAGGAAATGTTTCTTTAGATTACAGTACAGGTAATATTATACACAGAGCAGAGTTCAACAATATGTTTAAATTACAAATAAGCAATGCTTTTCTTCTGGGGGGATGCAGGGGTACGCACACCCCTAAACATTTTGTGAATCTAAGTTTGGCCTCACTGAGGCACAGTATTTCAATATGAGTAGGAAAATGAGAGTACCCCTAAACATTTTTTAAAGAAAAAAAGCACTGCAACTAAGTGATGGAGATGTGGAAATGCTGTGGTTGATTGTTCTGGTTTTTCCATTCCAGGTTTGTTATACACCCAATATAGTCATTTCAAAAGTAATTAGGAGTGTGCAGGTGTGTTCGGATGGGAGATTTTTGTTGTTGTTTAGTCATTTAGTCGTGTCTGACTGATCGCTGAAGAATTGATGCTTTTGAATTATGGTGCTGGAGGAGACTCTTGAGAATCCCATGGACTGCAAGAAGATCAAACTTATCCATTCTGAAAGATATCAGCCCTGAGTGCTCACTGGAAGGACAGATCCTGAAGTTGAGATTCCAATACTTTGGCCACCTCATGAGAAGAGAAGACTCCCTGGAAAAGACCCTGATGTTGGGAAAGATGGAGGGCACAAGGAGAAGGGGATGACAGAGGACGAGATGGTTGGACAGTGTTCTTGAAGCTACTAACATGGGTTTGACCAAACTACAGGAGGCAGTGGAAGACAAGAGTGTCTGGTGTGCTCTGGTCCATGGGGTCACAAAGAGTCAGACACGACTAAACGACTAAACAACAACAAAAATCTCCCATCCAAAAAGCTGAGACATCACCTTGCCGGCTGTCAGGGAACTGCCATCAGTGCCGGAGGGAGAGAGCAAAATCGAGAGGGATTCTGGAGAGTGTCCCGGGAGTGGGAGAGGCAGCCCATCTTCTGGGGAAGAGAATCAGCGTAGCACCAGTGGAGAAGGGGGGCAGATCGGGGAAGCAGCGAGGCGGTCCCATGATTCCTTGCCGGGGACCAGCGGGGAGAGTAGAGGTCCTCCGCTGCCTATGCCCTCCTTGCGCAGAAGGCTTTCGCGCAGAGAGAGTAGGAGGAGACTAGGTGTCAAAGAGCTTCTTTGCTGGAAGAAGTTTAAGAAATGCCCACTGACGGATTCTGCCAGCGATTGAGACAGCCACGGGTGAGTGGCTGTCCGGACAGGAAAGGTTCACTCAGGCAACCCAGCCAGGTGTTTGCTTACGCACGAGCAACCCCTAGAACCATTACACTGACAAAGGTCTGTATAGTTAAAGCTATGGTTTTCCCAGTAGTGATGTATGGAAGTGAGAGCTGGACTATTAAGGATGGGAGATTACTTTCTTCCAAAGGCTAGTGCAGTTCTTTTGTCTGTGGATGATTTCTCCTTCTTCTTCTGCAGCGTAGCTGGTGTCCATTAGGAATAGTGGGGTAGAAGTCTGAGATGCCAACAGTAAGTGGAGCCATAAGTGAAGCTGAGACAATTAATTCTGGTTTTTTCCCCACCCTCCTCCTTGCTGAGTTCTACAAAGTCAACACTGAGATGATGGAGAAGTCCGTTCACCTTTTATCTGCTGTACGGCATTGTAGCCAGTCAGCCGAGCCTCAACAGTTTTCCAGTGTAGGGGGAGGTATGCTATCTCTCCCTACCCCCCGCATCACAGCCGGCCACATCATCTGTGCTGGGGACAGCCCCAGCCAATCTGCAGCCAGAGTGAGTGTGGCTGTGGGCCATTTAATTTTGGTGCAGCCAGCCAGCTCCCTCTTCCTTGCAAGAAGGCATGCAGGTAGGGGCTGGCATAGGGTAAATGCTCCATTTACCCTAAAGGACCAGATGGTGGTCCACTGGCTCTGTCCCTTGCTGCCATCCCTTGCACCTCTTGCAATGGGCAGAGGCAGATTTAAGGGAGCACCACCGGTTTGGTCACCCTGGGCACAGAGCCTTAGGGATATTGCTGGAGATGTTGCGACTATGATTAAAAATGGAGTGTGAGAGGTGGAGAGGCTCCGAATTCTGGCACCACATAGGTGCCGCTGAAATTTGAGACCCCAATATCTGCCACTGTGATGATGGTTAGATTGCAGTCTAAGTGGGGCTAAATTAGACTCATTACTTTTGCCTCCCAGGTCCATTATTCTGAACCTTTGGTAAGGAAGAGTGCCTGTAATGGATGGCAACTGTCCAGTGAAATGCCTCCCAAGCTGCTACTGGTGGTGTTAGCAAGAAACCACTGTCTGCAGTGCCACAATCCAGGGAGGAATACTGGATTTTTATTTTTGCAAAAAGTCACAGGCAGAACTTTTCAAGAGACAGAGTGGCAACTAAATAATGCAACATGCTCTGTGCTGTCCATGTTGATTCATCCTCTTTTATTTTTCAGTGTGCTTGACAAGCCTGCACGCTGACAAGGCAGACTCATTATTAATTTTTTTTAAAGATTCATATTTTATTTTTTTTGCCTAAGGTACCCCAATGTCTAAGATGGGTCCTGCTGGCACCTTGATCCTATGCATATTCATAGCTGTGAAGCAGTAGGTGTAAGTGCAGCATCACGCTGTGCTAGGCCAGTGGAATGAGTCTATCTTCCTAAACTGTGTGCCGTCTGCAACTCCACAGAAACACAGAAGGCAATTTTATACTGAGTCAGACCATTGGCCCATCTAGTGCAGCATTGTTAATGGGTCCTGCATCACCTCCCCCAAGCAGGACGCAGGATTCCATAACAATACACTACTATACTGTATATATACAGGTGTGAGTTTTTTGGGGGGAGGTGATAATTTAAATAGAAATACATCTCATCACTGTGTGGGAGACTGTGTCCAGGTAACCTGCTTGCTTGCCTAGAGCTACAGCCTTTGATCTCTATGTCTGTTGCGTAGGTTCTAGTTTCTTTGATCTCCTTTCTTATGGTTCATTGTCTTTCAACAGAACAACCATTCAGAGAGAAGACCATCCTCTGTAAAGTGGGACACGTGACCCCTTCAGATCAAGCATTGTCTAAAGCAGGAATAAGGAATCCGTGCCCCTGCTGGTGTTGTTGGGACTACAACCCCCAACAGCCCCAGCTAGCATGATCAATGGTCAAGGTTGATGGGAGTTGTGGTCCAATGACAGATTGTGGTTTTGCTGTTGTTGCTTTGCTCACACCTTTATCCTAAGGGTATTTGGCTTTTGAATCAGTAGAGGGCAGGCCTATTTCAGGGTCAATGGAAATGGCAAACTGAGTTGAAACTTCAACTACTGTATATACACTAGGGAAGGGAGAGGGAGGCTCCATCATCTTTGTTATGAGAATCGGGCACCACGAGTTTGTCCCTGTTTTCATCTATGAAATAGAGTTATCATTTAGGGCATGATTAGTTTGGTGCCGGGGAGACAGAGCTGGTCAAAACTGTCTCCAGAGACAGCCAGGTCGCCGCTGGGATCCCCTAAGGAGTTCAGAGAGTGCCTGGTCTCCAACACCCAGCCCTGGCAGCTCAAAGTACACCAAACAGGCAGCAGAAGGAAGCAGATATTGAAAAAGCTTCTGTAATAATATGGTATAATGGAGAGTAAGAGGGTGGAGGGAAAGCACACACCCAAGTGCACAGGCAAAAAAGAGAGAGAGAGAAAGCTATCATCATCTGTACATCAAAGGCAATAACTGCTCTGCTGCATCTTTAATTTATTTGGTGCTGCTATATGTTGATAACTTGATGGTCTTAGTGCAGAATAAATTCCCTGCCTTGTGCTCTTTTCCCACTCTGAGCAGCGTATATTCAAAAGGGGCTTTCAGGACAAGACAGAACTGCATTGTGTGTGCTGGATGTTTGAATAACTGATCGCGGAATGTTTGCGAGTTTCTTGACTCCAAAAAATCTGCTGTTGCTGCAGTGCAGGGGCTATGGGTAGGGTGTGACAGTGTCAAGGACGGCAGCACTGGATGGTGGTGGTGGTGGGGTTGAACACTGGAAAGATGGATGAGATAAAAGACAAGACTCTGCCAGCTATTGATGTTGACCGGTACAAGTTTTCAAGTACACCAGGACTGGCTCCAGGCTTTGAGGCAGCTGGTGGTTGTGTTAGGACCCAACTTTGGGACCCGACTAAGGCCCTTTCTCCCAAACAACCACCAGACAAGTTGGTGGTGGCAGAGGATGTGGCAGCACCCAGGATGGGCAGGCAGATAGGAGGGCTGCAACAGCATCCCTTCTTTTAAAAAGGCCTTGCATGGGTGGTTGTGTTGTAGAGCAAGGTACCATCTGAGCTTCCAGCTCTGCCCAATATTTTAATTTTCATCAAATTGCCTCTGGGTGCCATGGAGCATACTAGGGAAATGAAGAGGGAGGATGGGGCTGGAGCTGCAGAAGTGAACACAGCAAAATGTTTTGAAGAAAGGGTGTTGCAGCAATGTTCCACTAGCCAGGTCACAAAACTCCCTCTCTCAACTTAGTGAGCAGTACTGGGAAGTGGTCCTTTTTATGGTCTTCTCTTTTAGTCAAGCAACTGCATTGCGAATCTCCTACAGAAGCTCCGGTCATACAAGCTACCTTCATTTCCCCAGAGGCACCTGGAGAAAAGAAAAAAATGTGGGAATGTTCAGGGTGGCAGAAGAGGATATATTGTTTATTAATATCCTTCCTAACTTGCGCTAGAATGTTCCTTTACTTAGCAGAGTTTACATTCCCCTTTTACATGCACAGCAGATAGATGGTTGCAGGCTCATGTGAGCCTCTCACTATTATACAATTCAGTCTGTCTTCAGATTGAATTATACATTCCTGGTAAGTTCCCCTGAATCCCTCTTAGAAGAATAAAGATGCCACAATCTTATTCAAAGTCAATAAAAGAAGTTTACTTACATCAGTTCACATTTGGATCCCTGAAGGAAAGGAAGTGAAAAAGAGAGAGGCGTGCTGCATGACTCATCCTTTTGTTACCTGGACAGGTTAGCTCACGCCCACCTTCTATCATATGCAAAAGGAAGGATGCTCCAGCCCAGGAGGAACAGGGAGTTTTGACTGGCTGGACCAAACATCCCCTTGCATGTCCACTCTAGCAAAACAAGGAATGTTGGATTTGACTGCTCCCAGCGGATTACATCCCACCTAAAAAATGGCACAGCTGGAGCATTATAGGAACACAGGAAGCTGGCATATTCTGACTCAGACCGTTGGTTTGTTTAGCTCAGTACTTCCTCAGTGAGTTTGCCTCGTTGCAGAAAGCCTTGTAGGATCTTGTCGATGGGCCCTTAGCAGATGCCCAGCTAGGTTGATCTTTGATGCCAACCCTGAACCCAATCTCATGAGGCAGCAAGCAGAGCCCAAGGCCCTGAGCTACTCACCTCTAAAAGTTTTGGATTCCTCTTCGAAGTTGACACACTCAAGATGTCCAACTTCACCATGGCCCCAACACATCTGAAAGCCCCTGATACTCCAAGTCTCATTTATAGTCAAATGAGAAAGGCAGGGGTGCAGGAAGCAGCCTTATACCAAGTCCGGCCATTGGTCCATCTAGCTCTGTGTTGTCCACACGGACTGGCAGCAGCTTCCCATGTTCTTATGTTCTTCGTCACAACTCGTGCCACAAAGGTCTTCCGTCAGACTGCTGGCCTGGTGGTAGTGAGATTCCTCACCAAAAGGGAGTCACCATCTTCCCTTGCCAATGTCGGCGGTGACTGAGACCTCACTTTCTCATCCTTGTGACGTGCCCCCTTCCATACCTAATGCTGATCATTCTCCCCCATTTTTTTTGTCATGAGATTTGCATTAAAATTAAAGGCTCGAGTTCTGGGCCAACTTTTTGTCATTCTTTTGGCTCTCTCTTGGAAGTCTGCCCCACACAGACGCTTCCTGTCTCTTTAACTCAAATTAATCTATCGCCCCAGTTTGTTTTTTTCCCTCTTTCCCCCCCACTTTCCCCTCTAATCTATTAAAAATTGTTTATTCCCTCCCCCCCTTCTTCCTTTCCCTTCCCACGTGCTGCAGCTGTTTCTCCTGCTGGCCCTGTGATACTGCAAAACAGCTTGGCTTCGCTTCCCTGATTGCATAATAGACGCGGCCTCTCTGCTGCTGCTCATCACATGGTCCTTACAAACCCCGCTAGCCAAAGGGGTTAAAGAAGGGTATTTTTATTTATTTATTTAAAAAGCCAGTTTTGAAGCAGGAGACAGCTTAGAGCAATAGACTTCAGATATGAGTCCCCAAAAGAACACCAAACATTGCACCAGAGCACGGGGGCAAGATAAGAAGAACCTGCAGGATCAGGCCAGTGGCCCATCTAGTCCAGCATCCTGTTCTCACTGTGGTTGACCAGATGCCTGTAGAAAAACCCACAAACAGGATCCGAGTGCAAAAGCATTCTCCCCTCCTGCAGTTTTTAGGAACTGGCATTCATGAGCATTGCTGCTTCCAACTGTGGAGGCAGGACATGGCTAGCTTCATGACCAAGACGAGTGCTTTAAATGGCAAATTTAAATTTCAAATTCCCAATTGGAATTGGTTGATTCAAGGAATCAAAACAATCTATCATTTTTTCTCAGGGAACACTTAAGACCCTGATTTTGGAATCTGTCAAAAGACGAAGAAGAAGAAGAAGAATTTATTAATTTAGAAACATTTTTCCTACTGCTTTATTTTCAACATATCCAAAGTAGTGTACAATCATATAAAAACAGGACAAAAGGAAATAAAACTAGTAATATCATGTTAATTAGCAATTCCACTTTTTAAATAATGGTTAGAAACCCTTTTGTTTCTCTGCAGAAATAAACACAGCGGTTACCTTTTTGCAGTTAGGTTGTTAGGGCACACTATACAATGGAAATCCTAAAGTTTGCAAACAGTGTCAGATAAGAAAAGGCAGAGATTACATTACAGCAGAGTTGGAGAGCCTGTGGTCCTCTAGCTCAGACACCCCCAAACTCGGCCCTCCAGATGTTTTGGGACTACAGTTCCCATCATCCCTGACCACTGGTCCTGTTAACTAGGGATGATGGGAGTTGTAATCCCAAAACATCTGGAGGGCTGAGTTAGGGGATGCCTCCTCTAGCTGCTGCTGCTGGACTCCAACTCCCATTAGCCCCAGCCAGCATGGCCAATAGTCAAGCAACATCTGGAGGTCCACAGGTTGCTCATTTCTGCATAAGAGACGGCCCATGAATGCAGCCATCATCTTTCATTCAGTTTTGAACAACAACTGTGATTTGTTGATTGAATGAGGTGTATCACTGGTAAGATGAAATCAAAGCTTGGGGGGGGGGGAGAGTGGTCTGGAGAGAGTCCCAGGAACTGAATAGACAGGCCAGGTGGGCTGCCTTTGGCTTATAGGCTACAGCTTCTTCACCACCTCACTAAAGTACAATTTAGCATCATGTCTGGACATAGCCATTGATACATGTTGTAATGAAACCCGAGATGGCCGCTCTGACTGCTACCGTTAGTTATCAGAAGATGTTAATCTGCCATTTATCCAGATTGCAACAGTTGCATATAACAAATTACCTAGTCCACGTTTGAAAGCAAAGTCGCTTCTCTGTGTCACAGCTGTCAGGACTCAGCATTTATATGTATGGAAACATGAATCAGCAGACAAAGAAGGGACCGAGCCTCGATAGAAAAGTCTGCTTCCTTATTAAGGAGAGGTGTCCTTAGGGCAAGCTAGCTTTTCTTTTTGAAGTTTCTGAGTTAACAATGAACTAATTAATATGCAGCCATGACCAGCTGAAATCTTATTAACACAATTAGTCAATTCTCCGGGGATATTGGCACAGATGTCTGGCAGGGAGGCGGATAGTTCAAAAAGGACTTCTCTAAAACAGGTGTGAAGTTTTTCAATATTCATTTCAGGAACAAAAGGCAACCGAGAGTGTTGAGCTGAATCTTTGACCTTAAATATGTCTCGCTTTAAGAGGGTAACAGCATTAACATACAGACAGGTTCCCTATATCATAATGATTCCTATGAATGGTTTGCATTCAAATGACAGTCCTACTCACCTAAGTTCTGCTCAGAGGAAATGCACTGAAATTAATGGCCCCAAGTTAGTCATGCCCATTAGTTTCAATGAGTTTGCTCTGAGTGGAATTTAGTTGGATGCAACCCAATCATCATCATCATCATCATCATCATCATCATCATATTATGAGAGTGGGTCCTTACATAGCCAAAAAGAGAGTCGGTGTGGTGTAGTGGTTGGAGAGACTAGGAGCTGGTAGATCAGGAATCTAATCCCCAATTGATCATGAAGTTCACAGGATAATTATTATTATTATTATTTATTTATTTATACCCCTCCCATCTGGCTGAGTTTCCCCAGCCACTCTGGGCGGCTCCCAATCAAGTGTTAAAAACAGTACAGCGTTAAATATTAAAAACTTCCCTGAACAGGGCTGCCTTCAGATGTCTTTTAAAGATAGGATAGCTGCTTATTTCCTTCACATCTGAAGGGAGAGTGTTCCACAGGGCGGGCGCCACTACTGAGAAGGCCCTCTGCCTGGTTCCCTGTAACCCCACTTCTTGCAGCGAGGGAACCGCCAGAAGGCCCTTGGCGCTGGACCTCAGTGTCCGGGCTGAATGATGGAGGTGGAGATGCTCCTTCAGGTATACTGGACTGAGGCCATTTAGGGCTTTAAAGGTCAGCACCAACACTTTGAATTGTGCTCGGAAACGTACTGGGAGCCAATGCAGATCTCTCAGAACTGGTGTTATGTGGTCCCGGCGGCCACTTCCAGTCACCTTGGGCCAGTCACTGCCTCTCAGCCTAACCTACTTCACAAGGTTGTTGTGAGGATACAATAGAGCGGGGAAGAGAACTAGGTGTACCACCGTGAACTCCTTGGAGGAAAGGTGGGAAAACAATGTAATAATACAAATAATAATTGTTAAAAGTATCAGCAGAAGACTCCAGGTTTGATGCAGCCTGGAGAAGAATGTCCTTCTGTGTGCTCTCTCCCACATTAATGGCCCCTGGGCTTAAAAAAATAGAAGAACACGAGAAAAGCCCTGCTGGATCAAGCCAATGCCTACTAGTACAACATCCTGTTCTCACAGTGACCTATAGGAAGCCAGCAAACAGGACCTAAGGGCAAATGTCTCCGCTTGCGATTCCCAGTCCCTCTGTCTCAGGCCTACATAGGCAGAGCCATCCATCCCCCCCTGAATGGGTCTCCTACATTAGAACTCTTACCCGAATCCTTATTGTAGATCAGGGATAAGGAACATTTTTAAGCTCAGAGGCAGTGTTTCCTTCTGGGTAACATTCCAAGGACCACACACCAATGGTGGGTGGGGCCAGAGGCAAAAGTGGGTGGAGCAATAAATGCAAATGTCACAGTAGGCTAGTTTCTACATACACTCACACATGCCTCTCTCTATCCTCCCTCCAGACAAGCAAGAGGCATTATCAGAATTCAAAGTCACATTCCAGCCAGGCAAAAACACTCAAGGAGTGTTGCCTGGGGAGAGTCCCAAGGGCCAGTTAGAGAGGATCAGGGGGCCACATTTGGCCCCTGGTCTGGAGGTCTCCAATCTCTGCTATAAACGATTCTCTGGAGATTTTCTTTCTGGAAGCCTCCCTATCTCCGTCAGCTGTGAAGAAGCAACAAGACTTGCCCTAGATTTTCAGATTTCTCCTCTCCTCTTCCTGGAGCTCTCTGGACCCCACCATTGTCACCGGAGGCCTCCATTTCCACCCCGCTGAATGGAGGTGAGGCTTTCCAGGTGACCCCTGACATTCACCTAATTGCTCCCTCTCTTTGATTAGATGCACCACAAAGCTAGCAGAGGGATCAAATTAAATTTGAGTGGCGGCGGAGCAGCTTTAGTACATTGATTAGACTCGAAAATACCACATTTAAATATCTTAGCATTTATGGGGATTAGCAGAGAGGCAAAGAGTGTGGCTGGGGGAGAGGCAGGAGCAGGGAAAGAAAGCGATCCCTCGCCAGTCTCCCAGGGTGCACCCCAGCCTTGCTAGAGGGGACTAGCCTTTTGCCCATCTCCTTATGGCAGAGCTTTCCAAACTTTTCACATTGGTGACATGCATTTTAAACATACATCATTTCGTGACACAGTAATTCAGTTTTACTTGCGAACCAGAGGTTAAACTAACCCCTTTCCAGCCCCGGAAGGAGCATGGGGAGCATTTGCGCAACACACCTACACACTGCAGCCAACACACTAATGTGTCGCGACACACAGTTTGGAAAGCTCTGCCTTATGGCATATACAGCCGTACCTCAGAAGACGAACGCCTTGTGACTGAACGTTTTGGTTCCTGAATGACGCAAACCCGGAAGTGAGCGTTCAGGCTTGCAAACGTTCTTTGGAACCTGAACATCCAATGTGGGTTCCGCGCCTTCCTATTGGCTGCAAGAGCTTACTGCAGCCAATCGGAAGTCATGCCTTGCAGGGGCGTTCTGAGGTGGTGTGTGACAAAACACTGACCCCCGATTGGTGGCACCCCCTGGGATGCGCGTCACGCCCCCTGGGATGAGCACCAATCTGGTTACCAGAGCAAAGTTGCTTTGCCTCTGGTGCCTTGGTTTCCAAATGTTTTGGAAGTCAAACGGACTTCCAGAACAGATTCTGTTCTACTTCTGAGGAATGACTGTACTAGGTAGGTGCTTCAGAGGAAAACTTGAGAACCACCTCCTTATGAGCTGGCAGAAATTTATTTGGCATCAAGTGGCATCCAGGGTGATGCTGTTATTTATGCCCATAAGCACTAACAGTGTTCTCTCCCCCCCCCCCCCAAAGAGCACAATGTCTCCTCCTCCTCCGAACTACTTTAATCAATGGCCATCTGGTTGCACTGAAGGGAGAGGTGAGAGAGCAAGCACCCCTTCATTGGCTGAGCTGCCTCTTTATTCCTCCCTTCCCGTAATTTTATCTGAGAGCAGCCATTTCAGCTGGCTGCTTCGGAGGGAGAGGTGAACCATGTTGGTTGAGCCAGCTGTGATGTGGCTCTTCCCTTCCTAGAACTGTCTCTACTGCCAGATATACCTGCTGGCTGCTTCAGGCAGAGAGGTGAGGCAGCAAGCCCCTTGTCATTGGCTGAGCTGAAATCAGCTGCCGTGCGGTTGCTCCCTTCCCAAGGGAAGCGGGTGGTGCTGTGGTCTAAACCACTGAGCCTCTTGGGTTTGCCAATTGGAAGGTCAGCGGTCTGAATCCACTCAATGGTGGTGAGCTCCCATTGCTCTGTCCCAGCTCCTGCCAACCTAGCAGTTCGAAAGCACACCAGTGTGAGTATATAAATAGATACTGCTGCGGCAGGAAGGTAAACAGCGTTTCCATCACGGTGTCCCATTGCACCAGAAGCAGTTTAGTCATGCTGACCACATGACCCGGAAAGCTGTCTGTGGACAAACACCGGCTCCCTCAGCCTGAAAGCGAGATGAGCGCCGCAACCCCAGAGTCGCCTTTGACTGGATTTAACCGTCCAGGGGTCCTCCCGGAACCTGCAATGTCTAATCCGCCTGATCATTATATAACCTGATTATTTAACAATATGAAAGTGCTGGTGCCTGCAATATCTGAAACTCCTCTCTTCTCCCATTTGTATCAGGGCCCTTAGATCCTAATCCTTTCCACCTCTAAGGCAATTTGAGTGCTTTGGCAGAAAAAAAGCAGATTATTCAGCGGTGCAGCTAGGCAACTTTACACACAGGACTTAATGGTCTTATGCAGGGCTTAGATGGCAATGTGCATTACTTATTTCAACGTTGTAATAAGCCAGCTCTGCTGCATTTGTCTCTCCCACTGCTCATTCTGCTGAGAGGGGCCCACGGCTTCTGCCCTGATGGTGCTTCTGAGCCAATCAATGTGACACAGAAGTAAGTTAAAAAAAACCCAGAATATAGGAAGCTGCCTCATACTCATACTAAGTCAGGCCATTGGTCCACCTAGCTCAATACTGTCTGCACTGATCAGCAGTAGTTCCCCGGGATTGAACCTGGAACCTTTTGCATGCAAAGCTCTACCACAAAGTTACAGTCCTACCTCAGTCAGCACCCTTGCTACTGATAGTACAATTGAACAGAGAATGGAAAGCGTAGCATGAGGCTGTTTAGCCTATCAGAAAGAAGAGGATAATGCTTGATAAAGACCTGAGTGTTGTCAGATTCTTGCCAGGCAAAAGGAGGTACAACTTTGTTCAGCGCATAGGAGGCAACGTCTAGGAACCGAGGTCCCTTTGCCACCCCCAAGAAAATATTTGAGGGGGCTGCCCTCCCCCAAGTTGATGGGCATTGCCATTCAAACGGTGTGCATGTGCCATGTGTCATGTGTTCGATTATGCGGCGTGAGGCTCACCTGGGGCCCCAATATCTTATTCAAGTTGGCACCGCTGGCTCAGAGAACGGTTAAACTATGGAATTTGCTCCCACCAAATGAAGTGATGATTCCCAACTTGGACAGCTTTGAAAGAGGATTAGACAAATGCAAGGAGGATAAAGTGATTGGTGGTCACTTGCCAAGATGACTGTGTTCTACCTCCACTGTTGGAATTAGAATGATTCTGAATACCATTTCCTGGGACTTGCAAGTGAGGAGAGGGCTCTTGCACTCAAATTCTGCTCTTGGGTTTCTTATAGACATCTATTTGGCTACTCTGAGAACTGGGTGTTTGGCCTAATCCAGCAGGGCCCTTCATGCTTATTTATGAAAAGGGGAGAGGAAGAGGAGCTCACCCAAGACATTTTTCTGCATCAGGGAAAGGACCCCCAATCCATGTTCAGAAGCTCACTGAATGGGCAGTTGCAACTTGCTTCATCACTGTGGACAGGATAGCATCTTCCATTATGCCTGAAAGCAGCAGGCTGAGGTATGGGTACATGACAGGCCATGCAGAATACAGAGCTTTGTCTTCCAACAAAGCAGATAGGAGAAACAACCAGGGAGCTGCTGGTACCTCCCCATCCCATATCTGCTGCCTGAAGTAGTTGCCTCACCCAGCCTAGTAATAGGGCTGGCCCTGAAGAGGAGAAGTAGCAGAAGATTCATTTGTATCTAGTGTGGGCTCTGTGGAGCATAAAATGGCTCATTGTTTGCATCCATGGAAAGAGAGTAAGGATCAGATTGTTCTTTGAAGATTTCTAAGAAAGAGGAATATTCAAGTTTCTTGACAGAGCCCATCAGTGGAGAATGAGAAGCAGAAAATACGTTGGGACATCACAATAATTACAAATGGGCCAGCAATCCATAATTGACTTGATATGGTGATTATGGAAAAAGATAGACAGAAACGCAATTATGGGTTGTGCGACACTTTTGTTGGTCATTTGGAAAATGAATGCTCCTTTTGCACAGAAAGGGAAGCCAGATGTGTGTGCCATAATAATAATAATTTTATTATTTATACCCCACCCATCTGACTAGGTTTCTGAAATTCCCCAGGTTCCATTTTCTGCCTGAGATTTTGGAGTTCCAAATTCTTCTTTCCAAAATGAAGCCAGTGAACGGGGAATTCCCCATGGCTCCGGTCTTATTTCCAAATTATTATACAGAGCTCAGTGAATGTGGAATTCACTGCAGCTTTTAGTACCTGCATGAAGATGCCAGGGATTAATCTTTGGAACTTTTACATGTAAAGCAGGTGTTCTGCCACTGAGCTAGGGCCTTAGCAAACTCCCTTCTACCCGGTCACACTATTTGACCGTCTAGCAAACTATCATCTACTCAGCTGATGTTGGTACCAATTGGACTGGTGGGTCAGAAAGCCGAGAGTCCATCAATAGATGGAACGAGAGCCAATGACAAGCAGAACCAAGTAATGCTAGTTTGTCCCCTATCCTACGATGCCAGCAGTGAGGCAAAGGAGAAGGAAGCTGACAGCCTGGACTGGATATATTGGTTGCATTCATATATTTCAACAATTCATGTGGCACTTAACTGCGATCGTTTCTAAGCAGTGCACAAGCAACTCAATACAATGAAAATAAAGATCAGTTAAAATTATAATAGGTCAGCCTCCACTGCATCTATTTTAACTAATGGTGGCTTTTTTGGGGGAGAGCTCTTCCCCGTATGTCATCTGCTCCTTGATCCTGCATTGAAATGCCAAGGATTGAACCTGGAATGACCGCATGCTCTGGATCATGGTGTTATAGTCCCATCATAAGAACATAAGAAAAGTCTTCTGGATCAGGTCAGTGGCCCATCTAGTCCAGCATCTTGTTTTCACAGTGGCCAGCCAGATGCCTGTGGGAGACCCACAAACAGGATCTGAGGACAAAAGCCCTCTTTCCCTCCCACGGGGCTTCTAGTAACTGGTATTCAGAATTGTGACTGTGGAGGCAGAGCAGCAATGTGGTTTGGAGAGAGAGAGGGAGGAAAGAGACACCCATCTTGTTTATGCAGAGATGAAATAGTAAGGACGCTTTTGTAAACGAGCGCTTTTGTGTTGTTCTTAGACCATGCCAGCAGGAGAAGATGAGATCACGTCTTGGGCTTCGCCTCCGAGGGCAGGAATTCCAACTGTAGGACCTGCCATCTCTGCGAAAGAACAAAATGGACCCATGGGAGAATTCCTTTTCTGCTTCTTTTCCGACGAACCTCTCCAGGGGGACCCCCAAAAGACTTTGACATGCTTTGATGAAGCTCCTGGCACATTCCCCCTAGACTAACTTTCTCAGCCCATTCCTGACACCATAACCTTTTCAGTCTGCTAAGCAAGGGCACTTTGCTTCAGCATCTCACTGTGATTTGAAGACATGCAAATAGTGGGGAAAGCTAACTGTGGCTCAGCTCTGGAGAGGAAATCGGAATGTGAATGAGGGTCTATAAATGGAACTGAAGGGCACCAGCGTGGTGGACCCTGGGGTCTTCAAAGTGTTCTTACCCCTCTGTTGCCTCCCCAAGGGCTTGCTACGTAAGCCAGTTCAAATGGCCTTTGGGTTGCTTTACTGCTCAAACTAATTCTACCCTAAAATATCTGTATAAAATGCTGTCACATTTAAATCCCACCTTTCCTTCCATGGAGCTCAAGGTGGCATACATGACTCTCTCCCTCTCCATTTTTATCTACACAACAACCCTGCAAGGCAGCTTAGGCTGAAAGACCCAAGATCACCCAGAAAACTTCATGACTGAATGGGGATTTGAACCCTGCTCTCCCAGGTCATATTTCAATAATTTAACCACTACACCACACTGGTTCTCACTACACCACATCTCATATCCCCACAAAATTTGTAGCTGCCACCACCTACTGCAGAGGTGAGGAACATTTGACCCTGTGGGTGTTGCCGAACAAAATCTCCCATTATCCTTGACCATTGGCCATGATGGTTGGAGCTGATGGGAGTGGGAGTCTAACAACGTCCAGAGGGGCATGTGTTCCTTCATCCCCAAACTACTGAAATAACAGAGCAGTGGGGCCCTATAGTGTTGTGTGTGTGTGTGTGTGTGTGTGTGTGTAGACATCTGACTGGAGTACAGAGTCACCACTGTCAGCTCTCAGTCTCTGCCCAGTCAATGCCCTAAAAGCAGGGGTGCGGAATATTTTTCAACCTAAGGGCCACATTTCTCCAGAGGGAACTTTCCAAGGGGCCACAGGCAAAGGTGGTCAGAACAATGGATGCCAGTTTGATCTTTGCTCCAGTAGGATACATTCCAACCTCACAGAAGTCATCTTTAAAACCAAACAAGAAGTGTGATCACAGTTCAGTGAAACACTCCTCCATGGGAAAACACTCATGAAAGGTATAGAGTGAGATTGTTGAGGGGTGTGGCCTGGGGAGAGTTTTGAAGGCTAGGCAGAGAGGCCAAGCGGGCCTTAAAAAGGTAAAGGTAAAGGTAAAGGAACCCCTGAACATTAGGTCCAGTCGTGACCGACTCTGGGGTTGCGGCGCTCATCTCGCTTTATTGGCCGAAGGAGCTAGCGTACAGCTTCCGGGTCATGTGGCCAGCATGCCTAAGCCGCTTCTGACGAACCAGAGCAGCGCAAGGAAACGCCGTTTACCTTCCCGCTGGAGCAGTACCTATTTATCTACTTGCACTTTGACGTGCTTGCGAACTTCTAGGTTGGCAGGAGTAGGGACCGAGCAACGGGAGCTCACCCCATCGTGGGGATTCAAATAGCTGACCTGATTGGCAAGTCCTAGGCTCCGTGGTTTAACCCACAGTGCCACCCGCGTCCCAAGCGGGCCTTAAATGACATCTAAACTCAGAAACATTCCCTGGTCAGCAGAATAAGAATGTACCCATTTATATTTTTCTTCTTAAAACCTGCGCAAGATCTGGGGGTGGGAGCAATTTGCCAAGGACTCAAGTTGACACCTTTCTCATCAGTTGCTACTATGGTTGGGGAAGAAATTTGATTCCGTTTGCATGTGAAGGTGGATCAACCTAATTCATGCTTCATGAAACCAAAACACAATCCTCTGAAATTTTCACTGCTCTGGATTTTGTAATGCAGTTCTCCAACCAGGTCATGTGCACAAACATACACATCCTGGGATAAGTATAAAAATGCACATATTAATGAAAACAGCGTGCAAAAAATACATTATGTTGGGGGAAATTGCTTGCAAAAATGTGTCCTTTAGGCAAAACGGTACACAAAATTGTGTATGTTAGGAGGAATTCATCCTGAAATGCTGATGAATTTTCACGAGAACTTATTTTATTAAAAAAACAAGAATTCGCAAACTGATGTGGAATCGGGAGAACCCCGCTTCAGCGCTGGGGGAAAAGGAAAAAGAAACTGAAATTGACAGATCTGCCCATCCCTGATCCTTTTAACTGGAGATGCCAGGGTGGTTTTGTATGGTATTCATACGCTCTGCCCCTACCTACGGTCTCTCACATTCAGCCATTGCCATGGTCAGAGTTCAGGAGTTTAAGGTACTGCCATAACATCTTTCCCCCACCAAAAAGCGCCCGATCTTTCATGCATGACAAAGACTTCATACTCTCTGTGTGTTTGCTGGATGGTTGCTGGCAGGGTCAGCCCACCCAAGAGGCAAGGCGAGGCGACTGCCTCAGGTATAGGATCCACAGAGCAGCAGATGTGAATGAATCAGTCACTGCTGTTGTTTCTGATGTGGTGGCAGCAATGTCTGTGGCACCCTCTTTGGAGGCTGGATCCGCCTCCTCCTTGGCATCCATACCCCCCCCCCACTGCCTCTACAGCAACCTCTTGGCAAATACGAGGTGCTGCTGCTCTCCTCCCACACTTGTTCCCAATGTAGAGCTTTATTCCCCCTTCCTCTGAAGGGGGAGCCAGTGTGGTGTAGTGGTTAAGAGTGGTAGACTCATAATCTGGTGAATCGGGTTCGCTTCCCTGCTCTTCCACATGCAGCTGCTGGGTGACCTTGGGCTAGTCACACTTCTCTGAAGTATCTCAGCCTCACTCACCTCACAGAATGTTTGTTGTGGGGGAGGAAGGGAAAGGAGAATGTTAGCCACTTTGAGACTCCTTAGAGTAGTGATAAAGCGGGATATCAAATCCAAACTCCTCCTCCTCCTCCTCTTCCTCCTCCTCCTCCTCCTAATCTTCTTCTTGATGTAGATTTTCACTCACTCCTTTTTCCCTGGCATGAGGGCCGCCATTTTCAGGTACAAAAATATCTGGAGCTGGCCCTGGTTACTGGGCACAACATACTCAGGGCTTTGAGCTCACTGCCACGCACCCTGTGGATATGTGAAGAGGAGAGTCAGAGGGGGAGGGTAGATGAAAAACACGCACCAGTGCCAATGGGAAACTGGATTCTACATAGCACAAGGATGAGCGAGGGCCAACTAACGCAACCATCTGGTAGCTGCCGGAAAAGCTTGCCCATGCTGGATCCCGGCCCAAGAGGAGCCAATCAACCATACACAGGATTCAGCTTCCTCCCCCAGCCCAACTCTTTTTATTTTGGCAAGCCACTGCAAATGCTCAGAGAGAAACATTTTGGGTGGCATGCTCGACGTTTGGCATTTACACAGTGTTTTTGGAGTGTTCAAAGTGCTTCAGATATAGTCTTCTCCCTGCTTTAAATATTTCCAAAGGGGAAGGCTGTGTTAGTCTCTTACAGTGAGAAAAAACAACAATCAAAGGTGCCTTTGAAGTCTAACAAGTGTATTGTGGCAGGAGCAGGGAGCTTTAAACCCTCCAGGTGTTGCTGAACTACAACCCCCATCATCCCTGGCCATTGGCCATGCTTGCTGGGGCTGATGGGAGTCGTGGTTCAGCAACACCCAGAAGGCCAAACCATCCTTACGGGGTCTTCGCTGCGAGATCACATTCACCCGGTGCTATACCAGCTGCACTGGCTCCCGGTGGAGTACAGGATCAGGTTTAAGGTGCTGGTTTTAACCTTCAAAGCCCTATACGGCCTAGGACCCTCGTACCTACGGGACCGCCTCTCCTGGTATGCCCCACAGAGGAACTTACGGTCTTCAAATAAAAACATCTTGAAGGTCCCAGGCCACAGAGAGGTTAGGCTGGCCTCAACTAGAGCCAGGGCTTTTTCGGCTGCGGCTCCAACCTGGTGGAACGCTCTGTCACAAGAGACAAGGGCCCTGCAGGACTTGACATCTTTCCACAGGGCCTGCAAGACAGAGCTGTTCCACCAGGCCTTTGGTCAGGGCGCAGCCTGACTCCGTCCTTTGGCAATCTTTACAAAACTTTAGTTTATGGTTGCCATCAATTTTGATTTTAATTAATTTTTATAATGTTTTTATAATGTTGCACTATTTTAGTGTTGTTAGCCGCCCTGAGCCCGGCTTCAGCTGGGGAGGGCGGGATATAAATAAAATTTATTATTATTATTATTATTATTATCCCCACACCTGTAATATGACGCCACTTACTGTAGGCTGCGTACACACTATACCTTTAAAGCATTTTTTCCTAAAGTGGTCAGTACTGCCCCCTGGAGGGCAGTGGGATTACCAAGAGGGTGCTAAGAGGCCAGGGGGCAGCTGTGGGACAGTGAAAGTGTAAAGATATCACCGGATCATCAAGTTCAATTTCGTTGAATTAATTAAACTAGTTTTAATTGGATTTTTTTTGGGGGGGTGCAATTGTTACTGTTTTGACTTTTGTTGTGCTATTATCTTCCTTAGTCGATCATGCAAACTGCTATTCTGAATGATGCTTTCTATAGGATAGGGTCTGGGGGACTGGGGATGAGTTTATGCAATCAAGTGGGTAGGGGCCCAAAAAAGTTTGACATCTTAGATGATGCTGGGTAGGTTCTGGTAATCAGGGGCCTTAACGGAAAACAGGAGGCATGAACTCAGAGTAGATCCAGTGATCCAGCAGTTTCTCCTTATGATCTTGTGGATCATAAGTGCCTACTGAAGGAAGGCTCAATAAACACACAAAACGTAACCGGCTGTACTTTTGAATAAATAAGGTATACTATTCATTGTATCGATTTGTAGATTTCAACAGAGGTCTCATAAAGTTCAATGAAGAAAGCAGAAGACCCAGTGAAGCAGTTCATTCTCTAGTCAGTTCATGAATAAGGTCCATACATGTATAAGTATCTATTCCACCTGTCTGTTCAAAGAGTCCAATAATCCACATGAAGGGTTGTTACAGTTCCACAGAATCCTTTCACAGAGTCTCAGACAAGGATTTCCGGAATATTAGCCTTGTTTTGCCATCCTAGGCTTCATCAGTAGAACAGGCTCATATCTAATATTACAGGATAGTGGATCTTATGGCATAGTAGTGGTTGCAGTAAGCAGCGACCATTACAAAGCAGGATTATATGGACAAGCACAATATTGGTTTGAGTAACAGGAAGGCAGCATTTAAGAACAGAAGAACGGAAGAAGATACCTGTGTCTCCAACAGGCCAATGGTGCCTCTAGAGCAGCAGCCTGTTCTCTCAGTGGCCAACCAGATGCCTGTGGGAAACTCACAAGCAGGATTCAAGCACAGTAGCACCTCCCCCTTCTCTGGTTTCCAGCAAATTCGGAAGCATTACTGTCTCTGATCATGGAGGCAGAACATTGCTATCATGGCTGGCAGCCATCAATAGCCCTCTCCTACATCCATTGCTCCACCCACTTTTCCCTTTAGACCCACCCACCACTGGTATGTGGCCCTCACAAGGTTTCCCAGAAGGTAATGTGGCCCTTGGGCTGGAAAACACCCTCAGCCCCTGCCTATATCTCCATAGGAAAATGCAGCGAGAGGCAAACGTCTGTTTCAGAGCATTCAAAAAACACTTTATGGTTTCCCCCTTTGCAAGCTGTCAATGGAAGCAGCATGTGCACTGCTTGAGAGTCTGGAAGAGAGCATTGCTGGAGGAAAGCATGCAGAAGGCAGAGGGGTGAGGCTGCACGCCTTTCTCGGGAGCACAGTCCCGGTAGGAATTCCCAAACTGGCTTTGCGTCCCCCCCGCCTTTCTTTCCCCCAGGGAAGAGGTCTGGGACCTGTGTTGGGAAAGCCTGCAGGAGAGATAGGCAGAGATTTCAGGGAGTGAGCGGAGAGCTGTCTGGGCGGGAGTGGGGACGGGGCGGGGAAGGAGTGGATGGGCAGACAGCAGAGTGGATTTCTGCTTGAGTGGTTATTATACCGTCGATTTGAAGAGACAGATGACGGCAGTGGCAGAGGAGGCAATAATTGAAAGCACCATGAAACATTAATGAATGCCCAGGGACTGGATCAGGAGTTGTTAAAGCTCACTTCTCTCAAGCCGTCTCTCTCCCGCTCTCTCTCTTTTTAAAGTCAAAATTGCTCCACTGCCCTCTAGGCAAGGAAAATCTCTCTCTCCTCCCCCACCCGCTTTTTAAAGGCACAGGAGACTTGGGAAAGAGCCCTAGTTCAGCAGGTGATGACTATCTTAGTCATGGACCATTTCCAACACAGGTACCTAGCCATCACCTGGTCATACAGGAAGATGTAGATCAAACCCCAGCTATGCTGCCTTGAAAATGCTTCATGCAGGTTTTCCTTACTTCCATCCTTTTGCATCATCATCATCAACAACAACACAGAAATTAAATGATACCAAATGATCTGTCATCCAAGGATGGAGAACTCGTGGTGAACTCCAGATGGCTGACTCCATCAGCCATCCTGGCCATTGGTAAGAGATGATAGGAATCGGGAGTCTAACAACTTCTTAGAGGCCCACAGGTTTGGTGTAGTGGTTAGAGCATCAGACTAGGATGTGGGAGACCAGGGTTCTAATCTCCACTTACCATGAAGATCACTGGGTGACCTCGGCCCAGTCACAGTCTCTCAGACAATTCTACCTCACAGGATTGCTGTGGGGATTAAATGAGGGAGGGAGGGGGGGAGAGGACCATGTGAGCCACATTGAACTCCTTGGAGAAAAAGGTGGGATATAAATGTAAGAAATAAAAATAAGGGAATAAAATAGCTTGTTCTGCTCCGCAAGAGCCATCCTTAGGTGTTTTCACACCTGAAATAGAAAAGGGGTAAAATGGTATCTCCTCTCCTTTTTCAGATTTACAAAAGCAGAGAAAATGAGGGTTTCGAGTCTCCTATCTGGAATCTTCTGACTCAGAGAAAGAATTGCTTCCTCTCACTTCAGAATAGGGGTGGGGAGGAATTAGTTCAGTTATGTGGCCAGATCTCATTCTCACTTCCTAGAACCAATATGCAAATTGACACATCGCTGTTCTTCAAGATTCACATTTCTCTCTATGAAATTCTTCAGCCAAAATAAAAAAGGCATCTACTAGGGGAAAAGGTCAGAAACATGCATGATTTTAGTATTTGCATCCTAAGAAGATCCAGACCAACCTTGTCCAAAGTGTTGCTTGATGCTTTCATTAATATCAGTCTATATATTCCTGTGCTTGTAATTTGTTTTAATTGTCTTTCATTCTGAATTTCAAATAGTTGTAATGCACCCTGGGATATGCTGGTGAAGGGCAGCTAGTACATTTGCTGTTATTTAAGCAAAAAAATGCACACAGAAACGCATATATTGGGAAACATGCATACTAAATGGGGATGGAATCTTATGATGACTTGAAAAAGACCAGTTGATGCAAAAAGGGAAGTGAACTGAACTGAAAACTGGAAGAATGAGAAAGTGAAATGGACAGACTCACCCATCCTTGTGGCTGGCTCTGTTGGATCATAAGAAGAGCCCTGATGAGTGAGTGTATTAGCGTTCAGCCCAGAATCCCTGCTTCCCTGGGGGCAGGGCTGGATTTAGGTTTGATGAGGTCCTAAGCTATTGAAGGTAACGGGGCCCTTTATATGTCCAGCTGTCCTTTGTCAACAACAAATGGTCGCTGTTTTTTGTGTTGAATATATGCTATATGGTAATTTATGGACCTAAAGCCATTTGCATGTGCTGCCATGTAACCAGTCCATGCAGAATGTAGACATCCTATCTATAGCAAACCAGTGATGTTTTAGGGAGCAGGCTAGCAGGCGGGGCCCATTACTTATATCATTGGAGCCTACACAACACAAAACACTGTTGCTGTATGTAGGCTTTATTTTATTTGTTTTTTATCTTATATTTTGGAAATGTACATCTAGTGTTTTTTTTCTTTAATTTTTTTTAGGCCCCGCGAGAGAGTGAGGCCCTAAGCTATAGCTTTGTTAGCTTATATGTAAATCTGGCACTGCCTGCTTCTGTGAAGCCAAAAGTTGGTCATAGTAGCAAAGCTCTTTTCTACCACTGCTCCCCAGAAAGTCATATTCACTGACACATGTCTCTAAGCATGGAGGTCCTAGTAAGCCACTGTGGTAGGGTTGCCATATTTTAAGAGGTAAAAATCTCCCCAAAAGTTGTTTAATTCACCCCAAAAAGGCAAAGAGTAATACTCAAAGACGCTCAAATTCCCCCCAAGGCCCTAATTCTGTCACTGGAATCCCAGACATGTCCAAGCAATTCCGGATGCATGGCAACCCTACATTGTGGCTAATGATAGCCTTATCCTCCATGCATTTGTCTAGTCTCAGCTAGGGACTATCAGCACATCTTCAGATGTCATTAGCAGCCTTCTCCTGAGTGTCTTGGCCATTTTTTAAAAGTTTATTTTTCTTAATGTTGGAGGATAGAGCTGTGTGTGTCAGCAGCTTGTCCTGCATTCCCTAAGCCATGTGGTAAAGGTAAAGGTAAAGGTAAAGGGACGCCTGACTATTAGGTCCAGTCGCGGATGACTCTGGTGTTGCGGCACTCATCTCACTTTACTGGCTGAGGGAGCCAGTGTACAGCTTCCAGGTCATGTGGCCAGCATGACAAAGCAACTTCTGGCAAACCAGAGCAGCCTACGGAAACACAATTTACCTTCCCTCTGGACCGGTTCCTATTTCTCTACTTGCACTTTGATGTGCTTTCAAACTGCTAGGTTGGCAGGAGCAGGGACTGAGAAATGGGAGCTCACCCCGTCGTGGGGATTCGAACCGCCGACCTTCTGATCGGCAAGCCCTAGGCTCTGTGGTTTAGACCACAGCACCACCTGCGGAGCCATGTGGCAAAGGGCAGATAAATGAAGGCAGAGACTGATGTGGCAGTGGTGCAGCATGAGGTGTGTGGTTTTTAATTGTTGGCTGTGGCAATGGGTTTGCACACACATGCATTCAGGCATGTCCCTTTCCTCAAAACACAGGTACAAAGGAAGTGGCCTTATGCAGAGACATTTCATTGGTCCATCTAACACTGTAGTGTCTACTCTGACTGCAATGGCTTCCAGGGTTTCAGACAGGGGGCACTCTCAGCCTTACCTGGCTTGAACCTGAGACCTTCTGCATGAAAAACATACACGCCACAGCCCTTGCCCAAGTTTCATGTGAGATTAAATAACATGAGGTCAAAACCTAGAAATTAAGGCCTCTTTCCCTCACCACCCTCCATCAGAGCTGGGCTGTGGACAGCAGGTTGACATGAGCCAGGAATCAGGAAATTTAATAATGAATAAGAATAAGAATAAGAATAAGAATCATTATTTAAAAAACAAAACAAAACAACAACAACAAAGAAATCCTCTGAGCATGAGCAGTTTTGCATTTTAAAACTCATATAAAAGCACAGTACCCTCCCAGCGACAGGAGCAAAATGGAATGTTTCAGTTGCCCTGATGCTAAATGCATCTACTTGGAAATAGGTGTCTTTTTGTCATAGAAAAGGAATAATTTTTTAAAAAAGAATAAAATAAGCACCTGTAAGCATCATGCTGTCACAGAAAAGGTATATATATATATATATATATATATATATATATATATATATATTCTGAAGTAAAAATAATAAAATGAGCATCTGTTACCAAGGGAATGCCCAGCTGGTTGCCCCTTGTGATTACAAGTGTCCACCCTGGTGGACTTCCTGGCATGCCCATGCTAGCTACTGCTTCCATCACTGGAGGAGATTCTGGGCTGCAGACCTCTGGGCTGTAATGTAAGATAGAGTAGAGTTCAGGTATACTTTGTTGCTCAAGCAAGGCTCAGCTGGAAAAGGAAGCCTTTCAGACTTCTCCTTCCAGCCCAGAAAGATCCAGCTCCACACCCCCATTTGAGATTAAGCTCTTGCAAGAATGTGGCTATTGGTGGACATTCTTGGAGACCTCTTGCAGGTTGTGCTTTGGATTGTAAGGCTCTGCGTTGTTGACAATCAATTTGATCCACTCTCCAAGGACACTCAGTTCTCCAAGTGTATCTCTCCATTCCAGAGTATGTTCTGCTTAGAGGCGCTGTTATCTCCTTACAAGGTTGAAAGGTGCGTGATTGGGGGGAAGTTGCTACCATTTCATTCCTGTGTCAGCCCCTGGATCTACAACAGCAGCAGAACATGGGCTTAGCAGCCGTCAAATATTTACCTAGAGCAATTTAGGCTGCAAAGCAGTAAATCTTCCAAAAGGATTTCATCCCTCTCAGTGATGACAGGCCTCGAGTGTACTCGAGCCCGATGCACAGAGCAGGTCTTTGCATTAAAATAGTCTTCACTCCTCTATTATTCATCAGAATGGCTGTCCGGGTTACATTTCTTGCCATTGCTGCTTGCAGACTAAGCTGGAGCGAGTCTCTTAGCCGCCTCCCAAGTGTGCAATTTGATTGTTCAGCACAGATTTTGTTGGTGAGAGGGCAAGATGGTGGTCGGTGCTTGAGACTAAGTTCTAAGGTTGTTCGCAGTAGTGGTCTATGGGGCAGCATCATCTATGGGACACCCCTACTCACCTGGCTCCTGAACACAGTCTATTGTTGGTGCTTACCAGAGGGGAAAGGACCGGCATGGGGGAAGAGGAGAGTTCAGCATTATGCAGCAATGTGATGGCAAGAGCTTTCAATTGGCTCTGCTACACCACAAAGCTCTGAGTTTGCTGCATACCCCTTTCCCCTCCAATAAGCTCTACCAATCTGCTGTGTTAGGAAGATGCCCATCTGCCCCACAACATCTACATCCTTCCATTCCACCTACTCAGTGCAAATAATTTGTAACTAAGTACAGTCGTACCTTGGATCCCAAACACCTTGGCACTCTTACGTTTTGGCTCCCAAACGCCGCAAACCTGGAAGTAAGTGGTCTGGTTTTCGAACGTTCTTTGGAACGGGAACGTCCAACGTGGCTTCCATGGTTTCTGAGGCTTCCAAGGCTTCCGATTGAGTGCAGGAAGCTCCTGCAGCCAATCGGACGTTGTGCCTTGGTTTTCGAACGTTTTCAGAAGTCAAAAGAACTTCTGGAACGGATTATGTTTGAGAACCAAGGTCCGAATGTAATACTGCCTGAGTTTCCTTCCACCCCTCCCCTTATCCCTCCCCATCTCTTTTCCAGTGTGGTGTAGTGGTTAAGAGTGGTAGACTCGTAATCTGGGGAACTGGGTTCGCTTCCCCGCTCCTCCACATGCAGCTGCTGGGTGACCTTGGGCTAGTCACACTTCCCTGAAGTCTCTCAGCCCCACTCACCTCACAGAGTGTTTGTTGTGGGGGAGGAAGGGAAAGGAGAATGTTAGCCGCTTTGAGAGTCCTTTGGGTAGTGATAAAGCGGGATATCAAATCCAAACTCTTCTTCTTCTTCTTCCTTTTGTGTTGTGTCTTTCAGATTGCACACCTGGCTGCCTTATCATTGGCACTGGTTTATTTATTTTTTTAGCAGAAAAGTGGAATGAAAATACATGGCCTAATAAATGAATAAATAACACTGGAGCACCTGCCATTTGCCCAGGAGGTAGGGAGAAGCTATCTGATGCATCCCAACAATGGGCTATGATTTGGAATTCAGGTGCGGAAAAGCTTTTCTGCTGGGCTCTTGGGCACAAATTAAAACTAGCATCAAGTAGAAATGGAGAGGAAATTTGATTCAGTTTGCGTTTGAAGGCAAACCTACCTAAATCACACCTAGTAAAACAAGATGCAAACTGCAACACAGCCATCTTTTGAAATTTACACTGGCCTGAATTTTGCAATAGTTTCCAGCCAAGTAATGTGTACATGAATGCATGCACTAAGGGGTAGAGTACACATAAACATGTAACTATTAGTGAAAACAAGTTGCTCTGCAAAAACATATATATTAGGCAAAATGGCACACAAAGATATGTATATTTGCACTAAAACGCTGATGAATTTTCATGAGGATTTTTAAAAAACCCCACAAAAATCTCAAACTGATGTGGAAATGTGAACTGAATTTAACAATGAAAATTGGAGAACTAGAAAAATGGAAATTGACAGATTCACCCTGGAGATGAAAGGACCTGTCAATTTCAGTTCTCTCATTTTCTCGTTTTTCCAGTTTTAAATTCAGTTTGCCACATTTTGCAGCAATTGGCAATCAATCTTCTTTTAGAAATGAAAAGTCATCAACAATTAGATGTGGGTTTCTCCAGATATGTGCATTTTATATGCAGCTTTGACTAATGTACACATTTTGCGAGCACTTTGTATGTTACTTTCTCTAATATCTTTGTCTTCATGTAGTTTCCCCTAATACATGCCTTTTTGAAAACTGTGTTCAGTTGGAGAACTACATCAAAAAATTCGGATGAGTTAATTGAATGAGTACCAAACTGAATTCATCCTTCATCTTTACCCATCCTTACTCGTAAAAATGACACAAAATGACTTACAAGCACAATAGAAATGCAAAAACCAATGGCAGTAATCACTATAAATAAAAACCTTTAAAAAGTGCATCTATACAAATAAAACAAGGACCAGCAGATCCTGCCCCACTTGTTGTTGTTGTCTTTTGCTCATATTGTGAAGAAGAAAGACATCAGAGAACACTAGCTTTTTTTTTCACCCAAGCTCTCCTTGTGCTGCCAGATTCCTGGATTCTCAAGCCCCCTCCTCTCTCTCCTTTTATTGTTTCTCCAGCAAAATAACCCCATGTTGTTCCCTTCAGTTAAGGAGACATTGCTTTGGCTCCTCTCCCTTCCCTTTTGCACTGTAATCCCGGCGCAACAGCCATTAAGCCCCTTTTAACTCCCCTTTACACTTCCTCTAGAGCCATTAACACATCGCCAGCAGTCCCCAAGACCATAAATGAAGACACTATAAGCACCCCGTAAGCTTCGTTAAAAATGCATTAGAGTTAACCCTGTTTGGGAAACAGCATTAGAGTCCCTAAAACAGCCTGGAAAGTGCATTCCATGTGTGTCCTTCTCTTAACCACTCTTAAGAGGAGCTCTTTTCTTTTTTTAAAAAAAAACCCTCTGCATTAAAACACTGGGGTTAAAGCAGTGCGCATCAGCCTTACTTTCTGAGTGTAGCATAGCATGATGTGTGATCCGAAGCCCTACAGATCACTTGTGGAGTGATATAGGGTGAGCCTGGATGTTTCTTTCAAATCTAGACTGCTCTTACTCTCCGGGATGTTGTTGTACAGGAAAGAGCAGGGCCGTCTTACCCATAGGTGCTAGGGGTGTGGAGCACCTGAGTGCCAGGCTCTCAGGGGTGCCAGGCCAAGAGGCCTGACAGTTGAGTCCAGGGAAGAGCCTGCCCACCCGTCGGTCGGAGGGCCACAGTAGGCTCTTCTGCTGCTGGCGGCTCTGCGCCACGCGTTCGGGGGCGACCGAGCCAGTGAGATGCTGAGGTGGCCATCTGGCTCCACCCTCCTGCATGCCTGGGACTGGGCAACCTGGGGGGAGCACCGGGCGGATCTTCACACCCCTGCTTAAGACAGCCCTAGGAATGAGGATGTGTTCTCTATCCCATGGGGCATGCTGCTGGTGGGCGGGGCCCGATCTAAAGTGGGATTGGTCACCCCATTTACCTCCCTCTTTTTGCCACTAACTCGCCCCCTCTCTTTCTTCATCTTCCTACCCATCCAGCAAACAGCAGAGAGAAGGACAACGCATACTCGCCAGAGGTCAGAACTGGTTGAAAACCCTCCACCTCTGGAGGACTCACTGTTGATCACACTTAGGTCCCCAGCCATTGATGGACTACAACTCCCATCATCCCTAGCTAACAGGACCAGTGATCAAGGATGATGGGAGTTGTAGTCCAACAACAGCCGGGGACTCAAGGTTTAGAAATATTTACTTAATCTATTTCAGCCCCCTCCCTTTGACTTTCCTCTCCCTCAAGGAGAAATCAGTCTGAGGGTTGTGTGGAGTACCTCAGTCACAGGCTCCCTATACCTGTCCAGGTGTCTGAAACAGTAAGATGGTGCTAGAATCAAGTCTATTTTCCTAAGTTGCAAGAAAGAAGTGACATGATAGAGGTTTATAAAATTATACATAGTATGGAGAAATTGGATAGAAGTCCACTCAACTTTTACCCACCCTCTTTTCATGCTTTGCTCTGATATGACCTTTCTATGGACAATTGTCGGTCGCCATTTTTTGGGGGCCAGGTAGAATTTTTTTCCACTTGGCAAATTGGCACCGGTCATTTGGTTTTCACCTACCTAGTAGCAATCATCACAACTTTTTTGAGGTTGGGGATTGGGCAAGCCTTTGTTTGGTTGGAGGGGAGGTTGTTGCCTTCGCCTCCTCAGTAAAGGTGTCCTGTTACAGGGATCCTGTCCTAAGCCTGGACGTGGGCTAGGCCATGTCACAGCCCCTGAGGGAACCACTCGGGGTGCCCCTATTTGATGTAAGTCACCCCCTATCAGAGGCTTACCCTGAAGTGGACTCCCTGCAGATGGGCGGGAGTCAAGATATAGCCTGGCTTCACCCCAATGCCTAAGCCAAACCACTCACATCTGTAACCAAGTTGTGGTCTATTTGAACCCATAAACCAAAATACTTTGTGTCAGTGTGTTTTATTGTTCTTCTGGTAACTTTGTGACTCAGGTGCCTTGACACTCCAGGAAGTTTTTGCACATAATACTAAAACTCGTGGACATCCAGCACCTGAAGGAGCATCTCCACCCACATCGTTCAGCCCAGACACTGAGGTCTGGCATCGAGAGCCTTCTGGTGTACTGTGTCCAGTTACGTGGAGTACTGTGTCCAGTTCTGGGCACCACAGTTCAAGAAGGACACTGACTGGAACGTGTCCAGAGGAGGGCAACCAAAATGGTCAAAGGCCTGGAAACGATGCCTTATGAGGAACGGCTAAGGGAGCTGGGCATGTTTAGCCTGGAGAAGAGGAGGTTAAGGGGTGATATGATAGCCATGTTCAAATATATAAAAGGATGTCACATAGAGGAGGGAGAAAGGTTGTTTTCTGCTGCTCCAGAGAAGCGGACACGGAGCAATGGATCCAAACTACAAGAAAGAAGATTTCACCTAAACATTAGGAAGAACTTCCTGACAGTAAAAGCTGTTTGACAGTGGAATTTGCTGCCAAGGAGTGTGGTGGAGTCTCCTTCTTTGGAGGTCTTTAAGCAGAGGCTTGACAACCATATGTCAGGAGTGCTCTGATGGTGTTTCCTGCTTGGCAGGGGGTTGGACTCGATGGCCCTTGTGGTCTCTTCCAACTCTATGATTCTATGATTCTATGGTGGTTCTCTCACTGTGAGAAGCGAAGTTACAGGGAACCAGGCAGAGGGCCTTCTCGGTAGTGGCACCTGCCCTGTGGAACACCCTCTCACCAGTTGTCAAAGGAAAAAACAACTACCAGACTTTTAGAAGACATCTGAAGGCAGCCCTGTTTAGGGAAGCTTTTAATATCTGAAGGACAATTGTATTTTAATCTTTTGTTGGAAGCTGCCCAAAGTGGCTGGGAAAACCCAGCCAGATGGCGGGGTATAAATTATTATTATTATTGCATGTTGGAAGATTCAGGGCAGATAAAAGAAAGGACTTTTCCATGCAGCACACGGTAAACCATGTAACTCACTGCCACGAGATGCAATGATGGCCAGCAAATTGGATGGATTAAAAGAGGATTACACAAATCATGTAGGAAATAGCTACTAGCCATGATGGCTATAATCTGCCCCCATGGCTGGAGGCAGTAATGCTTCTGAAAACCAGTTGATGGAAACCACAGGAGGGGAAAGTGCTCTTGTGCTCAAATCTTGCATGTTGTTTTACAATGGACATTTGACCGGCCAATGTGAGAACAGGATGGTGGAGTAGATGGGCTAGAGACTTTTCCAGCAAGCTCTTCTTCTGCTCTTCTCCTTGTTTGCAATTTTCACTGACTTATGCATTCTGGTACACATACTTTCCTGCAACATGCATCTTTGTACACTTTTTTTTTTTCTGAGATGTTTGAATTTTGAAAGATAGCTACGTTTTGATGTGTGCATTGTTTCAGAAAGTGTAAATTGGGTAGGTTCACCTTTACATGTGAATTTCTGTTGAATTTCTCCTCCAAACCTCCTGCCCACACATCTGCCACCCAAGGCAGCCACCTTGCTTGTCTAATGGTAGGGCTGGCCCCTCACAGGCATGATTTGCTTGGGACCTGAAGTCAATTGGGTAAATTTGGCGCCTGAGTAATTAGGTGGAAAAATCCAGCATTGGCAAGCTGAGGCTGTGCTGCAATTTGGAGTGATCTGGTGACGTGCCCTCATCAGCAGAACATAGATGAAAGCTTTGAGAGCTGGTGAAAATCTGCCAGGAATGGGAGAAGCAGAGGCAGATGAAAGACAGATGATAAAATAAGCTGATATGCAAGTTGGGGGGAGGGGGCTGGATGGGGTGGGTGAGAAAGGATGATGCTCAAAGAGAAATGCCTGGCAGAGGGCAAGAGGACAGGTGTAGTATGAATGTATGTATTGGAGCCATATGTATGTATGGGAGTGTGTGGCGCTGTGCTCTAAACCACTGAGCCTCTTGGGCTTGCTGATCAGAAGGTTGGCATTTCAAATCCCTGTGAGCTCCCATTGCTCTGTCCCAGCTCCTGCCAACCTAGCAGTTTGAAAGCACACCAGTGAAAGTAGATAAATAGGCACCGCTGTGGCGGGAAGGTAAATGGTGCTTCTGTGCACTCTGGCTTCCATCACAGTGTCCTGTTGTGCCAGAAGCAGTTTAGTCATGTTGGCCACATGACCCAGAAAACTGTCTGTGGACAAATGCTGGCTCCCTCGGCCTGAAAGCGAGATGAGTGCCGCAACCCCATAGTCGTCCTTGACTGGACTTAACTGTCCAGGGGTCCTTTACCTTTTACCTATGTTTGCACACAAAGGCACACATTTGTGAACACGAGCTTTCGAATCCTGTTATAGCCTCCGTTGGTGTCAACCAGGCACTTTGTCATCAACCCAAATTGCCGCCAGTTAGGCAGGGCCAATCTGCCTGCACGAGAAAAACGAAGGTCAAATCCAAGTCATATGTTTAAATCACTCTTGTGCCGCTTTAGGAGTCATGGTTTTCCCTTGCAAAGAATTATGGGAACTGAAGTTTTAACAGAGAGTTGTTGGGAGGCCCTTAACAAACTACATTTCCCTGGATTCTTTGGGGGACGCCATGAATCTTAAAGTGGTATAAAAGTGTTTTAAATATCTGGTGTGGGTGTTACCTATGAACAGAGGGGGACCTTCATGGGTTCAAACAAAGTCCTGCCTAGTACAGAATCCTGTTTCTCACAGGGGCCAGAGAAGTTTGAAGGAAGGGAAAGTTTAAGGGCACTCCTTCTACCTCTTCAATACTCCTGGCCATGATTTTAAGAAGAATGGAAGGCAGGACTGGTCTTACCATTAGGCCAGGGGTGGGGAGCCTTAGGGCTAGGGCCTAAATGTAGCCCACTAGGCCTTTTCATTTTCAGTGGTGATTTGTCCATTAGGGTGAATGGGATGCTCCCCCACAATCTCAGACTGTCTTTAGGCAGCCCGACCCTGCCTACCCCACCCAGTGTCTAGAATATAATTTGCAGCCATTTCCTGCTGGGCTGTACTTTGCATACTGAATGCACAATTTTCTTTCTTTCTTTCTTACCTTAGAAGTCAAACAGAATCTGTTCCGGAAGTCTGTTTGACTTTCAAAATGATGGAAAACCAAATTGTGGCTTCTGATTGGCTGCAGGAAGTGCCTGCACCCAATCAGAAGCCGCAGAAGCACTGTTGGATGGTCGGGCTCCAAAAGAACGTTTGCAAACTGGAACAATCACTTCCTAGTTTGCAGCGTTCTGGAACCAAAACGTCCAAGTTCCAGGGCATTCAGGATCCCAGAGTCAAGCCCTCCACCTGCCACCTGGAGGGGGCCAGACCTGGAGGTCTGGCAACCCTACCTAAGGAAATGCAGCCCTTTGTTTAAAAGAAGCTACTCCTACGAGACACACTAATACTGGCAGTTGGCACCTCTTGGAGGGACCTGCAACAAAACGTTGCAGTGTATAGCACTCCTCACCTGGGGTTTCTGGAAGGTTGCCCTTAGATTCCTCCCTTTTGTGTGTGGGAGCTTGTGTTAAACCCCCCATACAAGGATATTGAAACATCCCTCTCATTTCCCAATGGCCCCATTATGGCTACAGTCTTGTCAGCACTCAGCAGCCAAGTTCGCTATTAGAGGGAATGGTAAGGACCCAGAACAAAGGGGTTCATGGCTCAGGCCAGGAGTAGCATCAGCTTCCCCTGCCAGGGCAGTCCCCTTTGTCCTGACCCCTTCATTGAGCCCACACGCTGCCTGATCGGCTGAGCTTTTAGGGAAGGCAGAGGAGGCGGCATGGCAGAGTCGCTAATATTTATTATGAGTCTTATTGCTGACTCACGGCTGGTGGGTGTCACGCAGTCCCACGAAGCTGCCTGATGTTGCTGTATCTTGGGATGTGTCGTGAGGAGGAAGGGAGACGTTCTGTCACCTGCTTCCCTGTACGATGCAAAAATCTCTCAGCTAGTATAAAGGGGGGCACCACTCCAAGGAAATAAACAGAGCCTTGCCAGCAGAGGAGAGCCAAGTTGCATTCCAAATGAGGATGCGAGAGAGGGCCTTTTCTTTCTTCCACCTGAATGACAACACACGTTTCTAGATAGTGACTCTAGGAATTGTGATGTAAAAGGAGCAGGGGAGGCAGTGTGGTTTTGGCAACCTATTTGGGTAGAAGCAGTGGCGTAGCATACAGCAAGGCAAGTAATTTGTGCCCCCTAACCTGTGGATTTGCGCCCCCTAACCCGTGGATTTGCGCCCCCTAACCCTAACCCCCAGATGTTGCGCCCGGTGCGGCCGGCCCCCCCTGCACCCCCCACGCTACGCCACTGGGTAGAAGAGGGTTTTTTGGGTGGGGGTGGGTATGTTCTGAATTCCAGGGTAGTGGCGACTGATTTTATTTATCAAATTTCATACCCACCCTCCTCCAAAAGTACTGGGGCAGGTCACAGCAGCATTACCAGGGCCAATGAGAACTGGGGACAGGAGAAGGTTGCCAGGTCAGGAGCATCCCAGACCCTGAGATTCAGGGCTCAAGTCTGAGACCTAGGAGTGGGCCTGATGATCCTTACTCTGTGCTCCCTCCCACCACTGAGTCCTGGAGACGGAGGTTAATTGGAGTCTATGGAAGAGTATTTGCATTTATGAGTAGTTGACTCCTGTAAGGATAAAACTTGCCAGCTGCACATATATTTTTCATATCTCTATCTCTATCTCTATCTCTATCTCTATCTCTATCTCTATCTCTATCTCTATCTCTATCTCTATCTCTCTCTCTCTCTATCTCTATCTCTATCTCTATCTCTATCTCTATCTCTATCTCTATCTCTATCTCTATCTCTATCTTTATCTCTCTCTCTCTCTCTCTCTCTCTCTCTATCTATATCTATATCTATATCATCTGTATCATCTGTATCATCTGTATCATCTATATCTACAGTGGTACCTCTGGTTAAGTACTTAATTTGTACTGGAGGTCCGTTCTTAACCTGAAACTGTTCTTAACCTGAAGCACCAGTTTAGCTAAGGGGGCCTCCTGCTGCCACCGCGCTGCCAGAGCACGATTTCTGTTGTCACCCTGAAGCAAAGTTCTTAACCCGAGGTACTATTTCTTGGTTAGCAGAGTCTGTAACATGAAGCGTCTGTAACATGAAGCGTATGTAACCCGAGGTACCACTGTACTATATCTATATCTATATCTATATCTATATCTATATCTATATCTATATCTATATCTATATCTATCTATCTATCTATCTATCTATCTATCTATCATCTATCATCTTTAAAGGTACTCTCACCCCCTTGGAAATTCGAACTCTCCCACTGCCACCTGGAGGGAGCCAGGCAAATCTGGAGACTTCAAGTTAGCACTGGAGGTCTGACAACCCTAGCCAAGGGGGCTGTTGGCCTTTGTCTCAGGCTGAAAGGGGACCTCAAATTTAGACACTTGTTTTGGGTGTTATTTGGGAGGGGGATTTGATAAGTTCCAGAAATGGTTTTTTCTGCTTCGGACCAAAAGGCGATGCACCATCTCAGTTTAACGCTGCAAATTTAAGCAAGTAAGAGATATGGTCTGGTAATAGACTTAATTTGTTTGTTAACTGATAAAATTTTCTCATATTAATGAGTTTAATATGTTCATAAATCTTAATTAAAAGATACCAGTTCTGATGGCACAAGATCAGACCATGCTGAACGTGGCCTCTTGGATCTGCTGATTATATAAACAAACCTCTCACCCTTGTTTTGATGCCTTGTTTTGTTTTTGTGTATCATCAGTTTTCCATGTGTCAAGTGGGGCTGCCATTGAAGACTGTTTGGTTATAAGCAGGCACCCAAGAAGGTTGGCAGGGATGGAGATGGGCTTTCAGGTACGTGCACCCATGCTCACATCCAATCTACCACAATCGCTCCACCTCATCCCCAGACCTGGCACCGGACAATTAATAATGAAAATCAAAACATCAACATGTAGATTAAAGATTTACTCTGTCACAAACCAATTGGTGGGACAACTACAGGCTTTTCCTGGTTTGGAAAGTGATTTGAAAGCACTGAGAAGGATGGGATTATTTGTGTATGTATGTATAAGATGTATAGTCCACCTTCTCTCTGAGGAGCTCAAGGCAGCTTACATGTTTTCTTCCTGCCCCCCAAATTTTATCCTCACAGCAACCCAGTGAAATAGATTTGACTGAGAAAGTGTGACTGGCCCAAGGTCACCCAGTGGGTTTTAGAATCAAGTGGGAATTTAAACCTAGGTCTCTCAACTCCTAGACAGATACAGAAACCAGGGAGTGGAGATGTTTCTGGGCATTTTCTTGCTCCTTGAGGAGTTTTATGTGTGCTCTTAAAATTGAGAGAGGGGATGGTGTGTTGTTTCACATATACAGGAAAAATAGGTTTGTGATATCCATAACTACAGAAGGGCTAGACTCTCAGGCTTCAGCTGGGAACATGAACAACTTATGTTGAGCTAGTCTTGGGTCATGGTGGTTGGAGTTTGATGATCTCTGGTACCCACTTATATAACAGCCAACATTCAGTTCCTTAGTGAGTGTGCCAGCTTTCCCTCCCTCTCAGCATCAGACACATTCTACCTCATGACTCCATGTGAACTTTTCTTTCTTATCCCCTCTGATTTCATAAAATATCATCTTTGGATCACTGGAAAAAATGATAAAGGAAACAGACCCAGATGACAAACAAAGGCGGATGGGACAAAGGAGTTCGCTGTGTTTTACTTATTTCCTTTAAAAAACTGAGCTGCATCCCGTGAATTCTTGCCTTTAGTGCAAAAACTTCCATTTCAAATAAAAAAGCCCCCTCCCCCATTTGAGTGTAGGATGGTTGGACACATAGGATAGTAGAGTGCTGGCGAGACCAACCATCTTAATTTACATATATACATATCAGGGGGCATATGCAAATTTGTGTCATGGGACTGTACCCCAAAATTCCAAAAACCTGTTCCCAGGGCTGACTAGAACCCTGAGCTTGAATGAAGTCCTGCAGATGCAAATTCACCCACCCCCTGGAATTAGCAGGCAAGGAAGATTCAGTATTGGGGAAGTCATTCTCCTTTTCTTTGCAACTCCCTCTCCTCCAAAAAATAAAAAGAGGGGGTGGTGCAGAATAATTAGAAAGGTAATTCATATTGCTCAGACTCAGCTAATTGTCAGTGTCTGATTTGATTGTCACAATGTCCACTGATGCAGGATAACACCTTATTTCCAGTAGATTTCTCCCAGGGCAACGGGAACAATAGGACATGTCTTGCTGTTCTGTCTCCTATCTGGGGCTCAATTGGGTCTGGACCTCACCTGTCTCACCCCTGGCGGGGGGAGTCCTATCCTAGCTCTTTGGGGCATCCTTCCCATCAAGCTCCTTTCCAGAAATATTTAGCAGCTAGTTTTGCCCTGGCAGAGCCTCTGGCCAAACGAGACATGTCAAACTCTCCCAAGTCACTGTGAAGTTCACTACCTGAAGAGCCCAGGTAGGGAAGATGTGTGAAATTAACCCTTCTGCACGCACACCATGCCTGCCTCTGAGATGCTTAATGGCTCGGCTCCCTGCCTGGCACAGCCCCTGGGGTGCTGTAGACAAGCAGGCATGCTGGGACAGGAGGAAAAATCTGCTCAATTCACTGAAGGCTCTTTCTTGGGACTGCAGCAATCTGCTTATTAACTCGAGGTTGGGGCTCAGCCCAGCAAGCCTCTTGGGAGAATTGTGGGTTTATGTGTTTTGTTAGTTAGCATTGGGAGCTGGCCCATAAACAGCAGCGAACACCAGCTGCCGCACTGGAAGTGGTGGTGCGGTTAGGAAGATATGGATTAACGTGCGATGGTTTCAGCAGAAGCTCTCGCCGGACTTCTCCTCCTTCTCCCATGCTTCTTTGAAAGCTACTGGCAACTTCTTCTTCAAACTGATTCTACAGTATCTTCTTCTGCCTGGGAACATGGGAGATGAACTACAGCACCCATCATTCCCAAGAGAAAATGTTAGCTTTCTCCCCGCTACCTTGGCGACCTGTGGCCCTCCAGATGTTGTTGGACTCCAGTTTGCATCATTCCTTACCATTTGGCCGTATTGACTGGGGCTGATGAGATTTGGAGTCCATCACCATCTGGAGGGCCACCAGTTCCCCATCCCTAGGCTAGAGGTGATGCAGGTGGGAAAAACTGGACCTTTTCTTCCTTTAAAAAGACTGACCAGAAACATTTTGCTGCTTTGAGGCAGAGCAGCTAATGCTACACAAGTCAAAGTATGTTGTATCTAAAACTGGAACCCAATACATAAAATGCAATATATACCTCTCTGCCTCCCTGGTAGTAAAAATACAGTGATGATACCTAATCTTTTTGCTACTTTTCATTGCACCAAACTAAACTACCAAAGGCAGCTGCCTGATTC
The DNA here is from genome assembly GCF_964106645.2 of Podarcis pityusensis. Taxonomy (NCBI): domain Eukaryota; kingdom Metazoa; phylum Chordata; class Lepidosauria; order Squamata; family Lacertidae; genus Podarcis; species Podarcis pityusensis. The sequence continues at coordinate 20,530,813 of NC_138033.1, forward strand.
TGCTTAATTCATGTGAGAGGATATTGTGGCTGCCAGATGTGGTAGGACAACCCCCATCATCCCTGGCCATTGGTCATGCTGGATGGGGCTGACGGGAATTGTAGTCCAGTAACATCTGGAGGATCACAGGTTCCTCACCCCTGGCCCTGGTCCTGCTCATCGCTCCAAGGCCCTGTCGGGACTGGTCTACACATGCCCTAGAACTAAGGCAGGCTTCCTCAAACTCAGCCCTCCAGATGTTTTGAGACTACAATTCCCATCATCCCTGACCACTGGTCCTGCTAGCTAGGGATCATGGGAGTTGTAGGCCAAAAGCCTCTGGAGGGCCAAGTTTGAGGAAGCCTAAACTAAGGGCTGGACTGCAGAGAGGGTAGGATAGCTTGCAGCATTTCAGACCACAGAGGGAGGAAATCACATTGTAGAATGTTCCATACATTAAAATGTCTCTGTTCCCAACACAAGCAAAGTACAGTGTGATGATTTTCCTCTTTATGGTGGTAGGCTAGATTTCTATGTGCAGAGAGTTTATTTAAATAATGTGGGGCACATTCAGTGAAGGTACCCCCCACTGCTGTTTCATGTGGTGCAGTCCACTCAGGCTTTTGCCACTGTGACCTAACACCAGTCAAAGCATGACAGGAAATGCCAACAATAAACCTGTTGTAAGAGAGATTTTTTAGAAACATGTACTTTTTAAAAAAAAATAATAATCCTGGGAACTTCCAACGAATTCATGGTGGCTTACAATAAATCAACTAATAGTATCAGAGAACAACCACAGCAACAACTTTCTAGCATTAAAAAAGTCAGTCTAAAAGATCAAACAGTGTAAGACAAATTGAACGCCAATATAAATAAAAATGATTTAAGAGTGCCTGGGGAAAGACTGCAAGGTTGGGTTTGGGCACATCTCCGTGGTTAACTTGAGGATGAAAATGGTACATTATGCATGCTGAATTGCCTTTATAATACTCCCTCAAGGGAAAACTAACACTGACTCCCCATCGTCCTTCTCTTCACTTAATATAGTAAAACCCCATTGCAGGCTTGTGGTAGGAGTCCTGCCAGGGAGCTGTACATAAGCCTGCAGACAGCTAAGATGTAATGTAAAAAAAGAAAAAGTCATAACTTGTTCCTTAGCTGTGTTCCTTAGCCCAGTTTCTTCCTGGCTTAGCAACTGAAATGACTCCATTTATTAAAGCCTATCCAGTTATCCCTACACCTATACTGGGAACAGGAACTGACTAAGCAAGAGACAATACAGAAATGTTGTGTTTCCACTTAACAGGAAGCAATTATAGGGGCAGAAGCCCCTGGAAAGAAACTGCTAATTAAAGGCACTATAGCCTCAAATAGATTTGGTAGTAGCTCTTTGTAAATCCACACTGCACAAATTGGTGTTCCATTTTTAAACAAACAAACAAAAGCACTAAAAATGGATGAGCATTTTATGTATTTTGTATTGTTTGTTTTTAAAAACCTTTCTGGTTTTAAATTGCTTTGATTGTTGTATTTTAACTTGTTAAGTCTCTCTGAAACTTGTTCATTTCTATTAAGCGACTGTCAAATGCAATTAATACTACCACTATTATTAAATCTGAATGAACAGCAATAATAAGTGGACAGCACAGAAAACACCAGAACGCAAGGGGTTAGCAATGAGATCATCTGAATTCTACATAAAAGTGACTGAACAAACTCACCTTCTTTAAACATCCCACTTCGCCTCACTTAATCATAACTAATCTCAGCGGACCATTGTGGATCTAGAGGAGCAGATGACAGGGTTGTCAAGCTGTAATTATGCCAAATTTTAATAGCTGAGAGATTAGGTGGCTAAGAGCAGGTGGTTTATTTTAGCAGAGTGCTTGCACCATCCACCTCTTCCACTCTGGATCCACCATCTGAGAATATGGAGGAGCATTTTTACTTAGCTGCAAGGAGTCTGCCCTGACCCCTGGAAATATTAGCGACTCTCTGGGGGCACAGAAGGTTGGGTTTCAAAGCCTTGATGGCTCCGGCCGTGAAGTGCATTCTAGACCGGCAAGATGCAGACGTAGATTACAGGTTGTGCAAATAATGTCACTCATGTTAGATTCTTCTCCATACAGGAGCTCCACTGCCAGCATTAGAGCACACTTTCTTGACCCCAGTGGCACAATTAGGTAATTTTAGACTCTGGACCTAATGGCCTTATTGGTAGGTGAGGTGTGGGGTGTGTGGGGAGAAGAAGAAGAAGAAGAAGAGTTTGGATTTGATATCCGGCCTTTCACTCCCCTTCAGGAGTCTCAAAGCGGCTAACATTCTCCTTTCCCTTCCTCCCCCACAACAAACACTCTGTGAGGTGAGTGGGGCTGAGAGACTTCAAGGTCAAAGCACACAACGCATTCAAAAATCATATTGTTAGGAAAGCATTGTTTAATGTCTGGATAAGATACAAAGACTTATTGGAAAATAAAACCCCAAGGTGGCTGTCACCAATGGAAGCAAAAGCTCTGAAAAGGCTCAATATGGAGGCCAAATGGCCGACATATTGGGAAATTTTGGAGCAAGAAGGAGATAAATTGAGACTGCAGAGTTTTGAAAAATTAAAAAATAAAGTGAGAGATTGGCTCCACTACTATCAGATAATGGAGGCATATAATTTGGATAAGAAAATAGGCTTCCAAGTGGAAAAGTCAAAATTAGAAACAGAATTGTTAGAACCCAAAACTAAAAATTTGTCAAGAATGTATAACTTGCTGTTGAAATGGAATACTCAGGATGAAACGGTGAAATCTGCTATGATTAAATGGGCACAAGATGTTGGACATAATATTATGTTCGCTGACTGGGAACAGTTATGGACCACAGGTATGAAGTTTACGGCATGTAATGCCTTAAGAGAGAATATTATGAAAATGATATACAGGTGGTACATGACCCCAGTCAAGCTTGCAAAAATTTATCATTTGCCCGATAATAAATGTTGGAAATGTAAAGAAACTGAAGGTACATTCTTTCACCTTTGGTGGACGTGCCCAAAGATTAAGGCTTTCTGGGAAATGATATATAATGAACTGAAAAAGGTATTTAAATATACCTTTCTGAAGAAACCAGAGGCCTTTCTCTTGGGCATTGTCGGCCAACTGGTGCCAAAGAAGGACAGAACCTTTTTCATGTATGCTACAACAGCAGCAAGAATACTTATCGCAAAGTATTGGAAGACACAAGATCTACCCACTTTGGAAGAATGGCAGATGAAGGTGATTGACTACATGGAATTGGCGGAAATGACTGGCAGAATCCGAGACCAGGGAGAAGAGTCGGTGAAAGAAGACTGGAAAAAATTTAAGGACTATTTACAGAAATATTGTAAAATTAAGGAACTTTAGAAGGATGTTGGATAGAAATTAAGAGGTTTTTAGCTGTAATGCTTTAAGAGACATGGAAAAAAAAAGGTTAACAATTGGATAAAAGATTAATGGTAAGGATTTGCTGAACCAACAAACTGAATTGGAATACAAAAAAGGGAGGTATGAGGAGGTCTGGGGAAATAAGAGTAAGGAAGATAGGTTATGGAACATTATTGTGTTTTTAACTGTTTTATTTTGTATGTTTTTTCTTACTTTTTACTTTTTTGCTGTAATTTATACTTTTTTCTTTGTTTTCTGTATTTTTGTGAAACTTTAATAAATATCATTTAAATATGAGAGACTTCAAAGAAGTGTGACTGGCCCAAGGTCACCCAGCATCTGCATGTGGAGGAGCGGAGACGCGAACCCGGTTCCCCAGATTACGAGACTACTGCTCTTAACCACTACACCGCACTGGCTCTTTCGATGGTAATGCACACTTTCTTTAAAATGTGGCAACCAGGCACGCCAACTCTATGGGGCTGAGGTGTCTTTGCCCCCTCAATATTTGTTGGGAGGGGGTCAGGCCCCATCACTGTTGAGGGGGTGGTGGAGGCCAAACATGGAGCAGTGTGTGGCATGACTTCAGTGGCCAGCTCCTCCTGAGCCTTTGGTGGTGCTGGCTGGGTCTAATGGGAGTTGGAGTCCAGCGAATAGATGGGGGACATGACTCCAGGACTCTCCAGGGCCCATCTTGCATTCCAGCCATTAGACCAGGCTGTCTCAACTCCTTCATTCTCAGAGCACGTGTGCTGTAGTGGTCTTACTCAGTGGCCTTGGGCCAGTCACTGCCTCTCAGCCTAACCTACCTCACAGGGTTGTTGTGGGGGTTAATGGAGAAGGAGGGGGAGAACCATGTATGTCACCTCGAGCTCCTTGGAGAAGAAGATGGAATAATAATAATAATAATAATAATAATAATAATAATAATAAACAGTTGTGTGAAAATAAAGCAGGACATTCCAGAACAAAAGGACCATATTCCAGCATCCTAACTGATGATGGAGCGAATCAATAAAGCAAATGAGATAAAAAAACTGAGCTAACTTTGGGAGCATTTACTGGAGGTAAAGAAATGCCAGAAAATGAAAACGACAGCTATGGGCATTATTGTCTATTTATCAGAGACAAAGGCATCACTTTCAGGGGCTGTTAGCTGCTACTTTATATCCCTGTCATTTATCCAAGACAACAAGGAGTTGCTATCTCAACTCAGCACTGAAATATATATGTGTGTGTGCACGCACACACTTACATACTGAAAGAGCTCTTTTGTGACTGTTCTCACTGGTAGGTTGTACCACTGGTATGGGCACCTCTTTTTTTGCTGCCCCTGGCAGCCATTTGTGCTTGTACCCATTGTATATAACCAGGAGGAAATTCCAAGACGAATGTAAATGAAATGATACACAGCCATACCTCCATCTAAGAACAGTCCTGTTAACGAATGATTTGGGCAACACACTCTGCAAAACAGGAAGTAGGTGTTCTGGCTAGCGAACTTTGCCCCAGAAAACGAACAGAATCTGACTGGTGGAAGGCTCCGGCGGCAGGAAGCCTTACTGGGGAAAGCTTGCCTCGGTTTAAGAACATTTTCGGTGTAAGAACGGACTTCTGGAATGAATGAAGTGCCTTAATAGCCAAGAGGATTTTGTTTTGCTTGTATTATTTATTCAAAATAGTAACAAATTTTCAAGCATGTATATATAACCTGTGGCCCTTAAATAAGCAACAGGGACCATCTGGTCCTTCAGATGTTTGAACTGCAAGAGGCACAGTCTGCATTGTCTTTCAGGCACCTGCTGAAGACTATTCTCTTTTGAGAGGCCATCCAAATGGAGATCTTTTATTACATTGGCCAGGAAATTGTGTCTCTATATGCCTTTGAAAACATGTACCGGTATGTATAAATATTTTTATTACACTTGGTAACTGAAGGTATGTGAAGTTGTCATCCTATGTGCAATCGTTTTAATGGCTTTTCTGTATGCACTTGCTTTGTATACAGTTCTTATTGTGAATTCACAGAGTCCTCGAACTGGAAGTGATATCAAAGGGTCATCTAATACAACTCCTTGCAATGCAGGTATCACATTCTCTTTGAGATGCTTCACAGCAAGAGGTTTATAGATGAAATCATCAGCATCATCAGCATCTCCCATTAACCCTGACCATTGGCCAAGTTGGCTGAGTCCAACAACAATGGGGCAGGTTCCCCATGTCTGAGATAAAGACTAATTGTTTAGTCTAAATCCTCTTCCTTGTAATGTGAACCCATTGGATCAGGTCCTACCCTCTGATGTGACAGAAAAGAAGCTCGCTGAATCAGGTATGTGTGTGGTGCCTTCCATGCCACTCCCCCCCGCCCAACATGACAAGGAACCATTGGTGAGCACTATTTGGGTTTGGTCTGTTAAACAGCTACAAAATCCAGCTAACCGTTACCTCATCCAGCCCACATTTTACCAGCTTCTCCACAAGAACATAATGAGGGACTTCATCAAAAGCATTACTGAAATCAAGAAACACTACATCCACAGCGTTCTCCCAATTGACCAAGCAGGAGTGGTGCCAGGATGGATAGGGCAATGCCAAGATGAGTGGTCCACTGGATGGCCTTCTGCTTGAGGTGGGAGTGGTCCTCCCACCTGACCTGAGCCTAGAGGGGTAGCCTCTGTTGTTGATTCCCTCCCTGTGGCTCAGTCTGTTGGAGCACTTTTCCTGGAAGCCTCCAGCAATGACAATAAGGTCAGGAGCAGCTGACCAGAACATGCAGGTGCTTGCAACAAATTAGTGTTGAGCTCTATAAAACACATGGACCCAATTACTAGAACAGACTTATTATGGGACCTGAACAGTACAGGTGGCAGATGATGGCGGTGAATTATCAGATCGCGATTGCACTTGCCAGATAAATTTAGTGGCACCCTGTTCTCCAAATAAGCAAAAATGGAAGGCAAAACTCTTGGAGAACCTCATTCCCACCCACCCCAATATCAAGGAAGTGTGAAGTTGAGTAATTCTTGTTCTCGGTGTTCTGAAAAGGGGCTTTAGCTCCTGTGCTACAACAGCAGAGGTTTAAAAGTCCCATGAATCACTCTTTAATGTAGTCTTCTCCAACCTGGCGCCCTCCAGATGTTTGGGGAGACAAGTCCCATTAGCCCCAACCAACATGGCCAAGGATGGTGGGAGCTGTCACCCCCAAAATCTGGATGGCATTAGGTTGGGGAAGGCTTCTTTAATGGGACACTATATTTAAAGCTCAGAAAAGATTTCTTTAAACTCTTAAATGTGTCCAATACTCCAGGTATAGCCAACATGATGCTTTCCAGATGTTTTGGGTTTCAGGCCCCATCAGCTCCAGCTGGCCTGTCTAGTGGTTGTGGATGATGGGACTTGCAGCCCACATCATCAAGAGGGTACCAAGTTAAACATGTTTATAGATTTTAATATCTATATGAAGCCACTGGGAGAGATCATCAGGGGGTTTGGGCTGGGTGTTTATCAGTATGCAGATGACACCCAACTCTACCTCTCTTTTAAATCAGAACCAGTGAAGGCGGTGAAGGCCCTGTGTGAGTGCCTGGAGGTGGTTGGAGGATGGATGACGGCTAACAGATTGAGGTTGAATCCTGACAAGACAGAAGTACTGTTTTTGGGGGACAGGGGGCGGGCGGGTGTGGGGGATTCCCTGGTCCTGAATGGAGTAACTGTGCCTCTGAAGGACCAGGTGCACAGCCTGGGAGTCATTTTGGACTCACAGCTGTGCATGGAGGCACAGATTAATTCTGTGTCCTGGGTGGCTGTCTACCAGCTCTACCTGGTACGCAGGCTAAGACCCTACCTGCCCACAGACTGTCTCACCAGAGTGGTGCATGCTCTAGTTATCTCCCGCTTGGACTACTGCAATGCACTCTACGTGGGGCTACCTTTGAAGGTGACCCGGAAACTGCAATTAATCCAGAATGCGGCAGCTAGACTGGTGACGGGGAGTGGCCGCTGGGACCACATAACACCGGTCCTGAGAGATCTGCATTGGCTCCCATTACGTTTCCGAGCACAATTCAAAGTGTTGGTGCTGACCTTTAAAGCCCTAAACGGCCTCAGTCCTGTATACCTGAAGGAGCGTCTCCACCCCCATTGTTCAGCCCGGACACTGAGATCCAGCACCGAGGGCCTTCTGGCGGTTCCCTCATTGCGAGAAGTGTGGTTACAGGGAACCAGACAGAGGGCCTTCTCGGTAGTGGCGCCCACCCTGTGGAGACCCTCCCTTCAGATGTGAAGGAAATAAGCAGCTATCCTATCTTTAAAAGACATCTGAAGGCAGCCCTGTTTAGGGAAGTTCTTAATATTTAGTGCTGTATGGTTTTTAACACTTGATTGGAAGCCGCCCAGAGTGGCTGGGGAAACTCAGCCAGATGGGTGGGGTATAAATAATAAATTATTATTATTATTATTATTATTATTATTATTATTGATGGCCATAAGAACTTCCCATTTAAGCATCTGCTAATCTTTCTTATGTTTGTAGCTAGAAATATATTGGAAAACAGCCACTAACTTACCAAGGTGGCATATCAGTGGTAGTCAGGACAGTCACTTGGAAGCTTGGGAGTGTTACTGCTCCCTTGTGAAGCAAGAGCTGAGAAGTCAGGCCCCTTCTTCTGCTGTAGCCTAGCCTTATATTAGGCTACAACAGACAAAGAAAGAGAAGAGATTCAGGGTTACCATCACTCCTCCCTCCATCAACTGCTACCTGACAGCAGATATGCCCTCAGGCTATAACAGAGGGAGGAAAAGAGATGCAGGGTGAGGCCAGCAACACTGGGCTCCACCTCTCCTAGCAATTTTCCACCCTAGATGGTCCTTAGAAGAATATGAAATTGGAAACTTGTACTGAGTTCACTTATTTCCTCTTCCCTCCCAATTCATTTTCCTTTTGCGCCATGTCTTTTCACCTAAGGACAAGGGCTGTCTTGCTTGTAATGCTTTGTGAGTTGCTATTGTTGTTGTTGTTTCAGCTGAAGAATGGGATAAAAACTCTTGGTTTGACAAAATAAATAATTTGATCTCCCAATGTTGAGCCCACACCATTGATTTCAGGCCACAACCAGCATGGGTGAGGATGAAGAATCTATCGTTATCCCCAACCCTTGCAGGGAATGAACAACAGACTGGTCTTGAGCCATATTGATATGTATGGCAAAAAGCTCGGACGCTGTCAGGCCTTGGGGGGCACTAGAAGTCACCCTCCTGGTCCTGCTCTGACTGCTTTGCTGCTTTGTTTTCAGATCTTTGCTTTCAGAATTTGGAACAGCACTGGCTGTTGTTAGGAGATGACTGATGTTAACATTGGTAGTTATTCTTGTACAGGGAAGGTTAATTGCATCTCACGCCTGGAGGCACTGGGTAATCACCACAAGGACCAGCCAAGATCCGTTTTTTTGCCTTCGCTCAGCATTTTGTAACATGTGAAATGATGTGGTGTCTCCAATGCCCTCAAAAAGTACCAGGCCCTCAGCGCAGTGGGTCTGTGGGTCTCTTCTGGAACAGTGAAGGCAACATTTCCACACTTTGGAAAACTTATGCTGGCCTGGTCCAGTTCTGGCTTGGAGCTGACTTGTGACATTTTGAGCTCATGCACACAGTCTGATTTTTTCTTTTATGCTTATTGCCCCTGGAGAGAACTGGGAAGGGCAATTCAAACAGCAGGACTGTATCATTTCCCTTCTTTGCCTTGCCTGGCTCATGAAATTTCACCTCCCGCTTTGCGGAAGGCCGTAATTGATCTGGTCCTTCGCAGAACTTGTCCAGCTTGCAATATTGAGCTGAGTTATGAAGTGAGCACCATCCCCTACCCAGAAATTCTCTTCCAGTTCATATTGCAAAAGAGCACCAATACCTCCCCCTCCGACACAATTAAGCCTGGCAACAACAGCATCTTAGGAAACCTGGGAAATGTAGTTTTCAAGTTAAGAAACAAAACCCAGTTTCAAATAATTTTATTTGTTCATTGCATTTATGTATATCCCACCTTTTCCTCCAAGGAGCTCAAGGAGGTGTACATGGTTCCAGACCCTGCAAGTGTTTCGATTTTCCAGGGACAGCCTGGAAATACAGAAGCTGTCTTGGTTTCTGATTTAAGCTTTTGTTTGTCCTTATTTTCACTGGAGACATGTTGGAGGGTATGTGGTTCTCCCCCTCCTCATTTAATCCCCACAACAGTCCTGTGAGGTAGCTAAGGTTGACAGGTGGTGACTGGCCACAAGGTCACCCAGTGAGCTTCATGACTGAGTGGGGATTCGAACCCTGTTCTCCCAGGACCTACTCCAATACTCTAATCACTACACCACACTAATTTAACTTCTTGTAAGGCCTATCCAGCGGGACGTGGGTAGCGCTGTGGGTTAAACCACAGAGCCTAGGGCTTGCCGATTGGAAGGTCGGCAGTTCGAATCCCCACGACGGGGTGAGCTCCCGTTGCTTGGTCCCTGCTCCTGCCAACCTAGAAGTTCGAAAGCACGTCAAAGTGCAAGTAGATAAATAGGTACCGCTCCGGCGGGAAGGTAAACAGCGTTTCCATGCGCTGCTCTGGTTCGCCAGAAGCGGCTTAGTCATGCTGGCCACATGACCCAGAAGCTGTACACTGACTCCCTTGGCCTATAAAGCGAGATGAGCGCCGCAACCACAGAGTTGGTCACAACTGGACCTAACGGTCAGGGGTCCCTTTACCTTTACCTAAGGCCTATCCATGCCATATAACCATGATAATAACCAATGCAATGAAGAAAAAGCCATATAACCAACCAAACCCCTCTTTATATTTGTATTATGATCCTGAAAATCAAGATTATTATTTTTTAAAAAAACCCGTATAGCTATGCATGCTTTTCAAAAGCATGTTATTAACAACAGTTCAAATAATATTGCACTGTCTTCCTCTCAGGCTTAAAAAAAAAACAACTACTGCAAAAGTTTTAATTGGCTCTCTTGCAATGGCTGCTGTTGTGCTTTCCCCCTCCCTGCTGCTATCTTTGTCTCTAATTTTTTAATTGATGATTTCCATCGCTCTTATCTTTCCTGTTAGCTCCTGTAGGAGCATGAACCGCTGAAGGTGGTGGTGTCAGAATTAAGAAGAAATAATAATTTAAAAATGGTCCAGCTTCCAGGGATGGGAGGGGAAATTGGCTCAAGTATCTTTTTAATGTGAACCAGTTTCCTTTGCACTTCCCAAAACAATATGCTGCCCTGTTGGCCCTGATCCATGACAGGGCCTTTTCAGTGGTGGTTCCTCCAGTTGTGAAAAGCACTCCCTAGTGAAGTGTTCCTGTGTTCATCATCATTAAGTTTCGGGTGGGAATTTGAAAATGCTCCAGTTTACGCAGGTGCTTGGTGGCTGAAGAATACTGTTCCTGGCAACCCCAAGATCATCAGATGGAAGAATGTTTTAACCACAACTGCTTTGAGAATGTTTTTAATTCTAATTGGTTTTTAGAATGTTTTAACTGTTTTATAATGTTGTTGCTTTCTTTATAAATTGTGTCTCTGTTTGCCATCCTGCGCTCCTTTGGGTGGGAGATTAGGATATGAATTCAATTTATGGATAGATAGGTAAAGGTTAAAGTTAAAGGACCCCTGGACAGTTAAGTCCAGTCAAAGGCGACTATGGGGTGTGGCTCTCATCTCGCTTTTAGGCCAAGGGAACTGGCGTTTCTCCACAGACAGCTTTCCGGGTCATGTGGCCAGCATGACTAAACTGCTTCTGGTGCAACGGAACACCATGACGGAAGCCAGAGTGCATGGAAATGTCATTTATCTTCCCACCATAGTGGTACCTAGTTATCTATTTGCCCTGGTATGCTTTCAAATTGCTAGGTTGGCAGGAGCTGGGATAGAGCAATGGGAGCTCACCCTGTCGCGGGGATTCGAACTGCCAACTTTCTGATCAGCAAGCCCAAGAGGCTCTGTGGTTTAGACCATAGCGCCACCTGCATCCCCATATAGATAGATAGACAGACAAATGTGAACTGAAATGCAGCTTTCCTTTGGAGCTTGCAGTGCTCCAAATTTTGAGAATGCAGTTCTCTAACCAAAAAATGCAAGCAGGAATGGATTTATTAGGGGAAAGTGCACAAATGCATTGTTTTAGGAGAAATCCCTTGCAATGTGTGCATAATATATATACCTTCATTTGCCCCCTGCCCCAATAAATAGACAAAAAATTGTGTATATTATGAGAAACAGGCACCAAAATGCTGGCAGACTTTTCTTAAAGTTGTAAATGGATGCAGTAATGTGGAAAATTGAATGCACGATTGCAGAAGTTGACAGACTTCTCCGTCCCTGTCTGCAGAAATGTGAAGAACGGACTGAGTGCAAGATTGCGAAAATGGATGGATTTGCCCATCCTTACCTGCTTCCTACAGTGACCCAACAAATGCCTGCCAGAAGCCTGGTGTCCTTATCGCTTTGAGTTTGTTAATAATGGAATGCAAGGGTATGGCAAGGAACAGGTGGCGGCAAGGACAGCTAGTGGTGATCTGAGGACCTCTTAGCCCAGGGCACCCCCTGCTGGAGCAATGAGGCTGTACGAAGACAGGAGTAGCAGAACACCCCCCCTCCCCCTGCCCCTGCTCCCCAGCGTGGGACTGCCCAGGCTCATTCAGTGATGCTGAAGGGAGCATTATGAGGAGACAGAAGAGGCAGCCTGGCTGTTGCTAGGCAGACGTGGAGGAGGTTGTCACTCAGTTTCTGTGTTCTTGCTGCCCCGGTGCCCCCTCGGTTCCTCTTGACACTCCCAAAGCAGCACTCTGGAGTGACACTTGCTGCAGGGGGGAGGGCAGAACCAAACGAAACGGAATGAAATGAAACTCACAAGCAGTAGCAAGCATTGCAATCCCTGGCTACAGTTGCAGCCTGGAGAGCAGGAGCTGAACTTCACCTATGAGGCTAGCTAGGACAGGTAGTATCCAAGGAGGAATGGGACCTGAGATGGGCCTTAGCCCAGTGGTAGGGCATCCATTTCACATGCAGAAGGTCACAGGTTCAATTCTTGGCTTCTCTGGAGATCACTTGCAGCCGAGGAAGATTGTCTTCCATAAACACGGTTTTAACAATGAGTCTTTAAGTGACAGTGGAGGCCAATTCTGGATCCACACGTCCTTCCACTGTGGGGACATTGGTTTCCTGCCGGGAGTTGATCACAGTGTGGATTTGCCTTCCTCTTAGCACATTTCTCCCTTGTGTCCTGAGTTCGAGTGTCTTCAAAGCCCATAGTTCTAGTTATCTGAAGAAGTGTGCATGCACACAAAAGCTCATACCAATAACAAACTTAGTTGGTCTCTAAGATGCTACTGGAAGAATTTTTATTATTATTTTGTTTCAAATCCCATGATGCCTTTGGTAAAGGCTGTTCTCCAACTGGAGCGCTCGCAGGCAAGCGCTTCCCAATTGTTGGCGTTTATATTCCATTTTTTAAAAACTTGCCTCGCAGAATTTGAGACGGGAGTCACAGGTGCAATCAGCTCCACATAGGCTTGGGAGAAACTCCCATGTCAAATTCTGCAGAGTCACTGCCAGGTAGTGTATATTGTACTGAGCTTAGATGGGCCAGTCAGTTTCCTACATTGGGAATAATTTTGTTTCTGACAGGAAGCCACAGGGATGGGCTAAAAGTGTATATGGAAGGGTGTAATTTTCATTAACATATTAATTTTTTCAAATATATATATATATTAAATTTCTATTCCTCCCCAGGGAACACTGGGCTGTGAACAATTGTGTAGCGAAGCAATACAATTAAAAGTAAAATTTAATGAAACATTTAAAAACCAATTACGACCATCTAAATAACACAGTGAAGGAAAGGTAACGATCAGCTCCTGCCCCCTTTTTGCCACTGGATGTCTTCTCCTTGGTGGTTTTTGGGAAGAAGGAGAGGAGAGAGCGCAATAATAAAAAGGATGTTTGTTTTTTGTCCTTAATATTGATCTGATAGATTTTATTTTTTATTGTTTACATAAAAATTAATGTCATGCTGCAGCAAAAAAACCCATGCATTTTGGCTTATGACAGAGTAATCAAAGAAACAAAGGGTTATAAACAGTTTATTATTATTATTATTATTATTATTATTATTATTATCCTTCATCCGCAGAGCTCAGAGCAGTTCACAACATAAAAATTCAATATAAAATACACAATAAAAATAAACCAATAACTCCCCTCCTGTTCCCTCCACTCGTATACATGTCTTTTTAAACATATATACCTATGTAATATAACAGTAAGATAAATGATATAATATACAAATTATATGTTTTTGCATGCAGCAAAATAGATAAAATAGTAAAATTGCAGTAATTGAAAATTGAAAATAATCCAAAATTGTTTGATTTTCTTACATTTAGAGCCCCCATTGCTTAAATTAGGGACCTTTCTGGCTGGGGCTGATGGGATTTGTAGTCCAGCAACATCTGGAGGGCACCTGGTTGACTAATGCTGCCCTGAATGATGGGAGTGAGGACACGGCAATAGAAGGAAGGAGCAACAATGGAAGGAAACAGATTGTTATAATTCTTAACAGATTATTCACCTGCTCTTCACCAGCAGGTCCCATTAAAAATGGTTGAAAGCAAAGTACAGACGCGCATCAGATCATAACAAGAGCTTGCTGGATCAGGCCAATGGCCCATCTAGGCCAGCATCTCATTCTCACAGTGACCAATGGAGAACCCACAAGCAGGATTCGAACCCAAAAGCCCTCTCCCCTCCTGCAGTTTCCAGCAACTGATATTCAAAAGCACTACTGCCTCCAACTGTAGAGGGAGAGAACAGTCCTCATGCTTAGCAGCCATCAATAGCTGTGCCTTCCATGAATTTGTCCAATTTGCTTTTAAAGTAATCCCTTCCACGTCTGTCTCCTGTGGCAGGGAGTTCCACAGTTTAAGTATAAGCTACATGAAGAAGTATTGTCTTTTATCTGTCCCAGGGCCGGATTTAGGTTTGTTGAGGCCCTAAGCTACTGAAGGTAATCGGGCCCTTTATATGTCCAGCTGTCCTTTGTCAACATCAAATGATCACAGTTTTTTGTGTTGAATATATGCCATATGGTAACTTATGGACCTAATAGGTATCTAAAGCCATTTGCACTTAAGAAAACATGTATTTTATCAAAGTAATTGTTGAACTGAAATACAATTAAGAAGAAGTACAGTGGTACCTCGGGTTACATATGCTTCAGGTTACAGACTCCGCTAACCCAGAAATAGTGTTTCAGGTTAAGAACTTTGCTTCAGGATGAGAACAGAAATTTTGCTCCAGCGGCACAGCGGCAGCGGGAGGCCCCATTAGCTAAAGTGGTGCTTCAGGTTAAGAACAGTTTCAGGTTAAGAACGGACCTCTGGAATGAATTAAGTACTTAACTCGAGGTACCACTGTATATTAATAGTGAAACACTTGCTGCATGTAGGTTTTATTTTATTTATTTTTTCTATTATATTTTGGAAATGTACATCCAGTTGTTTTTTCCCCTTTATTTTTTTGGGGGGCCCCCAAGAGAGTGGGGCCCTAAGCTATAGCTTGTTTAGCTTATACGTAAATCTGGCACTGATATGTCCTGAATCTTTCAACGTTCAGCTTCATTCAATGTGCACAAATTCAAGCGTTCTGAGAGAGGGAGCAAAACCTTTCTCTGGCCATTTCCCCCGTGCCATGCATACGTCTATAAATTTCTATCATGTCACCTTTTGCTTCCCTTTTCTCTAAACTACAGAGTCCCAAATGCTGCAACCTTTCTTTGCATGGTCATGAAAAGACGGTGGGCCCTGGAACCACACATCTCAGGTGTCAAAAGCCCAAGAGGTGTGTCTTACTGGCTGAGGCTGATGGGAGTTGCAATTGAACAATATCCAGATTGTTAAGTTGTGGGTGAACATATCAGACGACACAGCGATTCTTCAAACAGCTCTTGTTTATTCAGAGGCCAGAACAGAACTGAACTGAAGGGTTCAGTCAGCCTGCTTATATAGAGCTCCAGTACACATAATTGTAACAACTTTCTAAAACTATCCAATCACTGAACGTCACTTTCAATCCCTTATTTGCATAACTATCTACAGTATCCCCCTGCTGGCCCAGCGTGAGAACTTCAGTACATAACACCCCTCCCCACCGAGATAAGGCGTTAGTTACAATCGTAATGGTTTCCTTATATACAGCACTACACGTAATGGTTCAATTAGGCACAAAAGCATATTGGTTACATTTCACATACTTCCATTAGACCAACAGTATTACATGTCCAACAACATAGTCCTTTAAATACGTTGGGCCCTTGGAAACTCTGCCAGACTGCCGGGGAGCGGTATCCAGGTCCGGTGGGCTGCCCGATTCTTGAAATCAAGTCCCCTGGATCCACTGCTGTGGGTGGAACATCCGCAAGTGGAGAGATACGGGTTCTGCACTCCTGCTTCAAAATTTTCCACTATACTACTGAGATGAAGGACAATCCATCATGCTTCATTTGAAATATGTAAGTGCTCTTATTGAATGCAGGTCCACCCCCCCCCCATAACATTTGCACATTTTTCTCTGGAAATAAAGGCACACCAAAGTTTTGTAGGAGGTTAAGGAACTTTGGGTGGCAGAAGAGGAGCTTGTGTACACAAAGGTGGAATCTCTCTGTTTTCTTCTTGCCAAGGCCACTGTGGAAGGGAGCCTTCAGATCCCTGCAGAGACAGTGAACCGCCAGGCCGGGTAAAGTATTTAATGGTTCTGAATTTATTTGCATCAATAAATACATGACAAGGTAACAGTCAAATAAATACTCATTAGCACTCATTACTCCACTTTAATTATGAGAGCTGGGTGTAGGCAATCATTTCCTGCTAAGGCAGCATTAAATGAATTTTATTATTATTATTAAATGAAATGCTTTTCAGCTTCAAGCTAGGTGGGGCTCAGAGCAAGGAGGCACATGGCAGGATTGGACCAGAGACCTGCATGCAGAATGGAAACTAGGTATGGGCAAA
The DNA here is from genome assembly GCF_964106645.2 of Podarcis pityusensis. Taxonomy (NCBI): domain Eukaryota; kingdom Metazoa; phylum Chordata; class Lepidosauria; order Squamata; family Lacertidae; genus Podarcis; species Podarcis pityusensis. Next base: position 20,547,239 of record NC_138033.1, read on the forward strand.
TCTATCTCTTTCAATTTCTCTGTTTCTCATTTTTTCCCATTCTTAAATTCCGTTCTCCATCATTTAATATCAGTTTGCTGTTTGTTTTGAAGTCCTCATGAAAATTAATGGGTATTTTAGCACCATTTTCTTGTAACCTACACATTTTTTTCTAAGCAATTTTCTCTAATATGCACATCTTTGCAAAAAAATCAAAAAAATCATAATACAATGCATTTTGTATACTTCCCCCACCACGAACATATGCATTTTTATGTGCACTTTACTCTAGTATGTGCATTTTTTTAAAAAAACAAAAAACAAAAACACATTACTTGGCTGAAGAACCACCTTGCAAAATTCAGAGAAGCACACATTTCAAAGGATGTTTCAGTTTTGGTTCACATCTTTCTCAGAAAGTACAAATTAGGTACGCTCACCTTTAAATGGACAATGATGAGTGGTCAGAGGGAGAAGAGGAGATGTTGGGTAGTAGGGCTTAGTGAGCTGGGAGAGTTTGCAGCAGAGAGAAGTCCAAAATCAGAGTCAGAAGCTGAAGCTGGCAAATGGGAGGAGGGAGGCCAAGAGGTAAAGATGAGTCAGGCTGGGGAAGAGACATGGGTGCCTCCCCCTCCTGCTGTGACCAGCTCCCCTCCTCCCCGACTTCCAGAACCAGGAGAGGGCTGACATGGGTGGAGCAATGACAGGCTGCATGAAGGTGCAGTCTCCGATTACTTGGGGGGGAAACCCTGGAGAGGAGTGGACTTAGATGGCTGCGGGGAGGTGGGGACTTTCAGTCTCAGCAACTGATTCCTAGGGTAATACCTACTGGGGGTGAGCTGCTGTGCTCATTAGGCCCTGACACATTGCCAAGTTTGTGAAGGTCGTGTTTTTGCTAACAAAGAGTTAACTCCAACCTGAACGAATTGATTTACTGCCTGCTTACTCTTTCATGGACGCGGGTGGTGCTGTGGGTTAAACCACAGAGCCTAGGGCTTGCCGATCAGAAGGTCGGCGGTTCGAATCCCCGCGACGGGGTGAGCTCCTGTTGCTCGGTCCCTGCTCCCTCCAACCTAGCAGTTCAAAAGCACGTCAAAGTGCAAGTAGATAAATAGGCACCGCTCCAGTGGGAAGGTAAACGACGTTTCTGTGCACTGCTCTGGTTTGCCAGAAGCGACTTAGTCATGCTGGCCACATGACGCGGAAGCTGTACACCGGCTCCCTCGGCCAATAAGGCGAGATGAGCGCCACAACCCCAGAGTTGGTCATGAATGGACCTAACGGTCAGGGGTCCCTTTACCTTTACCTTTACTCTTTGATAGCTAGAGTCCTCTATGCATCCAGCTGTAGATGTAGGCAGGAGCCTGGTCCAGACTTTCAGTGACTGTGTCGGTGGAAAAACCTGGTTCCATGATGCTGCAGCCCAGCCTTTGCCAACATGGCACCCTCCATACGTTTTGAACTATGACACCCACTAGCTCCAGCCAGCCCCCTTTGGAATAATTTTCAGAAACTGTGACTCAGGTAGGTTGGCATTAAAATCCTAACCAGATCAAATCACTCTCTGCCTCCCTCCTGGAGCGGCTGCATGTGCCTCAAAGCTAGGGTTGCCATATTTTGAAGAGCAAAAAGAGGACACTATGGCACCATGACGGGCATTTAAAGCAAATAAATGCAATTTGTCTCAAATTTTACCCCTGAAAAAGAGGACGTGTCCTGGAAAATGGAGGACACATGGCAACCCTACTCAAACCTGCCGACCAGGATAATGCTGCCTGGCTGGAAGTTGGATGTGCTCCTGGGGCTGCTTGCATGCAGGCCAAGACGAGCCCCAGCCCTTTGCCCTGGAGCCAGCTAAGAGCACTCTCAATCTGATCCGAGAGCAACTGAAGCTGCAGTTACCGATGCCCAGGAGATTTGATGGCATTTTCTTGGAAGCAAATGCCAGCGCTCCTCGACACTGACTGTTAACAAGGCGTGTGCACCAGACTGTGCTGGTCGTTCCTCATTACCATGCTCTCTCTCTCTCTCTCTCCTCCCTCCTCCCTTCCCGCTTCCTCCAAAGGCAAAGCTAGATGCTGTACTCATCTCCACGGAGGGATGAGAGTCCATAGGCCAGGTGCAGCAGCAGAGGTCCCCTGCTTGGCATAATAGCACTCAGCACATTTGTGATGCTGAGGGTGAACGAGGGAGGGAGGCAGGCTCGGCTGCCCAACTGTCAGCTGCCTCCCGACCAAGAGCAATTGTTAAAATTGCAAGATAAGAGCAGGGAGGGAGCAATTAAGACGGATGCCTGGCGCTCGCAAAGGACTCGTTCTCCAGCTGTACAATGCCCTGAACAAAAGGAGAAGGAGCCTGTTGCAAGCATCTCACGGGCAAAGTTGCGCTCAGGAGTTCAGCAGCAGCAAGACAGCACCCGGGCCTTCTCCAAGGTTCCTGCCCGTGGCCAGCCAGGGGAGTTGTAAGACATGGGTTGTACAGGGCAGACAAGGGATAATCCTTTGTTCCTGCATGATGAGATTACAAGCAATACCGCACACCCTCACCACCAATGGCCCCAACAGAGCATCCACAAAAGAACATCCCCACCCCATTCTTCTCCCCCTAACCCGGGACCTGGGAGTGAATCCTCAGTTAGCAACTACTGGACAGCCACTTTGCTCCCTGCAAAATTCTGCTAATTCGAGAGAATGGGAGAAAGATGGAGAAGAAGAAGAAGAGTTTGGATTTGATATCCCGCTTTATCACTACCCGAAGGAGTCTCAAAGCGGCTAACATTCTCCTTTCCCTTCCTCCCCCACAACAAACACTCTGTGAGGTGAGTGGGGCTGAGAGACTTCAAAGAAGTGTGACTAGCCCAAGGTCACCCAGCAGCTGCATGTGGAGGAGCGGAGATGAGAACCCAGTTCACCAGATTACGAGTCTACCACTCTTAACCACTACACCACACTGGAGACACACACCATCGGATTTACCCCCCCCCCCAAAAAAATGGAGCTGCCGCTACTGTCAGGAACGCTCCAGCTATGTTGACATGATTCCTTAATTGCAGGGGGTTGGACAAGATGAGTCCATTCCAACTCTATGATTCTATATGCCCACGCGCTGTCCAGTCTCACTTCCCCCAAAGCAGGGCAAGAAATAGCCCATGAGTCCCTTACTCTTCCCTCCGCTTGGCACTCAAGGTTCACGCAGCACCACTGGTCAGGCCCTGGACTGACAAATGGCAAGGAGTGGGCAACACCATCCGGACTCATCCCATGAACAAGAATAACAGGATCTGAACTGACTTCTGTAGCAAAGGGATCACAGATTTAGGATGAGTCCCTTGGGCTTGCCTGTGGCCAGATGAAAAATACAGCATATGTCTAGCTACACATGTATCAGAAGGAAGTCATAGAATCCACACTGTTATTATTTTATTTTATTATTTCATTACATTTCTATGCTGCCTTTTCCTCCAGGCTCAAAGTATGCTCACAACAGCCTTGCCAGGGAGGTTATGCTGAGAGAAAGTGACTGGCTCAAGGTCACCCAGTGAGCTTCATGGCTGGGTGGGAATCCGAACCCTGGTCTCCAAGGTCATATTCCAGCACTCTGTTACAACACACTGGCTCTCACATGGTTGATGCGGACTGTGTCATTCTAAGCTGCAGGTAATGTGGGAATGTTCAGGGATGCAGGAGAGGATATATTGTCTGATTATATCCTTATCCAACTTGTGTTAACAAGTTCCACAATTTCAGCAGAGTAACATTCCCCTTTATTTTAAGTTTGCAGCGGCTGCGTTTGCTCAGGCTCGCTAAAGCCTCTGTAATAATTATTCTGGTAATTTCCCCTTATTCCCTCATAAAATACAAGAGACGACACAGTCTTTTACAAAAGTATAAAAAGAGTTTACTCACATTCTGTTCACAATCAGATCCCAGAAGGCAGACTTAGCTTAATGAAATAACATACACTTGGAATCTATCTCTTAAGAAGACAGTCCCTTTGTCCTCTTATTTGCATACATCAATTGCTATAAGAAGTGCAAGGAAGCACAATGGAGAGGTCAAATCCAGACATAAATCTGTATTTCCTACAGTATGAGAATCTGTAGGCTGTCTATGTTATTGGTCCAGTCAAACTTTTTTGGGGGGGTTAAATATTTTTTTAAAAAATTAAATTACAAAAGTCCAATATAATCTATATTATATCAATACTGCTTAACCAACACACCACACTGGCTCTCAGTGTAATGCCTTTTGCTTGTCTGGGTGGATGTAAAGAGATAGGGGTGGCCTACTGTACAAAGGTAAATTTATATTCATTGCTCCACCCACTTTTGTGTCTGACCCCACCAATCACGGACATGTGGCCTAGAAGGGACATTTGCCTAGAAGGGAATGTGGTCCCCTGGCTGAACAAGTCTCCACACCCCTGTAATTAAGAAAAGTGGGCAGGTTGTGAGAAGCCCAAGGTCAGTTTATGATATTTGAAGGGATTTGAACTGAGCTCTTACCTGACTGTACTCTGACCAGCTGTGGGGAGAGCAGCATCCCTATGTTGAGAGGCGAGGGAAAGGGAAGAAGGAATTTACAGTTCGCTATCAGGGCAGCCATAACTCTGCCATTGAATCTGGCCAGACAAGAGGGTTTGCTCACCCCCTTACCTTCCCCTTGCAGTTTTCAGAATCTGACAACTGGCAAAGCGTGAAAAGTTCAGAATTGCTGCTCGGGAGATGTAAGTGTCTGCGAAACAAAGTGTCGTCAGGGCGCCGGCGAGGACCTGGCGTGTGCCTCGGCCAATCTTGCTTGCAGCCTGAAAAGGTCACCTTTCAGTGCAGATGCAGCCACCTTGTACCCCTGAGGTGGGCGACTGAAATCTCACACCTCCTAATGAGGTGACCTTCGCGTTGGGGAATGCATTAACTTCTCCTGGAGGAGAGACAATAGGCCGGAGCTAGCAGATGTCTCATTCCACCTGGATTCAGGGCTGTGCGAGATGTCGGGCACGCGCTAAGAGATAATTTCAAGGAAGCCCTTTAGATCTGCCCTTGTTTTAGCATTTGCAAAATAGTAAAGCAGAATGTTAATAAACACACATCAGCACGAGAATTGCCATAAGAAGATCACAATCGAGGCTTTTATTATTGTGATTACTATTGGTATTATTTCAATGTATTAGTGAGGCGACTAATAAGGAGTCTCCGGGAGACTTGCAAATTTTTAAAAGCTTAAAGCATAATAACAATAGGAAAAAAAACCAATGAATTGCAACAAAATAACCTATAAAACAAGCCCAATAAAACAGCAGCAAAAATGTGGGCTGGTTTGAAGGTCCTCTGTGAAGCAGTGAATCTGGTGATGCAATTTAGCAGGAATGAATTATGAGCAAAGTTTGCCCAAAATATGCCCTCCCAGACCCTTAACACCCAAGCAGAGGCACAAAAAGTCTTTCCTCCATTTTGCCCACCTGTCAGCCCTTTAGGATAGGCCAGGCTGTTAGAAAATGACTAAATGAAAGTCGTTTTGAGTGGTCCATGGCTGATATGAACCCAGGCCTCCCCCCTGCCGCCTCTGACATGCTGTGGAAGGGAACTCTATAAAGCAACAGTAGCAAATGGGATGCCTTCCAGATGCATTTGAATGACATCTCCCACCATCCTAGTGGTCCTGTTGGCTGGATCTGATAGGAGCTGATGTCCAGCATGCATTGGATACCCCTGGAATAAAGCAAGGGTGCATTGTGTGAACAACTCTGACTGCCATTTTAAATAAGTAAAATAATAATAACAATAATAATCATTTATTTATACCCCGCCCATCTGACTGGGTTTCCCCAGCCACTCTGGGCGGCTTCCAGCCAAATACCAAAAACACAATACAGCATCAAACATTAAAAAACTTCCCTAATAAGAACACAAGGAGAGCCTGCTGGATCAGGCCAATGGCCCATCTAGGCCAGTGTCCTATTCCCGCAGCCTGTGTGAAGTTTGCAATCAGGATTCATGCACAAGAGCACTCTCCCCTCCTTCATTTACCAGCAACTGAAATTCAGCAGCATAGGCATCATGACTAGTAGCATTCAGTTGCCATCTCCTCCATGAATTGGTCTAATTCTCACTTAAAGTCATCCAGGTTGGTGGCCATCACTGCTTCCTGTGGCAGTGAGTTCCGCAGTTTAACTATGCACTGCATGAAGAAGTGCTTTCTTCTATCTGTCCTGAATCTTCCAACATTCAGCTTCATTTCTATGTGTTATGAAAGGGGGAGCAAAGATTTTCTCTGTTCATTTTCTCTATGCAGTGCATACTCTTTTATGAACTTCCATTGTGTCACCTCTTCCCTTTTGAATTTGAGGAATGGAGAGAGAAGGATCTGGTGGCAACTTTCTCAAAAGTGTCACTTCACAACGTCCTGTCATTTGCCCTGTGACAGCTCCCAATTGAACGGGACTGAGGTTTCTAAAAGGTATGAAGACTAGGGATGGAAGAATCCGTCAGTTTCATACCTCACATTTTCCCAATCTTAAATTTTCTCTGCACTTTTCATAAAAAGATTCGTCAGCATTTTAGTGCCAGTTTCTTCCAATAAACACATTTTAATGCAGTTTTGACAAATGTACACATTTTTGTAAGCAGTGTTGCCCAGCATAATACATTTTGTGTGGTTTTTTCACTGATAATATGCATTATTATGCACACTTTCCCCTAATATTTGCATTTTTAAAAACTTTGGTTGGTTGATGAACTGCATTGCAAAATTCAGGTAAGTGCAAATTTTGAAGGCTGCCTCTGTTTCAGTCAAAGTTCCATCTTTAGACGTGTACTGAATTGAATTTTACCTCCATCCCTAATGAAGACTTGTTTCAGAGAAATGCAGTTATGAGTGACTAAGGTGTACTCCTTTGGGTGATGATGTATATGAAAGGAGGAGAGAGAGAATGAGAGACCACAGCAGCCGCTGCATCAAATGGTACCTTATTTAATCTTCTGGATAAAAAGGAATAATGAAAGCAGATCCTTAAGATGAATTGCCTTCATCTAGCCATGTGGCGTTTGATCATTGCTGATGTTTTACAAGGAGGTGTATGCTTGAATTACCAGTAAAAGAGGTGAAAGAGTTGAAGATTGCAGAAGGTTTCTCCCTTGGCGACCTGGATTTTCCATTCAAAGTTCTTAAAAAATAAAAAAAGGGTATTGTGCTGCTGGCTCTAACTTGTGGGTAGTTTGCAAAATCAAGCTATCGAGGAGGTCCTCAAGGCTGTATTATAATAACCAGTAATTTCTCCACTGTGGCTGCTCTCAACTCCATCCTCTTCCCTTCTAGTGACACAAACACCGAAAAAGTCCTCTTATACCCTCCAACAATTCCTACGTACCAAGGAACAGTCTTCTTTCCTGGGGATCGGAATCCTATTTCACTTTATTTATTTATTTGCCGCATTGATATCCTGCCCTTTAGCCCAAATGGCTCTCGGAGCACATTCCAAATATCAGCACTAAGATGGTCCCCGCACTCAGGCTCCCAGCGTAAATGCAGGACACAAGAGGAAAAAGGAACAAGAGGGGTGAGGAACAAGGAAGCTTTAGCACAAGTCCTTCGACTTTCAGTACCTATAATGCAATTATATACCGTATTTTTCCGTGTATAAGATGCCCCCATGTATAAGACATTTTTTAAAAAACCCAAAATTAAGGGGCAGGGGAGGTCACTTCTGCCAATCGCTCACCCACCTGCCTGCCACTGCCACTCGCTTGCCACAGACAGTGCTGATTGCACACCTTGCCACAGCTGCCAATCGTCTACCTGCTTGCCACCACCAACAGCCCACCCGCCTACTTGTCGCAGCTGCCAATCGCCTGCCCAATTGCTGCAGCCACAGCCAAACACCAGCAGGCTTGCCACAGCTACCAATCACCCGCCCAATCGCTGCTGCCAATCTCCGGCTTGCTGCTGCCATTAACCTCACGTCCCCCCTCTGCATTCATTATCTGTGTATAAGGCAACACCCAATTTTTGCCTGTTTTTTTAATAGCAAAAAGCATAGTCTTATACATGAAAAAATACGGTAGGTTCTGTCTGTCTCGTCCTTGATTCGGAGCCACCACCCCCATGGAAGCACTCCCTCCCACTTCGGATCTAGTAGCAGAGCAGGTGACAATGTCCAGGCCAGGGGGACAATGCCACTCCTGCAATAATAATAATAATAATAATAATAATAATAATAATAATAACAATAATATTTATACCCCGCCCATCTGGCTGGGTTTCCCCAGCCACTCTGGGTGGCATTCAACAGAATATTAAAATACAATAATCTTTGCATTTTTTTCCTCTGTGTGTGTCTTTTTTTTTTTTTAGTCTAGGATCCACTACTCTCCTTCCACTGGACCAAAAACCAGACACGGTGATGCCATTATTTATCTGTGGGTTTGTTGATTGGATATCTATCCTGCCTTTTGATCCGAAAGCATCCTCAAGTCAGGGTTCCTAAAATGATGTGATTCAATTATTTGGCTCGGCTTGGAGACCAGCTGCCACTTGGCTCATTTCCCTCCACTGCCATCTTTCAGCTGCTATTTCACCTGGCGGCAACCGAGGGACAAGTGGGACAGCAGGGTCCTTTCCATTGGCTCAGCTAGGAGAGCACCTGCCATTTGGCTTCTCCTCCTCTTGAACTGATTCCATTGAAGCTGGCTATGATAGGGTTATTCCACGTCTTCCCCTCCAGTCCCCTTCTCCTTTCATGTCATTTCTTTCAGAGTGCAAGACCGTGGTCATGTTTTCAATTGGAGTGTTGTGTTTGGTACATTTCAGACTGATAAAAAAACAAGCAGCAACATATCGCCTCTTCCCCCTAGGACTGTAGATCTTTGAGGAAGATGCCAGGGAGAACAGTTAGACCTCAAGAGGAGCTGCTGAGCAATGGCAGTCACAATCTGTTTAATAACATGCCCTGCTTCAGAAGTGCATGACAAACTATTGTTTTCAATCAGTTCCTGCAACTGTTCCTATAGCTGTGGTTCAATGTGCTGCAGTAAGCATGTGGATGGTGAGAGGGAAGGGGGAAGTTCTTCTCTGGCTTGGATATTAATCCATGCTAGAGAAGACTATGATAAGAGAGAATTAAAAAGATGGGAAGCAGTCTTAGACAGAGTCAGTATTGCAGATATCATTATTGCCCAGCAGGAAGCAACTAGATGCATAAAAATTTACTCCTTTTGGAATAAAACATTGTACAGGCCCATAAATTTGATTCAAAGCTTTACTTGCAGAACTTTCTTCAAAACAGAACAACAAACAGTAAATGATACACACAAACAATTCCATAAGATCATGTGCATGTTCAGCACAGGCACAGCATAAAACAACAACTTTAAACAAAACTCTGTCTCTCTCCAATTCCAGCCTCCATTGCAGCCGGAGGTTGTGTGCTCCTGGAGTGAGCCATTTACACATCCTCCTCCCATGGAGCCCAGGGAATGAAAGACCAAAGGCAACTGCCTTCAAAATGGTGATTTGCAATTCAATGCCTCTCATGTGAACTAAGGTTAAACATCTCTTCGGAGCTAGCAGAGAACAATAATAGTTAATTATCAGCCCATCAAGGTGCTTAGCCAGCTCTTCTTTAGCGTCAGTGGAATCTTCCAACTAAATCCTTTCAGCAATACACGTAGGCATTCTCCATTTCAGTGTGAATTAAACCATTATACTTAATGGTCAGGCCACTGAGTCATCTACTTCCTTGACTGGCAATGGTTCTCCAGGGTTTCAGACAAGAGTCTTGTGATGTGAATTGAACCCAGTACTTTTTGCATTCTAAGTGCATCTTCCACCAGGGTTCTTCAGTGAGGCTAGTGCTACGAGCTCCAAATCTTTTTCTTGAAACCCAGATATGGCGAGCTTTGCCAGCAGTGCAACATTTTAGATTTAGAAGGGATCCCAGCATTGTCTGACTTGTCCAGGAGCAGATATGGGCTTCTTAAAAAGTCATGGATCATTTCCCACTTTTTCTTCCAGCCCCAGAGATGAAATGAGGGTTTTCAACTCCCTGAGCCCTGTCCTCTGCCGCCTTCATTTCCTCACAGATATAGCAAAGCGCCATCCATTTCTAGAACCCGATTAGCATTTCCATTGTTGCATGACTCTCTGAAAGAAGTAGCAGCTAAACGAGCCAGTCAGATCGTGCTAATTTGCATGTTAATGAAGCCCATAGAGCACAGCCCATAGAACACAGAGAGGCTGGCAGAGGGGAACTGGTACGGATGGATCTATACAATGCAGCCTGCCTATGTATTAGGGGAGGGAGGGGGGAAAGGGCACATTCTTCAGACATACAGATTGCTAAGTAGACAGACGGACAGATGGCTTACCGAGGCAGGATAGTGGATAGAAGAAGCTCTACTTTTCCACAGAGAAATGTAGGCAGGAAAGGCAGAAAGGAGCAAAGATTGGAATGCTCAGAAATGAGAAGACTTTGCCATTTTAAAATGCAGCCTGAATGTGACTTTCATCCACAGGCCCCGGCTCAGTCATACAGGGCCTTTGCATGCAGAAGGTTCAATCCCCTGTGTCTCCAGGTAGGACTGAGAACGACTCTCTGGCCTGAAATCCTGCAAATCTTCTGCTACTCAGTGCAGGCAGGACTAAGCTAGATGAACCAATGGCCTAGTAAAGGTAAAGGGACCCCTGACCATTAGGTCCAGTTGTGGCCGACTCTGGGGTTGCAGCGCTCATTTCGCTTTATTGGCCGAGGGAACTGGTGTACAGCTTCCGGGTCATGTAGCCAGCATGACTAAGCCGCTTCAGGCGAACCAGAGCAGCGCCCGGAAACGCCATTTACCTTCCCGCCAGAGTGGTACCTATTTATCTACTTGCACTTTGACATGCTTTTGAACTGCTAGGTTGGCAGGAGCAGAGACCGAGCAACGGGAGCTCACCCTGTCATGGGGATTCAAACCGCCGACCTTCTGATCAGCAAGCCCAAGAGGCTCAGTGGTTTAACCCACAGCGCCACCCACGTCCCATGAACCAATGGCCTAGCAAGGTATAAAGCAGTTTCACCTGCTTCCTGGGGCAGATGAGAGTCGAAATTTCCACAAAATTGTCCCCCTGCCAACGGGGGAGGGGATTTAAAGGGACCCTTTGTGCACTGCTCTGGTTTAAACAAGAAAAAGCAAGTGTCTTGGTTCATATTAGGACTGCCAGGTCAGGAGCATCCCAAATCCCGAGATGTCAGGGTCCAAACATGACAGCAAGAGAGGCCTTTAGTGAGGCTATTGGGGTGGGCCCTGGAGACGGAAGTTAATTGGGAGAGGGAGACAAAGGTCAGAACTGCCCCCCCTCCCAGTGACTGTGCTAGAATTTGTAGCCAGCTCCTTCCAGGGTGAAGTTTGCAAGCTGAATGCAGTTTTGTTATTATTTTTACTTATGTATTAAAGGCACTCTTGCCCACTAAGAGTGTCAAGCTCTCCTCCTGTCACCCAAAAGGGGCCAGGCAAACCTGGAGACTTCAGGCCAGACCCTAATTTATATGTGTATTTTCAACATTAATGTTTACTTGTTGCTAAGAACCCAGCCTCAGCATCAAGGTGAGGCCTTGCAAATCCCTCCCTGTTTATGTAGGCAGAGTTTGCATGTAGCATGTGGAACTCCTGCTGAGATCAATAGGAGAGCATGGGAAAACAATGATCTGATAGAGAGCAATCGCCCTGCACCACAATGCAGGCATTTAGCTCAGAGGATTTCTCCATGGCCTTCTTTGAAGGGCTCCTCCTCTCCTTTTTGTTTTGACGAGTTGCACAAAAGGTTCCCCTGTGAGCTCTTTGGTGACACCCTGCATCTTTCTGCATATGTCCCAGGAGAGAACAAAAGGATTGGAGAAGTGTGTGTGTGTGTGAGAGAGAGAGAGGGGGGGGAGGGCAGGAATGGGCCACTCCTCACACGCACACACAACACAGGCCACCTCTGTTATGCATAAAGTATTTCACCTCCTTATGCTCTGGGCATTATAGCTAAAGTCATGCATGTGTCATTTGAGCACCAGAGATGGTGCTTCATTGGTACCAATGGTGGCTAAAAATGGAGGGTGCAAGTTTCCAAGCCACATATCCACAAGTACTAGTGTTATGAGAGAGGGAGCAAAAATTTTCTCTATCCATTTTCTCCATGCTGCACAATAGTTTTTTCAATTAAAAAAATCCTATATGCTTGACCTATATTATTTGCAATAGCAAAGTCAGGACTGGGGGTGTGTGTAGTTCACATGAGATGGTAAGTTCTTCAAAAGACCACATACTAAACGATGTTTTTAGAAATTAGTTCTGTGACAAAAGCAATATTTAAGATTGCCAGTAATGCTTAAAAAAAGAAAAAGGGAAAGGAAGGAAAAAGTGGTTGCTGATATTGAGTAACAGATGGAAATGCACCCACTTGAAAATAGATTTGAATGTATTATAATTTACTAATAATTACTAAGCCACAGTCATAGAAGCAGTTGGAATGGAGAAATTTGCCTCGCAGGTGTGAGCAAATCTACATGATGCTCTTGAGCCACTGCCAAGACCAGGTTGTTTTTACGGATAAGAGAAGAATTCGGTCCACTTTTCACAGTGGATTGGAACACAGTTCCCAGATGAATTATGTTGTTCTCTACATTTTGCAATGCATTTTTTTGTGCATGAAAACATTTACCTGTATTATATGCAAATGAACTCAATGAACTCAAAATGCATATTTTGTGAGAAGTGTGTATTTTACATAAAAATGAAAATGAACTCAAAATGCATATTTTGTGAGAAGTGTGTATTTTACATAAAAAGTATGCACAGAATGCTTATAATGGGGTGGGAAGAAACAATGGGGTGGAACAGCATGGAACAGCACCCCTGAGGATGGAATGGACCTATAATCAAATGGTGGTTGGGCATTTTATTGTTGTGGATCTATAGACCCATTGCATGAAAAAAGTCTTCACGCAACACATAGTGTGTGAGTTATAGATTTTCAGCATTGGTTGCCAATTTGCTCCCAAGCCCAATTCAAGGTGCTCATTGAGCTTGATATCTCCTGTATGGTATAGGAACTCTGGCCTGGAATTTCTTGGAAAAGAAACCACCAATTATCCCTTATGAGCATGCATGAAGCTGCCTTATATTGGGTCAGATTATTTGTCCATTTAGACCGGTACTGTCTACTCTAACTGGCAGCAGCTCTCCAAGGTTTCAGGCTGAGGTCTTTCTCAGTATGTGCCAGTTGGTCTTATTAACTGGAGATATCAGTGATTTACCTGGGATAATCTGTAAGCAAAGAATGTGCTCTGTCACCGAGCTACGCTTCCTCCTGCTTGTGACAGTCCACATATTCTCATAATCACCTGTATGTAAGTAAATCTCTGGTGGTGACAGCCAGACTGACAGAGTGAGGTTTTGAGCTAGTGGGACGGCGAGGTCTGATCATTTCCCACTAAAAATAAACAAAGAAATAAACAAGCAAACAATATTTGAGCCCTGTCACTGATGCCTAATGGTCTTTTCTAATGATTTCAGTTAAAATCAATCATCAATCAATCAATCAATCAATCAATATTGGAGGTGAGAGGCTGGGCAGTGTTTCTTCTAGTCCTGCTGCAGCCCAGAAATAAAAAGATCCATTTGCCATGCATTAGCTTTGTATATTGGCACTCTCGGTGCTTCACACTATAGAATATCATAAAGCAATGACCTGAAAATAGGCATTTTTTGTTATTATCCCTGTGCCATGGAATGCCCTTCCCACTGCCATATGTGAAGATGCAACCATACGTTCCTTCAGACATATTGTAAAAGATATACCATTTTGCCCAGTCTTTCCCTGAGACATAAGACTGGACCCTGTTTTTATTTGTGTTTATATCTTGAGACATGCAGGTCTCACTACCCAAACACAATGTGTTCTCAAGAAATCGTTTGTTAGGCGAGTGTTCACATAACGAGTTGACAGTCGCCATTGATTCTTATGGAAAAATTTCTAATGCGTTCCTGACCACAGAATTTTGACCCCCAAATGATGAAAAAACTCAGGAAAGCCCTTTGAAACCTTGCAAAGGGTAAACAAAGAAGGAAAAATATGCTCTTTTTTTTGTCTGATCTTCCCTGACCCACCCACCATGGTTTCTTCCTCTTCCCCCTCCCACCATGGTTTCTGGCAAAATGGCTGCTGTGAACCAGCAAACTACAAAAAAGTAAAGCTGGTTTAAGTCTGCTTATTTGTTTACAGTACTACACACTGTTTGGATATCTGAATCTGCCATGTGTATAGTGAGGTTTGGGTACTAATTCCTCATGTTTGGATAAGTGAATTTTCATAGAAGAAGCATTTGGATGTGTATATGCTTAGCATAGTCTTTCTTTGTTTTTATGCAGCATTTTTTTTCCATTATATTGTTTGTTGTTAAGAGTTTATTTAAAAATATGTGTTGTTGTGATTTGCTGGGGTGAGGAGTCGGCCAGGGTGATACCCTGTGCCCCTTCCAAATCTGTGATCCTGTAAAAGGTAAGGTTAAGAACCCCTGGACATCTAAGTCCAGTTGAATTTGACTATGGGGTGTGCCGCTCATCTCGCTTTCAGGTTGAGGGAGCCGGAGTTTGTCCACAGACAGCTCTCTGGGTCATGTAGCCAGCATGACTAAACCGCTTCTGGTGCAACGGAACACCGTGACAGAAGCCAGAGCACATGGAAATGCCATTTACCTTCCCGCTGAAGTGGTACCTATTTATTGTCTCTCTCTCTGTGTGTATCTGCATGGTAAAATGTATAAGAGCAAGCTTGCCAAGGTGGGATGTGGGTGGCGCTGTGGGTTAAACCACAGAGCCTAGGACTTGCTGATCAGAAGGTCGGTGGTTCGAATCCCCGCAACGGGGTGAGCTCCCGTTGCTCGGTCCCAGCTTCTGCCCATCTAGCACATCAAAGTGCAGGTAGATAAAAAGGTATCGCTCCGGTGGGAAGGTAAACAGCGTTTCCGTGCGCTGCTCTTGTTCGCCAGAAGAGGCTTAGTCATGCTGGCCACATGACCCGGAAGCTGTACACTGGCTCCCTCGGCCAATAAAGCGAGATGAGTGCCGCAACCCCAGAGTCGGCCACGACTGGACCTAATGGTCCCTTTACCTTTACCTTTAAGCTTGCCAAAGCATTTTCTTTGTCAAAGGAATGACATTGGCTAGCTCATTAGGCACCATGATTAGTATAACCAAAGAAGTTGCTCTGTACCACAGAATAAATGGACAGGCCTTTCCACCCACTTCATCTAGCTGTTATGTGGGAGAACCAGTGCATTTTTTCCCTAAAAAATAAAATAAAAAATGGTTAGGGGGTACTCTCATTTTCCTACTCATATTGAAATACTGCCCCTCAATGAGGCCAAACTTAGATTCACTAAACGTTTGGGGGATTGCGTCACCCCAGAAAAAAGTACTGGGGAGAACAATAGCCATGTGTGTACCATGTATGTTTCTCCTATGAGGACCAATGGAGGCCAGCATATCAGTCCAGGCCAAAAACCATGTCAGGGAAAAGGCTTAAGCCCTCCTGCTTTCTAGTGTTGCCATTCTAATCAAAACCAGAGCCTCTGCAGCTGCTTTTAATTAAAAATAGAAAGAGCCTCCTGCATCTCATGGCCTGAAGGGTGAAATGACATGCTGTCTTGGCAGATGCACAGTCGCCAGTCTCCTGAGATGATGCTTCCAGGAGAGAATCAGTGGCCAAGGTGGATTTACCTCTAGTGTCTAGCTGATTCTCTTCCCTGTGACCAAATGCCACCCCCAGTCATTTCCCCACCTGCCAGTCTTACTCCCGGCTTCAGAGCCTCACTTTGCAGGCTCATGTGCAGGGAGAACTGACCGGGAGGAAAGGGTTAAGTACCTGGCTGCTGATCCACCCTTGCAATGCTCTTCAAGCCCCTGCAGTTGCCCAGTTATGGAAATGCAACTTTGGGAGTTCCAGGTATTTCCACCATAAGTAGATGTGGATAAGTTACTGTCTGTCAGCCTTTGCTACCTTGTGGTATTGCTGCTAAGACAGGAGAAGAGCCGTAGCACACTTGATATGCTGAATAGTGCTTTTGAAATGATAAATAATGCCAATAAAGCTAATAGCCCTGGGCAAAGAATTTCTCCTCCATTGTTTTGTGTGTGAATATACTTCTCAAAGCAGGCACATACCCCTAGATACAAGCCAGGGGTTAGGAGTTCAGAAGCTATTTAGGTATGTAGGAAGCTGCCTTCTACAGACCACTGGCCCCCCCAGCTCAGTATTATCCACAGGGACTACAAACTGCTATCCAGTGGTTCAAATAGGGTTTTCCTCTTCCCTCCCAGTCCTTTCCCCCTTGTGTGTCGTGTTTTATAAGATTGTAAGTCTGTAGGCACATACTGTCTTATTTTAATCGACTGTACGAAAGCTGCTCTGGGAGCGTTTTTGGTAGAAGAGCAGGGTACAAATGCTCCAAATAGATAAGTAAATAAATAAACAAGAATCTCTTCCCCAGACCTACTAGGGATGCTGGGGATCAAACCTTTTGCTTTCTGCATGCAGAAACATTGCTCCTACCACTGAGCCACAGCTGATTCAAAAGTTCTTCAAAGCATTTATCCAAACTGGTATGGATCCAGTATTGTTATGAATTTGGGGGGGGGGGGAGAGGGCAGATTCCCTCAAAATTCTCAATTTAGTAAATCGTAGAATTTAGCTAATATTTGGAGTATTAAGGGAAGTTGAGTGGTGCAGTCTAAAAATACGGGCTGAGCCAGTTCTCTTGTTCAGGAGATTGGCTGACAGAGGTGGCATCAAAGAACAAAGACAGGTGATGACATGGTCATTACCCTAACAAAAGATGAGACATTTGGCATCAGACAAGAACAAGGGTGGAGTTTCTCCCACAGCTATGTGTTAGCTAGCGAAAGACAGTGGCTGAGTTGGGAGGTGGAAGTTGCCAGGGTTACAGGGGGTGTGGTGTCACCACAGGAAAAAAGATGCTAGTTTTACATTAAGCGTAAATTGTGTTTGGAGCAAGAGTTTTTGGGAAGAAGGAATAATGTTATCATTTAGACCCTGCCTATCTGGCTGGGTTTCCCCAGCCACTCTGGATGGCTTACAAAATATATAAAACATAATGAAGCATCAAACATAAAAACTTCCTGATACAGGGCTATCTTCTAAAAGTTGTATTGTTCTTTATCTCCTTCACATCTGGTGGGAGGGCGTTCCACAGGGAGGGTGCCACTACTGAGAAGTCCTCTGCCTGGTTCTCTATAACTTTGCTTCTCGCAGTGAGGGAACCAGCAGAAGACCCTTGGAAGAGGACCTCAGGGTCTGGGCTGAGCGATGGAGGTGGACTGGGGAACATGGCTGGCATCTGCTCTGGACTCAAATTTGCTGAAGCTCTGAGGGGGAGCAACAAGAGACACTCTTGGGGTGTAATGTTCTGCACTCCTTCCACCTAAACTCCGGTGCAAATATGTGTAGATAAGCCATATGTCTACCTTCTCTGCCGTGCCGCATCCCAAAGAAACACAAACCCTGGTTAAGGGCAGAGCCTGTGGTCTCTTGTTACCACATGGCAGATATTGGGGTGTCCAGTATGTTTAGTCCTGGAAAGCTGCAACATTTCAGATTTAGAAAGGCTTTCAGTCTTATCTGTTGTAAAGAAGCAAGTTGTCTTTCCCCTCGTATTGTCACTTTTTAAAGAGCTTACTGTTGTAGATAGATAGATATATAGATAGATAGATAGATAGATAGATAGATGATTGATAGATAGATGATTGATTGATTGATTGATAGATAGATAGATAGATAGATAGATGATAGATGATAGATAGATAGATAGATATAGATAGATAAACAAACAAACAAACCTAGAGAAACTGAAATAGACAGATAGACCCATCCCTAAACACAGGGATTATGCTTATACATCATTTTTAAAAGAAAACAGATCATGCATGACCAAAGGCACTGATCTAGAAGGTTAGATCAGAGATGGGCAACCTGTAGCCTGTGGGTGGTCCTAATTTGATGCAGGTGTGGCCACCTGGGAGAGGGAGAGGGGGGAGGGATGGAGAGACGGAGAGGGAGAAAGAGAGAAAGGGAGAAAGAAAGAGAGATGCTATGGGGGAAATGGGGGCAAGTGCAAAACCACAGGAGCAATGAGAGCAGGAGTAACATGAGAAAACCTGTGCAAGTGTTCAGTTCAGATCTCTGGCAATGTTATTCCCAAGGCCTCTGTGATGGGAGGGAGAGAAAGAAAAGAGAGAGAGCAGAAAGCAAGCAAGGGAAATGCACCACCAATGTGTGTCTCTGGCCCCGCCCACAATTGGCCTCAGCCCTACCCGCTACCAGCATCCAGCCCGTGACAGGTTGCCCAGGAGGGATTGACAGCTCCTCTTCCTGAAGGTTACATAGTGTATTAGCCCAGCCAGCCCTGATGTGTGCTGATACCCCTCCCACGTCCTCCTGGCCTGCTCCTCTGCCCTGGCAAGTTTATGGGCTTCCTAGTCTGCTTTCCAAGCTACTGTCGCAGCCAACACATGGATGAGCAAAGCAGGCCATCGGAGGGAAGGGTTAAGTGAGCTTCGGAGGCTCTGACATTTTGCTAATATGCTGTGTTAATTGATTCGCTCATTTCCATTTGTTCCTGTTAAAGAGAGACAGATGAGCGTGATCCTGCCGTGCAGTGCCTTGGCAAGGAGCACCGCCACTGAGTACAGATGTGCTCCTGACTCATTTATTAGCATCAGGTCTCCAGCCTGCTGACAAGGGACCGCTCAAGAGTGCAGACGGATTCCAGAGGAAGAGAGCGGTCTGAGCATCCTCAGTGCTCAACGCAGGGCATTCTTCTTCTCCCTTCCACCAAAAGCTCACTCAAGGGAGGGCTTGAGTACTTGGCAAAGGTATTGGCGGGGGGGGGGGAGAGAATGGATGGGAGCCCCCAATGAACCGATACAGAAAGAGGCGATGGCAGAGATGCAGACAGAAAAAGAGAGATCAGGCTGAGAATATGCGAGTGTCAAATCACAGGTGTCCTTTTCAACAAGGTTTTGGGGGTGTATCTCTCTCTCTCTCTCTCTCTCTCCTTAGCAGAGTGCATTCATTTCAGAGTGAATTAAAAATGGCACCAAAGGGGCTGTCCAGGAATGAAATTGACAAGTGCCACTCAAAAGAGATGTTGACTAGGAGATGACCGGGCAAGGAGCAGTTCTTGGGAGGCTGTTGCACCCACACAACTCAAAAGAACAAATTACATGCTACAACGAACATAGGAACAAACTACATGGTACATGCTCTGGTTATCTCCCACTTTGACTACTGCAATGCACTCTACCCGGGGCTACCTTTGAAGGTGACTCGGAAACTACAACTAATCCAGAATGTGGCAGCTAGCCTGGTGACTAGGAGCGGCCACCAGGATCATATAACACTGGTCCTAAAGGATCTTCATTGGCTCCCAGTATATTTCCGAGCACAATTCAAAGTGTTGGTACTGATCTTTAAAGCCCTAAATGGCCTCAGCCCAGTATACCTGAAGGAGCGTCTCCATCCCCATCAATCAGCCTGGACACTGAGGTCCAGCTTCGAGGGCCTTCTGGCAGTTCCCTCACTGTGAGAAGTTAAGTTACAGGGAACCAGGCAGAGGGCCTTCTTGGGTCGGGGTAACACCCTCCCTTCAGATATCAAGGAGATAAAGAACTACACAATTTTTAGAAGACCTCTGAAGGCAGCCCTATACTGGGAAATTTTTGGTGTTTGACATTTTATTATGTTTTTATATTCTGCTGGAAGGCACCCAGAGTGACTGGGGAAACCCAGACATATAGGTGGGGTAGAAATAATAAATAAATTTATTATTGTTATAAAATGACGATGCTGACGCTGATGTATTCAAAGGGGGAGGGTCCTCATCTGAGCAGGCTTTTTCCTTTGTCCTGGAGCTTTCCCTGGGAAAACCCAATTGTCATTTGCTCTGATTCAATGGTAAAATATAGGTTTTCCCTGGGGAATTGCTGGGACAAAAAAAGAGAGAAATGCTCAGACATTCACCTGGAAAACCCAGACCTATGCCTGGAAATGTGGCACAAAAGGAAGTGTGGATGAACTCTAACTTAAACTCTGAAGAGACCCCTTGAAATTAATGGGCCTGTTAGTCATGCCCACTGGTTTCAATGGGTCTACTCAGAGTAAGACTAGCATTGGCTACAACCTAAGATTTATTATCATTATTAGCAGCCCACTAATAATGATAATAAAACATAGGTTGTAGCCAATGCTGGTCTTACTCTGAGTAGACCCATTGAAACCAGTGGGCATGACTAACAGCCCGGGGGAGGTTACTTCTCCTCCTCCAGCAACTCACAGAATGAACAAAAGCTTGTTTGTATTTTGAGGTCACAGCACTTTGCTGTTACAAAGGCCCCACAAAAGCTGCAATCCTGTGCACATTTAAACAGTAAGTCCTTTTAAGGCCAGCAGATTTATTTCTAAGTATGAGGGGCTGCCTCCCCCTGCTGAACCACTCCTACCCACCAACCTTCTGGCCAATCCCACTCCCTTTACACCACAATCAACTCTCCCAGTCCCTTCATGGCTCCTTCAACATCCCATCCACTTATATAGTTGGCAGCAGCTGCAGGATCTTGGAAATGGGGTGAGTTGTGAGCTGATGGGGACAGGGAGTTTTGGGTGAACTGTGGGTGGCAGCAATAATGGCAAAGTTTGCTAGTGGATCCCAACGGCATATCCCCAAAGCCTGACAACTATATCTGTATCATCTAGATCTAGATCTCTATTGACCCCTGCCTTCATTTATTGATTTCTGTATTTTCACACCTCACTTTACTGCCAAGATTGGCTGCCAAAGAAACTTCTATTTAAAATAAAATAAATAAAATTGCTTACAAAAGTACTGCGTAATTAGGGATACAGATCACCGTCTGTAGATTCATGGAGCTGTTCTGCCCAACACCCTTCTCGATCCAAGAAATCTGTGTGCTGAACATCTACAACAGATGGGTGTCCACCTTCTCCTTGAAGACCTTCAAGGACTTTGGTGTTTCTATATGGGAATCTGTATGACCCTCCTTTCTACATGCTGGCAATTGAGGGCACAGTCCAGGTTCCTCCCACCCCAGAGCAGGGGTGATTAACCATTGGCCACGCTTGCTGGGGCAGATGGGAGTTGTGATTGTTGTTATTATTTTGTCACATTTTAAACCCAAGTGTCTCCAAGGCTGTGTACACACCAAGTGTTTATTAGACTGTGTACACACCAAACCCTGATGCCCTCAGGTGCAGGAGAGCAACAATGGAATGAGATTCTACTACCAATCTGGTCTGCTTTTGTCCGCGTAACACGCGGTGAGGGGCGCCACCTTGTCCTTCACCCCAGGCAGTGAAATATCTTGGAGTGGCCCTTTTGGTGGCTGAGGAAGAGAAATGATTTGGGAATCTCAGCCTGCAGCGGGGCAGGGTAGGCAACATTTGTGAGGCTGGGGGCAAAGGAATAATAATGGAAGCCGTGGAGACAGACTGGTCCCATTGGGACTGGTAGGATGAAAGGCAAAGAGGCCAACAGCAGATGGAGCTGGAGGCAATTAATTCTACTTTTCATAGGATCCTAGAATCTTAGAATTGCAGCATTGGAAGGGACTCCCCAAAGTCATCTACTCCAACCGCCTGCAATGCAGGAATCACAACTAAAGAATCACTGACAGAGGTAGTCCATTCCACTGCTGAACAAGCAATACCATTAGAAAATTCTTCCTAATGTTCTGACGTCCTTTCTCATCATTTGAATCCATTGGTTTGGGTCCTGCTTTCTGGAACAGCAGACAACAAGCTTGCTCCATCTTCTACGTGACAACCCTTCAGATATTTGAAGATGGCTACTGGATCTCAGGCTTCTCTTCTCCAGGTTAAACACTGAAGAAAAAGAAGAAGAGTTTGGATTTGATATCCCACTTTATCACTACCCGAAGGAGTCTCAAAGCGGCTAACGTTCTCCTTTCCCTTCCTCCCCCACAACAAACACACTGTGAGGTGAGTGGGGCTGAGAGACTTCACAGAAGTGTGACTAGCCCAAGGTCACCCAGCAGCTGCATGTGGAAGAGCGGAGATGCAAACCCGGTTCACCAGATTATGAGTCTACTCTCTTAACCACTACACCACACTGCCTCTCCCTCAACTCTTCCAACCCAACTCCCTCAACTCAAACATTGCCAACTCCCTCAACTGTTCCTCCTAAAGTTTGGTTCCCAGACCCTTGATCGTTTTGGTCGCCCTTCCTTCTCTGCACACGTTCCAGCTTGCCAACATCCGTTTTAAACTGTGGTGCCCAGAACTGTATACACAGGATTCCAGCTGGGGTCTTGACCAAGGCAGAATAGATTTTCCTTGATTTGGACACTGAGATTGGTGGGGCAGAGTCCCATTTGCCCATAAGGATTAGTCTCTGCTGCTTAGGAACCAAGGCTTTGGGGAAAGAGTGGGCCACCCACACATTGCTGAGCGTCTGCTTGAAAGGTGTGGAGGTGGGAGGTGGGACATCTGAGGCAAGTCCTGTGTACATGAATGCCTTGCAACGTGGGAGGAAGCATTAGTCACCTAGACAAATGGGATTACCCGTCCTCCCCTTTGTGTTTCCCCTCCCTCCCCCTCTAGCTCTCACACAATATCTCTGTGTGGAGAAGCCGCTCCAGTTGCGGTACGGTTTCCCCCATCTCAAGCTTCTTGCCTTTCCCTGTCAAGCTGAGTGCAGATGATTCATGTGGCATGACTCTGCGTCCGCCCGCTCTCTTCCTCATAAGGATGTCAGTTGCCGTGGCAACTTGATGAAACACATCCTGGCATCCCTTGGATGAGGTTTCTCCAAGTTGGCAGAGCAGGGAGGTTGCCCTCTCTGTCTACTGAGTGAAAAAAAACAAAACCCCAAATCCTTGTACAAGGTGTGACATGTTGGGAGATATGGTAGAAACCAAAGGAAATGGTCTAGAGTTGGAAGTCCCCTGTCCCCCTGCAACCTCCTGGTGTCCATTTGGTCACTTGCAGTGGAAATGAGCACAGGATAGGAGCCTAGGAAGTTGCTTTATGCCTAGTCGGACCATTAGTCCATCTAGCTCAGTATTCCATGGCAGCAGCTCTCCAGAGTTGCAGATAGAGGACATTCTCAGCTCGACCTGGAGATGCCAGGAATGGGACCTGGGACCATCTGCATGCCGAGCACATGCTCTACCGCTGAGTTGTAACCCTTGCCCAACTACTGTATTTTTCGCTCTATAGGACTTACCTGACCATAGGACGCACCTTGTTTTAGAGGGCGAGAACAAGGAAAAAAAATCTCCCCCTCTCTGCTCAGCGCCCCTTCAGCGAAGTGGCAGGAGAAATGGAGCCCCCTCCAAGGAGCCGGCATTCGCTCCATAAGACGCACACACATTTCCCCTTAATTTTTGGAGGGGGAAAAAGTGCGTCTTATAGAGCAAAAAATACGGTATTTACAAAGTGCTCAGGTTAAGCAATTGCCCAAATCAACACTGCTTAAAACTCCAAAAACACCCAAGAGCCATAAGAAGCCTCGAACTTGTCAGCACATAAACCAAAACCAGCCCAGCATAATGCTACCATGCTACAAGCAGCAAACAACAACTAGCAGCCTCATCTCTGCAGCTCAGTTGAAATCAAGCCATTAAAGGGGCAGAGAAAGCTCCCTTATACTGAGTGAGACCCACTGGTCTATCTAGCTCTGTAGCGTCCACACTGATTGGCAGCAGCTCACCAGGGTTTCAGACAAGGGTCTGAAGCACTTCCCATAATACATCTTCAGATCAGAACCAGGTCTTAAGTTAATATTCTGTTTAGTAAACTGATATGAGCCCAGAGTTCCCAGTATTGGATGAAACAAAAGAAGTATAGGAAGCTGCCTTATACTGAGTGAGACCCGCTTCAAGTTGAGCTATATGGGTAGTTAGGGATGCAGGTGGCGCTGTGGTCTAAGCCACTGAGCCTCTTGGGCTTGATGACCGAGAGGTTGGTGGTTCAAATCCCCGCGATGGGGTGAGCTCCCATTGCTCTGTCCCAGTTCCTGCCAACCTAGCAGTTTGAAAGCACACCAGTACAAGTAGATAAATAGATACCGCTGCCGTGGGAATGTAAATGGAGTTTCTGTGCACTTTCCAACACGGTGTCCTGTTGCACCAGAAGTGGTTTAGTCATGCAGGCCACATGACCCGAAAATCTGTCTATGGACAAACGCCGGCTCCCTTAGCCTGAAGCGAGATGAGCGCCGCAACCCCATAGTTGCCTTTGATTGGACTTAACCATCCAGGGGACCTTTGCCTTTACCTTAAAAAAATTAAATCTATCCCAGTATTGTTGACAGTGGGTCTCCAGGGTGTCAGATTCTTTTCCAGCCCTACCTGGAAATGCTGGGGTTTGGACCTGGGACCTTTTGCATGGAACAAAAGTGTTCTTTGTGGCCAGTAAAGGACTTTGGCTTAAACACACCATGATCTCTGAAACTGAAGCCAGCATAGATAAGTAGGAGATAGCAGGGAGATCTTGCGAGCCCAGTACTTGTCCTTATGGTTTATGCGGCCAGGAGCATGAGAATATAAGGGAAGTCTTCTGGATCAGGGCGGTGGCCCATCTAGCCCAAAATCTAGTCGCAAAACCCAAAGTGCCTGTAGGAAACCAGCAAGCAGGCTCTGAGCACTCTTCCCTCCAGTGGTTTCCAGCAACTGGTATTTCTTCCTCTGGCTGTGGAGGCAGATCATATCTATCATGGCTAAAAGGTAAAGGTAAAGGGACCCCTGACCATTAGGTCCAGTCATGGGCGACTCTGGGGTTGCAGCGCTCATCTCGCTTTATTGGCCAAGGGAGCCAGCGTACAGCTTCCGGGTCATGTGGCCAGCATGACTAAGCCGCTTCTGGTGAACCAGAGCAGCGCACAGAAATGCCGTTTACCTTCCCGCCGGAGCGGTACCTATTTATCTACTTGCACTTTGACATGCTTTTGAAATGCTAGGTTGGCAGGAGCAGGGACTGAGCAACGGGAGCTCATCCCGTTGCGGGGATTCAAACCGCCGACCCTCTGATCGGCAAGTCCTAGGCTCTGTGGTTTAACCCACAGTGCCGCCTGCATCCCTCTATCATGGCTAGTAGCCACCAATAGCAGTCTTCTCCATGAATTATATCTGAAGGAGCCCTATGGTATATCAGATGAAAACGCACTGCAGTATTTGGTGCCCCCCCCCAACAAATATTATTGGAACCACGAGACTCGACAGATTATAGAATTTGAAGCCTGACCAAAAATATAGCATTTGAAACAGACACCCATTCCAAAATATAAATAAATCCCTAAAGCCCAGCAAGAGTTGGCCAACATTTCTGCCAGCACAATTCTATACACAGTAGCGACTGGTGCCTGTTGGGAGTGACAGGGCAGAAGGCAGGGAGCCCAACAGAAGGTACAGCCTGAGCCAATGGCAGGAACAGCCAACTCATTCTAGTTTTGTCCCCATCCTCTTCCTTGCTGAGTTCTGTCAGATTCCTCCTCCTTAGTCTCTGAGTTCTGCAAGGGTAACACAGAGACTAAGGAGGAGGAATCTGACAGGCAGTACAGGCTGAAAGCAGACTGAGATTGGCTGGGCAGCGTCCCATTTGTCCTAATGGATAAGCCTCCTCTGCTTATACATTGTAGTCAAAGGTCTGTGCCATGATGAATTCAATGGAATTTGCTCCAGGGCAGTTGTAGACTGCAGCCTATTGCAGTCGTCATTGTGTAGGGATTCTTCCAACAGTCTCCTGATCGCTGGATTTTAAAAACATAACTCTCTTGCATAGACAGAGGTATCTATCTATTCCAGGGGTCAACAAACTTTTTCAGCAGGGGGCCGGTCCACTGTCCCTCAGACCTTGTGGGGGGCCGGACTATATTTTGAAAAAAAATATGAACAAATTCCTATGCCCCACAAATAACCCAGAGATGCATTTTAAATAAAAGGACACATTCTACTCATGTAAAAACCCACTGATTCCCAGACCACCCGCGGGCCGGCTTTAGAAGGCAATTGGGCTGGATCTGGCCCCTGGGCCTTAGTTTGCCTATCCATGATCTATTCATTCATTCATTTATTAAATTTGTATACCACCCTTCATCTGAAAATCACAGTGTGGTTCACAACATAAAAACACAAAACGATAACGCAAAATACATAGTAAAACAGAAACAAACCAATTACCCAGTCTTGCACAAACACATCTAGAATGTTAATCAGCCAAAGGCCTGGTTATACAGAAACATTTTTGCCCAGCACTTAAAGATATGTAATGAAGATGGGAGGTGAGCATTAAAGAGAGCTTTCCTCTAGCAGGGAGCCACTGCAGTAAAGGCCTATTCTTGTGTTGCCGCTCTCTGGACCTCTCGTGGAGGAGGCACACAAAGAAGGTATATATGTGTTGGTATATATAGGTCCTTGAGGTACTGTGGTCCTGAGCCATTGAAGACTTTATAGGTCAAAACCAGCACTTTGAATTGGGCCAGGAAACTAATTGGCACCTAGTGCAGTCAGACCAGGATCAGTGTAATATGCTCAAACTGTCTTGCCTTAGTGAGCAATCTGGCTACTCAGTTCTCTTCAGAATCATCTTCAGAGGTTGCTCCATGGTGAGTTCTTGCTGAAGAAAAGCCCTACCAGTCCCCTATTTTACATATGTCTCTTCCATTCCTCTAATAATGGAGAATGGTTCCTACCCACTCACCCCCACACCAGTGTTTTTGTTTTGCTGTTTATATACAAGCAGCAATTAACATATTTCCTACTAATTTATAAAATTTGATCAGGATTGATCCTTTCAGCCTTCCTATTAGCATGACTGTGGGTTTATTGATAGTGCAAGTCCAGTAATCTTTTATCATACGAACCACACTAATCCAGAATTTCTTAATTTCTTTGCATTCCAATCGAATGGGTCTGAAATCTGGGTTATTTTAAAATGATTATTTACCTGCCACACCCCCTGAATAGTGCTTTCCACTCTTTATCTGATCTATTAATTCTAAACATTTCCCTCATCTGCAATTCATTTGGATTTCAACACACTCTACGTTTGACAACAATTTATCCGTCCCTGACAATAAACCCTTTTGTGAACCATGACCAATCAGTCTATTTTTAAACTTTGTGACAGATCTGTATCTATTCCCTGGATGGATGTGCCTCAAATTGGGCATGCTTAATATGCTCTAGAGGGGCTCCTTTGCCTGAAAATATGTGAAAAGGGGAGGAAAGGTTATGCCTCTTTTTTGATATTTCAATATAATCACTGGGGGCAATGAATTGAACTGCAATGACACAGAGCAGATCTAAAACAGATCAGGCTGCTTGCTTCCAAATGATATAGATACTAGGTAAGCCTTGTGGTTACTGAGCACCCATAGTTGTCACTGGCATCCATCTCTTGAGAGAGACAATGGGAGTGCAGCTTGTGGGGTGAAGTCAAACCGCTGCATTAGCAGCACTGAAGTGACCTCTCTGAAACACAAGCCTGGGCAGTGTCTGTGGAGGTCCCGGGCTGCCCACATGACAGGACCTCTTAGCCTCACTGATGTGGTCCAAAAGAAATCAGAGCAATACACTTGGCACCAGCTTGGCTGCAGGAATTGCCGGAAGGAGTGCAAGGTGCCATCCAACTCTCTTAGTGACTCCACTTCGAATTTGTGTAGGGTTTACTCCTTAGCCTAGCCCGGGGTCAGCAAACTTTTTCAGCAGGGGGCCAGTCCACTGTCCCTCAGACCTTGTGGAGGGCCAGACTAGATTTTGGAAAAAAAGTAATGAATGAATTCTTATGCCCCACAAATATCCCAGAGATGCGTTTTAAATAAAAGGACGCATTCTACTCATGTAAAAAGAGCAGGCAGGCCCCACAAATAACCTGATATGCATTTTAAATAAAAGGACACATTCTACTCATGTAAAAAACACACTGATTCCCAGACTGTCCATGGGCCGGATTGAGAAGGCAATTGGGCCAGATCCGGCCCCTGGGTCTTAGTTTGCCTACCCATGCCTTAGCCCTTTCTTCTCCTGAAGATACCCCACAAGGCAGCAGAGATTTAGGATCAGAGTTTTCCTTCTCCTAGATGGGCTCCCTTCCCAGGTTGACAAGTCCCATCTTTTCACTGCTATCTGAAGTAGTAGTGTGCCACGGAATACCTGTTGCTGGAGAGAAATGGCGAGAGAGCGCTGCTGCTTCCATGCATGATTGGGGATCTGTGGGAAACAGGATACTGAACTTTATGGACCTTTGGTCCCATCCAGCAGGGCCATTTTTACATATATATCAGCACTGTGCACGATTCCACACATGAATATATATGAATGCACCAATAGAGAGGAATGTGGGGAGAAACTTGTCTGGTCCACTTTTTTGAAATGGAGTGACCTGATTTGACATTCATGAACTTGCTTGCAAATCAGAATGCAATCCCCCCCCCCCCCGGATGATTCACTTCTCTGGATTTTGCAGTGCCATTCTAGTGTGCATGAAAAGACATCATTTTGCACTGAAACATGTGTATCTTATGTAAAAAGTATGCAATGATTCTTTAACATCAACGTCGTTGTGCGGATGCCTGATTATCATCTTCCAAAGCAACTACTCTATTCCAAACTTAAAAATGGAAAGCGTAATGCTGGTGGTCAACAAAAGAGGTTTAAAGACTGTCACAAGGCAAATCTAAAAAAATGTAGTATAAACCCTTACAACTGGGAAACACTGGCCTGCGAGCGCTCCATTTGGAGAACAGCCTTTACCAAAGGTGTCATGGGCTTTGAAGACACTCAAACTCAGGATGCAAGGGAGAAAAGTTGCTAAGAGGAAGGCACGCTTGGCAAATCCACACCGTGATCCACTCCTGCCCGGAAACCAATGTCCCCACTGTGGAAGGACGTGTGGATCCAAAATTGGCCTCCACAGTCACTTATGGACTCATTGTTAAAACAGTGTTTATGGAAGACAATCTTACTCGGCTATGAGTGATCAAAGAAGAAGAAATGCATTTTACATTTAAAAGTGTGTGCAAAATGCCTGCAACTTAAATGCAGGCTTTTCTCTCCCTTTCCCACCCTTCTTTTTCTTCCCAGAAGATAAATTCACACAAAAACAGAAACAGACCTACAACTGAGCACCAGCAGAACTGAAATAGGCCAACTTAGGCTGTTCATCCCTACCTGCAGATATGGAAAACATGGGGGCAGACGTGCTTGTATGCATAAGAGCTCACCTGTGTGGATAAGGTTTCCTAAGTGAAGCCGGGTGCCAGCCTTGCACAGTGCTCCTCTTAGCAAGTGCCAGTGGGAGGGAGGGGGGAATCTCCGATACATGGAGAGGACAGCCTTTCACTGCACGGCTTGGCGATACACTGTTGCCGTGACAACCACCCAGGGTATCGTGCTGCCTGCCTTTGCCAACACAAAGAAGGGGAAAGGGAGGGGAAAAGGGAGAGCATCAAGCGATGCTTCCCAGGACCCAGCCAAGACTGACCTTATGACCACAAATGCCTTTCTGGATGCTGAAGAGTTACTAGATCTGTGGGAAAGCTCAGCATTGGAGGTACCACAAACATTTTATTCTGCATGGTTTGTGGAGTAGAATCCAGGGATTAGTTATGGCAGAGAAAGTGGCAAAGTGCAATAAGGTAAAAAAAAAAAGGTAAAGGACCCCTGGATGGTTAAGTCCAGTCAAAGGTGACTATGGGGTTGCGGCGCTCATCTCGCTTCAGGCTGAGGGAGCTGGCGTTTGTCCATGTGGCCAGCATGATCAAACTGCTACTGGCGCACAGAGGTCTATGACAAGTGCCAGAGCGCACGGAAATGCCGTTTACCTTCCTGCCACAGCGGTACCTAATTATCTACTTGCACTGGTATGCTTTCAAACTGGTAGGTTGGCAGGAGCAGGGAGAGAGCAACGGGAGCTCACCCCGTTGTGGGGATTCAAACCAACAACCTTCCAGTTGGCAAGCCCAATAAGCTCAGTGGTTTAGACCACAGTGCCACCCATGTTCAATAGGCTGTCTAGAGGAAACTAAAATGCAGAAATCTTTCTCCATTACCTGGCAGTCTTTCACTGCTTATATTAAGAAACAAGATGCCAGATTTCTCAAAGACCCTTGTGGTCAGAGGTGATTCCTATGTGTTTTGGTTCACTGGTTTGGTAACAACACAACTTGCTCTTCCTTTATCTTACCATACAGTATGTGTTCTGCTTGCCTGTGAGAGTTTACAATACTGTGGAGGCCACATCTTTACTAAGCACTAAGAAAATTAATCAGTAAAGGGTGCACTTTTAAAAAGAGTATGAGATCCACCAAAATTCTTTCTTGCTCTACTCCCAATAATCTCTCCTGAACAAGACCTTGACACTTTGTCTCCTGTTTTTGCACAATCTCCATGACCTTTCGATCACTGAAAGGTTGTAACCCACTGTTAAGACCGGACACTACGCGGTGTGACATGTCAACACGCCAATTAGGAGGCCCCTGGAAATGTCTGTCAGCTGGAGGCCACTCACTGAGCAGCGAATTAGCAAGATGGTGTCAGTGGCAGAGGTGGCTCACTATGGCCTCTGGCTGAAGCACTCATGGTCCAGCTTCTCTGGTGAGCAACTGGGATCATGTTTCTAGCCAATAAATGTGATGACTCAGGCAAACTTAAAGGGCCTGCAGGCTTTATGTGATTTCCCAAAGTCTGGTTCCTGAAGAAAAGAGGGAAAATGAAAAATAAATATTTTAGGCAGCCTGATAGGGGTGGGCCGTAAAAGTCCATTTGGGTTTCTCATTTTTCCACTTCTCCACATTTCCACACCAGTCTGTGATTCCCCACCACCTTAAAAAAAATCCTATGAAAATTCACAAACACTTTAGTGCAAATTCCTCACAATATACATGTTTTTGTATCCAATTTTGCAGGATACAACCTCCCCCGCCAGCAATTGCACCTATTATAATACATTTTAATTGCAATCTTCACTGAAATAAGCTTTTTTATTCACATTAAAAACATTCTTGTACACAGTATCTGGTTGAAAAATTGCATTGCAAAGTTCAGAGAAGCATGGGGTTCAAAAGAGAGCTGTGGAGCATCGGTTTGAATATTGCTTTGGAAAGCGAAAATTACTTATGTGCACTTTAAGAACGTAAGATCATAAGGAGATCCTGCTAGGTCATGTCAATGGTCCATCTAGTCCAGCATCCTTTCCCCCCCAGTGGCAAACCAGATGCCTATGAGAAACCCTCAAGCGAGATTTGACATCTTTCCGCAGGGCCTGCAAGATGGAGCTGTTCTGCCAGGCCTTTGGCCAGGGTTCAGCCTGACTCATTTTCTCTTTGTATAAGAACAAGCACGAAGGAGGTTCCCAGCCCGCTCATAGGTCCTTATAATATGAGTGGAAACAGTTGATTTTGGTGAGTATTAACCGCTTCCAATTTTAACTTGAAGATTGCCACTTGTCCAGTATTAATTTTAATTGTTTGAATTAATTGTGGGATGTATCTTAATTGATTGATCACTTGCATTATGTATATCATCTTATTTATATGATGTTAGCCGCTCTGAGCCCGGCTTTGGCAGGGGTGGGCGGGATACAAATAAAATTTATTATTATTATTAATAAGCAGGCCCCAAGCACAATCACATCCTCTCCACTCCTGTGGTTCTCAGCAGCTGGTATTCAGAAGCATTATTGCCTCCAACTATGGAGGCAGAGCAGAACCATCATGGCTGGTAGGCATTGCCTTCTCCTCCACAAATCTGTCTAATCTTCTATTGAAACCATCTAGGTTGGTGGTCATCGCTGCCGACTGTGGGAGCGAGATTCGTAGTTTAACTAATAGCAGTGTGAATAAGTACTTTGGGGGGGGGTCTAACCTAAATTTTTCAACATTCATCTTCGTCGGATATGTACAAGTTTTAGTGCTGAGAAGGAGGGGGGAATTCTCTATCCATTTTCTACATGTCATACCTAAATTTATAAACATATTTTATGACACCTCTTACTTGCCTTTTCTCTAAACAAAGAAGTCCCAACCACTGCAGTCTTTCCTCAGAAGGGTGTCCCGATGTTCTGTGACCTTTTTAAAAGTAAAATTACCTTAGAATCTAAGAATCTGATTTCTTCCTTCCCCATCAGTCATCAGTGTCCATATCTCACATTGTTCAAGAGGTTCCCTTGAGGCTTCAGAAAAATTTTTCAGAAGGCAGAGGTGGCTGAAAAGGGAGATTTTCTGCTGTGAACTTCCTCAAGTTTCAAGCAAATATCATTGCTGGGACTCGACTAGATGACCCTCAAGATCCCTCTGAACTCCAAATTCTATGATTTTATTATCATTTCTTTTAGTTATAAAGAATATTTTTCCCCAGCTGATTCCCCTCACCCCACCCCTCTATACCTAAAAAATACTTTGAGAGAGTTGTCAAAGTGATCTCACCACTCCCTGTCCAAAGCTAGTATGCTCAGTACATACAAGCCCACACAGTGACTTGATCAATCACCTTGCTGAATGTGTCAAGTCTAAACCAGAAGGCTGGAGGAAACAAATGGGGGCCACTGTGGGGGCCACTGTCACGATAAAGAAGTATCCTGGTGGCTCAAGATGCTGTGCAGCTTTGAACCTTGTCATGTTAAATCTAGAGCCATGTCAAAAGTCTGCATAACTTTTTTCCTCTTGGAAATGGAGATTCAGGGGTAGTGGTCAAGAAATTCATAATTTAGCTGGTATGCCGCCTTTCCGCAGAAAGAATCATGCTCAAGTTGGCTTACAATGAAGGAAACAGGAATAGATCTCAAAAGCCACCATCATAAGAACATTTTTTAGAGCAACGTAAGAAAACAATATGATAGCAAATATAAAACAACACAGACAAAAGTACAGCACTTCAGTACTATAAAAATAACACAATTGCTTTAACAACATTACACCTCCTGGCAATAGCAAAAATAACAAGGGCGCTTGACAGTTTTACCTACCTTGGTCCTGGTAAAACTCTTCCCATGATGTTGCTCAGAGTCCCTCTCCTGCAGCAACTTCCAAGGCCTCCAAAGGCAGGAGTTTGAGTAGCTGGAAATACCCCCCCCCCCCACACACAATATTGGAATTGTCATGAAACCACCCTCCTTTTTGCCTCCACCACCATGAAGTGCCCAGTAAGCAACATTTTTTTTAAATGGAGCTGTTTTCTAAAAGGGGAGAAGGGACAAGATGTCTGTGGCCTAGCAGAAAGGATCCAGGATCTAGATCTACTGCCTCCATCCCTTGGATGTGCAGCAGGCAGAGATGTTTAGAGGTAGAGGAGAAGATTGCCTACATGAAGAAAAGGACGACAAGATTTTGGTCCTGTGAGCCGTCTAAGACGAAATACAGAAAAACTCTGTAAAAGAGAAGGGAAAGCGAGCAACTCTAGCAACCACATCTGGCAATTGCTGTGCAGTTTTTCAGAAGGATGATGCTCATGACAGCTGGTATCTACTAATGCTCATTTATGGCTCTTCTGAGAGTCATAACCTGTGTCAAGATCTGTCAAGCAGGCACAGAGAGCCCGTTTCTTGGTGAGCTCACAATATCAGTGCTGAAGTGAAAGGGGAACTCAGATGTGCATCAGGGCTGCTTTGAACATTATGCCCCTCAGGTTGGGGTCCCAGGGGGCTCAGGTAGAGTCCAGGGCATTTCATTGTTTGAGCATAAGGCAAGGTTTCACTGAGCAGGACCCTGGAGAGCTCCTTGTAGCCAGAGCTAGCAAGACCTCTTCAAGAGCAAGTTGTTACCTTACCAGCAGGATGTGGCCTTCTGAGGTCTGATTGGCCTGAGACTTCCTCTTAGCCCTGCCCTCTTGAAGAAACTGCTGGCTCCTACAGTGCAGTGTAGTGACGGCTATCTGCATGGAGTGTCCTCTAAGTCAGAGGAGTCAGGTAAGGCAATATCCTCTGGCCTGGATAATCTGGGATCAGAGCAGTCTCCCAGGGAGACCATGTGTCCTGAGACCCTGACACATTAGACAACACCAAACCCAGGCTTCTCGCTGAAAGCATGGTTCCATCTTTCTCTGAATTTCTGTAGGCGTGGAAGGAGCAGGATAGTGCTTGCTGGGCAAATTTCCCACCCGCCCCCAGGTGCGTTTGGCCTGACCTGCTTATGCTCCATGTCACCCCTTTTCCTCCCAATAAGCAAAAGTGAGCAAACTCCCCAGAAACTAGCATTACACATCCACCTGGCCAAGTGAGCCGTTTCTGAGTAAAACATGCTTCCTATGTGTTGATGCTGGCAACACCCTTCTGCCCCCTGCTTGGGGATCACGAGAGGTTGAACTAAAACCCCTGAAAGACATCTGAATGATCTTCTCAAAGGGATTGGTTGATTTGCAGCGTGAGCATCAGGCTACTTACTTGTGCTGGCTAAATAGAATGCAAATCTGTAAGACTAGTACTCTTCTGCTGGGCAACTCTCCGCCAAAATCAGATCCGGAAGAATGCCTTATTCTAGCATACGTTCAAAGCTGTTCAGTGGCAGCATACAGTGAGAATGTGAGAAAATGGGTTAAAAAAATGTTCTGAGCATGACAACATAGCACAGGTGCCCTGCTGACTCCCAGAGGCCCTGGCAATTCTCCAGCTGTTTGACCACCTGCAACAGCTGCTGTATTCTTCAAAGGCGACTCTCTTTTTGTGTGCTATAAAACCAGCAATAGAATCTGTCCCCATTTATAGCAACAACACTTTTAAATATATATATTTACCTCTCCTGAGTGAGAACAATCTCCGAAGGTTTCTGCAACCTCTTCATCTGCCTTGGCTTCTTCTCCTAAGCAAGTCCAATGTCTGAGCGAGTTTCTGGAGTGACTCTCTCCATATTCTCAAGCACGAACATTATCCAATAAATAATCTAATTCTTGTTTGGTCTCCCTGTAATTAAGATCTTTACTCCACGCTCTGCTACACTGACCAGTCATAGTGCCAATGATTTATGGTGCAGTATTGTTTGGGGCTTTAATTGCATGCTGTATCTTGGTAGTGGCACTGACAGCTTCCCCCCTCCCCCCCAGACTTTCAGGAATGATGTGTTTGCAGGGCACGGGGGGTTTTGCGATATGAGTCCATAAACAAGTTTAATAACTCAAAGTGCCCTTTTAAAGGGGGGAGACCTGTTGGAGGCCTTCATGCATTGGGAAGGTCACTGTAAAGAGCAGGAGAAAAGAGCTGTCCACAAAGTTGGCTGGTTCTCGTTCAGCATCCTTTGTGAGCAACCAGCTGAGTGCTTTGCAGTCAAAGGACGGTCTCTGTTTTGGGGACAACAGCCCTTAGCTTCTTAACATGTGATGGTGATCTCTAAAGCAGTCATTCCCAAAAGGATCAGTGGGATTATCTAAGGGGCATCAAGAGGCAAGGGGGTGGCTGGGGGTTGCTGAAGGTGCCTATCAAACTTTGAAAAACTTGTATCGCTAAATCAAGTTCATAATCTTTTTTTGAATTAATTAAACTCAATAATTTTAACTGGATCTTGGATAAATGTGCACTTAATTGTTACCATTTTGAATTTTATTGTGTTTAGTATATCAGACGGATCTCAAGGGGTACCCAAAGCAGTGTCCAGTCTTGTTGTGTTTTATGAGTTTCAGTTGGTAAGGCTTGAGGATGTGGACAAGTTGCTTGGATTGGTCCTGGGGACCACTTGCACTCTTGGCTGATAAAAACCAGCCCAGCAGGGATATCTGGCAGGGACAGGGAGGTGCTTAATGACTCTTTATGAGAGGGGTGGTGGTCCCTGCCTGCTTGAAGAAGGCAATGGTAAAACCACTCCTCCCTGGATCCAGAAACTCCAAATAACTACCAGCCACTTGCTAATCTCCCTTTCTTGAGCAAGGTTCTTGAGTAGGTGGTTGTAGACCAAATCCAGGCGCTCTTGCAAGAAACTGATTTTCTAGATCCATTTCAGTTTGGGTTTAGGCCCTTTCTGATGTTATTTCCACAAATATGTGCTCTTTAATGCTCCCTTCCCCCCTTGTATGCATTATTTGATTTAAGAACTGTGTTACAAAATTTGGAGAAGTATGCATCTCAAATGATACCAGAATGCACTTTTCCAAAAGTCAGCTTTAA
Organism: Podarcis pityusensis; assembly: GCF_964106645.2. Taxonomy (NCBI): domain Eukaryota; kingdom Metazoa; phylum Chordata; class Lepidosauria; order Squamata; family Lacertidae; genus Podarcis; species Podarcis pityusensis. The sequence goes on from NC_138033.1 coordinate 20,583,376, forward strand.
ATGCTGTGGTGTTTCAAAAATAATCTTGGCTCTTTCAGTTTTAGCTTTCATTTTACAGCCCTATCTCAGCGAGGTCAGCCTTAAACTTACCCCAGTCCTCCTTTCCTCTTCCTTCTACCCCTCACCCTTTGTGGTCTTTTCCCCCTCCTTCACATACATTATTCCCCCCTCCCCAACCTACTGCTTCTTCATTCTCCCCCCCCCTCTTTTTTCCACCATGGAAGCTATTTACCTTCATTAAGTCATGCAGAAGGAAAGAGCAGCTGCCTACTGTATGCCTGCGAAAATATTGCACGCTGCTGGATTCGTAAAACAACTGATTAAAGACAATGTAATTAATTACTCCTTGATGAAATAGTAGAAATTATAATTAAAAATGAAGAAGTGTGCTGGCAGAACCTTCCCTTTCCTAATTACGTCGTTTCTATAAAAAGGGGATGCAAGAATAACTAGGCCACAATCAAGACTTGCATGCCTTTCTCCAGAGCGCCCTCTCATGGAATGCATTTTGAAAATTGCATTTATATCTCACCTTTCCTCCAAAAAACTCAAGGTGTTGTTCGTGGTTCTCCCCCTCTTTACTTAAACCCAACAACAACCTAGGTTAGGCTGAGAGGCAGTACAGTGGTACCTCTGGTTAAGAACTTAATTTGTCCTGGAGGTCCGTTCTTAACCTGAAACTGTTCTTAACCTGAAGTACCACTTTAGCTAATGGGGCCTCCTACTGCCATGCGATTTCTGTTCTCATCCTGAAGCAAAGTTCTTATCCCAAGGTACTATTTCTGGGTTAACAGAGTCTGCAACCTGAAGCGTCTGTAACCTGAAGCGTCTGTAACCTGAGGTACCACTGTAGCTGGTCAGATTGATAGTTTGAACCCTCATCTCCCAGTCCAACACTTTAATTATTACACCACACTGGCTCTGTAATATAAGGACTGAATGAAAGGACAGATTCAGACAAGTGAGTGAGATGATCATTCTCTCCCTCCTACCAATGCAACCCTGTACATGGAATCATAAAACTGGAGGGGGTCTCCAAGGGTCATGTAATCCAGCCCTCTGCTAATGCCAGAAACCTGCTGCTACAGCATAGCAGACTGGTGGCCCACAAGCCTCTGCTTGAAAAGGTTGAACAGACATAGAAGATACAGTCCCTACCAGAAAAGAATGGCAGGTTAAACTGATGGACTATGCAGATATGGCAAAAATGACCAGAAGAATTAGGAATCAGGAAGACTAAAATTTTAATAAGGAATGGGGAAAATATATAATTTGCCTTTAAAAAAATCATTGTAAACAATTATTAGTAGCTTTGGAATGACACTTGTAGTTAAACGTTGGACTATGGTTGTAATGGAGATTTAATAGAATTGGTTTAACATACAAAAAAGTTAACATAAGGACCCCCAAAGGTGGGGGGGGGAGGGGAAGTCAGTGGGAATTTATGGAATTCTTTTTTTGTTCTTTGCTTGATGATTGCTTGTAAATTGGAATATTAAATAAAAAAGGAAAACGTTGAACAATGTGAGCTCACCAACCTTCCAACCTTCCACCAACCTTCCATTGTCAAGCACTTTGAATTGTCCAGAAGTGTTTCTTATAGTGTTACATCCAGTGCAAGTCCCATGCAGAGTAGACCTATTGAAATGAATGGGCATGACTAACTAAGGTCTTTTTGTGCTTATCCTCAAAGTGGGGTAGGTAGCATGATAGATATATAAAAGGTGGTATTCAATGCTAGTTCTATTCAGAGTAGACCCATTGAAGTGAATGGACACAACAATTCATTTCAAAAAGTTTATTCTGAGCAGAGCTTTGTTGTATGCAACCCATAATTTAGTTGAAATCACTGTTCTGCTCATTTGAACCTGAAGCATCAGAGCATGTATTTGCCCCAGCTGTCTATGTGAGAGCCCCTCCATTGTTTGAAGATGTAAATCATATCATATCACATCTTTGTGTTCTCTTTGCCAGCCTAAAACATCCTGCTTGGACAATTCAAAGTGTTGGTGCTGACCTTTAAAGCCCTAAATGGCCTTGGCCCAGTATACCTGAAGAAGCGTCTCCACCGCCATCGTTCACTGAGGTAAAGCTCTGAGGGCCTTCTGGTGGTTCCCTCACTGCAAGAAGTGAAGTTTCAGGGAACCAGGCAGAGGGCCTTCTCAGTAGTGGCACCTGCCCTGTGGAACGCCCTCCCATCAGATGTCAAGGAAATAAACAACGATCTCATGTTTAGAAGACATCTGAAGGCAGCCCTGTTTAGGGAAGTTTTTAATGAGTAATGTCTTAATGTATTTTTAATCTTTTCTTGGAAGCTGCCCAGAGTGGCTGGGGTAAAAATAAATTGTTGTTGTTGTTGTTGTTGTTGTTGTTGTTGTTGTTGTTGTTGTTGTTATTCAACCTTTGCTCATAAGACTTGGTCTCCAGATCCCTACCTGTCTCTGTTGCCTTCCTTTGGACACGTTCCAGTTTGTCGATATCCTTCTTAAACTGCCGTTCCCTGAAGAGATTCAACTCAATGTAGTCTCCATCAAACTGAGACTATGAGGAGACCTTTGAAGACCTTTGCTGGCTGGCTCAGAACAAAAGTCCACCTAGCTCAGCATCGTATTTTCCACCATGGCCAATCAGACACCTCTCGGGAAACCCAGAAATGGGGCACAAAAGCAATAGCTCTTGCCAAGTGGCACAGGGTGGCATACTTGTTCTGAGGCTCTTCTGTGATAGCCATCATGGGGAAGAACCACAGTGGCAGACCTGCACGATTTCCAAGTGGATCAATTTCCAAGACTGTAGTAGCACATGACTGGCTGCTATAGCCAATGTTCACATACATTGGCATTTCTCTATGTGATTCCTCCAGTATACATGGAATAAAAACTATGTGTAAGTCCCTGTCTTACATGTGTGAAGTGACCCTTTCTGAGGATCTTTTTGAGGACATGTGGGAATGAGAGGATAGTGATCAACATGGTTTAATGAATAGTTTTGGTACTAGGATTGCCAACTGCTATTTTAAACTCCTGTGTGACCGGCAGTTCAACGGGTGAAGCTTTTACCTCCACTATATTTTTTTGACATGTCTGGAATTCCTGCCAAGCTGGACAGATCTCCAGAACATGGGAAGCCCACTAGGTAGCAACCCCAAAGTCTAGTTAACCAGTTTGCTGGAAAAATCTCCAAATAGGAAATTTATATTTATTTATGTCTTGCCAGCAGGGAAATGTAGGCTTCTGGGAAGGTGAAACAAGAAAGAGTTATGGATTGCGTCCACTCACTTTAAGGCAGGAGGCTTGTTGTTGTTTTTCCTCACTTGCAAATGACCATGGTTGGTTTCTCAGGAGGACAGTCAGATTCCAGCTCTGAGTATATCAAGTCCTGCTTTGGGCTTCATTATCCAGCTTTACAAAGGAAGGGAGATATAAATCTACTGCTTGGCTGGATTTAAAATCCTCTGTGCAGTTTTGA